>NC_073701.1:9023384-9677551 GCF_023634085.1 Falco cherrug
TTGGGAGTACTCTCTCCTTTTTCTCTTTACTACAGTTTGTAGCAGATGCTGGAGCCAAGCCAACAACTGCAAACCAATTCCAGCTGAATACCAGCAACTGAAGGTCTCCTTACCGAGCTGGAGTGCCCAGCTT
This sequence comes from Falco cherrug, assembly GCF_023634085.1. Lineage (NCBI taxonomy): Eukaryota > Metazoa > Chordata > Aves > Falconiformes > Falconidae > Falco > Falco cherrug. Next base: position 9,023,518 of record NC_073701.1, read on the forward strand.
CTAGCATGGCAATGGTGATGTAGGCAGAAAGCGACAGCTCATCATCTACTCCTCCCTGAAAAGGACACAGAGAGAGGAATAATTAGCGAATGCCATGAGTGAGAAGTCTTTAAAAACGAACTGCCATATCCCAGCTGGGAGTGCAGTCAGTTCTGGAAGCAGGCCAAGAGGAAGGAAAGCATACACAGAGCTCTTAAATGGCTCTTAAATCAAGAGAAACCCATTGCTACCATCTCAAAAAACAAACAAACAAACAAACAAACAAAAAACCCCACAAAACACCAAAACAAAACAAAACAAACAAACAAAAAAACCCACAAAAAAAACCCTTCCCTCAAGCTTACAGTTCTGTAACCCTATCCCAGGTGCTTGTAAGGTGTAAGGTACAGTGTGGGGAAGCTAGCTGAGCTGAAAATAGTCATTGTAAGGTGTGGAGAGCTAGCCCTTGGCAGAGGTCAGGCGTTTGGAGTAAAGTATAGCTTTTGACAGTAGTGGGAGAGCATATTCTTAATGAAAAGACTGTAAATTTGACCAAGAAGTAATTCTGTACCACCTTCAAGGCGTTGTTGAAGAGTGTTCCAACGCTTTGGAAACAGCCATCTGGCTTCTGTTTGCTTGCCAGCCACATCAGGGTTTGAGCCTGGACATTGTCATCAACATAGATGAAGTGACTAGCTTGTGCAAATGATTTGTACACAAAGGCAGTGAGCCTGCAAGGGAGAGATGAAGAAGCATTGGAAGTAGGAACAGAAAAACTCAGCCCTCCCATTCATGCTATGCATAAACATGAAGAGTTACAGCCAACATGCTGATGGCTTGCTTTCTCTTGGTGTGCTCCTCTAGGAGAGGTTAGTTAAAGGAACAGTAGCTAGATGGGACATAGGAAGGGTGTCCAACACACTCTGTGGTTAATCCTGGTTATGTGGTACTTAGGGACATGGTTTAGTGGTGGACTTAGCAGTGTTGGGTTTGCAGTTGGACTCAATGCTCTTAGAACTCTTTTCCAACCTAATTGATTCTGTGATTCTACAGAGCAGTGCGGTGCATTGGGTTCCATGGGAGACAGCAGGAGTGTGAATCAAAAAGTTAGTTGGGTCTGTAGGGATCGCAGCCTCTCTGCGCACCCTGCCTGGCACGGGGCAGAGAGCCATTTTTCTTAGTGCTTACAGAGCCCCGATCTTAGACAGCTCTGTACATCTGATTTAGCTAGTAAAAGTGCATCATGTGAATTCAGTGCAATTTAATCTCTGAGCCACTTCTGCTCCCAGTACTCACCAGGTGTTCCCTTCTTTATCTCTGGTGCCAAAGATGCTGTAGGACCCATCGGGATGTTTGTATGACAGCTGCTTCTGGTAGCCTGAAAAAACATGGAAGAGGAAGTGTTCCCTAATTTAAAAACAAAATTCTGTTCTGTTTGCTGGCAGATTTATCTGAAACCACCATGGGAAAGAGTGGAAAGGCAATGTATATCTACCAAGCAGCAGGGGATCCCTGAAGGAGCTTAGATGGAAGGATGGAACATCTTGTCCAGCAGAAACATGGAACAGGCAGAAACAGAACAGGCAGAGCTGTCTCAGCTCTGTGCTCCGACTAAACTAACAGGATTAGGATACACACTGTGCCTGGGTGGAAAAGAAGAAAGGGTCTGAAAGGCGGAATCTCAAAGGAAGCATGACAGTTGAGTCTCAGCAAAATAGGATAAGGAAAAACAGAAGATAAAAGAAAGGTAATAAATGTCTTGATCAGGGCAGACTCTTGGGTCACTGAGCTGTGCTACAGCAGCTGTGCCATACTGCTCGGATAGCCACTCTGCTGCTTCTGCTCACTGGGCCTCAATGGGAATTTCAGCATACATTGTAAGGGAAGCGCAAGGCTCTCACCGCTCACTAAGTATCCGATGGCCTTGGATTTGACCTCCTCACTCAGCTGCCCTGTCTTGTTCAGGTAGTCCAGGACGTAGATGTTGGGTGCAAACAGGACCATGTTCTGCTCCCCACAGCCAAACGGCATCTGCAGGAGCTGGTGCACGTTCTGCATGGCAGTGCCCATGATGTCACCTGGGGAAGAGGAGGTGCCAGGGGGGATTAGCACAACTCATAGGCACTGAATTAAGCAGTAGTTTTTGTTCCGTAGTCAGAGTCGTGGAAAGTCTAGCTAGGGTTGCAAGCCTTTCCAACAAACACAAAGCTCTCAGTACCGAGTGATTTGTTCTGTTCTGCTTCGCAGTCAAAAAAACCCTTGTTCACCTTTCCTTAGTCGAAATCACCCACACCAGAAACACTACCTATTTCAGTGCCACTTCAAGCAGATACTTCTTATTAGAAATTAAAAAAAGTTGTTCCAGGAAACTTCTGTTTCCAGAGGAGGGAAGCAGAACAGCCCAGAGATGCTACAGTGAACCATATATTGCAGAATTGACAACTAATGCTGAAAAGGGGCACTGGTTATGCAGATATATCACAGACCACCTCTAAATTGTTATTTTTAGGAAAGATGACACAAACCCAGCAAGGGATTTCTAGAATGAGCTGAAATCACCAACATTACAAAGCAAAGATTTTGTGACTAGTGAGTCACATAACCAAGTTCAGGTCCCTTTCAGGAAAAGATTTCACTAGCATCTCTGATTTGCAGGTGGGCGAGTAGAAAAAAGTCATACTGGCATGAGTCTGGCTGAGGTCATAACTCAGAACTGTGCTACTTCAGAGCAAAACATTCAAATGCAATAAATTTAAACAGAAAAGTGAAGAATGCAACCAATATTTAAACTTCATTCCTCTGACACAGCAAAGAGCATTGCTGGACAAGATAAGAATCAGTCTCTTTGCTCAAAAGTTTCCCACACAAGGAGTGGAAACTCACATTTTGGATCCTAAAAAAGCTTTCATTTTATATTTTTACATTTTCTTTCTTTTTATATTTTATTAATTATATATTTACCAACAACAGAAAAGGAAGCTCTGGCTGATCCTTTCACCACATTTGTAGGTAGATCTAGAGCAACATCTTGAATAACCACGGCATCTGTGGAGAAAAATATTGTGTGTTGTGGTCATTTGTATGGGAACGTTCATCATAGCAGTGAAATGCTCCTGGTAGGAACTGCACAGTGCAAAATTACGCACAAGAGACAGCAATAGGCAGAAACTCACAGCTGTCATGAAGAACCTCAAGGCAGAAGGAGGCACAGCAAAACCAAAGTGGAGAAAAACAGACCAATTGGTGCAGTAACTGTCATTGATCAACAGAAATGAGTTGAACAGGGTAAGGCTGGTGGTGCTCACAGGCTGTAGTGTCTGTGAACCTTGAGGATTTCTTCAGCATAATAGTGGGGACAGCTGGTTGGTGAGGGTCAGGGCTGCTTTTGTGCCTTTTTTAGGCAGAGCTTCAGGAAACCTTGGAAACTACTGTCAGCACCAAGATAGTGTGGAAGAGAATGTTACATTCCCTCTCCTATTCCCATTGGAAGTGGAAAGCTGCAAGCTACAGTTAGCCTTGGAACAGAGGACAGCAGTCAACATGAGTGGTGAAATGCAGGACAGATTTTCATGAAAAGGGCATCTCACTTTGATAGTTTCACAGCAGCCTTCTTTCAACATCTCAGCACTGCTGAGTGCAGCGCAGGCACTGTCTAAGTGACGGGCACCTGCTCACACAGGAATTTTGTAGCGGGGAACTGAACTGTAACACTCACATTAGCTGCCATTTGGGCAGCTCTGGGGAAAAGGGGAGGGACAGCATCAGTGAGTGCTGTGGGAGAGTGCGACCTCCAGCCTTCCTTACAGTTCCTCTCAGGACAGCAGTACGTAAGACCCTTACCTTTTGTACAGATTAGGGAGTTTTGGGTCTTTTCCCTTCTGATGCCTTCAGGCTGCATGGCAATGGGAAGAAGAGACACAGGCAGTGGATGAGAACAAAGCACGCAGAAGAAATGCAGTGACAGAAGACGCAGCCCCTGCTCAATCCTCCTGCATCATAAGACAATTGGACTGAAGCAAGTTTACAGGTTCGTACTTGATGTGGCTGCTACTAAAAGGGAGCTCCCATCAGATGGAGTCCCCCACTTCCAGTTTCTCCTCTGAATGAGGGAGACATGCACTTACCAACACCCACTGATCCTCATAGAAGAGGACATCAGATGGGAGTGGACTTGTTCTTAGATTGAATAGCCAGACCCTGTCCCAGCCAGATGAAGGTAGAGCCAAACCAGGAGTTCTTTAGGGAACCTGAAAAACTTTTACTTGCTTTTGGTACTTTTGCTACATTTTCCTTTCCTCATGGGAAGTACAGGGCAAAGAGTAAGAGCCGTCAGCAGTACCTCAACCAGCAGCGTTCTGATCTGGGTGTCCCTGTAGTCAATACTGATGTTCCTAGGTGCTTTGTCTCCACAAGCTTCATCATCCTTGGTCTCTGCAGTAATCCTGAATACTACACTACCTTAAATAGTAGCAGAAAAGGAGAAAAAATATAGACCTTTATCTTGCAGAATGATGGCTAAAGTAAGAAAACTTATCTGATAATGAATATCTACAGATATCAAGTAGTGCAACATAATGAATTGTCAGTCACTGCATGTGAGACAAATGGGAAGAGAAATGATCTCTGAAAACAGGAATGATAAACACACTGCAGTTCTGAAGGAGCTTTTTAGTCCAGACAGCTAGAAAGACCAGTGGTAGGCCAGGTTCTCCACATTTTAAGAGGATCAGGTTTTTTCAAGTGAGGTATAAATTGATTAGTATCAATCTCAGGACAGAAAATCAGGTGGATTCAAAGGCACTTACCAATTTCTTTGGGGAAAATATTCCAGACATAGGTCTTTCTTTGCTTGGCACATATACATCCATCATCCTCTGGGGAGATGATTTTGGCCTGATAATCAAGGGAATCTGACAGCGAAACATTAATCTGAGAACAGAAAGAGGAGTGTGATGGGATGATTTTGTACCATAGGCAAATAGTGCTTTATTGTTAGAGGGGGGTGAGATAGTGTCTGCATCTGGTGTTAACAGCGTAGAGCAGATTTAAAGCCTGCGATGATGGTGTTAGATGAATCATCCATCAGATGTAACCTTAACAGTATTCCCTTTTGCTTCTCGTGACATTTTCCATTGAGACATTAAATATCCTATGCATACCTCTGATTCCCGATCAGGATATTTATATTCAGTTGTCCTGGTGCTAATGGGTTTGAACTAACTTGCAAAGGAAACCAGTTATTAATGTTTGTTCTTCTATTGTTGTATCAACACTTGGAAAACACGGTTAAGAGATGAAAGCCTCAATAACTGAGATATTGTTTTTCTAGGATGTTTACAATCCTAGGCCTTTTTGTTTTGTTAGGTCAAACTTAACAGAGCTTGGGGAAAAAAAACCTCCTAAATTGTGTCTTGGTTTTTCCTCCTTTGATGATGATCTCCTTGTGAGATTGGAGAGCTAATATTTAGCATTCAAATCAAGCAGAGGAAATCTAGACTACCTTTGCCTCTTTTTTTTTTCCAGAATTCCAAAATACAACATAAATAAGAAGCCAGACAGAAGATCCCCGTTATATTTTTCTTCAGGTATCCTTTAATCTGTGTGTAAGCTCCCTCCATGCAGAGGTGCAGTGCACCTGTGGTTTGGAGCCATCTTGCCTGGAAAGTGCTTAATATTGAGAGTACAGTCCCCCAGTGCCTGGGAGCAATAGAGCCTCTAGCTGGACAGATACTCTGTGGTGCAAGCACTGGACTTCTGTGCTCCCTGTTTTGGGAACTTTGGCCCCTGAGAAGGGCTTGTCTGCTCTCCACTTCTTGCTTTTCCCACTTCCTTCTGTCTGGTAAGCACAAGCCCTTCACTTCTTCACATTTGCAAATATATCCTGAAAGAAAAGACCTCAATAAAACTGTCAGTGGCTCACATGGCTGTGGATAGTGAATGATACTCGGCAAAGCATTTGCTTACTTCCTCTATGGATCTTGAGACAGTTGCTTACATACCCATCCTAGTCACAGCTCACACAGAGCTCCCTCTGCTTTGTAGCGATTTAGGAGGACAAATCCAGTCAGGATAGTCTGTCATCAGGTAGAATGACCAGTGTACACCATTCAAGAGCAGGGACAGATCCAGTCATCTACACCAGTCATTTTGCTGCAGCTTCTTTGAAGATGGGGTAAGGTCTAAGAATGGAGTCAGAAGTACACACCTTAATGCAGCGGTCAAGGTAGTTGAAGACATTCGTTCTAAGCAGGAAATCTTCCCCTTGGATGATAGAGTACGGCAAGGTCAAGTCCACAAAGAAAGGCTGGAAGGCTGTCAGGGTGGCAGGCACAGACAGACCAAATCCCACCAACTCTTCCACACAGAAGGCACTGGCCTTCCATTCGGTGATGGTGTCAGGGATGGTGTATGAGATGCTGGCTTTTCCAGTAGAGCTGATGAGAATGGAATAAGGATGAGTTTAGAAAGGATGAGTTTCATATACCTTGCTTCTCAGTCCAGGCAATGGGTCTTGAAAATCAGCACTACCCTTATTCTGTCCGCAGAAATTCAATATCCAAGTCCCCACAGAATTTATTACCCAAATCTGCTGAGGAAAAACCTATCTGTAAGTTCTTCTGCCCATAATTTTCCTGAGTTTGGAAGGAAAACTCAGAATTTTTGTTACATGGACCCATATTTTAAATAAAGGTGCCCCTCTTCTTAGGAAAGGAATATGTTTCGTGGTACACATGTTGTGAGAATAGACAGAGTAATTTTATCATGGGGAAGAGGAGGGTAGGTGGCCAGGTGACGACTGAAAAAGCTAAGTCTTTGCAGGCCAAAAGGTAAGAAGAGGTGACAAGGAATTGCCGCCTTGCAAGACATCAGGGGACTCTTAAAACTCTTAAAAGTAAGGCAAAGAGATGGAAGAAGCAGTACTCACTTAATTAGAACTATATCCCAAATCCAAGTTTCAGGGAAGAATTCCCGAATAGTCTCAAGGATGAGTCTCTTCCCACGTTCCTCTCTAGCAATTTCGGCTGATAAGAGATAATGGCAATTTAGTCAGAACTGATGCAAATAATGAAGACTCCCAGAAAGAACATGTCTTAATATGCATGGGCGTATGAAGGAAGATCAGTGTTTACCCATTTATTTCTGATACTGTTGGTAATGCCACACAAACATTAACTAGTATCACCAATGTATCTCTGAGTTAGGTATAACCTGGTATCACAGAGAAAGAAAACATTACTTGAAGTGCTTTGGTTCCTTGTTTATGAGCATGAGACCTAGGGCAAGAACTCAGGTCACTTGGCTTTCAGATCTGTTTGCTGTCCACACTGTTGCACTCTTCAAACAAGCTCTGGTCAGAAAGGAATCAGTGTCAACAGCGTCAGTTTTGTCTGACACTCTACTGATTGCCTGGCATGAAGCTAGACATGAATCAGAAACATAGACCTGAAAAGCTTTTTTGGGCATTGGCCATTATCCTAAGCCGTCTCAGTCTGTGCCAGACCAATATTCAATATCAGTACCAATGTGATTCATCAGTACTGTCCATGTCACATGAATACCACTTCATTTAAGGAAAATATTAAAATCTCTTTCCTGTCCCCTTTATTACCTGATGATTTGACATGGTGTGTGGAAGCCATGAATCCTGCATTCAAGAAATATGGGGAAGGTCTTGCAGTCTCACTAGTACACACAACTGGCTGATGAACCTTGGAATTAGTAAAAAATTTCATGCCCATATCCTGTAAAACACACATTTCAGTTTTAGCCATAACCATACTGTAGCTGGGGTTTATTCCATTCCTCCTTCTTTCCCATTATCGCCTTTCCACCACAGAGATGCTCAGAGACATCTCTGCAGAGACTTGTGGGAGCTTTGTGCATGCTGGAAAAATCACAGCCGGCACCAAAGTCAATTGAGACAATAAATGTCCATGAGGAGGGTTTGTCAATGTATAAGTTTTACTAACAGTGTCATTTGCAGAAATAACTAAAGCTACATAAGTAAAAACTCACTTCAACAGATTTAAGTAATGTACAGGACATTTACCCTGAGGAACTGATATACATCTGGGCCTAATCCAGGCATTACAGGTGTGTAATACAAGCCTTTGTGAAAGATGTTGTCAGATGAGACACAGGGGTCTTGGGGGTCATCTTCTAGATTGAGCCCATCAAAGATGTAGCCTTGAAAGTCTTGGAGGGGATGCAGGCTGTATATCTGGGGAAGAAACACAAAACCTGTGTGTGTGGAAAGATCAGTTCTGATCACATCATCATGTGCTGCAGATTGCCAGAGCTGACATGTTGGCCTGTTTGACACAATGAGCTGTTTCCTGGATTGAAACCTGGCTGAACAGCTGGACCCAGAGAGTGGTGGTCGGTGGCACAAAGTCTAGTTGAAGGCCAGTAACTGGTGGTGTACCTCAGGGGTCAATACTGGGTCCAATCCTGTTCAACATTTTCATTAGTGGTCTGGATGATGAGGCAGAGGGTACCCTCAGCAAGTTTGCTGATGAAACAAGACTGGGAGGAGTGGTTGATACATCAGAGGGATGTGCTGCCAGAGACCAGTCACTGGTTAAACTAAATCCCACATGAAAAGAGGACTTCCAACTGCTGATAAACAAAAGCTTTGTATTGCCTATTATAGATGCTTTTTGACTAGCGCATGCAAAAAATGGTAGAAGGCTAACACAGTCTAACAATCTTAAGTGGAAAGACACTGTAATGGAGGCGAAGGAAGCAGTGGAAGGGTACAATGCGTTTGTTTGGGCAGCTCACCGTGTCTGCAGACAGCTCCGTCTCAGACTTCAGGAACAGCACGCTCTGGTCCACTGCCCTCACGGCACAGAAGGAGTTGGCAGCAGCTTCGATGACTAAACTGACGTTGGAAGCTGAGCGCATCTGCTTTTCAGAGAATTGCAACCAGACCTGCAATTTATCAAACCGATGTTGGTATGGCTCATCCCTATGCCCAGCATTGCTCTAGGGGTGCGTGTGAATGGAGGGCGAGGAGAGCAGAAGGCTCTTCTGTTAGAGCACAGATTGCTTGGAAGAGAGATGTCTGGTCTCCACTGCCTCTATTGACCGGGCCTCCACTGTAACGGGGGCTCAGGTACAACCACACTGAAACTCCTGTGACAGCTTAAATGGACCCCACCTCAAGTGATTTAAAATAAAGGTGGATTCTGTTGCCGCTGTTGTCGACTCAGATCTTATTATGACACAGGCTACGTGTAATGACTGTTACAGTAAGCAAATCATATTTTTACTAGGTCCATAGCCCACTTTAGCAAATATTGAAAACCGATTCTGTTTTGAAACTATTCAGAGCAAAATCTATTTCACATTTTTGTTTGATAAGAGGGAAAATAAAAAAAAGGAGTGGAGGACCTTCTCAGGTAACTGGAAACATTTTGTTTAATCTCACTTGTTTTGTTTTCTCCTAAAGTTTTATGGGGTTTAACTTTTAGGAACTGAAGATTAGAAAAATCTTAACAGTGAAATCTGATTTCAAAATGACAAAATGTACCAGTAGAAAAAAACATGGAAGGAAAACTTAAACACCAGATTGCTATTTTTCCTTTCTTTTCCATTTGTATTTAGTTCTGGTAAACTCAAATTGCCTTTTTCACAAAAAAAGTGTAAAAATTTAGATTGAATAGTGAAGTGGGGTAAGGCTAAAGTGTGCTCGCTATGCTCAAGAACAGATGGTCTAAACTAAATAGGACACCAGTATAGTTCAAGAGAGGGAGGAACTATCTGGGAGTTGAGTGGGTTTCCTGAAAAGTAGGTTTTGGTGTTTAAGATTTACTTTTTTATAATAAGGCCAGGAGGTGGTGGTAGAGGAGAGGTATAAGGCCATCAAGAAAGAGGAGAAGTGAAGAGAGTAATGTTGAGACAAGTGGGTGGAAACAAGAAAAAATCCTGGAAATCTGATGTGAATGTGTGCACAAAGAATTTGTATTTATCTGACAGCAGGAAAGACTTCTGTATCTTAGTGCTTCTCACCTTGTTTTTGAAACACTTCTCAACTGGAAATCGGACACTGTCTGCCACCAGCTCCTTGGCAGGGTGTAAGGTATATACCAGCAACCGGAGGGCTGGAGCCATGTTCTCGTTGATCACAAGTGGGATGGTGAAAGTGCCGTTTTGCTCTGTTCAAAGAAAGAAATGGACCCGTAAAGAGACAAGTGCAAAGGTCTGCTGTAGTAGTAGCTGTCCTCCGCTGGTATATGGCTGTACCAGTCAGTGGAGCAATCTGCACTTAGATGATAAACTGAAAAATCCTGGATTTGCTAGATAGGCCTGGGTTTAGATCCAGATGCATTCAGATTTATTGTGGGTTTGAACATGTGGCCAGATTCAGAGAGCCCCCTAAGCCACACACTCTGCATTCCCTACATTGTCCTTTGGGAAGATCTTTACAGGACACTACTTCTTGACTCATACCAAATGAACTAATTGCTGGACTAAATCTGAATTTATAGTGATCTTAGTGGCAGCACTACTACACGTGCATGAATGGGGCGAGATGCAGCCCTCCCATTAGCTGATGTATACATCCAGAAAGTCTTGCCTTGGTCCTCCGTTCAACCATTCCATTCTTTTTTAAACAAATAAATTTAATGCAGAAACATGGATTGGCAACTTAACTTACCAGCTTGGATATTAACTTTAATTTCCCCTGTAAGGACAATCTTGCCTTTTGCCATGCCCTGTGCAGAGAAGAGCAATGTATTTATGGGTTGGTAGTGGCTGGAGGAAGAAAGTGGCAATCAAGTTCAATGTACACCAACAGGACCATCAAGCTGTGTACAGTGAGATTGCTCCAAATGCTTAAATATCAACTTTAGGGCACGGTGGATGCTGCCACTGCTGCTGCTGTGGCTGGGGCCCTTGTCACTGATCAGGAAACAGAAGAAAAAGGAAGGAAAGAGAGAGGCAGAGAATACCATAAAGAGTTCCTTGGAAGGAAGAGACAAGAACCCTGGCCTGAGACATTTGAAGGTGGTCCCTTGCTATGAAACAGAGTAACGTAGCCAGAAATGGAGGTCATTTTTCCTGAGTGAGTAGATTTTCCCAAACCATCTCAGTGCTGCTTCTGTCCTTGAGTTGTTGGCCATTGTGCTGGCTGTTAATACAAAAGCTGGAAGAGCACTCACTGCCGTAATTGCTGTGGATGGACTGCCAGATAGCTGCCCAGTCCAGCCTTTTCAGCAAGCCATGCAAAAACCACACACTCACCACATAGTAGAAGCTCATGGTACTGATGTTCTCGTATCCTTCTGTGTTCAAAACGTAGTGCACAGTGATCATCCTCTTCTGCCCACAGCTCAGGTCTTTCCACAAAGGCTCAATCCTCACAAAACTGCTAGTCCAAGAGTAGAAGCGCTGGATGGAGAGAAATGCATCAGGGTAGGACGGCTCTATCCAACCTTCAGAGTGGCACTGGTCACTGGTTTTGTAAGTTGCCTGAGGGAATGGGGAAGAAAAGGAAAACAAATATGTCACTAGAGAAATTATTATCACATACAGACATCAGAATGATTAATTCACGCAATGCATACATTTAAGAATTTCATCTAAAGCCAAACTGGTGAGGAAAAAGCAGCAAAATGGTCTTGCAGCCTTGCAGCAAGCCATTGCATTGCTACAATTCAGGTGTTCCTCACTTCTATAGTAATCTTTGAGAGGTCTAGAACATGAAATAAGCCAGATAAAGCACATATTACCAGAATTCAAATTTCATCCCATCTTTTTGGGGTTCAGTCTGAGAGCAGCCATCTCTCTTTATGTCTCTATTCAGCCTAGTTTTGTACTCACTTTCAGACTGATCTCAGGATCAAACATTTTGGACGTATCAATACTAAACTCTGCAATGCCATTATCATCAGTGGTGAAGTTGTCTGTGTTCTTGTTATTGACAAACAGATGAACAACCTCATTGGAAATAGGAGAGTTGTCTTTGCCTACCAGCTTGATCTGTAGAAAAGAATGCAAAACAGGATCAGCATGTTATCTTTCTGTATGTAGATACCAAAGTTTTGCACTCCTTTGCTCTCCACACAGCAGAATTACATTTTCTTCTCCCTTCAAAGCAATACTTAAGAACTGAAATGTCTCTCCACTTTCTGGGAGCTATCTCAGCTATCTTATGAGGTTTGGAGCAGAAGCTTCCTCAGCATCTGCTACATCATTGATAAAGTCCTCTTGTGGAGCAAGAACTTCTTACATCTCGTCTCTTTCCCGGTCAGACCCTTCTGAGTACACATTTCCAGTTTAAAGATGTACTTCCTTTCTTCCATTTTCCCCTTTCTTAGTCTCAAGAGTTTGCTGCTGATACTTTCAGTGTCTGAAAGCCTTCTCTCCAGATCTTTGTTTTGAACATTTTTCTGATTCTGTCCCCACTGACTCTGCCGTTTATGTGTTAAGCAAACAACAAAATAACAGACACCATTAGGTAAATTCTAGGTTGCTAGAACTGACATTCATTTAGAGGCTTGGGTTGGTTTTTTTTTTCAGAAAAAGATTGGAAAAGTAATAATATATTAAGTGCAAGCTTAAGACAGTGACTATCCTTACTGTTCAGAAACAGCATGGAGAAAAATGACCTCTGAAACAAAAATAACAATAGAGAACTAAAAGTATTCAGATGGATGTTAACTTCAGTGGAACTGAAGGCAGCAAAACTGAAGGCAGACAACATATGGCCAGCAACAGATGTTTCATAGCGCAGGAAAGGACCATGAATGCCATGTGATGACACCAGGACAGGAACTGGGACCTGCTGCATTTTGAGAAAGTACAAGCATCAGTGGCTTCCAGACAATAGTTCATCTGATATGACCCTCAAGGGTGGGGTTTTTTTGCTTGGGGTTTTTTGGTTTTTTGAGGTTTTGTTTGGGGTTTTTTTGTTTGGGGTTTTTGGTTTGTTTTTTTTTTCATAAAAGCAGCCTGAGGCCAGTCAGCAGCTTTGTCTCTGAGACGTGACATCCCAGCTTCCTACCATATGTCTTTTAGCATGTTTAACCTCTAGCGTGTGTGTGAATGTGTGTGTTTGAGGAATTACACTGTGGCACATCACCTCGGGGAGCCTGTTCACTCCCATCCTCCAGAAAGGGCTGTTAAGGTGCACAGCAATCTGAAGAATGGACCAGGAGTGGGGAACATGAGAAAGTTATACAGACATCTTCCAGAGAGGAAAAAAATCCTAGAAAGACAATCTCTTCTCTCCTTCCAGCTACTGGTAAGATGTCCTATCATTGAAAAAAAGCTGAAGTGAAGGAAAGAGAGAGATTCATCCCTACCATTTATACCACTGACAGACTTATATGGGATTTGTCATGAAACACAGAATAATGAAAAAGCTTTTTGAGACAGAAACTTGATTTTTTCTTAAACGCCTTTCACTGTTTCTTCCCTCATCCCCCAGTGTTTTTATTCATCTCTGGTTGGCATACAATGGTCAGTTCTGAAGGGAGAGGCAGTGATTTATATCAAGCTTAAAATAAAAGTTAGAAAAATGCTAGTTAATGTATTGTTTTGTTTCGAAGTATTTCTAGTAGAATCAAACTCAGAATATAACTAATAGTCTTCAATATTCAGAATTACCAATAGGGCACTGTATGTAGAGAAAGAAGATTGGGGAGAACGCCCCCCCACTCCAAACAGTACCCTAAATGTTCCCATTACCATTGTCATGTGATTGCCTGTCAATCATCTTCAATACAAGATCTCTATGCCCTTGCTTACCTGTCCAAAGTAAGGAATTCCTCTTTTGTAGTGGCGATCCATGTTCTCAAAGTGTATATTGCTCATCACCCGGGTTATGGAAATAGACTGAGTAGCTGTAAGTTGCAGGCCTGTAAGAAATGTCCAGAGTCAAGAGAAGATGTACTTTGTCTTGCAAATAGCTTCATCAGAGTTAGCATTTGCCTGGAGACTATCACTGTGCTTATAAAAATGGAACTTCTTCAGGAAGACATCCCTGTACTCAGCAGGCAGAGGCTGACTATCTCCTGCTCTCCTTTTTGACCACATCACTGTTGCTGTTTCTGACTGTCTAGAAGGCATTACCTGTTCCTTTCTCTGTGACAATGGCTTTCACGTCAAGATTCCTCACGTAACCAATGCGGTTTAGCTCAAAGATGTTGGAGCTGAAAACCTGGGAGAGGCAGCCCTCTGACTCCAGCTGGAAAGAAGAAAATAAACCCAGTTACCAAGGATCACAGCTTTCAAAGGCTGCTTGCAATACATGGGACCCTTCTTTAGTGAGTGAAGTCTTTTTCCTCTGCTTTTAATGTGATTTATACAGGGCTGATGGAGACATCACTGTCTAGCTTTTCAGATGGGAAACTGAGTCACGAAGAAGGAACATGCCAGTTCTTCTTCAGGCCTGTAGGAAACCAAAAAGAGAAATGAGGTGCCCTGATTCCCTAGCTAGTGATCCAAGCAAACAGATGAGTAGAGTGAAGTGAAGCATCCAAGACAGAGTGATGAAGGCAGAGAAGCAAGAACATAGGAGAAGACAAGCACAAAGAGGAATAATAATCATGTATCATACGTCTTTGGTAAATGATTGACAAACTGGGCTTTTCTTGCACCTCCCGTATAAATCAAAATCCCTGCACACACTGAGCTGGACTTTCCCTTCAACAGGCTGGCCATAGGTGTACCTAGGGGAAGAGGAAACAAGTCCGTGAGCTGATGCTTGAATAATTGACTTAAGATCACATATGCAGGAATAGATCCAGGATAAGCAGTGAGCTGGGAAGCCAGAGAATGGAATCATTTCACAGGCTTTTTCCTTAACTCTCCTGCTGTTACAGAAAGATAATACCACTCAGGAAGTGAAATCTTAATGAGTTCTATTTCACCCCTGAACCAAATCCATATCTTAAACATAAAAATAAATACCTCTATAAGCATGATGAACAGACATGGCTACCTACCAAATTATGACTGTTGTCTCCACTCTTCAGCTTAAGCTGGAATTCTAGACTTACTGAAATCAAAGCAAAACTCCTTATATCTGCAAAGAGATCAGGATCTCACCTGGATTCTAAATTACAAGATCCTGGTAAGTCAGGCTGAGGATTCAGCTTGGAGGAGGAGTTAAAGACAGCTGGAACCCTAGGATGCCTGCTAGAATTTAAAGATGCTGCTCAGCTGTATGAAGGTCTCCCTCTGAAGTAGGTTATTGGGAGTGAACACATCCTGCTTTAACAGGGGATTTCTCAAAAGATTTATTCAACCCACTAAACACTAGTTGGAAGACAATATTCATACAATAAAATGAAATTAATACACAAGTAAATGAAAGCTCCAACCACCAAGTCCACTCTGACCAGCCTCTTCTGAGGACCTGTTTATTTTGGTCTCTTCTCTAAACCTTGTTTTATTCCCCGGTCCTTGGGAAGTTCTTTCTCTTCAGCATATTTCCTAACCACTCTGCACCTGATACTTACACTCCACAGACTTTCACTGTGAACTCTGAATCCAAGACTGTCAGTCTTTCTGGTGCACTGACTGTGACATCAAATCTTGGCAACACTAGGACAAAGAATGAAGAGAAAAAAGATACTGGCATATTGCAAACTTGCAGGCCCTCCTAAGAAGAGAGAAAATGAGGCTGTATCATCAGTGTTAGTCACAGATGGAATGGGACCCCCGAACTGGGGTGCCAAAATGGTCAAGAAGTGGCCTGACCTGCGAAGGCTCACTAAAGTATTTCTACAATGACTTGAGGAGCAGTCAGGACTGAGGTGAATCCTGTCATGTCTAGATGCCTTGCAGAGCTTTGGCCAAGAAAGCTCATGGATGTGGCTGGATGAAGGTTAGTTTGTCACAGTGAAATTTGCAGCCAACGTATTGATTTGTAATGTAGATTATTTTCTGGCTGAATCTGTGAAAAATGGTTAATTTCCCTTTGTCTTTTTACTGCTCTTCTTTCCCCCCTCTCCCTTCTTAATGACAACGAATTGAAGTGGCATTTGCCAGGGAGGTGTTTGAAGTTTTAGCGGTCAAAAGAATTGACTGATAGGAGTTCATCTCTAATAATGTTTTCTACTCTGACTAAAAACATACTGTGGCATTTACCATATTCCTCCACAAGGAATGAGTGATTCGTTTTATCTCCTGACTTCTTTGTTATGATAATTTTGTAGCTCCCCAGGACAGGCTCTTCAGTTAGTGGGAATTCAATCTGGATAATGTTCATCTCCGATGTCACATTTTGCCACTGAAAGATCCTGTTGCCCCGTGGATCCTGAAGAAAAAAAGAACACAGACTCACAGTTTGTTTGCCTTGGAAATATTTTGCTACGCGCAAACAAAACCAGAAATTAAGAAGAAAATAGGGCAAGTTCTTTAACTCGTTGGAGAAGTTGCTTAATGCATGTGCACTAAGACAAATTATGCCTTTGTACTCTGATTATTAACGTTGTTAGATTCTCATCTTCTGATATCTGATTTAGGCATCCTGTGCCAGCCTAGGTATTAGCCTCAGTCATCAAGAGAAGTTGCACAATACTGCTAGAGTATATGTTGCTCTAGTTTTGTGTCAAGAGGGGAGAGAAAGAAAACCTTCACATTTGTTCCACGTGCATCTTGGCCTTTAGCAACCCCAGCTGTTTTTTTCAGCTACCAGAAGAAGTAAGTAAGTAAGTATTTCTTCTGTATTCACTGGGGTGTCATTTGCCTCTTAGTCTATGGTATGCTAGTTAGACTAAAGAAAACTTGCTCACACCATTTACTTGAAGTCTTTAAAGACTTTGAAGTCTTCTGGCTGCAGAAAAACACATGTAAAGCTCAAAATATGTAGGTTTCACTGCAAACAAAATAGTCAAGTGACTTCAAGGTGTAACATGAAAACTTGTAAGAATTATATCTAGATGTGGACTGCGATTGCTATTTTAAAAATCACCACAAAATGACATGGAAGTGTTAACATAGCTAGTAATCGTATCCACAGCCTACCCTTGTTCATAGTTCTGAGCAGCACTTGAGTTATGAAAAGATATACTCCAAAATAAGTTGGGCAAACTGGAAGAGGTGGAGGGGAGTGAAAGGCAGGCAAAAGAACGGTACAGCTTTTGACTGCTGGAATGAATATAGGTACGCTTCCCATGTGAGTAAGGTTCAAACAACATCCTGGGATTTTATGAAATTTCTGTTAATTTTTGCAAGTGCTCTCACAGGCAAGATTTGGCTGTGTGTGGACACATACAAACCAGTGTAAGCACATGTGCCCTAGGTTTTATCTTTAGATACATAATACAGTGCAAAGAGAAAAAATCCTTACCTGAATTGCAATCAAGGGGTACTGAAAGAGGAAAAAAAAAATAGGAGAAGAGATTAGATGGCTGAACAAACACAGATTATTTTCCCCCAGGACTGTGAGAAATGTATAACCTATAATCAGTATAATACCAGTAATCAGAGATCCTCATCTCTTATTTTGATCAGTTTAATAGCAGTTTTACTTCAATAAGACCACATAAAGGAAAGAGATGAAATGAGAATGGTGGGGCAGGTTCTGATCATACTGGATTTAGTGCAATCCCAGAGCAGCTGAGTTCTAGAGACGCATGAAACGGTGATCTGGGTTTTGATCTTACATCCTCACTCTGCTCATTAGCACCAGCTCTTGCAGTAACACAGTGCTGTATTCTGGTTATAACCACATAAGAGGAGGCCAGTAAAGACCTATCTCTTGATTTATGTACTCTGAGCATGAAGGCAGCTTGCTGGCAGTGAGGAGTGCCTCTGATGAGATAAACAATTGTGGTAGCAACTTTTCATTTTCATTTCCCCATTTCTAAAATGAACAAAGTACTGGTGGGTGACACACCAATTTTTGCAAGCAACAATTGCTGAATAGTGATAGCAAGAGACTAAACCATGGACTTTCTGGTCAGAGCTAAAATAATGTCTGCATCAACAAAGTCGAGGGGTTCTTGAGCCTCTTTCCCAGCTGTAGCAGGAGTCAGGAATCCAACCTGCTACACACTTGCAATCTTCCCTGTGACCCTAACATAAGGGTGGGTTATAGCATTGCTTAGGAAATCATGCTAATTCTTTGGCATTTAGTCTCTCTAATATCTCATTTTATCCACAGAACTGTTTATTTAAAATTTGAGAAAAGGTTGTCTCCCAGCAATTTTAAATACAGGGGAATGTTACTGGTCACTCACCATCTCCTGAACAGGTTTAAAATTGAAATCCAGGGCAACAACACGAAACATTACTGGAAAGACAAGGAGTAGGGTGTTAGCATTAACTGTAGTTTATTTGGCTGAGCTTGATGTTTTGCATTCATTACTACTCCCGGTTTCACTAGATCTTCAAACAGTTCAATTTGCACAAGATGCAGATAATAAAACACCTTTGAAGGTAAAATAATCCTACACAGACTTTGCCAAGGGGACTTTTCCCCAACATCGAGTTCTCACAGTCTTTCATGAAAGTTTGCTTAACCTCAGAGAAAGGGGATGACCGAACGAATAGCCACTGTGCAGGTCAGGCAGTCTCAGGTGATAGCCATAACTCTTTCAGCGGCCATCTGCGTGATGTAGGCAGATTTGTTCCTCTTCATTTCCCCATCTCTAAAACAGGGTTTGTTGCTTTGAACATATGAAAGTTCCAGATATTATTTGAACTAGGTGAAGTGTCAGGTTTTCCTAATGCACTGTAATTCCTCTTAGTCCACTTTGTTCTCATCTTGTACAATTTTTTCCCTTACTTTCTTTACTTCTTTTTTTTTTTAAAAAAAACAAACAACAAAAAAACAACTAAAACAAAACACCCAAAACCTGAAAGGAGAATGATGAATTACTGTGCAAGGCGAAAATAAAAATGTGTGTCAAAAATGTCCTTAAAAAGCATTAAGTTTTCATCACCGAAATTAGGCTACTGCTTCCCCTGCCTCAAAATCAAGCCATGTTTGGTGGACACCTTGGTGGCACCAAATTCTGGTTGGCAAGCTTTCCTTCATGCTATGTATCTACGTAGATAAAACTTATCCCTAATTAAAGTGTAGCTGATCCAGTCTAATGGCTGTATTTGGCTGACCTGTGGAAAGAAGTATTCTCACAGTGTTTCCTAGTGTTCTAGCTGTGTGCTAGAAGCCTTAAAGACTAGCAATGAATTAAGGAGTGGATCTAGATGAATGGTTTTTTGTATACATGGTGCTCTGTTTGATGGCCAGATGAGAAGTATAGATAGGGGAATAACATAAGTGCAGGAAAGAAACCAACATGAAAATATAAAGTCCCAAACTGTCAGAATCCAGTAGGTAAATAGCATGATTTTGTCTTTAAAAACTTGTAGTTAATTTTAAAGTAACATATTTCACTCATTATCTTTAGACTGTCTTTGACACTGACCAGCACCACAGGCAGAAGGCTGGGGGAGCATTGTTTTATGTCAGGCACTTAAATAGTAATCTAATCACTTCTTTCCACTACCTTAACCTGTCACCAGGAATGAAACAGCAGCAATAAAATCTCCCCTCTTCGGTCAGCTAGGAGGAAGGGACAAAGAAAATAATAGAGACCATGGGATAACTGTTGCCTGCCATCCTGAAGATGACTCTGAACGTCACAGCAAATACTTGCAATGGTTTTAACAGAAACTCTGAAGAAGCTGCCTAGACTCTAGCTTAATCTGAAAAGTACCTGGCAGAGAAATTCTATCCGAATAAATTGCTTCCTAAGGGACATGTTATAAACTAAGTAGATATTCACCACTCTGTCCTGGTTTGTAGATGGGTTTGTCTGTCTGCACGAAGATGATGCTGTCCGTGTTCCAGATCATCACTGACCGCCGCTCTGCTAGGCTGACCGTGGTGCCCTTGGCAGAGAGAGAAATGAAAGCCAGTGGGGCAGAATGGAGAGGAGGAATCTGTAAGGAAACAGAAAAACAAGGGGAGGTTGCCAGTCTTGAAGTCATTTGCTCCAGAACCTGTACCTGTGGCATGGGGTCCTACAAAGAGACACCCATCTCATCAACTTTCTTGGACCTTTCTTATTTCTTACGTCTATTAAAAACACCTCCTTGTCTGTTACTATATATTTCTCCTCCACTTCTTTTTTTCCTTCAACAAGTCTTATTGCTTCCATTAATTATTCCCCTCCAGTGCTCTCTGCTCTGATTTTCTTGTTCCTCCTTACACTTCTTTTCCGTTGGGACATAAATAAAAAAAAAAGAAAATTACCGTGAAGTTGAAGCACTGTAGACTATTGCTTGCTGTCATGGTTTTCTCAAAAATAGTGGTGTTAACAGCACCATATTCTAGGATGACTCTGACAGATATTGTCTCGTTAAGGTTAAGGAACTGCAGGCAAACTTGACCTGGAGAGTCAGTTTGGAGGACAGCAGGCACCATCAGGACATACTGCCTGTGAGATCCAAACATCAGAGTGATCACATCATAGATAAAGAAGAAACAACCTCAACAGGATGAAACAAATACGAAGTGTTATTTTTCAGTACCCACTGATTAGATCAAATACAGGACACTCTGCCAGTGCCCCTCACTCCTGCTCTGCAGCTCCCAGCCCAGGGTTCCCCACACAGCTCTGCCAATGCCCCCAGCTCTTGCCCTTTTGCCCTTTATCTGAGTCCTGGACCCCCCTGCTTTTAGCAAAGCACACAAATGTTACTGCTGCTACAGTCTTTTCTGAACACACGTCAACTTCTATGACAGTTCTGCAATAGGCAGAAGTTCTGCTTCATATTAAATGAGAAACTTTCTCTTGTCTTCCACATTCCAGTTTAACTTAGCTCTTCTGATATAAAAGATAAGTCATGGCAGTATTTAATAGTTAAGTTAAAATTAGTGGCACTAATTAGCACTGTCTTTAAAGCCTTATCACAAATACTATTAGTAATAATATGATAGTTCTTACAGCTCAGGTTCCTTTGCAGCTGTTACATGCTGGAGAAGAATAGTCAAAAGAAACTTCAGCCACATTTTTCTCACTGGGTGACAGAAGAAAGAGATAAACTCTCTTCCCCATAAACAACTCATTGCCTACGAGTTTAACAGCTCTGCCACATTCCTCACAGAGTGCTCCAGAGGAAAGGGAGTCAGCCCTTCAACTCCTCCCTGGCTTCTTCCTTAGATGTTAGTGCCTTTATAATTGCAGCAAGGGGTGGAGATCCCAGTCTGTCCTACTGCTTGCAAGAACCTCCCCCAGCCCTACTGCAACCTAAACCAACCCGCTGTCTGCAGACTGTGACACTTCACTGCAGTTCTCTGAATGTCTGTGCAGAACGCCTTTAGTGGTCTTGCTTTCAAGGTGAGGGTCTTTGCGTTTTACACTGAGGCTTGGCACAACACAGAAAAGCACAAAATTACCTAAAACAGAATAATCCTGTCAAGCCAGATTAACTTTTAAGGGTTTTCCCTATTATTGTTGGAATTTACTGTTTGAGTTAGTCTGGGTGAAGTAGACTAACTTTCAATACTTTGACATCTGATTTTCCTTAAAATAATGTATTGGCCTCTTTTTTCCCTTACTTCATAGATATTTTGAATATTGATGAAAGGGAATAATAGAGGCCACAAACAGAAAGAGGTGTTAATTATTTCTGCCTTAGCCATTGAGCACTTTTTAGTGTTGTTGAAGTTTGATTCATTTCAGCTTGAAATTATCCTGTTGATGGGTCCATGTAAATTTGTTAGTGCCCCAGGTTTCTAGTTTTCACACCTGTGTGGAAGCTAATTGTTTTCTTTTAGGGAAGAAAAAAAAATAATCTGTTTTCATCCAAAGACCTTAGTTTAAGATGAAGGATTACCTCCTCCTTTTGTTCTCTTGTACTCTCAAGAGAAAATAAAGCATTCTGTTTTCTGCTCCCCACAAGAAAAGCAATGCTGGGAAGCAGTTGTTTGATAACTCTGATTTGTTTTTCCTCCATTCATATTGGCACTGGGTTTGGCTGGGATGAAGTTATGAAGCCAGCTCTCTTCACAGTAGCCCGTATGGTGCTGTGCTTTGCACTTGTGGCTAGAAAAGTGTTCATAACCCACCAGTGTTTTGGCTGTTGCTGAACAGTGCTTGAGTGTCAAGGCTTTCTATCCTCCTCGCCCCCCACCCAAAAGCTGGTAGGCTGGGGGTGGGCAAGTGGTTGGGAGGGGACACAGCTGGCCCAAACTGACCAAAGGGATATCTCGTACCATATGACATCATGCTCACTGATAAAAAGTGGGGGAAAGGAGGAAAGGGGAGAACATTTGTGGTTGCAGTGTTTGTCTTCCCAAGCAACCATTACACCTACTGAGGCCCTGCTTCTCGGTAAGTGGGTGGACATCTGCCTGCCCATGGGAAGTAGTGAATAAATTCCTCTTTTTGCTTCTCTTTCACATGCATCTTTTGCTTTCCTTATTAAACTATCTTTATCTCAACCCACTAGTCTTTTAATCTTCCTTCTATTCTCACATTTCCAGAAAAGAGCTGTGAGTGAAAGGTAGAGTGGGTGTTTGGATGCTGGCTGGGGTCAACCCACCACTGTATGTTACCAACATGGTTAAATTTTGTAGACCTGAAGCCAGACAGATATGGCTTCAAAGGCAGAGTACCTGCACGGGAACATGCTTTTCTCTAATCTCCTGATACATTGTGCGACTGTATCTTCTTGTTTCTTGCTAGTGTGTGATGCAGGTAATGGTAGCACCTGCCACATAGGGCAACTGTGAAACTTTCTTCATTTACATCTTTAATTTTTTCACAGGTGTATTAAGCCATATGAAACTGGAACAGGGCAGCAGCAAGAGGTGGTCCCCCAGAGTCTCTGTGGCATGCTGTGGTAGTTTAGACCACAGACAACAGTCTGATGTTCTGCTCTGAAAGCCCAGCTCCCTGTCATTTCTGTTAAAGAGGATCTCCATCAGCTTCTAAGTTCAGGATCTTCACTAGGGATCAGCCTTGATTTTCTCTGCAATGTGATATCTACATCAGGAGCTGTCAAGAACAGAAATTCTTTGATGAAAGATTGAACTTGACTAGATATTGTAAGAAAAGCAGATGACCGGTATTGCATGTTCTTGACCAGGTTGGATGGGCCTTTGAGCAACCTGGTCTAGTAGAACGTGTCCCTGCCCACAGTGGGGAGATTGGAGCTAGATGATCTTTAAGGTCTCTTCAGACCCAGACCTTTCTATGATACAATTCCTGCTCTTGCTGTCTTTCTCAGGTAGTTATGAATTTATTGCAACACAATATTCATCCCAAACAAGCCAATTTGATAATCATCACAGCCCATCTTTATGCAGCAAGAAGTTTTCTGAGGCTGTTTTGGAAAGCTTAATCAAAAGATCAGGTGGGTTAGGTGACATTCAAAGGCTGTATAGATAGAGGAGGGTAGCTGTGTATGATTCACTGTGATAGTGAGCAGGTTTTTTAGCCCAAATATAGATTGGATTGTAGCTTTTGTTAGAAGGGCCACACTCATATTTCCAAGAACGGATATTAGCCACAATGATGTCTTCTGTGCATATACGCCTTCTGAATGGTAACCAATGCAGGACAAAAATGGTCCATGTATATTATATCCAAATAACTTACTGCACTAGTTTACTCTCTCTATTAACCAGATTGGAGGAGGTGCATCTAGTAACGAAATAAACCAACAAGAAATGCAATGAGCTGGAATAAGAAGTTATTGGGCTAATATGTTTGCAATCAAAAAAATGAAAAAAAGCCACCACAGCTTATTGTAATAAAGGAAGCTAGAGGTCATCCCATCTGTTTGGCTATAATATATAGTCATTTTTCATTCACAGAAAAATCAAACATTTCACTTGATACAACAAAAGGGTTGTTTTCTGGACAGATATTTGCAAACCACCAATGTGGTTTTCTGGGTTTGGTTTGTGTTGTTTTTTCTTCTGACTGCATGTCCTTGCTCTTCAAATCCTAACCATTAATTTTTAACTCATCTGTACGTATGCAAGAAGCTTGTGGTGACTGCTTTATAGGGAAATTAGAGATGCTCCCTCATCACCAGGTCAGGAGACTGTTTTTGGGATTCTGTTCTTTCTTCATAGAAGAATTAATTCAGGTGACTGGCACTTACATTAACCTAGACCTCCTCCCCACACATACTCACGTAGAACGTATGTAAGATTCTCTCCTTATTCTACCATTGAGATTTCTTGGAGAAAGGACTCAAGGCTGCTGTGCTTTGTAACACCACCATGATTCCTTCCCAGGAGATTCTGGAAGAACTCATTGATCTTTCTGGATATATATGATGAACTGTGAAGTAATGTTGGAGAAATGCCTGTGTACAGATGGATTATCTTGTATTCTTGACTCAAAATGATTTGTCTGCCAGCCTAAATTTGAGTGTCACCTAAGCTGCAACTTCAGCCCTCAGCTAGTCTTGTTTAACAGTAGCACGCTGTTCAGCTAGATCTATGTGTTTGCAGATGGACAGCAATGAGACGGAGCATTGGCAACAGTAAAATAAGCTGATTGATTTAGTTCTCTTTGTTAAGAAGTGACCCACCAGCTGAGTATAGATAGCTTTCAGCAACTTAAACAGCCCTGCTGCAGGCATAGTTAGACTGTAAAAATTGTACCTTTATGGTTGTGGTTTGATTTATTTGTGTTACTAGATATATTCTATCAATAAAAGCTTATTTTTTAAGAATAAAAGCTTGTCGTCTTATGATAGACCATAGTAATATTATTCAACTGCAAAATTTTTTTCATAGAAATTGGTCACAGTGATTTCTGTGTCAAGGAATGACCCAGCTTCAAATTTCTGCACTATCACTGCAAAGGACCTATTTCTTTCCTGTGGGAGTCAGAAAATGGCTCTAGTAAAATTTCAGTAGTCTTCAGAGCACCATATTTTTTCCTGTTTTTGCAGTATTTGATGCTGCTCACCTTTCATTTCATTACGCTACTCGTTACTCTTGCAGTTTATTGTTATTACCCAACTATTCTTTGTGCTTGACTGGAGCAGTGGAGGTGAGGAGAGTGGTAATTCTGTAAGAGTGTGCACAGCCTTGCAGAGCAACTTCGACCTAGCTAGCTGAGCACTGCAGTAGGCAGTGGTATGACTTCTGGCAAAGCCCCTTTGAGGAGGTCCATGGTTGCCTTCCTAGCACCAGCCAGGCATTCTGAAGCCAACCTGGATATGTCTGCAAGACCTGTAGACATATCTTTGTGGTGTAGACTCCAGCACCTTTCTTGTAAATGGGTTAAATGCTGCATTTAAAGGAGGATCAACACAAAGAAACTCAGTCATTACAGCTATGAAAATTAATTGAAAAGCACTGAAGTAATCTACGTCTTTGACTACGACTGCTTCCTATAAAACCTTCTTCAAGCAGATTAAATTGTAACAATTTGCTTAGGCATAGTAAAGGTCGAAATGCTTGGTTTGGCCCAGGTGGTTGGGGAACAATGCTGAAACATGGTAACTACAGGTAAAGTCCTGCTTGGTCAGTAGGGTCTCCAGTGAAGCATGTAAGATTTCTTTCATTGTTCTAGGACATGTGGGACCTGGCAAAGTTCTCTAGCAGCTCTGCAAGCTAAAAGGATGGTGAGCTCATTTAAAAAACAAAGAAGGGTATACCCCTAGAGGAACAGTCACAGCTTGCAGTGATTTTGATGAGTGATGGTATTTCTTTTGACAAAATAGGGGGGAGTGGGGGCTGTAATTTATTTCAGTGGTCTATGATATTTTCTCCTGGAGAAAGCAGTGGTGTAAAAGATGAAGGTAAGTGAAGGTCAGCTAACTGCAAGGATTCTGTTACACCAGTGACTCATGTAATTGTGGATGGGTCATCCAGAATGTCTTTTCAAAATTGGGACCTTTGTTCTCCTATGTGAAGAGGCTGAGGTCTGAACAGGAATAGCTCTGTGTGAGCTCTAGTATTAAGACTGTATTTGCTGTGCAGTTTTGGTGGCACATGTGCCAGTCAAAGGTGGGTGAAGCTGGAATTTGAATGCTGTTGCTGTACCTGCACAAGCCTGAGAGTGGGTACTGGTATACTAATGAAATTATCTTTCCTGATTATGCACATTTTACCTGGCAGGGCTTGGGCTAAGCTATAAATGCAGTGGTACAGTTAGGATATCAGGTTAGTCTGAACCTCTTTGGGGAGTATTTTGCAG
The DNA here is from genome assembly GCF_023634085.1 of Falco cherrug. Classification (NCBI taxonomy): domain Eukaryota; kingdom Metazoa; phylum Chordata; class Aves; order Falconiformes; family Falconidae; genus Falco; species Falco cherrug. The sequence continues at coordinate 9,049,635 of NC_073701.1, forward strand.
TTTTACTGTCCTTGTACGGACAGGACCAAGGGTTATTCAAGCCTTCTTTCTTCATGGTCTTGATAGGCAGCAGCAAAGGTTGGGTTCAAATGTAAAAGGATCATTAATAAAATATCTGAATAAGCACCACAAAAACTCTCTGGTAGTAAGTTCACTCTTCATTCTTGCAAATGTAAATCAGGTTTTTATTAGAGGGGGAAGAGAAAATACTTAACAAGAAGTATAAAGAGGGGAACATTGGACATGTAATTCCAAAAATATAGCTAGTTAAGACCTCTGCTCTGGTGGGACAGCTAGGCTGGCTGCATGCTCCCTCCCTAAACCTCCTATGCTAGCAATCAGCTTGTTGCTGGTACTGAGAAATTATCTACCAAAAGCTGACACAAGTTGCACATATGTTGCCATGTATTTGCTGTCCTGGCTGCCATAAAGGTACTTGTGGCTGAAGTAGCCACCCCTAGCATGCTGAAGACTGCCAAATCCATTCTCTGACCTTTCAGCCTCCGAGGAAAATCCTAACCCTTTGTTTCTGTTCCACAGCTGCACACAACTCTCCTGTTTTCTGAGCTGTAACTTCTGCACTCTGTAGGTAGAAGCATTTTCTTTAAGTTTGGATGACAAAAGTTGTGCCAGTCTCATGTAGAAAGAAATAGCTGTCTGAGGCTTTTTTTTTTTTTTTTTTTTAGGTTGGAAAAGACCTTGAAGATCATCAAGTGCAACATTAAAAACATTCATATTGCAATGACTTTTCTCTGCTTTATGGAAAGCCTGCTCCTTAATTTCATTCTGCAGAAAAGCCTCACAAATAACAACAGATTTATAAGCGTTAGAGGCTCCATTCCTTGCTCTTGTTTCCTCTCCTTCCCTTCACTAGTTAACAGTGAAGTAGCCTTCCCTGGCTGATTGCCCTTCTTCTCCAGAGTGATTGAGAGGGTTATGCAGAAGTTTTTCTTCCCCTGGGTATCTCAGCCATCAGGCTACAGAGGCTACAGGGATTCTACTGACATAATTGTACCCCTGAAGTCTTTTCGTGGAGTTGCAGCCACTGTTGATATAACAGATATGAATCATCTCTCTGAACAGCAGGTTGGGCTGTCTGTGAGAAGGGAACTGTGGAGGAGTAATGCCTTTGCATGCTTCTTTGGATGTGGTTACACAAATGCAGCTTTATGGTATGGACTTGCGCCAAGCGAAATTTTTCAGGCATTATTTTTTTTTGGGGGGGGGGGAAACTGCATGGCTGTTACAGCTGCTCTGAGAAGGGAAGTGTGGGTCCTGGTGTAGTCACTTCAGGGTTGTAAAATAATGTTTTCAGAACCAAACGTTCATAGAAGATGAATCCAAGAAATAAGGCTTACATCTATAAGAGCAGGTGCTACCGCTTCTCATTTCTTTCTAGTCTTTCTTTTTTGTAGGCATGATATTGCTAGGGCTCAAATGTGAAAAAGAGTATGGATTTAGGAGTCTCTCACAACTGGTTGATAACACCAGATGTTGGAGGCTACAGTCCCTTTGTGAGTATGAGGGCACCACTTTGAGCTTTTTGCCATTTACCATCATCTAGCTTCTAAATCTTTTTTTTATTATTATTATTATTATTATTGTTGCAAAGGCTTTTTCTTTCCATCATGACATACCAGAATTTGAACTTGTTCCAGGCACATTATGGGAGGCATGCAAATGCTATTGAGGGCCTACAGCTTTCTCTCCCTTTATCTGTTATTATTATCTTCTTGGCAGCACAACAATACTCCTGTCTTACCCAGCATATTAATTGCGCTACTTTAAGGATGCCCCCTGGGGAGAGCCTGTTTGTGCCTTCAGCCTCTGACCTTATGCCTGAAAAGTTTTTGGATTCGTTCCCCACACAAGGCTATTTCTCCTTCGCCTTCAGTGATAATATATACTGCAGCTGTGTGTTGAAGTACTGAGCAACGTACAGAACAAGCTGGAGGATGTGCCCTTGATGAAGAGCTGTCATTCTTTATTACCTTCTATTATCTTTCTAAACAATTGAGGCTTCCGAGTCAGTTCAGGGCAAACAAGCTGGCCTCAGGCAAAGAGAGAGTCAGAGAAAGTCTTCATGTTTTTTAGGGTACTGCCTCATAAATGACCAGTGCTAGGCAAAACTGTCTGCTGGAGAGCACTGGGTGGAGTGACTGGAGTGTCACATCCTTGTCTAACGTCACCCCTAGTTGCTAGCCCAAAGGGAACACAAACTCTTTGCTGTTTTGTGAGGCAGTGGCAGAGTCTTGGCTGTTCACACCTCTGAGGAAAGCCTCCAGAGTCTCTCCTGTCACGTTCCCTGCAGCAGATGGATCCCATACGAACAGCTAGAAGAAGCAGAAGCAGGAGGGTGACCTTTTTGTCACACTGAAAGTTAAAGGGGAGGTTGATTCATGGTAGTTTTAAGGTACTTTATCATCTAACTATAGCAACCAGAGCATTAAAACATGACTCAGCTGACTTCTTTTTAAGGCAGAGCATGTCGATTGGGAACAAAACTGAATGCCATGTTCGGCTGTGACAGCAGAACCGTAGGCCCTACCAGTCCCACACAGGAGCTCAGCAGACTCCAAATCCTGCCAAAACCCAGAGAGGTGGAAAGGAAGATTGACTTCCTTCACTTCCAGAGATGGGCTTTGGTAGGATCCAGACTCTAGGAATAGATGGGCACAACAAGACCAAAAGCCCATGAGAGGCAGCTCCCTGGTGCTGTGCTGAATAGATGCATTTAGCATTGGTTGAGTTATGCGCCTATTGTTTTAACCTCTAACAGTGATGACACGGACTAGCACTAGGCACTGTAGGATCCTCCATATGTGCTCTTTACAACCTCCAGCATGCAAGGCCTCAGCCTCATCATAGCACTTTGATGGCTTCTTGGGCATTTTTCTGACTTCTTGATTCTTCTGGTTCCCCTTTGCTCTGGCTTTCAGTCATTCTTTTTTCTTGCATTTATACCAACAGACTTATAGTTCTTTAAGCTCTTTTGTGAGCACTCCACTGACACTGGCAGGACGTTATATTCCTGGAAGAGACAGAAAAGGTACAGGTAACCCCATCACTCCAGAAGCAAACTGGAATTACTTTGAAAATAATTATTTAGCTAGCTTGGTAGTCATAACTTATGACTGACTACAAATCATGAAGCATGCGTTCAGGAATGCAGCTAACATCAGAAGAGAGTGACCAGCTTGTTACTGAAATGGTTGAAAAGGCTGACATTTTTCTGAATACCTTTGGCAATTCATTCCATCACTTTTTGTATGGGCTGGCCTTTTCTGATAATCAAAGGTAAGAGTCACATACATCCAAGAAACAAGCAAGAATCTACCCCAGATAATTTCATTTAGCTTCAGTGCTCTGTGTCTTCTTTCTAAGTTTTACCTAGTCTTCCTGGACTAGATAACGATGAAAGCTAGGGTCATGTATGGCTTCACTATTCCCACTGTTTACAGGATCATGTCTCAGATTGTGCTAGTCCATGTTATCACTGTTTGTTTGAGGTAAAAACAGCAGGAGTGTAACTTGAACAATGGTAAGTCACTGAATCCCCTCCAAGCATTCACATTCAACCAAACCAAGTGTCAACAAGAGTGAAAAAAATCATGAGACAACAATGAAAAAAGTCCTGATAGATGATGACAGCAAGCAATAAAGGTTAAAGGAAAGAAAAACTGCAACTTAATTGTTGGAGACAAGTTGCAGCAATCAAGAAGAGTGAAACAGAGTAAGTAATGCTGCATATGTTTGCTCCAGGACAGGTTACTGAGCAGGGCAAAACTATCGGCCATGAGGTCGGCAGAGCCTCCAGAACTGATCAAGAGCTTCCAGAAGGTGCTGAAGGTTTCATGCTGCTGGTCACTGTGTTGGAGGCATGTCTTGAAGTCTTAGCTGGCAACTAGGTGTTGCTACTGAAAGGATCAGGTTATCATTCAAGGTTTTAAACAGGCAGACCATTTAAAGGACTTTGTTTTATAAGAAAATATTCATATTCAGAAGAGTAGTACCTCTGTTCAAACTAAAAAAATAGCATAAACATGTTGTATTTGGCACTTAATAAAAAATATTTAGCGGTTTTGGAGGTGGGAGGCAACCCTTACTATTTATGTCTGATCGATTCACATGATCCTAAAAGTTCAGTATCTGAAGTTCTTGTCAACTGTTATATCTTTTCATCTGGAATTTTAACAAGAAAATCCTTTGGATCAGGTTTTCATGTGCTTATTGCAGTCTCAAAGAGCGGTGAGGATTACTGCACCTTCCTGGTGCTTTAGGTGGAAAAAAGACCTTCACAGGTGAGGCAGGACACGGACTGCAAGGAATGTGGAAATGAGCCTTTTTATCGACTAGCTGAGATAGAACCCCAAAGCTGCATCCTTTGCTTGTGGAAAAGGACAACATTAACCTTGCTTCTACTGGTTTGTCTGAAACAGGAGTGAGAACCTTCCCACACTGTCAAACTGATCCTTCAGGCTTATGTGGCTTTTCTAGAGATTTCTTCTTTATCTGCTCTGCATCTTTTGTCTACTCTTTACTTCATCACTTAAGATTTTCATCAGTTCTTTCCAGAGGAGGGAGTTCCCTTTTGGTAAAGGTGATGCTAAGGGTTGGGTGGCTCAGCTGGGCAGAGAAGAGGTGAAACATGTAAGGAAAGAAATTGTAGTGTACAACTGACTGAACAATAGCAAGGTATCATGCTTGTTACTGCATGTGGTAGGTTTCTGCTGTAGTCTGTTGTGCAACGTCTAATTTTTTTGCATCATTTAAAAATCAAAACTTTCTTATGGATCTCATAAACCAACTCTAAATAAAATTTCTTATGTAGTGACATGTAAGGGGAAAGAACATGAGACAGCATAACATGGAAGTAGCCAAATTTCTCAAATTTACTGCATGAGTTAGAGAGATCTGTACAGATATATCACAGTGAACCCAGGCCTAACAGCCTCAAAGCTCTATTTTTACCTCTGGCAAACAAATAAAATGAAAATCTTGATGCAGTGAGAGTGTGGGACACAGTCCAACTTGTCTGACTTGCATTAAGGTTAAGCAAACTCCTGAGCTCCTACATCAGCAACTTCACATGATGCAAGCTCCATGAGAAAAAATTGGGTCACTAGTTGTGCTGGAGGTAAAAGAGTTATAGAGGTAAAAGAAGGCTGTAAAATACAGATTTTGCTAGATAACACTGGTATTCTCCCAGCCACTCCTTCTTAGCCTAGTGTTTTGGAATTTGTAGCAAAATTTAAATGCTGTGCCTTTGAAAGAATCTGCATTTCATATCAGTTTCCATCTGACCAGGCTTGCAGTTGGCCATTCATCGGAATGGCATTAAACAAAGGCTTTTGTTTAGCAGCAGGCTGAGTGTACACAGATGAAGAAGGTGGATTAAACTAGCCTGACTGACCCCTCTTGAAACTCACACAAGCTTTTCTGCTGACAGGGATGGGAAAGCAAGGGGGAGTTTGGGGTCACTGAAAGGCAGCTTGGCACCTTAATGTCTTCAGAATCATAGCTGATTCCTCAGCACGTGTCTGTCTGTAGCAAAACTCACCCCCAGGTTTCATGCAAACACAAAAACATTGCTTTCAGTGTGACCTTCTGGGTCAAGCGTTGTGCTCAAGGGGTGCTTCTGATGGGAACAGAAATGCTGGGGATAGGACCTCTGGGTTTTGAGCAGAACTGGAAGAGGTGAAAGCCACTCACCTCACAACATCCTTTTCTCAAAATATCATTTTTCTTTTCAAAAGGCAGAAACTCTCATCACTTGTACGACATAGAATTCCACCAGAATTGTCAGGGAAGAAACTACTCCTGTCCCTCAATAAAACAAAGCTTAAATTCCATCAAAAAAAAAGCAGAAAGCGCTGTTCTCATATTTATGTCCATCCTAAGGAGGGTACCCGGGAATATTGATGGTCTGACATGTGCTCATAAATGTTGTTTTATGCATCAAAGTGCCCCTTCAGGCTCCCCTGCATGCCAGTGCTACTATATGGAAACCTGCTCTATGCTTGATGATTTCAAATGCCAGGTGATGTATTTAGAAATCTGAGAGAGATGTCAGAGCATGTGTTGAGTTTCTTGAGGTTTTAAGGTACTTGGCTCACATCAGTCAGGATCTAAATCCACAAAAAGCCTAAGAGTCCTCTGCCCAGTTCCTCAGCTGTTTAGAGCAACTGCCCAGCTGCTTCCCAAGGTTTCCTAGGTCCTGGTGTTGCTGAATTGCTGAAGTCTGCTTTTTTGCCTGGACCCTAGTGCTGCTCTCAAGCTAAACACTCTCCTGCTAGCTGATCTGAAGAAACTCTTCCCTTATCTCACAGCTTCTCCAAATGCACACGAAAGGCACGCGGGACAAGACTTCTGGGGGTTCTTATATATGCTTGCGCCTCCACCAGGCTAGCTATCCAGCGGTAAGGGCGACTGTCAGTGATAGAAATTTGTGAAGTCCCCTGCCTTTTTGGACATAAGAAACGAGCCTGTGGGTGACTTTACACAGGAGTCATAGTAGCTGTTGGTAAAGCACACAATGAGCATGTCTGAATAGGCCAGTTAACCTCCAGATTTCACCTTGTTCATGTCTTCCCCACCCAGATTTTGAGCAGAAACATTTGGATTTTTCTGCATCTGTTGGTGCATGACCAAGCAGAGACAGCTAGGACATGCCTAGAGCTATTCTTCGGCCTCAGTGCACGAAACCATCTTCACAGAGAAGATTGTGGAAATGGCTGAAATGCGAGACCCAGCCGATACTGGGACCTTGTGGGGAGAGATGTTTAATTGCTTGGTAGACTGGGTTATATTTATGTGCTTAATATCTTCAGAGCACAGCTCAAATTGCATACAACTGCATCTTCACAGGACATGTGAGGAAATAGAAGTGGATTTTCAAGGAAAATGAAAAGAGGGACTTTCGTATGACTAGAAATGCCATAGTTCAGGCTATTTCTCATTCTAGATAGTACCTGGTATTTGGGAATCAAGGCTGTCACACGTTAGGTAAGACACACTCTCATTACCACCTTTGTGACCTGAGCAGTCAGAGACCAGAGCTCTGGCTTTGTTAAGCTGGGCCAGGGACATTGTCTTTAGGTCCATAAACATAAGAAGGCAAATTATAGCAATGGAATGGAAAACTTACCCAGTTTCTGGGGTTTTGGATGGAGAGAGGGAGAGACACAAGACTGCTTACAAGAAGTCAAACGAGAGACCACAGCTGTGATCCTGTGAGCCGGAGACACTGAGCAGACGCAAAGGCAGGGCTGTGCTGAGAGAAGGTGAGTAGGGGTAGGAGGTGGAGTGGTGATTCGCCTACTCAGCTTTCTGCAAAAGCTCCCAAGATTTGCAACATGACTGTCTGATGTAGCTGAGCTGTGTCCATGCCTTGCTGGAAGGGACGGTGCATTTTTTCCTGCCTGCTTGCCATTCAAGCAGATAGAAGGAAGAAACATACTTCTTCCCCCTGAATACTGTCAGTTTTGAGTTGGGTCCCTATCTCTGACTTGCTCTCTGTGGGGTCAAGTTGAGCAGTACACTAAGGGTCACGAGAGCATGGATGGGAGCAAAGGCAGAAAAAAATGAGCAGGACCAAGACCGTGCTGTTCAGCAACACCTACCTGTTAGACTGGCTTAACTGCAATGTGATTTGGGGTCCCAGAGGACTGGGATCCCATCAGTAGCTTCTCTAAAAAAAGCTTCTCTTCTCTATGAAATTGCAGCCTCCTGCCTTTGGCTTTTATCCATGAAAGCGCCTGAGCAAAGGTTGGTTCACAAGGACTGTCCAAGACAAGATCAGTGACTGCTTCTGCATCCCTACAATCCCTTCACTCACCGAGGTAGCAAGGTCTGTAATGAAGGGTATTTTATTTGACTGAACCAAAGACAGCTGTAATAACCCAGCTCATACTGGAGCCCAGGAACCCTATTGCATGTCTGAACTGGCAGAAAACTGAGCCACAAGCCAAGAAATACCTGTACGGGGAGTAACAGAATGATGAGTAAGCTCCTTGTCTGTAGGTATGTGGACATATCCATATGTTAAACTCTGACTCCAAGGAGAAAACCCCATATACAAAAATACTGCTTTACACGATGTGGCTGGAAGTTCAGCACATAGTCTCTAGCATTGCACTTTTGTTGGTCAGGGACAAGTGGCACATTATTATCCTGGATACAGTGAGAAAGGTGATGTCAGTAAGTCTTTGCTGACCTTTAGGCTTTAGGTTCTGGGATCTTATCTCAGTGGAACTCCTTGGTGCTGAATCACTTCACAGTTCTTTTTTAAAAGTACGTGAAAGGTGGTGAAAGATATAAAGAAGAAAATCAGTTTGGGGATAATAGGTTATCTTTTTACAGCTTTCATGTAAAATGTCCAACATTTCTCTCCCACCCCTTGGGCCTTTCCTTAGGGAACCTCACGGATGAGTGCCTTTCACAGTGCAGTGAAGGACCTATGCATGATTGCTTTTGGCTGCAAGGAAAACTAACATTTAGAAAATTGCTTGGAACTGCAGCAGTACATGCAGCCAGACCTGATGGACAGGCCTGCCTGCAGGTCTGGATGTCTTTGGTTGCCTGAGACATGCATATGGTGCTCATGGCTGGACACCATCTTACAGAGCTCGCGTCCCTCAGGCCAGTGCTGATGTCCTGGGTTCACTGGAGGTTCTTTTTTGCAGCTGCCTCCTACATTGAATTGCAGGTTTCTACTGTGTGGTTCTACTTAGAACAGGAGGTTTTAGTTGATGTCCTACGCAGGTCTCTTCCAAACTAACATGTATATGCTTCTACAGCTTCCAAATTTCTTTTGTATCTTTCTGGGATTACACTGAGCCCATGGGTCCCTGCCATGGCTTTCCCTTAGCACAAAGGTTCCTGCACCACTCAGTGCAGTAGGATTAGTTTCACTTGAGCCATCTCTAGGCAAGCCTGACACCCTACTGAACAGCACTCCCAGGGTGTACAAAGGCTGCTCCTCTTCTACCACCTCCTGTGCTGTTGTGTAGTGTTTGTAGGAATCAAAACCTGCTTTGAGAAGCCCGTTGTCATGATAAATAAGCTAGTGTCTTCCAAGCCTGTAACTAGGACAATGTCTAACAACCCGACTGAAGAAACGGCAGCTCAGTTGGCAGGCATCTGCTCAGGTCACTATGGATATGTGTTTGGTTTCTGTGTCCTTCTACCAGTGTGATCTGGTCAGGACAAAGGTCAGGTCACTGCAGACTGAGAGGGACAGTAGCCACAGTGTCTGGCTGTCTGCTGTACCTGTTCACTAAACGCAGAAAGCACAACAAGAAATTTCTTGTACTTTGCCATCCCATCATAAGCTCCTTGTGGCTCTCTATTTTTCACTCACTCCAAATCTTCTCATTTTTCTCCCTCCAAGGGCTCCATTGGACCCACCATTCCTCCCCAATTCCTTTTCAAGGAGTTTCTGTGCTATAGCTCTCTTGTTTCTCGTTAAGCTTTGGGTAGAAAGCTTCCATCGCATAGGCCAGGGCCCTGATCCTGTCTGTGCCACAAGATGTCACTGACTGACCTGTCACAAGGATGTCAATGATTGACCTGTCCAAGGTATGATTTTTTTAGCTTACAGAATTTCTTACAGCACCCAGTTCTAGATACAACAAGTGGAGACTGGGACAAATAGCATTGGCAATCAGGTGGTTTTATTACAAAGAGCAGTAAATATGAGATGTTAATCTGAAGAAAAACTTTCTAAATAGAGGCAAAAACTGCACAGAAGTTATCTTCCTGTGACTAGAGTTCTGACATCTGTACATGAGTCAGTTCAGTCACTGAAAACTATGAGGATCAAAGTAATTTATTCAGAATCTTCCTTCAGGATGAAGGGAAAGAACAGACAAATATAATCTAATCTATGAAAGCAACAGTTGCAGCAGATTATTCTCCTCATCTTTGATTTCTTCAAAGGAATCTGTGGCCAAGAATACACATTTCAGGAGTTTACATAAAGCTCCCACTGGAATATGTGTCATGAGTTTACAAAAAGATGGCTGGTCAGGGTTAACAATTGCACAGTATCTCTTGTTAGGAAAAGCACTTTATCTGGAGTTTCTGACCCACACTGACCGCAAGCTCTTTTGAAGTGTGGGCCAGAATGGGTCATTCTGATTACTGAAGTTTGGGATTTGCTTATTCCTCATTATTCTACATGCTTTTCATTGCTCTCCCAGAATAAAACAAGTCTCTTATCCTCTTCTTCCTCAACAAACGCTTGACTCCTACCTTCTGAACCATTACCTTTCCTGGAACATATTTGATTTCAGTTGGAAGGCAGGGAGCAGGGTGTTTTGTATTCTGCAAGGGCATATTCATCTGGAAAGAAGAAAAGATGACATTTGCATGAGAGTGAGAAATCATTCTGACTCCAGTCCATGTGCACTTGTGATTAACACATTATGAACCAGAAAACATTTGATAGGTTTTGTGGTAGTCTCCCAGTTGTCAAGGCACCCTGTTGCAGGGGTGCACAGTCAGAGCACTCCTCTGGCCATGTTTGTCAGGACACACCACTGCAGTGACCACGTAAGACGTGGATCAGGTGGCAGAACATGCACTCCAGGGTCAGCTCTCTGGATATGTCAGTTCTCTGGATACTGCTGCTAATCTGTTAGCAGTTCCCAAAAGTTGTGCCAAGCTTGAGAAAAGCACAGGAGAACCTGAGCCACAGTTTTGATAAGTTCCACAGCTGCGTAATATCTAATGCAATTGTAGTTCCTTGAGGCCAGATCAAGAAAGGTGGTCAGGCACTCAGTTTTCTAGTTAGATGGTTGAACTCTTGAGTTCAGTGGCACTGTCATTCCTGCTTAAGTAGATTCCACTAGAGAAGGGTTCTTTGACTGCAGCCTACTATGGCAATATAAACGAAAAATATGAGATAACCCAGATCAGGGAAGTCAGGAACACTGCTGCCTTGGAGTTAATGGTTTCAACCATTGTGTTCAAACTATGGAAAGAAAGTGGAACCACACATGTTTATGTATTTTGTAAGAAAGCTACTTCTAACGTATCACTTTCTGATCTGCTTTATGTTGAAATGAAGCAAGAAATGAAAAGACAGGGGGACAGAAACTGTCTAGGCTCTGCAAACCCTTTTCAGTTTAGTAATCAAAAGCAGCAGAACTGCCAGCTTGCTCTCCCCACTTGTCTCTCCTGGGAAACAGTCAGCAAATGCAGAAAAGTGGAAAGAAGCTTGCACACCGAGAGCAAGGGAAAATCCACTGTCTGCACCTTGTAAACGCTGAGACAGAGACTTTGATTTCACAGGTTTTGCTCAGGCCTACTGAGGTCAACTACCTGTTTCGTAGTAATCGTACATATGTACTGGGACTGGTTTGATATCTGAGACAGGCAGGCTTTGCTCCACACTGAAAGAGAAGTTGATTTGCTTCCGGGAGACCTGGAAATGGTAAGACAAGAAAATGCATTGGACTTCTTGTTTTCATATCTACCCACAAGGCTAAGGTTGAAAAGATGCATTTCTGGCTCAGACTAGGTGACAAAGTGTTATTCTACAGTTCTGTCCAGATTGTAAACTTGACATCAGAACAGATCATTGCTTAAAAGTTATTGCTAAAATTGTATGCTGTCTTCTTTCTTCCTCTTTGTATTTCCATTGCCAATTACCCCAACAATTCCCTGGTTACTGCAGCTTTCAGCACACCAGCATCCATCCGGTCATTGAAAGCTGCTGTTAGTGCCCTCCTTTGCCTTTTCCTGCCTAAAATCACGTTCAGCACTCCTATGAATCTTCTCCCCACTTTTCTCTCTTTAATCACTTTAAACTCAAGATCTCCATCACCCCCTGTGGTTCTGTTCCTCAATCCACACTCCTGCAGCCAAACGTCCCAAACTTTCCTCCTTACTCAACGTCTCAAACTTTCTTTTGTGAGCTTGGGACTGTGCCCTTGCTCTCTTCTCTCTTTGACCTAGTTTCTGTCTTGTGGATCTCTTTACAGGAATGGACAGGGGCTCTGGAGAACTTTCTGCATCACTGGTGCCCTGCTGGGTAAACTTTTCACCTCTCAGAATCTCAGCTTCTCCGTGAATTCAAAATACTGATTCCAATCTTCTTTAATAGATCCTTGGGGAACAAGTAATAAAAATTACCATTTGAGAGGTAGATATCATTACTGTTTCTGTTTGTTTCCTCTTCCCTTCTTGGTATTTTAAGATCACTTGTGTTTTGATTTTCATCTTTCTTCTCTCACCTCCCTTTATTTTTGTCATTGATGTAGTAGGACTACTCTTTTCACACAGAAATCTCTCTAAAAGGGAGGGAATGATACTGACTCTTTGTAAAACACTCTCAGATCAGCTGATGAGAAGCATCACTTAGAGGGTGAGGAATATTATGTAGACTGGGAACTTTTGTAAGATGGGAAATACCTTAACTATGTTTGTGAAATGCTATTTAATCATACAGCATTCTTCACAAAAAGTAATAAATGCTTATCTCTTCACTGTAGACTACAACTACAACTGTGTATATATAAATCTGATGTTGGACTGAGTGAAGTCCCTTTATGTCTTTAAAACATGTGTTTAGCTAATCTGCTATCAATGAAACGTTTCTTTTATCTGGGAGCCTGTTTTAAACTTCCAATTTAATAAAACCAAAAAGAAACCTCCCAAACTTACCTTCTGAAGGTAGAAAAGGACGTGGTTGTTCTTGATGTCTACACGATCCACAACAGAATCCTGGTACTGAAGCTTTAAATAAGGCAAATTATGGTAATGTTAATATAGGAGACTTAACAAAGTATGTTTAAAGCGGCTGCCACACTCCTTTTGTGCCACCCGCCATCTCGTGACCGAAATAAGAAATGTGAGTTGAGTGTTGGACTGCCAGTGCAAGCCAGTCACAAGGATAAATAGTTTCACTAGTCAGCTGTGGTGGGTGTGACTTGCACCATTAACTGAAGAGTGTTCTCATTTCAGTGAGACTTTACAGCTCAAGCTGACTCACTCGCTAGTCCATTGTATATCTTAAAAAATAAAGGTTTAAAAGAATTTAGAAAAGCCTACAACCAAAATTATTTTACTATAAAAACACACGAAACCAAAATAATCCAAACGTTAAAATCCACCTATTTTTTCCCAAATACATATAAAGAGAAGTAGGATGGCAGACAGTGTAACATCTCAACTGTGAAATCTTACAAAGGAAAGTTATGAATTTCATACAGTTTTAGCTAAAAAAGAAAATCAGGCCCGAATACTGAATGGTTACAATTGCACCAAGCGATGAGCAGACTCTACAATGACTGGCATTCTTCTCATCTGCTTGAAGCTTACAGCTCATGGCCTGAAGCCAATACATCTGTTGCAGAACCTAAATTGCACTAGGACCTGAAATGAGGTGCTTATCAGTGCTCTCCCTAGCACTGTCATCATCGTGTCCAAATTTCTGGATAGTAAAGGAAGAGCAATACCCACTTGTCCTTTGTTTGTTAAACTGTCCTGTAGAGGAAGGAATAACCATGTCAAAGAGATAACATTGCTAAATGCCCATTTGAGCAATTTAACTGTGGCAGAAGTATTTCTTACATAGGTTCTGCTAGGTTGTGTGATGAAAGGCTCACACACACAAACTAAGGAGCACAGGGAAACCCTAGTAACCTGAGCAAAGCCACCAGAGCACCCTGACCTGGCTCCCCCCAGGGCTGCCACAGTGCAGTAACCAGCCCCATTGTCAGGGGGTGAGACCCACCAGGTGAGCCAACAGCAGAGTATCACCTTACAGGCTTAAGAAGAATGCTGCTTACAGGAACACAGGGCTGAATATGGGATGCTGAGACTCAAGGCAGAGTTATTACAGGATGTTTAGGGGAAGAACCAGAAGTAACAAATGGAGGGATAAAGTCCAACTGGGAGGAACAGTGTGGAAAAATGGGATAAAAGGAGCCGGTTGCATGTGAACAGGTTGGTGGTCAGCACTCTTGTCTGGCCATGCCCTGCACCTGGTCACCACAACCTCTCCTGACTTGTTATTAAACTCTGTTCTTGACTCTTTTCCTGGGTGGGGAGGTCTCTATTCTGTGTGTATGGCATATCAGCTGCTGAAGAGGGGACCACAGATCACACGAACTCTGCCTGGGGTGCTAGCATCTGGAGACACCAGGCTTCAGGCTTGCTGTACATGGGTGTGTATGACAGCGTGTGGTTGCTAGCAAATATAAAGCTGGACTAGCTGGTGAGTGAGTTAAGGGGCTTGGCAGCTGGCTGCTGAAGCAGGCATAAGCCTGGGCCAAATACTGAGGATACCAGAGGATCTGAGTCACCCTGCCATCAGCCGGAGGGACCAGGAGGTCCCAGCCTGTTGCTGGAGAGACTATATTGTCTTGGAGGCAGATACTGCTCAGGCTCATGGGCTGGACCGGCTAGCCCAACTCATTTGTGTGTGTGTGTGTGTCTGCGTGAGGCAACTGGGAGACCAGGGGATCCCTGCCCAGCTGCTGCAGAGGCTGCGTGTCTAGGGCTGGTTTACTGGAGGTACCCACCAGGCATGTATGTGGGTGCTGGGGAGCTCAGTTCCAGTCACTGGAGTGGGGCTGTGGCCAGCTACCAGAGGGCTCCACATCGTATATTTGCATGTATATATGTGTGCGTATACATACATATATGTATATATTTATCTTTTCCACAGATCAGCCAGAAAGGGGAAGAGGATAGCACCATTTGTGCTATCTATGTGTGTGTAAATGCTGTGTTTTCCGTCTTGGCTGATCTGTGTGGCCAGGCATGTATATGTGTATATATATTTATAGTGTGCATGCCTGCTTATAGGGAGTTAACACTCAGCCCTGCTCTCAGCTGAACCTGGGGATTTGAGGCTGCAGCAGTCTCACCTCTGTTGGGCTACTGGATTTGGCAACTTCTAACAGAGCCTCAAGTCCGAGACACAGAGTATGTGACAGAAGGCTGTGCCCAGGGACTTCGCAGAATTTCCATGGGGCTTCAATTTACTAATCAGAGACTATTTTTTACCAACTTCCTATGTTTTCAGGGTTTAACATTCACTATACTCCCATTCATTACCTTTCTTAGGGAAGATCTTACAGGAACAAAACCTGAGAGCATCTTCACATCAATAATAGCCATGTTGGAGACTTTGCGGTTTCCTGTGTAACTAAAATGAGAAAAGCTCTGTTAGTCTGGTCTGCAAATGGAGAGGAGACCAGTGAATGACTATTTCGGCTCCCAATGATCCTGTTTGTCTTCCTGCAGCTGCACAGTAGCAGCTAACTACCTCTACTGAAATCCTTCCTTGGATGCTTTACCAGGCTGTGAATGAATGCAGGGGAGTGGGTCAGTAAAAGGAAGTTACCTGGCAGAGAGGACAAGATCAAAATTTGGTGGAAAGCTGCTTGTACAGGATACATTGGCCGGCCGTACGGAGAGAGAAAATCCTGCAGCTTTTTTTGGCAAATGGATGTTGTATCTCAGGGTGGTCTAAAAGAGATGGAAAGTGTGAGATGGTCACAGACTTACAGGCTTTTGTGGCTTTGGCAGGAGGTATGGAGAGGAACGAGGTATGGAGGACCCCCTGCTTAGTTCTCAGAGGAGTGGTGCTGAATTTCCAGCTTGCTTACCTGCAGATAGACACAGCCAGTGCCATTCACTTTTGCACTGTAATTCCCTGGAATAGTGGGTAAGGAAGCCTGTTGCAGTAAGAAGCGGTTCTTGTTGTTCACCTGGAAAGTCTTACTGGTGGAGTCCATGAAGTTGACTTTAACTGTGTTGAGATTGTTTTTAGAGAAAGTGAGATATCCGTACTGGGCTAAAGCTTGGAGAGCAACAACAGTGTCCTGAAAATAAAAGCATGATCCCCAGTTAGACAGATACCCAGCTGTAAGATGATGCATGTGATTAGCACAGCTCCCATTTCCCTGATCCTTTGTCCATGCTCATAAATAGAGGGGGACTCTGCAAAGAGCTAAGGAGACAAGATACAAGTTCTGGAGCAATAGATTTTAATCATGCTGGAAAACCTGGGATAATGCTGTGTCAGCAGTGACTGCTGTCTACAGCTAACTTGCAATTTGGGTAAATCCCCATTTCCTAAACCTAAAATATGCATGACATAGCCTATGAGAGGCATGATGTGCCTCGCCAAAGAAACTTTTGTGAGCACTGTTTATCAAATACTGTTCAAACTAATATGCAGTCAGGAAGATATGACATACTGTCGAGATCCAGCTTGCAGGCTGGACCGCTCCCAGAATCTTTCTTTTTACCACACCCAGTTGTTACCTGGCTGGAGGAGAAACCACCATACGGGTTCTGTTGTTTGACAAGCCAGTGCACGATGCGAGAAATGTAAGATAAGTCTTCTGGACTGAGTTTGGCTTTGTTGAGCAAAGCCAGGAGCACATAGCTGGTTATTTCAATCTCAGCAGAAGGGGCACGGGAATAGAAGACAGGGAAATGTTCTGCTGGTGGCTTATATTCTCTCTGCCAATGAACTGAGCCACCTGAAAACATACAAGTGAGATGTAAAAAGCACAGGAAAATTACTTGCTACCTAATTCACTACACTATCGTGTGGGAAATAGGCATACAATTCCCTCTCTGCCTTTACCCAAAAGTTTTTTTCAGCCATCAGTGTCCTGAACTGGGTAAGTTTTAGTTCCAGAATGGAAAGGAAAACAGGAAGGGATTGAAAGGGATTAATAAAATGGGGCTGTATAAGTTAAAGAGGGATTGAAGTGACGGCAGTGCAGCAGAAGGGTGCTAAGGTAGTCACGGACTGGAGTACACAGCGTAGTCAAGGGAACAGGTTTGTTCAGCATGTAAAGAGTAAGCTAATGAGGGAACTGGATACAATTATCCACTATCTTGGACTCAGACTTAAGGAGTCTCTCCTTACCTACATTATTATAATTAAATATATATAAAAATATAAATATATAATATATATACACATCAATTCTTTCATTATTAAGAAAATCAGGCCACAGCTCAATGTTTTGTGAAACCAAAAGAGACAGAGAAGTTCATAGAGATGAGTTCAGTAGCACGGCAGGCATGAAATGGGAAGGGAGCAGTATGAATGGGAAAACTGTACATCAGAATAGCCTACATCATTCCATTCGCTGTATTGTATCATGGCCATACTGCGCTTACCATGTCTGGTAGCTGTCTTGTCCAGCTTCTCAAGGAAGAATTGGAATCTTTCCTTTTTGTCCACTAAGCCATAAATGTAGGCAAAGAGGGCCTGATTATACAGGTTGTGGACTCCTTTGGTAAATGCAGTCTCCAAACAGTTCATGCCACTCTGAATGACAGGATGCTATAATGGAAAACGCAGTAGAGTTGTCAGGTACCGGGATTTGTGTCTCAGCTTGTTTAAAAACTTCCATCACTGCTTAAACTGCCACCACACACCCTTCATGATAAGAATATATGTGGTCCATGGCCTGTTTAAGGGCCTACAATGTGTATCCTGTAAAAAATGCCCTTCCAGTGTTGCATTTATGTAGACGTAGCATGGCCAGACTAGCAGAGCACTGATTCTTTTCCTGACTTGTGAGATGACCTTATTATGCAGGTGAATCCTTTGTCCCTTGGTTACTTTAGCTATAAAACCTGGATCATTTTTACAGTACTACGTAAAGTGCATTGAGATCATGATGAAGCAGGCTCTCTCAGATAGATGTTATTACTCATTTGCTAGCTATAGCTATCAAGATAAGTCTTCAGCCCTTTTAGCCTTACAGACTATCTCTGTGAGCTTACTTCAGCTCAGACATCACCAGCACTTTATAACCATGTCCTGTCTATGCAGCTTTACTTATAGACGTGGCATTATGTTTTGGAGCTTCTTATGAAGATATTAGGAACTAAATTGATGTTTTTGAAGAACTATTTGATTCTGCATGATGTTTTTATCTTTCTGGTCTCAGATACTTAAATGATGCCCCATGCCACAGTACCTGAGAAATCTGCAAAACTCAGCATGCCTAGAACACATTTGTTAGATTGGGAACAAGGCTTATCATCCTCATTTTACTAAGAACAAAGTCAGCAAAAAACAGAGTCTCAGGGATATGCACAAAGTATATTACAGAGAACGCAACTTGTTTCTTATTCCCCCATGCATAGTCTCCCAACTAGCAGCTCATCATTTCCTTCCATGATGAACCATCAGAGTTTTTCAATCAAATCAAAGCAAAGCTGAGACAAAATTAACAATCAGATCACAGCTTGGATCTAAATGCGCAGAGAGAGTTTGTGGGACTGAAGACTGGATAGCTTGGACCTCAGGCTGGGTAAATTCAGAGTAAGTTCCAAACTGGACTCTGAATGGAGTGGGCAAATTCAGTCTGGATTTTGCATCTACATAGACTACCATTGTTTAACACAACTGGATTCTCAGGGATTTTTTGAATTAATCTACAGGAATTGGATACATAACTGATTTGTAACGTTTATCAAATACTTGTGGCAACTTCAGGGTTCTGGAAACAGATTTCCTCAGGTGACCCTACTGTCCTACAAACAGTATTTACCACATTGTTAAAGAATATGGATGTGAGGACTATGACTTGAGCACTGTTTCACAAACGGCTGACCGGACTAACAGGGCATAACAACATCAAATACCTACCGCAGCAGAGTGTCCAGCCTCCAACAACGCTGCCACAACATAGGCTGTGAGTGAGTATTCACCTTCCTCTCCACCCTGAAATAAAAACAAGTGAAGAACTAGTCAGTTACAGATGTCCTAGAAAGAAACAAAATGTGAATTAATTCATAGTTCAGATCCCAGTTAGATCTGAGATGAGAAGTAATTTTTGTCTCCCTGTGTTCACAGAAAAAAGGAAGATAAGTTCTCTCAGGATAAAGCCAAAATGATTTCATGCATTTTCTTGGCTTTTGCACATATGCAATAAAGCACATTATAGCCTCTGGCTGAACACATAATGCTGTGGTAGAAAATAAAACCTGAGATTTGTGACTCAAAGTTCTACTTATTTCTACTTCATCATTGATAGCAGACGTAAGAATCATGCTTGGATATGAGGGACATGAGAGAACAGAACTAGGAAGAGTCTGGTGATATGCTTGTGCCTGGCAGAAATGATCCAAATCGATCCCAATGCCAGGATTGGAAATTTAGAACTATACTTGTCTCAGTTACCTTCAAAGCATTGTTGAAATGTGACCCAGCATTTTCAAAGCAGCCATCTGACTTCTGCTTGCTTGCCAGCCAGATCAAAGTTTGAGACTGGACATCGTCGTCAATGTAGATGTAGCGTCTGGCTTGTGCAAATGACTTGTACACAAAGGCAGTGAGCCTGCAGGTGAACCAGAAGCAGAAAGCAGGTAAGGTGTGAACAAGATCAAGAAGGTTTACCAGCAATGTGGTGTGCATAGAAAATGACATAAGGTGAATTCCATAATGTCTGAGGTAAAAGAAACAAGTGTTTTGTAAGTTTTTAATCAGTAAGATCATTAAAAAACTGACATTAAAAACTGACCTGAGGTTTCTCCATTCCTGTGCTGAAACCATTCTTTCTTTCAGAGCAGGACTAAAGTATAGACAGAGCTTGATGACTGATGATAGTGGTTTCTAATGTTAATTAACAGAATTCTGAAATAAACTAGGTGGGAAAGGACATCTGGAATTCTCCAGTCCAACCGTCTGCTTAAACGAGGCACAACTTCAAAGCTCTGTCGTGTTGCTCAGTCTCTTGTCTGATCGTGTGAAAATCTCCAGGGACAGAGGTATCTACATCCTCCCTGGGCGTTTGTCTCAGTGCTGCAGCCTTCTCCTGGGGAAGCTTTTTTTTCCCCTTCTACCGAGATGGAGTTTTCAGTGTTGCAACTTGAGGAAGGACAAAGTCTTGTCCTCACTCTGTGCAACCCTGACAAGGGCCTGACTGTTGTTTCTACAGTTTCTATCTATGTAGTGGGAAGATTCACCTAGTTTCCCCACCAGCCTTCTCTTCTACAGGCTCAGCAAACCCAGCTCCTTCAGCCTGACCTTGAACATTATGTACTCCAGCCCCCAGTCATCTTATACTTCTGTAGCACTCTCTCTGCTTTATTAATTTCTCCCTTACTAGGCGAGCCAAATTAATTGAGCTATGTATATTTACTCCATTAAAGATAAGAATCACTTCATACTTCCATCATTTTTCAAAGCCTAAAGATCCTGCACTAGGGAAACAGAAAGTGTCATCACTTACCATACACTCCCTTCCCTATCTCGTGTCCCAAAGGAGCTGTAGGATCCATCCCGGTGTTTGTATGACAGCTGTTTTTGGTACCCTGAAAAGACAACAAAGATGACATATTTTCTAATTACAGAAAAGCACTAGTTCTGCGGTTTATTCAGCTGAAGTAGTAAGATTTTTGGATTTAATATTAAGTAATGTATATCTCATAAATAATGCCAGCCACTATGAATTCTAGATGTTTTTGCTTCTGGAAGTATGACATGCTTCTTTGGGGTGGTGTCATCACCTGCTCCTGTGCAATAAATGTGGTGCTAGAATTCAGACATCAGTGTTCCTGTGTAAAGCTTTAGAGTACAATGCACACAATCAGAATATTAGATGAGAGAATCTGAAAGTCTCTTACCTGTGGATAAATATCCAGTACCCTTGATTCTAATCTCTTCAGTCAGCTGCCCAGTTTTATTCAGATAATCCAGGGCATAGATGTTGGGCGTGAATAAGGCCATGTTCTGTTCTCCGCAGCCATAAGGCATATGGAGGAGGTTCTCCATGTTCCTCAGAGCTGTACCCAAAATGTCTCCTGAAGAATGAAAGATATAAGAAGTCAGTTCAGTTCAGACATGTTGTTATTACACAGCACTATATATTGCGTTATATTACCTTATTATGAACCCAAGGGCAATGACCAATATAGAGTAATCACAGTAACAAAAGAAACAGCTTAAAAGAAAGGCTGAAATGCCTCAATTTTTAATTTTTTGTTTGTTTGTTTGTTTCTGGACACCTGGGAGAATCTGAGAATTTGAGGAAAAACTGAGCAGCGATAAGGGCTGGCATGGGCTCTGAGAAAACGCTGTGAACCCTTAGAAGGCTTCAGCTTCCCTGCCCTTTACAACCTGCTTCCCTTTTTGCATGTACATGTGAGAAAGCTGTGTTGAGTATGATGCTGATGGGTTACAGGGGCTGTACTGCACAGTATCAGCACATCTCGCGCTGACCCAGGCATGCAGAACAATTGTATTTAGAATGCAGTCTGAGTTCAGAACCTCAAAGAATTTTTACTGAATTGAGCTACCTTAATAATGACATTAAGATTAGTAGAGTTGTCTGGGACCTGAAAGTCTTACTCTGTGAGGACTTATCAACTACACAAATTTTTTTCATTTTGCAAAAGCATAAATCTGAAATTATGCAGTCAGCAAAATTCTGAAGTCTTCTTTCCAAGAAATCAAAATATTTTTTTTAAAGAATTATGCTTTATTTTACTTTTAAGCTTAATTAACTAAACAGGATATGCTAATGCAGTATAATCTGAAATGCAATATAAGTCAAAATATTTTGATATTAGGGAATTCTCAGAAACTTTTGTCTTTCATTGCCATTTTGCAAAGTAGGAAAGATTTCCTCTAAAATCAAGATTAAGCATTTCCTCTATTTTACATTAGTTTTCCAGATGTACACATGATGGCACTTAATGCAGCACAAGAGAAATGCAATTTACTTTTGGTTTTAGTCCAAGTACTAAACTTACCAATGACAGAAAAATAAGCTCTGGCTGATCCCTGCACTAGGTTTGTTGGCAAGATGAGAGACACTGGTTCAGAAATTGTTATGCCTGATAAAAAAATGTAACAAGAAGAATTGTTAAAATCATCATTTTTTCCAGAAGTCTTCACTTTGTAAGCATCACTACAGTGACTGTTACAATCTGCAGTCTGGGTAAAGAAAATATTGCAGAGACTTGCCCAGTGAGACAAAGGTATCTCTGAAAATCCTGAATTGTAGCCCAGCATCTTGACCCTGAAACCCTCTGTCTTTCCCTGGAAGAGTCTCTGATTTTGCAGGGCAAAACCTACAAACAGTGAAGCAGTTCCACTGACTCCTGGAACGAATGAACTTGCCTTACCTTTCGAACAGACGAGGGAGCTCTGAGTCAACTCTTTCTTAATACCTTCAGGCTGTTTTATTGCAGGGCAGTGGTCGAGAACAGGAAGAAAAGTGTAGAACATCACCATGAAAACATGACAATTTAACATTGTAAAACAGTATGTGGATGTGCCTACCCAGACAGTGCACCCCTTGCACCCAGTCCTCTCTGTCTCCACTAGAATATCTCTTGGTCCATGGCTCCCTCCCTGTTTTACCCAA
The DNA here is from genome assembly GCF_023634085.1 of Falco cherrug. Taxonomy (NCBI): domain Eukaryota; kingdom Metazoa; phylum Chordata; class Aves; order Falconiformes; family Falconidae; genus Falco; species Falco cherrug. The sequence goes on from NC_073701.1 coordinate 9,071,999, forward strand.
CCCCCTGTCCAGAGCACCTTCTTTCTAAGAAAGCAGTTACAAAATAGACATTTCCGAGGGACTCTTCCAACTACGTGGCTGCTGCTTTATGATGCACAAGGCAAATTCTTTTTCTTTTATACCTGCCTCTACCCTCCCCCCCCCAGTAGTAGAGTTCCAGGCTAAAGGCACTCACAGGTAAGGTATGGAATCTCCTCCTTTCTGGCTATTACTGATATGCTGTGGAGTGTCAGGGCATGCATAGTCATGGTTTCACAAAGGAGACAGTGGCAGGAGGACAGCAGATGCCACTGATTATTGTGATCTACACCCTCATTTTCACGTGGAGAAGCCTACTGTACACAGTTCCACCTGTGTTGGCTGCCTCACCTCCTCATACTGGCTAACTGCTTCTAACCCACAGCTACAGGAACCGCAGCTTTCACTAAGCGGAAAGTACACGCAGATTTCCTACCGTACCTCAACAAGTAGGGTTTGAATCAGGGTGTCCCTGCGAATTGTCTCCTCTTCTGGGGATATGGTCTTTCCAGTATCTCTCTTACTCACTTTGGCCTCAGCAGTGATTGTGAATTTCACCTCACCTGGAAAGTCACCCACCAGCCCAAGAAAATAAAGTTATCTTCAATGTTTACAGTTACCCCTGGTTTTCACTGACTTTTCTAGGCCGATGGACTACTGAGAAACATATCCTTTCTGAAGGCAGCTCAGTAGAAACAAATTCCAACAAGGCTCCACGTTGGTCTGCTTGTGGCAAGGAATGGTTATCTGAGGGTCTAGGATGAGGAGTGAAATAGGGGTGATCCTGGCCAAAAAACTGACAGTACTCACTATCAGTTTCCACCTTTTCTTGGCCTTGTGCTGAGTTTTCTCTGATGTAGAGCAGTGTTGCAATAGTTACAGCTCTACTACCTCTTCCCTTCAGGTGGAATTTGTTAACTGAGGGACAACACTAAGGAGCAACCCTGAAGCGGGCAGCTTTGCGGTGTTGCTCATTTCACCTTTGCAATCATTGCACACTGGAAATCCAAAGGAGTTTTTACTTGGATCAAAATGCATTATCAACAGAGCTATCAGTGACAGCAGCTTTCTTTTTTTTTTCAGCTCTGCAGTATTATTTCACTGCATATCCAGTTTTCATCTCACTATAACTGCACCTTTCCCAGTGAGTTTGAAGGAAATCAGTCATACTGCCTATAGGATTTTAGAAACAATCTGTTAAAGAAAAGGCCCATCTGTGGTTCATTTTGAGAAAAATCTTTGCTAATTAAAAGGTTTTTTGTACCTCAGCTTTTGGGACACTTACACACTCAAGCCATCGTACCTGCTTTTTTTAAAAAGACAATGTTGACTTTAAGGCAGTGTGAATTAACACAGCTGTAAAACTGGGAAGAAGAAATGCCCTCTTTGCCTGTTGATAATCCACTCCAAAATTATTAGGAAATTTTATTCCTACTGTATACAGTTGGTTAGGTACAAAATTGCCTGATGAAAGATCACAGGCATGTTCAGTCCTGCCATTCATACATAATATGGCAAGTGAAGAGTTCTTCCTAAAATGGACAGGAAAGAGACTGCCAAAAATTAGAAGAGATAAAACACCGGAGCAATTCACCGCTCATTCAGTGTGACTAAGGCAGCTTTAGCAGAGGTCCAATACTAAAACCGCAGAGCAATTGATGGAGCTGTCCAGAAATGCCTGCCTATGCACTACGATGCTTCATTAAAGACGGGAGTGACAGAGGTAGAAAGATTAAACAGGGATATATCGAGGTGATGGAAAGACAAACTTACCAAGTTTGTTGGGGCTAACAGCCCAAATATAGGTTTTTCTTTCATTGGCACACACCCTTGCTGTGTTGCCCTCTGGTGAAAGGATTTCTGCCTTGTAGTCACTTGAGTTTGCCAGGATGGCACTGATCTGAGACAAAGAAGGAGCAAGACTGCAAATAAACAGGCTGTCCTGAACACTGGGCTGCAGAGCAAGGGAGACTTGCTGGGGAAGCTATTTGTCATCGGAATCTGTGGGATGGTACTAGGACAGGAGGATGGGGCATTTCTCTGAGGAAGTAGCAAACCTGTCTCTTCTGCCCACTGTTAGTGTCTGGTTTCGACAGGATTATGGCAAGGTGCCCATGCTCGTTAGTTAAGTCATCTTATGAGTTACTGCTACATACAACATACTCAGTATGTATTGAGTTTTGCACAACAAGGTACCCATACCCTCTGCTCCAGTTGTCCTTCAGGAGCAAAAAGAACTAAATTATGTAAGGGTAGGCAGCAGGTTTTTATCTTCTGTGGACCAGCTACAGTGACCATCAGCTATGTTTTCCTAATGTTAATGACACAAGGATGGGTCCAAAGAGAGAGGGTGAGGGAATAATGTGTCAGGCTAAAGCATAAGTTAAATACGCACTAATAAATAAGTTAAATACTTATTTCTCCATCTCTAGTGCATTATGCAGGAAAATGCTGGGATCTCTAGGAAATAGACAAAGCATATAAGAAGTAAAAGGGGACTTGACAGACCTGGATGCATTTATTGAGGTAGTTGAAGACGTTGGCTATTAAATTAAATTTTTCCCCTCGAATAACAGAGTATGGCAAAGTGAGATCCACAAAGAATGGTTGGAATGCTGTCAGTGTAACAGGTGAGGAGATACCAAATCCAGCATCATCCTGCATGCAGAAAGCACTGGCTTTCCATTCGGTGATGGTGTCAGGAATAGTGTAAGGGACATTGACCTCTCCCCTGGAACTGAGGAAAATAAGAAAAACAGAATTAAAATTTGTCTTTGGCATTTTCAAGCCAAATTATAGAATGGGTTCCTGCTTGAGTTAGTATGTCTGTTTTCACCTCACTTTCTGCAAGATATCTCTCCATATTTAAAAAAAATATTGTAAAGCTGGAAGTAAAGCTGAAGGTGCTGGTGAACTACATGTTATAAAAGCACTTGGAAGAATACTCAGCTTTTCTTAATTTAGAATACAATTTGTTTAAATACTATAATGCCCAAACATTCAGGTTAGAACCAATAAATTTTTATTAATGTTCTATAACAGCCCCTGGATGCATAGTTAATAGGGAGACATTCTCATTGCAGATGCTGTGATAGCTTGGAAAGAAAATATAACCTGATTTTTCTGCTGCTGAATTAAAAAATTGATTAAAAATAGCAAGTTTTCCTCCTGCTCCCTCCTAAAAAAATGTTTTTATTTGACTTTTAGCTCTTATTCTTTCTCCCCATCAGAAGGAAAGGGGGCAGAGCACAGATGTCATTCACAGTTCAAGTAAGTTTGACACTGCCTACAAGGTTAGGAGCCCAAATGTCATTGATTAAGATGGGAAAAAGAGACCCATATCTACAAAGCAGACATATGGTCCATGACTTCTTCCCAGAATTCATTTCAGCAACATGTATCAGCTCAAAAATCCACACAGGAGGTAAGAACTGAAGATAAAGATACTCACTCAGTGTGCACCAGATCCCAAATCCAGGTCTCAGGGAAGAATTTCCGAATGGTGTTATGAGCAACACCACTCCCAGAAATAATCCTTGACTCATCTAGAATATTATATATGGTTAAAGTATAACATGAGAGGGGTCAGGCCAGAAGAACCTGAACTGCCTTCAGACTTGCTCAACGCTATGAATGAACACTATTTCATTGAGTACGTTTCAATTCTTTTTCCTGTACAAAGGGAAAACTTGAAGAGGTATAGGATACGGGAAGAAAAATTTCTTATCTATTCTCTTTTCCCATGGGAAAATACTAGAAAATTTAGCTATTTCACAAGACATATCACTTCATTTCACATTAAAAGTTCTCATCATCCACTTAGAAAGGTATGTTCTCCATCCTCTACCACTAGCTCTCTTCGATTTGGAAATGGGTGACAGTAGCCAGTATTACTACCAAAACCTATAAGGCTTTAAAATTCTCCATGAGAACGCAATCATCTTTTCCCCATTCAGTAGTTAAAACTGGAGCTGAATATCCAGCCTACTGGAAAACTATTTTTGTTCATATAGTCAAACTACAGGTCTAATATTAAGAACCAACATCCTCTTTCCAGCTTTGCCATGGACTCACTTGTGATGTCCAACAACTCATTTAGCATGGAGGTACCTCAGATTTCCTGGCTGTATCATGGAAATAACAATACTTTCTTATTTTGCTGGACTTAGAATCATAGAATCACAGAATCATTCAAAATTCTGGGTGGGGAGGAACCTTTGGAGTTCTCCAGTCCAATCTCCTTGAAGTAGGACTGACTTCAAAGTCAGATCATATTGCTCAAGAGCCTTGTCCAGCTTAGTTTTTAAAACCTGCAGCAATGGATCCAAAACATCCTGGAGAAGCTCTTCTAGTGCAGCACAGCTCTCATGGGAAAGAATGTTTTCCAAGTGCTGAATAGCAATTTCCCTTGTGGCAACCCATGGCTGCTACTTTAGGGTTTTTTTGCTGAGCAATCTGATTTGGAGGAAGAAAATCATAATGCTTGCTGATCTATAAAGGCTTTGGAGACAACATGCTGTGTGAATTCCTGACATTGGGAATTGTCATTATTTTTCTGGATTGTCATTTCCTTCTAAATATTTAACTGAATTGTGATTTGATAAAAGGTTCTGACCTGAAAAAGCCTGAAAAACTAGTATCAGTTTACGAAAGAAGTAGCATCCCAGTATTCCCTGTCTTTTCTATATGCACCCTATACTTAACTGAGAGAGAATTGACTCTACCGCTAGGACTGTCAGAAAGAGATTACTTGAGGCAAACTGGGACACATAGACCTATTCCCCAACAAACCCTCAACATGCTGGCTGATATTTTATACAGAGAACCATTTTGAAAACCAGGTAGACTGGGACTGGAGATACAGTATGAACCTTCCTTTACCTGCGCTATAGCCACCGACATGGGCAATACTATACGCAATATTGACAGGGTGATCTTCTGTATCCGATTTGTCTTCATTGCACAGAACGGGCTTCCGTAGCTTGGAGTTGGTGAAAACCTTCAGGCCCATATCCTAAATGTGAAAGAATCAATCATGTCACTCAAGGCATGCACTAGCTACCTGTGCTTGCCGCTTCTCCCACCTGGGTTATCATAGTTCATCTCTCTCCTCTCTTCTCACATCCCATTCTTTCAACCCTGCATGTTACAACTCTTCCTTGCCAATCTCTGTGTTTCTTATGGAGCAGTGGCACCTGGTGTTCTGCAAAGAGCAGTAATGATGGGGCTTATGTTAGGTCTTAGGTGATATGGACAGTGGGGAGTAGAGGCAAGTGTATCAGGAATGAAGTGGCCTTCATCATGGACTCAGATCTTTACAAGGAACACCTGAAGTCATGAGCCAAGGATGCGGTCCTGCTTAGCAAGTGTCTACTGAAGCATGGGCAGGACACCAGTGGATATATCTAGTAGTAGTGATTTGCAGTCTTCCTGAGTAAGCAGTGGGGATAAGAAGGCAGAAACTGGGTCATCAGAGACTTTAGGCAGTTCCAGGCATCAGCTGCCTTCTCTTAGGAGTGAGAACCACCACCTGAGAGAGTTGTATGCTAATGTGCATGAATTCTTCTGGAATATCTCCCACTTAAAGAACCACACAGAGCACATACCCTGAAAATTCTGTAGGCATCACCATCATGACTGACATTCACAGGTTCATAGTATAAGCCATCAAAAAAGGTGGTTTTGACTGGGGTACACCTCTCTGGCTTGTCATCTTCCAGGTTGAGCCCATTGTGGTAATAGCCATATAAATCACTCACAGGAAGTTGGTAGTACACCTGGGAGGTGAGAATGACTAGTGTAAACACAAGGGAAGTACTGGGCAGGTGTGAAGTCACATATATGCAAAGCTTATGGTAGCTCCTGAGCAATCCTGTAGACTGTGGTGGGTTTGACAAGTGATGCCTTCCTAGAGATGAATAAGCAATTTGGCTGGTGTTACAAAAGGAGAACTGGACTCTTCTATCCTCCTTCTGAGCTGCAGTGGCTTTGTGGGGTGAACTTGAGCACAAAGCATGGAGATATATTCCTAAGTTATGCAAAGATGAGACTGGAATCCAACAAGATACTAGCTGACATCTACAACTTCTGTTCTGGGCCCAAGGCCTATGTGAGACATAAAATGCAATTTTGACATCAACACTCCCCAGGGAGTAACTCTGCTTTCAAGGATTTACGTTAGGTATATTCTTGGGATATGTCTTACACTGCCATGCTTTCCAAAAGTAAATGTTCCACCATCAGTTTCCGTCTTTGAAGTATACAACTGCCGTAGACTTTTCTTTAATCACTGAAATGTCTGTTTCCAAGGGAAAAATAAAAATAGAGCCAGCAGCAGAGAGGTCACAGCTGGGAATTAGACTGTCAGTCTGGATGTCCCTAGGTCAAAAGAACACAGGACTGGGGATGTGGCTTACACTCTCAGCAGATAACTGTCGCTCAGGCTGAAGGAGGAGGACACTCTGATCCACAGCCCGCAGGGCACAGTAGGAGTTGGCAGCAGCTTCAAGGTGAAGACCGACTTTAGAGCCTGGGAGACCCTGCTTCTCAGAGAACTCAAGCTGGACCTGGAAATTAATAAATCCAGACAACCATAAAGAAATTAGGAGAATCAGCTTGGCACATAGATCTAAATCTCACCTTTCACCAGCACTCGCTCTTCTCTGTGGAGCGAAGCTCTTACTGCTAGATGGCCCTTCTGAATCCCTGTTCTGTGAAAATTCACAACCTGTATAATTGCCCTACTCACCTCCCCCTCCGCACTGCATTGAGAACTTTGTCTGAGCATACATGTCAATTCCAGGGACAGCTCCTCATGTTCCCAGGCACATCTGCACCTTTTCATTCCTAAAGACCGTCCCAAGTGAAAGGCTCTCGATGAGGTCATTCCCTAACTGTTCCTTCAGCAAAGAGGCAGCTGATATAGCCCTTAATAAGAAAGCAAAGGTTTTTACCTTGTTTTTGAAACATATGTCACTGCGTATCCAAGAGCTATCAGCCACTATCTCCCCGTGAGGATGCACAGTGTAAAGCAACAGATTGGTGCTGGGGGCAAGCTCCTCTGTGACAGTCAGTGTGATGGAGAATGTACCTCTTGGAGCTGTGGAACAAACATGGAAGGACAACCCAACAAAAGAGGTTAGAAAAACCTCAGCTTTGGTGGAAGGACCACATATTTATCCATAAGCTACTAGCACCTGTGAAAAACGGGGAAGTTGGATATTGGAAGATTCATCTCTCAGTGACCGAGGAACAGGTCCCATCAGCAAGGAAACAGATACAAACTGGAGGATGCTGAGAGCAGGGTGCTTTGCAGAAAGGGGTCTGAGCTGAGTAGAAGTTGGTCAGGGAAATCTGTGCATGATTGCTATGAGAAGAGCACAACATTGCCTTTGGGTCTCAAACCTAGAACCTCCTAGACCAGAGGAGACGGACCAGTCTCCTGAGCAAAAGGAAACCTCTCTTAACACTAAGAAATATGAAGTTCTAATCTAGATGACAACTACTAGAGCAAGGACAGGAAATTAAACCTAAGACCAAAAAAGGCAAATACTAAACGAGTCCTATATGTGGAGTGAGTCTTACTCAAGCCATCTACTGAAACCAGATTCTGCAAGAAAATGTATTTTTAACAATGGAAGAATGAAGTTCAGTTTGCTGTGATTAGTAAGATCATTCTCATTTGTGGGTATTGGGAGAATTCTGAAAGTGCAATGAATTCCAAGCATTTAACTGTTAAATATCCCTGTCAAACGACACACATACTATTTCAAACTTTTAAAAGCTTTACTCTTCTAGCTGGTGGATACTAGGATGTCACACTAGAACTGTGAAACTGTAAATACTCCTCAGCAAGAAATAAAACAGAAGGTTACATTCCTTGTGTTTGACCACAACAGAGTTTTAATCTTTCAACTAACAAGATAAATCTGATTACGATATAGGGATTGTTTAGATGCTGCAGCAAAAGCAACTGATACCGCGAGTAGTGACAGGTCATAGCGTTTAAGAACTAGGACCTGATTTAGCCACAGTTCTCTGCTTTCATCCATTCTTACAAAGATTACTAATTCTCTGGCGCTTATGATGATCTTATGAATATCAGTAGTAATATGGTCTAGAACTTACCACCAGAGATTCTGACTAGCTTCTGGCCACTGAGAACAATTTTTCCTTTTGTCATCACCTGAGCATAGAAAAAAAAAATCATGAGGCAGGATCAAAAGGACCTCCTCCCTTCCCCCATGAAGTCATTGACTTTGAGTAGTGTTCTGAGAGGCTTCAAAGGCCATCAAGTTGAGCTTTGATCTGTAACCACCAGTCTGGAGATTTCTGCTTTATATGGTGTTTAAGAGAAGGTGAAAGAAAAGAGATGCTTTTGGAGTCAACGTAGCACTTACCACATAGTAGAAGTTTGTGTGACTGGCATTCCTGTAGCCCTCTCTGTTCAGGATGTAGTGGACATTGATTGTTTGCTGTTGGCCACAGCTGAGCTTCTCCTTCACTGGCTCAATTTTCACAAAGCTGTTGGTCCGTGAGTAGAAGCGCCGGACAAAGAATGAGGCTTGAGGCTCATTATCATGCCTCCAAGTGAAGAAGTCTGCACAGTCATCTGGTGCTTGCCTGACCTATGAAGTAGAAGAGTCTTACACACAAAGTGGAAAATAAAAAACGGCAGGCAGGTGAGAGGCAAAGGTATCTTCCCTTTAAAATATTCTGTCAGGAAAATGGCTTTGTGGGGCTGTTTAAGCCAAGAGCAAGAGCTGATGTGAAAAATTTGTGCTTCATCAGTCCAGAGCAGGGGGCTTTCTGGACACCTCAGTGTATCCAGATGCCTATGACACATTGCAGAAGGGAAGTTATTTCAGATTCATGCAGGCTTGGAACAGGTTGTGTAAACTCCTAGGAGTCATTGTGAGTTAGAATGGTATCGTTCTCAGCCTTCTTTTTCTCAGCTCTTCCCGTCACACCAGAGAAAAGGCATGCCAACACGAGAAGACCATGTGGTGGTTAACAGGCACGAGTCTCTGCCAGCAGAAAGGCAGGGAAGCAGGCAGCCCCAGGGAAAGAGGCTGGCAGGCATCTGGGCTGGGTAGGGGAGACAGGGCAGTCTGTGAGGAAGGTCCACTAGCGCACAGGATAAAGAGAAGAAAGATGTCTGCAGAACGGGCTTCTGAGCAGAGGGAAAAGCAGGGACCTGCTGGAGATCACTGCAGCCCAAACAGTGCTGGGGTGCAGACTGCCACTTCTCAGGCACTGGGGTTTTCTGATGTGAGTTTCGCTTAGGTTGCAGGTGTTGATGGACTGACTGCCTACTTTCCTCCTCTGAAACATCCTGCCAATCACTTCTAATTGCTCTCCCCGGTGAAGTATTTTTTTCAGGAATTAGACAGTTTACTTACAGAAAGGCTTACTTACAGAAAAAGCCTGTATTTACTTACTCTCAGCTCAAAACTGGGATCAAAGAAGTTGGATGTGTTTATGGAAAAAGCAGCAGTGCCATTCTTGTCAGTGGTGTAGTGGGCCAGATACCGTTCGTTGAGTTCCAGCAGGACAGTCCTATCAGCAACAGGCTTGCCATCCACATTTGTCACTGTGATCTGAACACAAAGAATACCCAAGGGATTCAGGAAAAAAAAAAAAAAAGAATGGGAAATGCTCTGTTCACCAGAGGATGCTCACTTAAGCACTGAGGACAATTACAGGGAATAGAATTCAATAATGAATTGTATGTAAGAGGCAAATGATCATCAATAGTTTGAAGGAGCAGGAGTTCCATGACAGGTATAGGCAGGCAATTCCCATCACTGCCAGGACTAACTATATGTCACAAAGGGAGAAAGAATTGTTTATATACATGACCCTGTATAAGAGATTCTTTTAACGGTAAGTCCTCTGATCCTCTTCAGTGGCCATTAGTTCAGTGGGCCATCATATAAATTAAAGACTACTGAGTGAGAGATGATGGTTTAAATTATTACCTCATGCTCCCCCTTCTTGAGCAGATAGAAACAGAGGGACTTGAGAGCACATACTCTTTGGAGAGCACTAGCAAAACTAAAGCAACCAGATGACTTTACGGCCCCAGATAACCTATGGAGCTCAGTAGCACATCCCAGCTCCTAGGCATCTGAGTATACCCTCTGTCCCCATTGCATATAAAGGTGATGCTGTACAGCTCATGTTCCTTTCTATGCCTGGGTTTAGCCTGTGTGTGTAGGTTGCTAGAAAAGTCAGAATGCGCTCCAACACCTATACTGCTTTAAGTAAATATCCCCGGGACTGTATGATGCAACGCAGGGTAAATTCTACCTTCAGTTTAGGCACACCTGTTGCTGAAGTAGTTTCTTGCAGCCTCTTCCTCCCTACTCATATGACCTTTCATTTACCTGCCTTTTAGGCATTCGCTAACTATGGCAGAGGAGAGACCCTAACACTCCAGGTATGGTATATTTTTCTTGTTTTCTCTGGGATAATCTAATGTAACAAGAGAACTATGCAGCACTCACTCTTATGCAGCATTACCATGGGAAGTTGTCCCTACAGAGTTAGGTGACAGCCATAAATGGGGCAACACAGAGATCATCATGCTGGACCTAGGGAGTTTTGATCTAAATATGTTCTCTCAGGTACCCACCTCACCATAGTAAGGAATTCCCCTCTTGTAATAGAGATCCATATTCTCAAACGACACTCTGTCATTTGCCTGGCGGACTGCAACATAGTCATAGCTTTTCATCTGGATACCTGTGAGACACACCCAGGGGAGGAAACAGAAATCACAAGCAGGCAAAAAAGTGTTTCTTTTGAAAAGCTATATGGAGCATCGATGCTCTGTATGGAGAGATGCATGAAGAAAATGGTGATTGTTTGTTGTTTGCTCTACAGATCAGGATGAAGGAGCTTCCTCTCAGAAAGTACCATCTACTAGCTTTAACCAGCTACTCCCAACCTCCACTTGGTGTTACCTGTCCCATTTTCAGTGACGATGCTTTCTACATTCAGACTGGCATACATCCTGGCATAGCTGCGGTAGAGCTGGAATTTTTTGGTGGAGATGATAGTGCTGAGGCAACCATCCTTACCCAGCTGAAAAAGGAGCACAAAGGAGAAAACCCATTTTTCACAAGGTTTGAAAAATGTCTCCTGAATCTGTATTAGCAGGTCTCTGAAGAGCTTCATTGCCTCTGCTCATATCTTCTTCAGCTCTTCCTTTCTAACTGGCTCCACTCTTACATTACACTTCTCACTCCTTGGCTCCCTTCCCAGCTCATCATTTCAATACCATTTACCCTTACACCTAGAAACCTCTCTTCTCATCCCCCCTAATCCTGTCTATGCCCATCTTGCACAATGCCTGAGCTCTATGATCAAAGTCTGATCTGTTGGAGAAGTTACTCATTATCTTAATGTCAAGTGTCCTCAGTAGCACAGACTCCCAGTAGAGGTCTGCTGATTAGATTTGGTAAGGACACAGCTGCAGTGTTTTAGGAGTGAGCATGAATTTCTAGTTTCATAAGCTTCCTAGCCTTCCACTGACTGTTTCCAAGAGAAAAAAAATCAAAGTCTCCTAATGAGGTCATTGGTAAAAGCTACCTTCAAGGTCTTTCAGCATTTCCTGTGAGGTAGTGAGAAAAAACACATATCTGTGTTGTAGTTGAGTCCAGATCAGTTTGCCTCACATGGGGCACCAATTGTCACAGACAAGCAAAACTAGCTGGCTGTAACAAGACTTTTACCATCAGTCAGAGTCTACTGTCCATGCTGTTTCTCCTTCCTCCAGAGGCCAGGCCAGGCCAGGCCACACCACTCCTCCTCCATCCAGCCTCTTCTACACTTCTCAGTGCTATTTAACCACTTAGTGGAACGAGCTAAAGCTGCACATCGTCCATGCCAATCAACCCACTGCCTTCATTCCTCTACACCTCTGGGATTCTCTCTCTCTGGTGTTCCCTGGGAAAAGAATGAGGCTACCAAGCGCTGCTGCATATTGGGTAGTAAAGCTACTGGGAAGAAGGGTCTTGCTCTGTATCGTACCGGTCCAGTGACAATTTCACAGGTTTCTTTCTGTTTATGCTCACATTGCGATCTATAAAAGTGCTTCTGACACACATTGATGCGGGCATTCGCTTGCACTGGTTGGCCATAAGTGTACCTAGAAGAGGAAGAGACACAAAAACCCAGTCACATGGACTTAGCATGAAACCTGCCCAGAGTGCAGAGCAATGTAGACTCTAAACCCCTCAGAAGTGCCCAGATAGAAGAGCAGCTGGGGCTTAGGACCAGTTAGCCCTAGCAGAATTCCCTTCAATTATTTTAGGTTTAGTTTTGGCACCCTGTTGACAAAGATCTGCTTTACTATTGCCTTGGTGTCGTCATTCTTGAAAGTCTGAAGCTGGAAGGTGGTACTGGGCTCAGGGTTGGAATATCATTCCCCGCTGCTTGCTTTTTCTTGTTAGTGCCTTACACAAAGCAGAATGTATTGCAGAAAGATCCCTACTCACCCTTATAGCTCATGCCACCCTGCCCTTCATCAGTGTCACAGCCAAAAATCTTAATGATAGACTCTCCTGCTGTACTATTTCTCTTTTTTCTGTAATAAAACCCAACAGCTAGCAAGTATGTGACGCTAGATATCTTCAAACTGTTGGATGCACACAAACTCTCCCAGGTCTAATTCTGCTATGTAGTGGGAGGAGAGTTACCATATTTCATGTCATGGAAGTCATAGGTAAAGGACTTGCTCTAACCCAAACTCTGAACCAGCAGCAGGGTCCTGGCTTCCCAGCACAGCACACATCCTCTATCCCATGTTTATTGTGCACAGTTGTGTTGTTCTCAGCTCTGATACTTACGAAGCACAAACGTTCACTCTGACTTCTTCATCAAAGAAAGAAATCCTCTGTGGCACATCGGTTGTCACTTCAAATTTTGGGAGCACTAGGAATGCAATGTGAATATGGCTGATCAGCAGTTGCATGGCATAGGCAGGTGTGTGTGCGTGTAAGTAAAAAAACAATTGGCAAAGGCATTTTCACCAACAAGGGAGAAGAAATGGATCAAAGAAAAGTCTACCTAGGAGCTGGCTGTAGGTTATTACTGGAGAAAAAATAATCTTTAGTGGTAAGATGAATAACTTTTTTAGAATGCAATAATAATCATACTAATAATGATAACAGCTACAGTAAGAACTGTAATACATCACTCTAATTGGCTGTACATTTTCTTCAAGAGAAAGGTGGGAGTAATGCTGATGTCTCAAACAACTTAAGCCCTGGAGAACAGAAGTTATTATGCAATACAACCCCAATTGGAGGAGAAAGGCAACAGATTAAGTGAAATATTAAAACCAAACAGGTCACTGTCACTTTTTCTTTTCAGTTTCTCTTTTGGCCCAGATCACCAGCAATGATGACAACATAGCTGGAAAAGGCCTTGTTCTCACACACCTGTACGCGGGAGCCTGGAAGGTGTGAAAGAGCTCTGGAGGGTAAGTGGGAAAGGTGCTTTACTGCCCTTACGAACAAACCAAACAACTGGGAGTTGTTAAGCCTTCTCTGAGAACTAATAAGAAAAACCTGCCACTGTAAGTTGAGAAAACTTGCAAAATCAAAATTAATTTAGCAACTCCCTTGATATGGTCTATTCCAGAGTGTAAGCAGATCACTGTGAGGGCTTTGGCATCTCCACTACCCACTGTTTTCCATCTTGCACTTCCACTGGATATTCAGCCTCCTCGGTAACAGTCTGGTACTTGTCATTTAGCCTGTTTGATAGACAGTATCTTCAGATTTCTACCACATATTTTAGCCTAGTGGTCTTCATACAGCGATGACCTCCACAAAACAGGGCAGGCCTGACATGTTCATTTTGCCTCTGAACAGACAGGGAGTGTAAGGTCCAAGTGACAGCATGTGGATCCCAACGTCACACAGTGACTTTGTGACAAGCCCGAAAAGGAATTAGATTCCTAATTTAATTCCTGAAAAATGCTGCCTTTCTTAGCACTTCTTTTTTCGGTTCATGCCTTTGCTTTCTCCACCCAGGTCTCTTCATGTCTTTCTCTCTCAGGTATGAAGTGGATAATTCAAAGCACTTACACCCTGCACTAGCAGCTCCTCTCTGACATAGGGAAAGCCAGACTCGTTGCTGGTGCAGGGCAGTTCACAGCCTTTGCTTACCATATTCCTCCACTGTGAAGAACTGGTACTCTTTTTCACCTGACGACCTCTCCACAATGATGTAGTAGGAACCCAGAATAGGCTCTGGGATTAGTGGAAAGGAGAGCTGGACAATTCCATGCTTAGATGTTACCTCCAACCACTGGAAGATCTTGTTTTTCTCTGGATCCTGGAGAGTGGGAGAAAGACATACCAAAACTTTTATCACCCTATTTCTTGTCTTCTCGCCTTCTTTCAAGTTTTGCTCTCTGGCATATTGGCTAACTGCATAACAGGGTGAATGCAAGTCTGGACTGATGACGTGCTCTGATTTCCCAATAGTTTTCCAGATGTGTTTGTGGATTAAACAAGCCTGAATTTATGTTTAACTGGAAATTAGCCACACTGGCAGATGATCTCAGATCATCCGGCAACAGTACCTGATTGTGACTGAGGCTGCTTATCTGTAGCTCTTCTATTATAAGTCTTTCAGACTCAATTCCTTCTGTAAAATGGGAATATTATACTGACCTCCTTTAGAAAGTGCTTTGAGATCTAATGATGTGAAATATGGTAGAAGAGTAATTCATTGTTAGCCTGTCCCCCACCAGAACATGACATTTCAGAAAGTTACCGTTCCTACGCCTGTATGAGAATGAGTCTATTTCACCAGCCCATTTACTCTAGTACTAATGCTTTTGTTTGAATTCTAACTAAAGACACAGCAACAATCCCATGCCACCTCTGACTAACATCTCCAGTTCTGCTGATTTCTTCTCCTCTAGTGTTTGATAATGGGTACTGCCACTGTTCAACCTCAAGCCCACTGGCTTTAGATGGAGTGCTCTGGATGAGCCTTCCTCAGCTACTGATGCTATGGGGAATGATGAAGCATAGTCTTTCCAAAGCAACTTATTCTTTCATGACGCTGCATCTCTTACCTCAATGATGATTTGGGGATACTGGAGGAGGAAAAAAAGAGAAAGAAAAAGAAAGATCAAAACATCAAGAAATTAACTGTGGAGTTTGAGAAATACTAGAACATAAAGAAGGCTTTAAATAGCTTTCTCTGGATACAAAACACTGGGCCAAGGAAACAATTCGTAACTCATGTCTGTAATTAAAGAGATAATTTTAAGCTAACCTGTTTGTGAATTTATCTTTTCTACAAAAACATGCAGTCTCTTTCAACATATCTGAGACAGATGAAGTGACTACAAAATCTGAGTGCTATGAAAGATTTACAGGAAAGCTTTCACACCCTTTGCCCTCTATAAAGTCAGGAAAAGGATGGAGTGTGAAGTTAAGGAGTTACAGCAGTTCTCCAAAAACATCAGGAGGCCTGTGCCAGACCCTTTTTATTAAATTTCTAAGTGACAGGGTCTCAGTGAACAGGTATCCCAAGAGCCTGCTTGGAAAATCTTGAGTCTCACTCATACTTACTGTTTCCTGAACAGGTCTGAACTGGGTGTCCAAAGTGACCACACGAAACATCACTGAAAAAGATGCAGGACAAAAGGGAATCATTTACTTTAGCAGCAGTAAGTTACTTCTAACATACAACAGAAACAAAGTTTGCCCAGACTTTCAGGGAGAACTAGAGTCCCCAGAGAACCAGAAAGGATTTGATTATCTTATCCAGTGAAGAATAAAACCAAAACAAACTTGTGTGCTGAAAGATCTTCGATTCTGACCCACTGGGACTAAAGGAATCTCTATAGTAAATAGGAATACCCTGTACTGCCTTCAATTCTTCTTGTAGGACTCATTTCTTTGGAGCATTTCCTAAAACACTGTACACAGACCATTTAAATGAAAAAAATTAAGAGAGGGAAGAATTTGTCTTTATTCTAAGTGTAAACGCTCTGCAGCACTGAAGTATAATTACACTAAAGAGATAGCTAACTATACCACAGCTAGTACTGTAATATAAATATTGTGATGGAATCAGCACTGTGAGTTAGATTAGGAGTTAAATAGAAAGAGCTGTTGACAGGAAATTACATGCTTGCTTTATTTGTATATGAATTTTATTAATTCGAAGCTTAACCTATTATTTTCTCTATTTTTAAGGACACTTGTTAGGTGACTGACCTCAGTAAACCTGACAGAACTCGAGATCCTGTAAGTGCAATTAACTCAGTAAAAACACATGAGCTCTACTCATTTGTTGCAATTTTGTAAATCGGTTCTATTTTTCACTGACTTTTGATGAGCCCAACCTCAGATGACAATTATACACTCTCTGAAGGATTGCTCATGGCCATTGCAGTCCATGGTCTTTTACTCCACCAGAGGAAGTCCTTGTCATTCTAGACCCACCCTTGCACTCAATTTCCCAGTTGACTAGCTGACTCAAACTCCTCAGCCACCTTTTTGCCCTGGTTTGTAAATGGGTTTGTCCGTCTGGATGAAGACACTATTATCCGCATTCTGAATCGCCACTGATCTTCTTTCAGCTATGTTGACTGTGGTGCCTTTGGCAGAAAAGGAAATGAATGCCAGGGGGTCAGAAGTAGCAGGAGGAACCTGGAGAGAAACAAAACCCCAGAGGAAAAGTGGTAAATGAGGTGTGATCAGGTCCCCTGGTGCCCGGGGTTCTTGAGTAAGATACCGACTGTCAAGTGAGTCATAAATAGCTTGTACAAAGTCATGAGAAGCCCCATCTTTACCAGTGAGATAATCTCTGAATTTTTGCTGTGGAAGTCCCATAGTCTGTCACCAGGTACTAAGGTTTTAAGCTATGCCCTGTCCTATGCATTTCCTCATCCCATGTATGCAGGTTGCCCCAGCCATATAGCTCAGTTCTGAAGTGTTTTCTCCTGCTGCAGTCTGAAGACCTAACCTTGGGACTTGTTTATCATATCTGTCCAGATCTTGCAGAGTCATGGGAAAGGGAATGAGCATGTCCCAGCTGGATCCTCCAGCTTGACAGTTATGACAGTCCCATAGGGCACCTGCACCCGCAATGGCAATCAAAAGCTTTTTTTCTGTTCAGTCTGTGAATGGAGATGGAAAGTCTTTCTCCAGCTTCCCCCTACAACGCATATGCCTTTCTTTTTTGTGTCTACATTGTCAGACTTCCTAGCAGTTTATCTTTTTTTGTCCTGTTCCTTTCCCACACTCTTCATCTTCTTGCTCTCGTTGATAGGGAGAGTTGCCCTTAGAAGTATTTCCAGCTTCTACACCCTCTTCAGTAGTCTAAAAAAAGAAAAATACCTTAAACTCGCAGCACTTGAAGTAATCATTCTGTCTCACGGATTCCTTAAAGAGAGTCTTCCGGATACTGCCGTATTCCAGGACGATGCTCAGGGACAGAGGCTCCCTGAAGCTGTGGAGCTGGACACAAGCGGTCTGTGGGGAGTCGCTCCGCACTACAGTTGGGACCAGCAGCACATACTGACTGTGAGAAGGCAAGAGCAGATCACAGAGTTTGGTCATGAAGGAAACTCAGAGCAAACAGGAGAGCAAAATACCACAGAAATGCTGCCCATATGAAGGAAGACATGGTTCAAAGCTTGTTCAAAGCTTGTTCAAATCCGCTGAAGGATTTCTGTTTTATTCAATTAATTTTGAATAATATGCTAAGAAAGTAAAAATGACAATTGTCCCTCACAATTCTTTCGGAGCTGAAAGACTAACATTATTCTATGCAGTCTCTTCCCCAGCATGATACTGCATCTTTCCATCCCAGGCATTTACTCAGCTCCAGTTAGTGAAGTGCCTGAACACCTGACAAGCTTAGCTGCATTTATCCTCCCATGACCCATATGTACACTTAAATACTAGTCAATGTTTGTAACAAATATTTATTTTTATTTTCCTCTGGATCTCTGTCCCTCCAGATAAGAACTGTCATACCACAAGTCAATCAGCATAATGCACAAGAAATGATCCTGCTTTTCTATTTTACCGAATATTCTAGGGAACACTAAATCTAACCTGCATGCTCTGTTCTGTTTCAATGCCTCTCCCTGGGTTGCTTCCTTTGCTTCATTCTTCCATTGGGCTTTTTTAGTTATACTGCTTTCTGTAACTAGGGCATCCTTCATTCCCCAAATTCTTCCTCTGAAAAACTTTCCTTCAGATCTGCTATATTTGGCTAACGTTCTGTTGCTGATCACCAGTTCTCTGCTGCCCAAATTAGTCTTTACAAATAATATATAATAGATTTGATGAGCTGGTTCTGCAGCACAACGTGAATCACACAATCTTTTCTTGATAATCTGACCCTTTCCCTTTTTTTCTCCCACAGTTTTGCTTACTCATATTGCCTTCATTGTTATTTTCAGTTGCCCAGTTCAGACTGAATGATATTTGAAGACCAAAAGTAAAATGATTAAAACCAACAGTGTAACTGAGAAAGCTAAACACTCTGGCTTTCACAGAGTTTTCCTTTAGAACTTTTCAGAAGGGCATTTAAGCTGTAATGTTGGTGTATTTTTGAAAATTGTGGCTGAGATCTTCCATTTGTATAAAGTCGTGGACATTGACAGTGCTGTATGAACTGTGACAGCACAGCAGGTGCAATACTAATACTAACACTAGGATTGGCAGCATAGTCCCTAGTACCAGTCATTATCTGGCCTGTAGCACCTCCTCACACACCATGCTCCCTCTGTACTGCTGATGCTTATCAATCCCTATCATTAGTATTACTTGCTAGTCTAGTCTTGTCTCCACTTTACCCATGTGCTTCAGACTTCCACCTACTCCAGTTTTATGTTTCTGTCATTCAAATCAGGTTTCATAGCACTTTAATGATGATGAGCATCATTCCATATCATCCTTCAATGTAACCTATTTCCATTTCAGACAAATTTCAGAACCTGGATCTCAAACATCCAGTTTATTATATAGCAGTGTTCCAGAAGAAATAAACCAGTGGGAAATACAATAGAATATGTTATTATAAAAGTACAGAATGTATGATCTCTTACGGTTCAGAAGACACTGTGGCAATCCAGTTCAAGCACAGAATACTCAGAAGAATCCTTGACCACATCTCTGTCGGTGAAGAAAGAGGAGAGACTGATCTCCAGTGGACAGCCTGTCTTCTGGCTTTTAAACTGGCCTGAGATGATGCTCCTCCTCCACAGATTCCATCATATTCCAGCAAAAGATATCTACATAAAATTTGCATAGGTTCATCTTCCTCTCTGTTGTGTGTTCTCACACTCCTTGAACTCTCAAACAATAGCTTAGGAAAGCTCTCATATTTCACATAACTTCCTGCAAGCCAAACCGGTTCTGCCCATCTGAATGTTTTATTGAAGCTTGCCTCTGATTATCATGTCATTGGCTGAAGGTTCCGTAATGTTTCAGCCTGTTAGTATTTGCCACTGCTTAAGTAGTTCCTTGTTGGGTGAAGATCTTCTGTAGATATATCTCACAGAACAGAAGTAATCCTAACACAGTGCTATTGTATGCCTGCATAGGGGGCTGGGCAGTGACAATACACCATCAGACTATAGCTGCATTCAGTATGGCACAGAAGGGAACTCCTGATTGTAATCGGGGTTTCTTACTGAAAACAGTAACGTTCAGCAAGAAATGGTGTGGGCTAGTTGTCCAGCATTTTTGCCAGTGGACAGGGCAAGCATATCCCTAGGGAAAGGAATCTGATAATATTACTTCATTTGTTCACTCATCTGTCTGTCAGTCTGCTTTTCCCCGCTGTCCCTGCTCCCCCCATGAAGCAACCTGCAAGCCTGTTGGTGAATTTTTAGTAAATCTGACTGAGAAGAAGTTTCAGAATAATCAAGATAGAGAATCATAAAATGATTTAGATAGAAAGGGACCTCCTGACATTATATGCTCCAATCTCCCCTTTTAAGCAGGGCTAACTTCAAAGCTTGTCCAGTCATGTTTTAAATATCTCCGAGGATGGAGAGTCCACATCGGCTCCCATGCTTAACCATCTACATTGTGAAGATTTTTTTTCCTTAAATCAGGATTTCTTCTATTATAACTTGTGTCCATTGCTTCTTGTGCTTTCACTGCACACCCCTGAGATGAATCTGTCTCTGCCTTATCTATCATCCCACTTTATGCAGCAGAAGACTGCAATTATGTCCCCTCTTAGCCTGTGTTTCTTATATAACTGAATAAATGAGGTTGTCTCAGTTTCTTTCTGTAGGTTTGTTCCAGCCACTGACCATCCCAGTGACCTTCCACTGGACTTCTTCCAGCCTGTCAACACGTTTCCTGCACTGGGGAGCCAAATCTGGGCACAGAACTTCATCTGTGGCCTCACAACTGCTGAATAGAGGTGAAGAAACAACTTCATTGAGGTATTTGCTACACTCTTGGTAATGCAGCCTTAGCACAGGGAACTAAAAAATCTATGGTAGTGCAGGACTACATTCCCAGTCTTACATAAGAAAAGAAAAGAAAAGAAAAGAAAAGAAAAGAAAAGAAAAGAAAAGAAAAGAAAAGAAAAGAAAAGAAAAGAAAAGAAAAGAAAAGAAAAGAAAAGAAAAGAAAAGAAAAGAAAAGAAAAGAAAAGAAAAGAAAAGAAAAAAGAAAAGAAAAGAAAAGAAAAGAAAAGAAAAGAAAACAAAAGAAAACAAAACAAAACAAAACAAAACAAAACAAAACAAAGTTAAGGTAGGAAATCAACATATCTATACCTGCAATTTAAGGAAAGTAACAGGCAATTTCCTTTCCTTTTTCTCTTCCTCTTCCTCAACCAAACAGGTGATGAATGGGAAGAGGAACTGAGTATACTGTAGGAGTAATTAGGGACATGAAAGAGCGCTAGGGGCACTGAAAAAAAGGTGTTAGGCAATGTAGAGTGGGCCTGAAGTTATTTTGATGGTAAGGGGCATGAGAAGGAAATTAGAACTATTAGAGTGATGTGGTACGGATGGATGTGGGACTTTTGAAAACCATTCTATCAATTTCATTTCTCATGATATAATGCATTCTTGCTAATGATTCAGCTGTACAGGGATTTCCATCAGCATAGGTCATACCCTAAACTACCCATGCCTAACGAGCTTACCTACCCATCCTTCCCAGAAGCTTTTTAATGACCAAGTTAGGACACAAAGAAAACTGCCCCAGGTGCTGCGGGCACTCCTGTCTATTCCCACTGAGTTACTAGGGAGAAGCACTGCACTGTCAGGAGTGACCGTGACCTGTCGATAAGGTGACAGTGCTGCGTGGCAGGTGGGTGGTGTGCAAACTGGGCAGTCACATCATGAAGAAAGCTGCTGCATTAGTTGTAATGAGTGAAGAAGACAACTAAGAATATGTCGCAGACATGTTTGTGTTTGCAGCTTTGAAATGCCTCAGACCCCATGTCTTATTGTAAATGGGTACTAAGTAACCGGCAAAAAAAAATCAAGGAGGGAGAAGGAAATAGTAACCAACTCCAGGGCTCTAGTGTAAATTGCTGCAGAAGCTCATCCTTTACTTAAATGCAGCATGCCTTTAGGAAAAATGTAAGAGGGTTTTCTTGTTGATACGCACACATGGAAAAGAAAAAAATACAGCATTTGAAAAACTGAAACCTTAGAAGACATTATGTTCAGATCAATTGAAGAGGGCACATGTTTCTCTGGAAACAAGCTATTGAGTTCATTACTTTAGTGAAACTGCTGATCGCAGATGACCTCTTCGTATTGTAGCAATGTTGTGAATAAATGAATGAGCTCAGATATTTGTGCTTATTACTACCATGTCAGGGATAATTCTTAAGATAACCACAGTGCAATGGGGAAATTATTCCAGTTGTTTTTGGTAGGAGGGAAAAAGAAGAACTTCTGAACTGTGTGATTAAGGAACTAGGAGCAGGAGAGGATGAAATCTTGTAGAAACATGAAGATCAGGATTTAACATAGAGGAAATAATGAACTTCACAGTAAATAGCTGTTAGAAGACAAACACACAGAAGGTACCTTGATAGTGGATCTAAAACCAATCTGTTGACCTTAGACTGGCCCTGCTTTGTCTTGGTGTAAAGAAAGATGTAATTGGAGATCATAGTTAGACTAGAAAATTGACAAAATAAGGAACAGGGCCAAATGCACTTCAGGACCAAAACAATGCAAATACAGACTTAGGTATCCCATATGTACTTGGTTTTCAAAGTAGAGTTGTGTTGCATGCTCTTTGGATGGCAGAGAATCAAGATGTCTTTAACTCATTCAGTCCAGACTTCAGAAAGTTTGCTCTCTCTTATGAAGACATTTTATATACACATACATTTTCGTTCCTCCATTCTTTCTCCAGATGAATCAGAGGGATGGTTGCTGCAGTTGCATTGGAAACATGTTTTTCACAGCTTAGTTTTCTTTCACATAAATCTGAATTTGCCGATCTATTTTATCTCATCAGATGCACCTGTCCTCTTCCTTTTTACACTAGGGACACATAGATGTTAGGGCAAAGTAAAGTTTTCCAACTAACACTGATCCCATTGACTTTCTGGGAGCAGTTAAGTGCAGTGTTGTGCATGTACACTGCACACACAACAGAGAATTCTATGAGGCTGTGACTAGCCCACCTCCAGTACTCCAGCTAGCTTGTGTAGAGCACCTCAGGTGTCCCTACGCTGTCCTAAAATGCCCAGTATAGCTAGCTGTATGTGCAGAATCTAGACACTAGATGTAGGCACAAATTAGAAAATAAACACACCAAAGAGTGTACATTTGCCATGCAGAACAATGCATAGTCTGAGAGTAGAGTTGAGACATAAAAAATTTTGGTCAATTCAGATGTCATGCCTGTTTTCCTTTATGTCAAAGAAACAGCAGGAAGTTTAGTGGAAATATGAGCAGCTTTCAGCATTGAAGCCTTGGACTTTCCAGAAGAATGAGTAATACATAATTAGTTGTTTCTCTTCTATGGTTCCACTTTATATTTGCGTAACACTTAAGGACTGAGAGTACTTTCGAAGCCATGACTTCACCTGAGATGATGTACAAACAATCCACCCCACACTACAATACCTGTTTTTTCTTTGGTTTCTTTCTCTAAAACAGGTAGATGTGGGGTCAGAGCCCCAGCTTCCATTTCACTTCCACAAATACCCTCATCGATAGTCCCAGGCTATTTGCTAACCTGCAATCTTTTCAGGAAATTCCATTGTAATCTGAGAAATGCTTCCCCACATTTATCAAACCCATTCCGACAAAACATTTTGTTTTAAAAAGCCAACAAATCTTTGAATAGTATGGTATATGCCTCAGAGATTGGATACTCTGAATGACTTTGCCTACACAGCCTTCTACTTTTCCAAGACATATGCCCATCTGCAAGCTTTTAGTTTGCAAGTGATGGTATTTCTCAGAATGTTTTCTGGCAACAGGCAGCTTGTAGTGAAGTTGGTGGAGTATGTTGTGTCTTTTCATGTTGAATGGATAGAGCATTTTTTCTGATATTGCTTGTTTTCTGTAATAATGAAGATCAGGTAATATTAAGAATTGTAAAACTGTTATATTGAGATGAGTAAACAGCACACTGTTCAGTCCCTGCAAGATCTTTGTTACAGATAAATTGATAGTAAATTAACTAGTATGGTGTCAACATCATCTCGCTGGAAGAGATTTTAGCTCTGTCTATGAAAAATAAAGTATTACAACCTCATATGGCATGAAACACCTTCAAGTATCATCCATTTTTCTTGATCTATAAAGTGTATAGATCTTGAAAAAAACCCTACTCTGTCTAAATGATGAAAATAGGAAAACATAAACATAGCAAGGCAGGCCAAAAGAAGAGCTTAAAACAGACTAACAAAGATAATCAAAACTAGCAATCAATCTTTCTTCAGAAACAGCAGGAATAGGAAGCATGCCAGAGAATCCACGGTGACATGTAACCAGAAGACGATGAGGTCAAGAAGAGTGCAGAAGCAGTGCAAACAATAAGTATTATTACCTATTGTTTTAGTTAGATTAATAAGCATTAAATATTGCTGCATTTACATGAACAATTTGATATAAAATTTCATTTCTTATAAAATAAAATACCCCAAAATCTGTGGACAATGCAATTCTGATGCAGTAACCATATTGCTGCCATTCTGAATTAGCTCAAAATCTTGAACCACCGACAAACTGATTTAATTTAAGACTTGGTTATAACAGACCTTTGCCATAAGGGGCTATGAACATGTATTTCACTTGATCACAAAGGACAAGAAATGTGTGTCAGGGAGACTTTTAAAGGGTAAAAATAATTTTTGCTTCAGTAGAAAATTTTCCTGTCTTGACTATTTTCCTTGTTCCCTTATTCATATAGGTTTGTTGCTTTAGGTGGAGATAGGCAGACTGTCACACTGAGCTTTAAAAAAGGCAAACAGGAACAGATTTAAAATAAAGAAACATATTTGAGAGCTTGTTTTTTGAAATGTCAGCATCTCAAATTTTTTATTCAATTACAAAGAAAATGAATCAGAATCAGTTCCTTCCAGATTCAGATTCTAAATAACCTCCCACTCCTTATGGTTAAATGAGTTCATTTGGGTTTCATATGTAGGTTTGGGTTTTTTTAAAAAAAGAACAATATACCAGACTTCTGACCATCCCACTAAACAATCTCTCAGTTCATGGAATGCCCTTGTTTTACCCTTCTGGAAACATTCGAACTCTGTAAGTCAAAGGAATATTTTGTAATCACAGGAAAGCCAGGCTTGAGACCTAAAACCATTGCTGCTTTTCCTTCTCTGGGATGATCCTTGCCAATAGTCATTTCACAAGGTCTTCTCAGGTTGAAGTTGTAGTTGACCAATAAGCTAGAAAAGAATCCTATTGCTCACTCTGTAGCATCAGCTAGAATCAAGTCAGAACAAGCACCAAGAGCAACAGCTCCTCAGCTTCACGGTCCCATGAATCACCACCAAACAATCATAAGGACAAGTGAAACCCCATGCAGGTAACCAAGGCATCTTGATCATGAAACTTCTGACTCTAAACACTACAAAGGCTAGATGATCTCACGGATAAGCTGAGAACTAGCTAATATGGTCTTATGGGCTGCCAGTGGTTCAAAAGAATCAGTAGCTTAAAGACATAAGTGATATCACATGAAGCGATGTCATCCTTTGTATTTTAAGACGGATTTTCCCAGTCTTCTGAGCAATGCATGAGTAATGGCTCCAACACATGCCTTATAACTCCAAGACTTCCATTTAATAAAAGACATTTTTCAGGTGTGTTATTTCATCTAACAAAGGCTTACGGGCTTCTGAAAACTTCTTCCTGGTGATATGAAACAACTGCCACATGCACCCACTGTGCTATCCACTAATTTTGCAAAGGGCATGACTCAATGAGATAATATGTAAGCAACAAGATGCTGGAGAAGCCTTCAAGAGTGACTCTTCAGGCAGCAAAAGCAAGGCTTTTGCATCCCTGACCATTCTGCCTGAAGAGCCAGCCATTCTTGCAGGGACCAGGGACAAAAGGCTGTGCAGCTCAAATCACTTTTATGTCCATCTAACTTTTTCCAGCTAATAAGATCATCCTGCAGGTCATCCTGTTGAAGAACTTGCATTTTCCAGGAGAAACACTTTAGATGCTAGAAATCCCTGAGGGGATTTTTCAACCTTTCCACCCCTGTGTACCTTCACACAACACCACTGCCAGGTACAGCTCACATGGTTATCTCCTGGCCCTTCAGATAGCACCTTATCTTCTGGGTATATCTGTACTATCGGATCTCTTGGCTCCCATGTTCTGGTTCCTACTTTGTCCTCCCTGCATGGATGTCAATTCCCCACAGGGAACTAATTTGGAATGAACCAAGCAGTGTCTTCCAGGAAGAAACCTATGTATGATTCTGGAGATAATCCATGGCAAGGAGTACTACTGATAGTCATGCTTGGTCAGACCACAGCATGGTAGGTCCCCTTTTTGCTTTGTCGGTAGGCTTTGCACTGGCAGTCACCCCACATGCCTATGGAGGTGTACGTGTCAGGATGTACGACACTTAACCTTGCACACTGCAGCAAAGCTTGCATGCTACTTCTGCATTTACAGAAAAGACCTGAGACTAACACTGTGCGATTCAGCTACTCCAACCTGTTATAGAGCCCTAAGTTGCTGGATGCAGGATATTAAACACCACATGGTCCGATCAGAGATCCCTCCCTAAAGAGGATGCATTTAAAAATAAAGATACTGTCTCTGTTGTCTCCTTTTACCTGGCCTCTGGTTATAGCAGGAAATGTGGGAGCATGGTGATATTTTGGAAGGTTAGTTTTCTCTGCAGCAGTTGGGGGTAATCTATTTACATCCCCCAGTGGAGTCTCTCTTTCTTGTTGATAACTTGAAAACCTGCAGTTTATACTAAGTAATTTAAGCCCTGCAGGTCTGCTTGTGGGGTGGTGACCAACAGCAGCTAACCAACAACGACTGTAGTGGGAAATGCTTAGATAAGACATGCAAGCTCAGAAGCGTAACATAGGTCATCCTAATTTTTTTGTCTAAAAGGAAAAATTCAGCCTATAGACTGGGAAGGTGAAACACAGTGCAGTCCAGAGTCTGGAGCTTGATCAAAATGTGTCAAATATAAAGTGTAAAGCGGTTCCCCATTTCCGTGCTTTAATTACCAGCGTGTTCCTCCTCAGTCAGCCTGTAGTTGGGATCCGATGTTAGAGGAGCATTGCGCTGTACCACAGATGATTCATGACAACAGCAAGAACTTGATGAGTGACTCCCTTAACTCGGTAACAAATGCAGCCCAACACTGATACTCATCTAATGTTGTAAGCTGGATGTTTTCACTCTTACAGGAGCAAAAAGCTGCTTTCTGCTGGTGAGGTCTGGAACGAAAGGCCGAACTGGATCAAAAGTAAATTTCAAGTCCCAAAGTTAATTTTGGAATTTTATCTATCTTTATATAGCAGATTCAATCCATGGAGAGCATCATCAATGTGTTTTATTCGATCTGATAATATTTTCATTTGCAAGAGCCCAGCTACTGATGGGTTCAACATTGTCAATATACATATGCATGTATATTTTGCATTAGTAGACCTCTATCCTGCTCAGACAGGGAGGAAGAAAGGAGGGGGGTTATTGATGCCATTTGTGTTCATGGGAGTGCTCTGTGTGTCTGTGTAGGTCTGTGTGGTGGCCATGTATGTATGTATATCTATGACGTATATGTGCATTTGTGTGTGTGTGCCTACTGGGGATAACATGCTTAGCCTTGCTACTGGTTGCATCCAGGGGCAAGGAGCTGCAGCAATTTCACCTCTGTTGGGCTGCCAGATTCTGCTTTCCATAATAATCTTCTGCAATGTGCCCATTATAAGGTACATTTAAAGATTCAAAGATTCAACTACAAGCAGAGGGCTCTGTCTACTGTCTGGTTAGGGAAAATATTTCAGCAGACAAGATGCCAAAGACATAAACAGACCTCAAAAGGATGTTACATTATTTGAAAACAACTTCTGTGTAAACTCATAATTCAGATCCTTTCCTAAGAGGAAAAGAAGATGAGCAGAAGCACCAGTGCCCCAGTCTCTCTCTGCTCACCAGTGTAAAACTTAAGAATTTATTAACGCTCCTAGCTGCCAAGTTGCTAAAAAAAAGGCCACGATGCAAAAAAATGTCCCTTAAATTTGCAAAGAAATGCTTTGAAATACAATTTGTATTCAGTGTTCCTAGAGAACCTCACATATAAGTGAATAACTGAACACGGGGAGGCCTTGTGCTGAAAGCCATGTCTCTAAAGGCATAGTACCACTAAGTAGGACCTTTACTTTTTGTAGATGAGAAACACCTCAGAAAGACATTTGCACCAACACCTAGGGTAAGAGAGTAAGTCTGGGAGTGGCCCAAGCCTGTGTTTTATTGCATGCAACTTTATTTTTAGTAGAAGTGTTTTTAATTGTATAAACAAACCCCAAACCCTTTACTTTGTTCCATTAGTAATTGCTATAATTTTCAGTGTGGCTAAATGTGATAGGAACAAATCATATCTTTCTCAAAGCAGTGAACGCAGTTTGATCTGCTGCAAGCAGAAGCTTTGGGCCACCAAAAGCTGAAGGAAAATCTGAAGAACCCTGGAACTGGGCTGTGTCACTTTCCGGTCTACAGCCAGTCTGCTTGGGGACCGGTGCTGCTGTGGAAGAGACGACTACTGAATTCCAAGCCCCTCTGGCAAGAGTCGGGTAGTAAAAGGGCATCCTGAAACTGAAGGAATAAACCTTTATCACCACAGTGACACCAGCCACATGGTTTCTCCATGCTACGGTGAACGCCAGATGTATATTCATTATAATCCTGGATTACACTGTTGTGTTGCAGCCTTCTGACCCTTGTTCAGGCTGCATAGGAGGAAACAAAAACAGCAGTTCCTGAGGGAACACAAGAACGAGTCCTGCCACATAGCTCAGGAATCTCCTGTACAGAGGGGAATGAGGCCCTCCAACCGCAGTCCAAAGCAGAGCTGGTACAGAGATGATGCTGCAGTCATAGGATCTTCCCCTGGGTCTCTTGGACAGCAGTGCCAAACCACCCTTACAAGATGTGCAGGAATAGTATCATTATAAACAATGATTACAGTTTTCATGATCTGGGGATGATTACCCAGTAATTAAGGAGCAATCACACACACTCTTCAAATGACGTCTTTGGCCGTCTTGGGACTGCCAGGAATCAGGAGTGGCGGCCACGGGTGGGTGTGAGGTGCAGGGACAAACAATCAGGAATGCAAAGCTGTCACTGGATAGACGTCCCTGCGTCAAATAGTCAAATAGAGCAGGGCAAATACTGACAAATGCTGCAGGCTACAGCTGATAAGGAGAAACAGGGAAGTGTGCTGAGGACACAGAGGAAAGGGACCAGCGGCATGGTGGTGGAGATGTCCCTAGGCACATCTCCTGTCAGCAGCATGGAGTGGGCACTGGGCAACTGATGTCTCAGGGAGACCAGGAGCCACCTGAATCATAGAATCATTTAGGTTGGAAAAGACCTTTAAGATCATCGGGTCTAACCATTAACCCAGGACTGTCAAGTCCACCAATAAACCATGCTGCTAAGCACCACATCTACATGTTTTTTAAACGCCTCCAGGGATGGTGATTCCACCACCTCTCTGGGCAGCCTGTTCCAATGCTTGACCACCCTTTCAGTGAAAACTTTTCTCCTTATTAGTCCAATCTAAACCTCCCCTGGTGTAACTTGAGGCCATTTCCTCTTGTCTTGTCACTAGCTATCTGGAAGAAGAGACCAATCCCCACCTGCCTACAACCTCCTTTCAGGTAGCTGTAGACAGCAATGAGGTCCCCCCTGAGCCTCCTCTTCCTCAGACTAAACAACCCCAGTTCCCTCAGCTGATCCTCAAAAAACTTGTGTTCCAGACCCTTCACCAGCTCCGTTGCCCTTCTCTGGACACGCTCCAGCACCTCGATGTCTTTTTTGTTGTGTGGAGCCCAAAACTGAACACAGTATTCAAGGTGCGGCCTCACCGGTACAAAGGGACAATCACTTCCCTTGTCCTGCTGGCCACACTATTTTGGATATGAACCAGGATGCTGTTGGCCTTCCTGGCCACCTGGGCACACTGCTGGCTCACATTCAGATGGCCATCACTCAGCAGCCCCAGGTCCTTTTCCACCAGGCAGCTTTCCAGCCACTCTGCCCCAGGGCTGTAGCATTGTGTGTCGTTGTGACCCAGCTGCAGGACCTGGCACTTCTTCTTGTTGAACCTCATACAATTGACCTCGGCCCATCGATACAGCCTGTCCAGATCCCTCTGCAGACCCTTCCTGCCCTCAAGCAGGTCAGTTCTCCCACCTACCTTGGTGTCATCTGCAAAGTTCCTTCAGGTGCACTTGATCCCCTCTTCCAGACTGTTGATAAAGATATTAAACATGACTGTCCCCAATACTGAAGATATCCTCAGCAAAACCATGACGCCTGCAGCCTCCCTACCCTGTGCCTATGGGGAGGCTCTGGCTTTCCAGGATGCAGGCAAAGCTCTTTGGCCAGAAAAGAGGACAAGCGCATGTCTTACTGTAGCAGTGTATGGAGTCAGTAGTCTCTGTAATTTATCTGCTTCTCTGTTACTTGTGGCTCCCAAAGGGAGCTGTTGAGCCGCAGGGAACCACCAGATCTGACACACTGGTCCTCCCTGCCTGGCTCCTGGTGGCTGAGGAGAGCTTTGGGGACAGAGCCCTATGGAGGTCCCAGAAGAACAGCCAAGTGGGCAGACTCCCCAGGGAACCCTGAGGCAGCTGCCATGACTGCTACTGTGGTAAGTGCCAAGCACTGGGCTGGTGGGGCTGGGATGGGGGCCAGTGCTGCTGGGAGGTGGTCTGTGCCCCATATGCCCTGGTCTTTGGCACAGCTGAGGCAATGAGACCTTCTGGAGCTGGCAGGTTCCTGAGCTGTGACCTGCTATGTGCCCCCTGCACCACCAGGCCCTGGCATGGTGAGGTGAGGCTTGTGCAGGAGGGGAAGCTGCTCTCGTGGTGCAGCACCGGTGTCCTGAGGATCCTAGCAAAGGTGCACCTGGAAAGCTCTGCAATCAGCGCAGCAGTGCAATGAGGCAAGAGTAGACCCCTTGCTGGGCTTTGGTGACAAAGACCATACGCTGCTGAGCATCTCCCTGTTGGCTTTCCTTCTTCCTCTCCTTGCACTGACTGTGTTGCATTCTCAGCCTCTGCAGGGGAAATCTTTCAGTGGGACCACCAAAAATTTGAGACCACTCGATTTTGCAAGGTGACCTGGAGTGGCTGGGTCACTGAAGAAAGCTAAGAAAAGGGCACCAGCTGGTGGAGTGGAAGCACTGCACTGTGATTTCAAATAAATTTCCTTGTTGTGAGGAGATCTAAACTCTTGGGCCTTGTGCCTCCACTAGCCAAACCAGCATGAAAACCCAGAGGTTCTGCTAGCAAAGTTACAGTGCAGCTTTCTGGCATCAGTGGGCAAGCAGCTGTCATGCCCAACATGAAAATGCTCTGTAAACTCAGGAAACAAGGGGCTGAAGCAAGGAGTAAGTAAGACTTGGTTTAATCTATGCTAGGAAGGGAGCTAGGGAGCATTTCAGTGGAAAAGAGCCGCTCTGAGAACTAAGCAGACCAAAACTGCTGAAACTGTGTGTGCAGTAGGCACCCCTCAGATAACTGACACATTTTTCACATTATTTGGTGCCTTTCCTTTTAAGTACCTCTGGCACCATATTCAGGCTCTCACAAGACATCTCAGATGTCAGCTGCTCTAAGGCAAATGCAGCCAATCATTAATTCATAGCCCTGTGCTAAACTCTGCTGGCAGGTTAGAAGCATGTCATTGTTAGAAAAAAAGATACTGATGTGTAAACTTCTCTTTACTGTAGTCTACTGAAATTAATAAACTTTAGTTGAGTCAGACAATTAATGTTTCCATGTGTACATTTCTTCCTGAAGCCTCACTCTCTACTGTTGGGACTGCCTAAAAGGATATTTGGTCCTTTCTGGGGCAGGATGGTTCCTCCACTTTCACTTTTCACAGGGGGAGATTGCTCCCAGTAATGAGGATTTTTAGGCTGATGCTGACTCGGAATTTGCATGATGTACTTGGTTGTGCTGCTTTTTTAATTAAACCTTCTTGCACAGTCCTTGAATGTTAGTTTTTGCCTTTTGCAGGTGGTGTCCCTCTTCTCTTGCTGAGTTAGGAGTGAAGACAGCGGTGTGTCTCAGAGGAGATGGAATAATGCAGCAGCCTTTGCTCAGGCTGCTTTGAAATGTCAGTTGAATGTTGAACTTGCAGCTTGTCACGAGCTATTCTTTAGTGCTCCTCTACGCTGCTGAACTGCTGTGGGATGCACTTTTCCTTGAGAAGAGTGAGCAGTGAAGTGAACTATATCACTATGTGCCTTCATAATATGCTTTTGGTCCCATGAAAGGGCAAAGGTAGTAACTAGGTCGATTAGTTTCTCTAAAGATTTACAGCACCGCCTTTCTTACTTGCAGCCTTTTGAGGGAAGATGAAAAATTCCAATTTCTCTGCAGTTACTAAAACGTGCTCTTAAGTTCTGTCTTTCAGCCAGCTTGGATTTTTATGTCCTTTCTTCAGGCCGATTCAAAGTGTGTTTTGGGTAAAAGCTTCATTCATGATCTGTTTCACACGGAGCAAAAAGAAGCTGCAAAGACAGTTTCCAATGTGCTTAATGGGTTGCATTCTGGAGTTTGATCTCTTCACCCTGCTGGAGAAGGAGAATTTGAATGTTTGTTGGCTGAGCTCTGATGTTTACACACCAAGTCACCGTATCTCTTTTCAATGCACATGGCATTGGCTGAGCTCTTCACTTGCACTTTAGACAAGTTAGACTTTGAATAGAACCTCATAAAAGTAATTACCTTTTCAGTTGGTGTCTCTAAAACACAATTGAAAGGTAGAAGAAACACGGGAAGTTGTTTCTGCTGAGTTTGTATTCAGAAAATAATCTGTATCAGGCAGTTCCTAATGCACAGCATTATTGCCAGACTGTAGCATTTGACTGTGAGCCAAAAGTAAATGTCAGCAGGGCGATCTCCAGGTAGCACAGGGGTGGCCCAGTCCTGAGCTCAGTGCTTCCAAGTAGGTTGGGGAGTTGCCTGGTAGGTGTTTCCCTGAGAAGAAAAGACAACCAATCCTCAGCACCAATATTTTTCAGACTGAGAATCTCTCTTCCTATTTAATAACAATGCTTGAGTGGTAAAGTTCACTGGGAGGCACTTTGCTCTGGTTTTTTCATACAGAGCTCTGGTGCATGATGAGGACTCCTCAACATTGCCTTTTATTTTCACTCTGCCATTCTTTCACATAACCATGTCTCTGCTTGTTATTTTCTTACACCATAGGACTTTGTGGTCTGCTAGCCATATTGTTAAAGTTTTCTTTTGCAGAAAGAGTTGGGTGAAAAAGCAAGCAACATTTTTTGGTGGTTTGTGTTTATGCGTATGCATAAGGATCTGTGAACTAGAGAGTAACTGCAGCAGAGGTATGGACCACGTGCTGAGTGCTGTGATGTTGGTGGAAAGGAAGTGCACTTTTCAAACACCCAGCTCATTGATCTGGTGCTGGGTTTGCAATTCTATCTCCTGTTTAAAATTTTAATTAAAATAGCTATTTATATAAACTGTCAGTGTTCTATAAATAAGTGAAAGGGATCTGCTCTGTATACTGTTTCAGCTGATTGTAGATCTGCTCTGTGCATTTCAACATCTATGGCACTGATGGGTTTGGTTTTCCCACCTTTGGCATACTTGATTGTCTGTGGCATACTTGATTGTCTGCTTTGAAATGTGAACAGTAATCACCTGAGTTGCCTTTGTCACTGTGGTAAAGCACTAGCATCCAATAAGGAAGGCTGTTCCACTCTTCTGCTGCTCACCCTTTGGAAGGATCCAGATTAAAGTCTGAACAATGCTTGACGTCCACAGTTTGCAGTCTGGGACACACTTATGTTTACACAGCAGGAGAAGTGTAGCTGGGAATATGTGATTCTCCAGTACAGGTAGGTGCTCCAGTATTCAGCTACTGGCTCTGAAGGAGCATGACCTGCAGGGGATAAGATGTGGGTCTGGTAGGTTTGTCTTTTCATGTGCTCTTATTCCTTCTGAAAACATGCAGTGTAGTAAATTAGATTTTGAAAATGGCAATCTCCTTTTTTGTTTAAAAGAGGGAGGTAGTAATGGCAACCAAGTCCCACCTTTCCATAAGCCTGTGGAAACCATAGTGCTGTAGCTTTAATACCTGCAGCAGTCCAGCAGCTGCACATCCTCAACTTCTTTCCCAGTGGAGCAGCAGTTTTCCTGCTGCAAATTGCTCCTAACCCATTGGAACTGGGATTTGGCTGTTGGGGGACATTGACAGCATCATAGAATTGTAGAATCATAGAATAGTTTGGGCTGAAAGGGATCTCCAACGGTCATGCAGTCTTAGGGTTTGAATAATTGCTGAGACCCACAAAATGGAATAACAGGGTGTCTGTACCAGGCCCGTATATGTGATACCTCTTGTGCTAGTATATTTTGATCCTAGAGACATTATCTCCTGCCTAAGTGACTGATGCAACTAAGCGACAACATGGTTTGAAGTTGGGAGCTAAGTTTGAAGAAGAAATTTTTCAGTTGGCTTTTAATTTCTCAAGCCTGATGGTTATAGGCTGCTCTTCTGAAAGCATTCTGGAATCAAACTAGTCTTGTTCAGGCAGGAATCAGTGTTAGATGCAAGCTGATATCTCTGTAAGCCATGCTTATTAGCAACAAATTATCCAGCATATCCTAAATTTTTATTAGCAACAAATTATCCAGCATATCCTAAATTTTTGTACACTCAAACACTGTTCTGAAAATTGCTAGTTTGAAGTAAAATCATCTATGCATGAAAGTGAAGAAGGGAACACACAGAGAGGCTCTAAACCTTCCTGTTTCCTTGGAGCTACTCTGTACCACATAACATTAATTAGACAACCAGTGTTTTCTACAAAATTTCAACGTAAGAAGCTTCAGATGTCCTCTTGGCCAACAGCACAAACTGGGATAAGTTTCGGAAGCAATAGCAAAATCTGACTGAAGGAGGAAGCATGTAACAAGGTTGAAGAAAGGAGCGACTATTTGTCTGTTAGAACTAGAAACATCAACTAAGAAACCTCTTTTTCCTTTGCTCATCCTTCAGGATGAAAAGATTATGCTGAAGACAGAGACTGCTTGTTTTTATCCCAGGGCCGAGCCACTGTAAGAACAATAATGCAACACAGGAGCAGCATGTGCCAGGCACTTTTTGAAATCAGGCTCAGTGGAGTTGTTGTCTTGGTGCTAAGTGGATGAAAAAGTTCATTAATATTGACTTTTGTCTACCATTATTGACCTTCTCCCTTCCTCCTCTGCCCCTAAGACAAAAGGATAATTAGCTGTTTTCCAACTTTCCCAAGCTCTGGTTATTCTTCCAATTTGAAAATCAGACCGCTCATTTCAAGAGGTAAATAAGCATATATGGCAAGTATCTAGCGACTCCCTCAGTTGTAAGATTCTAGCAGACTTTTAAGGAAATAAATTTGTAAGTGACATGGATTTCTTTGAAATTGGAGCTGGGCTTCTCCGTCATTTCAGTATTTCTGAAACTGCTGTCCTTGGTGTCCAGCTTTCTGAATGTAACGGTGACAATCTTGGCAGGGGACATGATGTGCTGCCCCCACCTGAAGCAGCTGTTCTCAGGTAACGTTGAGGCAGAGCTGGGCTTGTCCTGCCCTGGGTTCCTCCAGGCCTTTCTTGGCAGCCAAACACAGCACTGCCAATGTGTGGGCTGGGTTTGCCATCTGAGCTGAACCAAGAGGAGCATCGGGGGCACTTGGCTGCCTCAGACAAATCAAATGGGCTTGTCTTGCTGTATTACTGCAGTACATAGGCATGCGCTTTCTAATGAACTTTCATTTTTCACAGAGGCAGTGAAAACCAAAAGAACAAGGAACTTTCTTATTTCGGTCCCCAAATACTGTGTGCTTTCTGGGATCTTCAATAGGATTGTGCCATTTACAATTCAGAACTTGGCATTCTGCGTATACATCAGGCACAGATGCTCAGTACTGGAACAGAAGCCAAAGACTGACAGAGAGCAGGTAGCTCTGGAAGGAAGGGAAAAGATATTAAGCCCAAAGAGAATGATGCTTTGTTATTCCTTGAGTATTCTGATTATTTTTCTTGAAAACATGAATTTATACTTCCAAATGTGCATCCATCTTCATTCACTGGTTTGTTTTGTTGCTCTTCTGTGGCTGTTTCTGTTTCAGCTATATCTGCATAGCTGAATGCCTGCTATGGCCAGACACAAATTTTATTCTTCTATCACATTGTTATAGCCCTCAAGAAACAAAGTGTTTATCATTAAATGAAACCTAGGGTAGCAATTTACATGGAATTTCTGAGTATTGTGGCCAGAACTGTCCCCGTGTCCTCCTCCTGTGCCAGCACATGTGTTCAACTACGCTCTGCAGTTAGCCAGATGGAGCAGTCTGGGGTAGAATGAAGTCTTGTAGGCTAGTTCTAGGCTGGATCAGTTCACCAGTACAGCGTGCAGTTCATTTTGTAGCTTTGCAAATGTTTGTGGTGACACGCAAAGGGCAATGGCAACTGCATTCAGGTGGCTTAAACTGGTCATGGAATGGCAGCCTTCAGGTGTGAGTCCTCAGTGGAAATGTGGTTGTTGAGATTAAGGACCTTTTTATGTATGTGTCCATTTTCCACCTCTTGACTCTTGGGTTATGCAGTGGTGAGATTTTTCCAACACAGATGACTCAATAGCATTTGTTTCGAAGAAGTCTGTTAAATTGCACAGCCAATTCCAGGTGACTTAAGATTTCGTTGGGACAACATCATGATCTCATTGCAGGATCTAGATTTTGACGCGTATAAACTATTAGACACATCATCTGTATAGCTCTATGCAGGGGAAAGGCAACAAACAGTCTGAGTTCATGTTTTCTCTCAGGCAGAAGAAATTATACAAAGTAGCAATGAAAAGAACAATACTATCTGCTGTCCTTTGCTTTCTTTCCCCACAGCTAGAATAGACCAGGGATTTTACTCTCCTACAGTTTTCAGTAATTTGCAGTGCCTTTAAGTCTGGGTCTTGCACTATTTTCACCCAGAAGGTGATTGCATAGTCAAGTAAACCTTCTAGGTTTTAGGAGATTTTTCCTGTTATTTATATTTAGTTTCCCTTGACTACATATTTTTTGAACCTTTCTGGTGCATGGAATTTGGGGCAATGAAGCACAGAGGCATGAGGGAGAAAATAGGTAAAATGAAGAGAGTAAAGGTGGAAGCACTAGGTTATCCACAGTTGCCTTCCAGAGAAATTTGCCTTCCATTTTAATTTATAAATGTACATATTGTTGAGTAGGTTATTTAAATGAAAGACCTTGTAGTGGTAATAAACTGCAAAAATCAAATGGGAGAAACTTACGAGGTAGAAGTTGAACTCTAAATTTTTATGCTTTGTTCCTAGTTTTCTAGATGTGAAAAAAAATTGCTGTGTTCTCTACAATGGATTTTGTAGGGAATGTTCAATGCGAATCCTTCTGGCAGGGGAAGGTGATTTTTATAAGCAAAACTGATTTCACTCATGCTCCTTCTGCCACGGATTTCACTTATTCTTTCATATTCACTAGTGCCAGGACATATTTGTCCAGGTAATCTGGGAAGGAGTAATAGTGCCACACAGGGCAGCTGTCAGCAGCGGCTGAGTTCTCATCATGTCTCTAAAGGTTCTTCTTTATTGGCAATCATTATTAACTATTACCTGAATTTTCGTCATACTTTTTGCATCTTCCATGAGTAGAGATTTTCTGAGATCTTTCATCTGACTATCCTCTCTTGCCTCTTGCAAGTCTCAGGAAAAAATTGCTGAGTCTCAGTGTTCTTTTTTTTCTTACTTGAGTTTTTTATAGTTGCAATCTTGTTTTTCAGCTCTTTAACACCTTTTCTTTATGTTTTTAAATTGCTGCAGTCCTTGTTCTCTTCTTATTTGAATGGCAACCCTCTTAACCAGTTAAGGCATGGTATGTCTTTATAATTTGTTCCATTCTTTATTCAGATGCCTCTATATCCATATTTCCATTCAAATGCCATTCATTGCAAATTTAAGATTTCTGTTATATCGATCTGCAGTTTATTGCAGTGTTTGCTTCAAAAAGAAACAGGGCACACGTGGATAGCTTTCCATTGCTTTGCATGCCAGCTATAGAAAGCTCATATGTAGAGGACCTGTGAGCAAATGAGCAAACATACTTGAAAGGTAATGTTTACTAGAAAATACACTTTTTGTAACATAGAAATTAAACCAGCTGGATTTTATACCTAAAAATGCACCCTACATCTAGCGATTCTTAATTATTTTAAAATTACACTATGGTATAGTATAATAATTAATAAGTTTAGGATACTAAAGTTTGTTATTATAATGCTATCAAACAGAAATTGAATGCAGTATGAAATCTCATGCTGACCTTCACACCGACATACATTACTCCATAGCTAATCCGTGCAAAAATCTTGTTTAGATAAGACCAAGACTGTATGAAAGACAAATAGGAACTGAATGTTTAAGATCAGCATTTTTCCCTGTGTCCTGCTGATAACTGCCTGAGGCATAGACCCCGGAGAAGTTCGCCTTTGCAGGACAGCAAGCCAGGGACCCTGGACGGTCTCGGTGTGACCTGCCGCCACCTCCTGGCCATAAAACCATAGACCCATTTCAGTTGTAAAAGACACTTAAGATCAAGCGCAACCATCAACCTAACACTGCCAAGTCCACCACTAAACCATGTCCATAAGTGCCACATCTACACATCTTTTAAATACCTCCAGGGATGGTGACTCAACCGCTTCCCTGGGCAGCCTGTTCCAATGCCTGACCACCCTTTTGGTGAAGAATTTTTTCCTAATATCCAATCTAAACCTCCCCTGGTTCAACCTGAGGCCATTTCATCCTATTATGCCACAAACAGGTAAGGGTGCTTTGCAATCATGAACGGTGACAATGTTTGTTCCTGTAAACCATTGCTGTGGGTGCCGTTGTCCCATTCATATTCCCGAACACCCTTAATGCTCTCCCCCTATGAGGTCTCTGCAAGCAGATTTTTAAGGCATGGGTTTTCTTCAGAATGATTAGTAACATGGGAACCCTGTTCCCATTAATAACATTAACTAATAACATTAGCAACCCTGTGCCCCAGGTTTGAAGAGATTTGATTCTCCCAGACTGAGTGGTTGGGTCCCAGATTCCTTATATAGTGAAGTAGCACCGTCTCCCTGGAATGCTTTCGACTTACTTTGAAGAAGCTACTTTTTGACAAAAAAAAATGGATTCAATTCCATGAGAGCTGGGGCAAAAGCTAAACTGCAGACCCTTGTCTTCCCAGCAACTAGAAATCAGTGATAGCTTTAACAGACAGGTGACTTTTATGAACAGAACAACTCAAGAATGGAATTTCAGTTCTTTTTGTGACTTCCTAAAAGTATTTGCATACGAAGTCTCCTACAATATTTAGTATTTTACCCAAGCTGTTTGAATCATATGACATTGGGAATATTGGCTATTAATTTTAAAGGCAGATTTCTAGTTTCCAGTATGCTAAAGAAAGCCAGGAAAACAGAATCCAATGGATTTGTAAAATACTGACACCCAAGTATTTATAATATTATGGATTTGTAAAATACTGACACCCAAGTATTTATAATATTAAGAATTTCCTGCTGTTTGAGAAAAGATCATGAATATTAAAGCCTTGATTCATGGAGTACGTGTAAGGGACAAGGCTGCTAAGTAGCAGCATTCACAGTTATTAATTTGGATCTTTGCTTACACGGACTGAGGCATTAGAAATCAGATTATATCAATGGTAAGAACTCTGGGAAAATTGGAAAGCCACAAGAATTTATTATTAACACCAGAAGCCAAATATAAAATTGAGTGCATTCCTGCTAGTGATACAGGCATTTGAAAACACTGTTACTGAAATGACCTCATGCATGGAGGATATTCATCTCTCCATCATCCCAGAGAGTGGTTCCAAAACTCCACACCACCAGTGTTCCCAGAACACTAGGAAAGGCTCATCTCTGGGTCCATAAGATACTGCTGTTCCATGAAGCAGCATGATTTATCTTTTCCACGTCTCTGCTAGAGCTAACCTAGAAAAAAAGGAAAGCAAGTCCAGCTGCCACCCTTTGATAGGCGCAGCCTCTGCATCTCATCAGGCTGCCTTGTACACTTGCAAAGGTGTCCCTGAAGCCAGGATTGTGAGAGCAAACAGCAGAAAATTTGAAAAGACATGGAAGATGGGGCCAAGGGTAAGACCTGCCTTTCCTATTTGAGTTGAAAGTGTGAAACCCACTTCAAGTGATGTGAGGAGAGAGTGGACTTCCAAAGTACCTAAATGACATGTTGGAATTAATTTTTAGTTTAAAAAAAAAAAAGTCAACAAAGAAAAAAATTACTCCTCTGTGCCATAAGAAAAAGTATCCATTTGCTACAAAAAGCCCAGAAGGATGAATGTGTAGAAATCAAAAATAAATGTCTAACACATTTACCTTATGGAAGGCACTTAAACAGACCTCAGAATACAAGTCCAGACAAAGAACATTGCCTGCACTGCCTCTGGGGTGAAAAACAGGAGACACAATGCTGCAGAAAGGAATATTCTGAAGTCCTTGAGGTGTTCTCAAGGCATTGCTCCTCTGCAGCCTTGCCCAGACACCTGCCCAAGGCAGTCACACCCCAGGTACTTGTGGTTTTGTTAACCACAGCAGGCATCGTGGCTGGTTTAGGATTCCTTCTGCCTGGGTCACTCTACAACCTGCCCTGCCCAACAGGGGACAAGAGGGAAGGGGAAGTGGAAGGGAAGGAGGCACTGGAAGAGGAAAAGTAAGGCTTGTGAAAATGTGGATTTTTGTTGGAAGAAGAGCTTAAAGAGTTGGGACTGTCCAGCTCAGAGAAGAAAAGGCTCGGGGGCATTGTCCAGAGACGTTATGGAATCACCGCACATGGAGTTATTCACAAGCCGGTGGGACCCATGTCTGGGCAGCCTGTAGCTCTGGATTCCCACGGCACAGGGAAGGAGATCCTCTCCCCACAAGTGGCTACGTGGGTTTGGTTTGGAGGGGAGAGGCAAGGGCTGAAGGGAGAGCTGTCGCAGGGCAGGGAGGCAGGCAGAACGCAGAGGAGGGCGCTCAGCCTTAGAGCAGCTGCCCCATGCCAAGCGTGGAAAACAAGGGGCTCAGCTGGGAAGCGGAGCTGCTCCCTGAGCTCACCCATGCAGGGCAGAGCCAGAGGGGTGATGTCACAAGCAGACAGGTGAGGTCCTTTCTATTTGTCCCTGCCACTCAAGGAAAGCCACTGCTGCTGCTGTGCAGGTGGGCAAAGGGCCAGAGCCTGCACAGGAGAGGCCCTGAGCCCAAGATCTTCTTCCTAGGGGCTGGAGCAAAGCAGGGTCTGTCATGGCTTCCCTGCCCGGGACAAGGCTCGGCCAAGCCCAGGCAACCCGAGCCCAGAGACAGGACCTGCGAGCGAGGGCCAGCAAGGGCAGGCGGCCAAGGCAGGCAGGGCACGGGACGGCACAGCGCGGAGAGACCTGCGGGAGCAAGCTGCGAGCAGCGTGCCTGGAGCAGGGAGGCCTGCACGGTGCCAGAGCAGGAGAGGGAGCCCAAAGCGACATGTTCTGGTGGGGCCTTCCGAAGGCAGGGAAGCAAAGGTGGAAATGAGCCACTTCTCCCAGGCTGCTCTCCCCTGTGAGCCACGAAGACAGGCAGCTGCTCAGAGGCAGCTTTGCTAACCGCTTTGGAGACAGGGCTGTGGTCTGTCTGGTTGCGATGCTGCAGCGGGTGACACACAAGAACATGCACATGGCTGGCAAAATTTCCAAGCAGAGCAAGCAGCAGCACATTTCTCCATCACATATGCAGATGGTGCTGCAAAAGAGCTCTGTGCTTAAGCATCTCTTGCCAGCCGGCAGGCCCAAGAGTCACAGCAGGGCTGACACCCAAAGCCAGCATGTGGCCTCACCCTCCAAAAAGAAGACAAGCAAGAATAAGAAGAGATGCCCCAGGCAAAGGGCTGCACCTGCCCATGTCACTGCTGCTATCCAGTAAGAAGTAAGCAGAAGCTCTTGCCCCACAATGGCAACGCAAGGGCTGCTGCTGGAGCCAGGTTCTTACCAAATTCAGCACTATAAGGGAACAAGAAAGGGTTTTGTAATGCCATGTCAGATGTGGGGCCCATTGTGCTATGTGTTGGGCTAGTGTCTCCTGGCTGGCCAAAGGCGGGCAGTTGGACACAGGCAGAAAGCTCTGCAAAGCGAGGCTGTAGCACAGCCCTTGCTGAGGGGGGAGGGCACCCACCTGCCTGGAGGGCAACTGGTCCTGATGGGCACCACCTGCCTCCAGCTCAGGTTTGCACTTGGTCTGAAAGCAGCTGCAAGGGGGACAAGGGATCTCCCGCCCAGAGAATGGGCACAGGCCATGAAGGATGGCGAGGGTGAAAGTTTCTGGAAGAGCAAAGGGCCCTGGCGGTTCCTCTAGCACCGTCCCAAGGGGGAATATGGCAGCAGAGACAGCAGAGTAGCCCACAGTCCAGCCACGTTTGCCCTTCCTGGCTGGGGAGGGTGGGAAAGCACTTGGGCTCATCATGGCCAGCACCCCAATTCCCACAGCTGCCTGCCCAGGCTGAGCCTGGTGACCGGTGTCTCCACACCTTTCTTTCCGTGGCTCTCAGAGAGCCCCCAGCCTGATCCAGCCTGAGCGCACCGCGCACCTTTCTTCCAGGCAAAGCACGCAAGGACAGGCCCTCCTGTGCAATCTTCCCATCGCGGGCATCTCCACTCGGGACCCTGTCAAGGCAGGGAAAGCTGCTTTCTGACAGTCTCTGTTAGCCATTTCCCCCACTTCTCCTGCTTATTTCCACGCTGCAAGGTCTTCTGCATGTAGCCTTTACGTCTAGTTTCCCCTGGAACTCCGTGGGAAGAGGGGGAAGAGGAAAGAAGGGCACATGTGCCATGGGGAAGTGTGTTGCCTGCTGTTGCATTCCACTCAAAACTGCTACCAACACATGACCCAGCTCGTTGCAGGATTTCATCATAGAGGCACAAAGCACTTTGACTCAAGGAACAGTTCAAACAGCCTCTTCTTTCAGTCCCCCTTTGCTAACATGTTCCAGAAGCGGTTTCCAGTGGAGACAAGGGCAAAGACACATCCATCCCCCATTGTCTTTGCACCTCAGAGACAATACATAGCACGTAAACACATCTCTAGGACACCTGGGAAATGAACTCAGTGGCACCACAAACCTGTTGCTGGTGAAAATGCTACTGAGGATAAATACTGATGCTATGGGGAATTTCTGAAAAAAGCAGGTATTCCTGACTAATAATCAGTCTCCAAAGGCAACAGTGTCCCCTGCTGCAGCGCTAGGAGATGTAAAGTATTGTCAGTACAGCAGGGCCATCAAAGGTTAAAAAACCAGCCCACATCTGCAAATTGGAAAGCAAGCCAAGAGTAACCACCGGTTTGATTCTCCCCTTTCCTGGTGTTGAGGGGTGCGTCACGAGGTAACCTGGCATGCGAAAGAGATACCTTATCTCGTACGTATGATTGCAAAACATCCTTAAATCTCACCCATACTGATATGTGTTAAAAAACGGCACCAGGATTTCTGTCTATAAAAGGCACCATATTTTACATTTCTGTAATTGCAGGGTATTTTTTCTAGCTATGCGGCAAGACTGGAGTGGAGGAGGGGAGAATTCGAGAAAGGAAACAGCTGCAGAGAGGCAAAGGGGTCAGCAGTGGCTCACAGGTGCAGATTCAATGTTCTGGACAGCAGGGCACCCTGGAGCTGTAGAGAATCGTCGGGGGCAACATGGGACAGTGGGAGAGGACAGAGTCCCGTATTTGCTGGGGCAAGGCAGAGGCAGAGCTAGAGGGAGGGACTGGGCAAAGCCCTCTGTGTTACACCTTTCACGCATAAAGAAATGAAATGAGGCTGGTTTGGACTCCCCAGAAGGAGTTCAGCAATCCCAGCCACACTAGCACATTTTTGGGTTCCGCGTAACACCAGCGCGAGCTGAGCTTTTATTGCTGACAAGATGCCATTGACATACAGGTGTAGAAGCGCTTGTGCATGTGCTTGTGGACAGAAGGGTTATATTTATTATGGACACGAGAGTGGACAAGGCACAGGACGAGGTGTGTTCCACCTATGCACGGACGCTGCGGAGGGTCCGTGGGCTGGTAGGTAGGCGGCAGTCCCAGGGAGAGCCTGCAGCGTTCTGCTGCTGCGGCAGAAGGGCAGAGCTGCTGCCCAGGTGGTGCTGGCGGGGCTGCCCGTGGCGAGGAAGGCAGAGGAGCAGAGGTCACCATGTGTCCTTCTCTTGGGAGAGGAGCTGCCGTGGTGTTGGCTTTGCTCACAGCCCCGGGGACCTCCCCAGGTCTGTTCTGGGGGCCCTGCACAGCCAGTCCCCAACACCGTCGCCAGCGGGCACG
Organism: Falco cherrug; assembly: GCF_023634085.1. Lineage (NCBI taxonomy): Eukaryota > Metazoa > Chordata > Aves > Falconiformes > Falconidae > Falco > Falco cherrug. The sequence goes on from NC_073701.1 coordinate 9,116,141, forward strand.
TCAACGCTTTGCAAAAGAAGAACTGTGAACTTTTAACAGCTCCCACCGTGGCCTGTGCTGCGGCACAGCAACGGCACTGGGAATCACCGGTGCCACGTGCAGAAGCCCCATCAGACTCGTTATCGTTGAACCGCTGCCACCTTAACGACGCCTCATGCGGCTCCTCGCCAGGCACCGCGGGACCCTCCCCTGTGCCGTTTGGGCGGGCAGCGCCTCGGCCCGCCGGCTCCGATACCCAAAGTACTGAGTAGGGCCGTGAGACCCACACGCTGGGTTCGGGCTCCGGCACCTGATCGCCTTTGTGGGAGCCCAGGCAGAGCCACCGCTGCTGCTGCTGTGGCACTTGGTGCCCGACCACTGTCAGGTAAAAGCTGGGATTTCACCCTTCGCTTATCTGAGGTTCAGTTCCCTTCTCAGCCATTTCTTCCGGAGTTCTTCCAGACACTTCTCCACCTACAGCTGCTCCCTGAAGAGCCCTTGTCACCCACCCACCTGCTCTTCCCTTCCCTGTCGTGCTCTTCAGCTCTGCCTCCCTTGACACCTCAGGGGTGACCTGATTCCTGATGGATACCCACTGTGAAATCCCTCCCCAAACACAACCCCCAAACCCGACAGTTCCCCAGGGACCAAAATGAGCAGATTCTGCTGCTGGGAGCACCACAAGTGACTGTGGGGAGGTGGCAATGGAGAAAAAGCCCCTGATTGCAAAGCATGCAAAAAATTAGCTACCATTTATGTGCTTAGATGCCCTTGTGGACCTGGCCTTTCTTAAACAAGGAGATGTAAAGCTCTTCCAACATAGCTTGTGATGGCAATCATGCCCTGTGATGTGAAGGAAGGTCTGGAAAGAAAGGCACCCGTATCTCTGGTCAGGGAGGTAAGACTTGAGGGAGGGAACTGGAAGCAAACCTCGGGCATGAGCAGCAAAGAGCCCTGAGCGAGATGCTGGATCCACATCCTGCAGATACATAACATACTGCTTCCTCAAAGTCTGCTGTGGTGTGCACAGCCAGCCCAGCCTTTGGGTATGACGGTGTTTTGCTGGGTGGCAGAGCTAGGGCAGATGCTTTCCAATAGAGGAGAATCAGAGACATGTCAGCTCCCTGGCTGGATTTAACAGCACCTTTGTCTCTCTCCCACCAGGACATTGAGCGCAAGTCACAGTAGCAAGAGCAAGTCACAGTCACTGTTGTCCGTTTCCCTGGCCATGCTTTGGGTTTACTGAGTGTAATGTACCAACATAAGGTGGAAGGGTGTAAAGGAGTCAGCCTGTGTCTCTGCATTCAGAGAACTGGTGTTCTCCAGATGAACAAGGCATTCCTCATTCTCACACCCAGCAGCCAAGAGGAGAAGAGGTACAAGCCCAGCTGCACTCTCCGACAGTGTCAGCTTGAATGGAGCGTAAATGGACATGGAGCTATCAGCCACTGGTCGGGGTCCCAGGGGCACACTGTGCCATAAGTCCAATGAAACTCCAGAGGCTTTGTTCCAGGAGGAGAGGCCATCCTGAATTGGCCTGAAGGAGACTGATATTTCACTGAATGGCTCTACACCCAGCTGGGTGGTAAAGACAAGCCATTCTGCTTCTTTCCTCTGCAGGGTGGAACAAAATGAGGAACCAAATAGCGTTGCTCAGGACCACAGTGGTAATCTCAGGACCTGGCAAGAATGACACAGTCGTGGAGAGGAGCATGTGTCAGGAGGCAGTCTGCTTCAGAAATGGGGTGCTGGGCCAGGGGATCCCCAGAGGTCTCTTCCAGTCTAACTTCTATGAGTCTGTGTGTGCAGGAATTACCTCTGGCTCTGAACTGAAATACAGCGTGGAAATAAGAAAGGAAAGTGAATGCTGTGCAGCTCTCTTACAGGCCCAGCTATCCAACTGTTGTAGGTACCATGCTAATGCTGATGCTTTTCTTCCTGAAATCAGGAATGATCCACTTCAGAGAAGGCACATTTCATTACTCCCATCTCTTTTTTCCTTTTAAAATTCTCCCAGATTTTTAGTAGTCCATAGTTTAGTTTATGACATGGATGCCTTAGAAAAGGGAATTTTCCCCTTCTGTTACCTCAGTGTTCCAGAAAAAGCTACGAGTGTCTCGCTTTATAAATACAACTGTGAATTTGGTTTGATTTTAATGTGCTTTTTCTGGTTTTCAGTTCTGATTTTTGCATGTTCAGTAGAAAAAGCCAAATGTCTACAGGATTCAAGTAGGCATAGACTAATGTATCTGGTTTATCAGTGCTCAGGGGTGGAACATCAGCAATAGTCTCATCTAGTAGATGAAAAAGTGTTCAAACCACATGGGAAGCAGCTGATCAATTTTTGACATTTAGTGTGTTCATATCAGGGAACGCAGCCATGGCTGGCTCCTGCTGCTCAAAGGGTGCTAGCTTTCCCATTTCTCTTCTTTTGAAAGAGGACAGCTGTCACAACTGCTTCATATTTCACAGGAACTTTTCAATCACAGGTACCTGCATTTGTTCTCCTGAATGAACACATAAAGCAGGAACCTTCAAAGGCTTGTTTAGGGTGACTGGTAAGAAGATTTTTTTTCTTCTCCTTTAAACTTGTGCCGTGTAGAAAGATCCAGAGGAATTACATGTTCAGTGTAGTCCCTTTTGAAACTCCATCCCTGTTAGCAGCCTTATTTCCTGGAAGGAATGATCCTGCAGGTGATTAATCCCATGAAAGCTGAGAGACTGATGGAACTTCTTAACTGTTAAACCTTCTAGTTAGAAGTGTCAACACAGAGACCAGGGAATATTTTCCAAAGCACAGCTGTCAGCAAACAGAGCCCCAAGAAGAAAGACATTTGAAATGTGGGTAAATGGGAGGGTGCTAAGAGCCTACCTCCTGAGTCAGGGTCAATGCCAGAGCTATGCTGCAGAGTGCAGATACCTCAGCTAGCTCGGTGTGAGGAACTGCAGCCTGGCAAAACCACACACAGCTAGTTTCTGCACTGCAGTGGTGGTCCTGTCCATTTCCTGCATGGGAGGTGTCAGACTCAAAAGTGTGAAGAAGCTGAACCCTTCACAGGCTTGTTCACCCTCCCGAGAAGCAAAGCCCATGAGCATCATGTTTTCTTTCTTTTTCTTTCTGATAAAAGAGTTGATGCTCTAGCATCCTAAGGACAAAGGCAATACAAATATGGTCAAGAAAAAGAATATCTTATTAGATCAACTGATACACTTAAAAAAAAGCCTGCTACACAGCAGTTTATTTTGACTGCTATTTAGAACTGAGAAGACAAACCGCTTTTTCCAGCTGAGTCAATAGTTCTGGTAAAATGTACTATGTGCCTAGGACAGCTGCATATAAGGAATAATTACTTATTTCTAATAAAAGGAATAATAATTAGGCATTTTGTGTTATGATATCCATGAGACTATACAAAGAAACAGACAAAAATGCACTTGAATAACCTCGTGTTACATTTTAATCCCTTAAAATTCAGTGAGAAATACCTGAATTGCTCAAGAAGAAAGAGCAGAAAGACAGGCAGTAAATGAAAGCCCAGAGCCCAGGCTACACGGAATGTAAGACTCTTCTCCTTCTCTGAAGCTTCAGCAAGGCTTCTTTCACCTGCTTGTTCCTCAGGCTGTAAATCAGGGGGTTCAAACTGGGGCTGATGAGACTGTAGAAAAGGGAAAGGACTTTCTCCCTCCCAGATGAGTTACTGCTCCCAGGCCCCATGTACATGAAGATAGCGTTTCCATAAAACAGACCCACCATGGTCAGGTGGGAGCCACAGGTGGAAAAGGTTTTGTGCCATCCTGTTGCAGAGCGGATGCACAAAATGTTGGCCAGGATGTGCAGATAGGAAAATAGGATTAAAGCTAAAGGGCAGAGGAGAAAGCACACACAGATAGCAAAGATCAGGACTTTATTGGCAGTTGTGTCAGTGCAGGCCAGCCTTAAGACAGCAAGGATTTCACAGAAGAAGTTGTCAACCTCGTAGAGACCACAGAAGGGCAGGTGTAAAGCAAGAGAGGCTTGCAGTGTACCAAATATGAACCCAAAAGCCCATGAAACTGCGGCAAGGGTGAGGCACACCCTCCAGTTCATGATGAGGGCATAGCGGAGGGGATAGCAGATTGCCACATAGCGATCATAAGACATCATGGCCAGCAGTACGCACTCCGTAAGTGCAAAGATTAAATAGAGATGTGTCTGTGTCCCACACCCAGCAAAGGAGATGGTTCTGCCTTGTCCGAGGAGGTTCCTCAACATAAGGGGGACATTGTTGGAGGCAAGGCAGATGTCCAGGATGGAGAGGTGGCAGAGGAAGAAGTACATGGGACTGTGGAGGCGGTGGTCCAGGCAAATAAGCACAAAGACAAGTGTGTTTCCCATCAGAGTGGCAGAGTAGAGGACAGAGAAAAGGCCAAAGAGGCAGAGCTGCAGGGCTGGGCTGCTGGAGAACCCCAGGAGGATGAATTCTGTGACAGTCGTTTCATTCTGCATGCTGTACTGGAGATGAGGCAGCACAAACTGCGGCCAGGGAGATCTGCAATGGAAGGAGAAGGAAAAGGAAAGAAAATTGAGTTTTCCTAAGAACGTTGCTCCCCTTTTACACTGCAGCTCCCTGCTCCTTGTTTTTCTTTCTGACCCCAGTGGAAGGTGCATACTACCCTCACCATGCTGAGTGATATAGACCTGAACTGCAAGCTCTAATCTCTGCACAAACTTTGAGCAGTTCTGAGCAATCTTGCACAACTTTACTGCCTAGTTTGCCTTTAATGTTTTTCTTTTTCTGAGCTGTTGTTTTTTTCTTTTGGGGCATGGGGGTTCTCTGTTGGAGAAAATAACAGCTGTCTATGATGATGAAGATTGCAGGTGTCAATTAAGGGGAAGTCAGAATATCTTCAAAGGAGCTGTTTTAAATTATGTTTTTTATTTTAAAAAATATTTTTAAATAAAAAAATAATAAATTTAAATATTTATTTTAAAAAAATTAAGATTAAAAATATTAAAATGAACCCACAGTTCACAGAATAATTCCAGTTTTACCATTAAACCAATTAACATTTCTAATCTATTGGTAAGTCCTCTTTACCTTAGCAAAATGCATTCATACTGAATCCTCGGTTGCTTGATCCATTATTCTATATCTAACTTCACTTCAGATTGCTGAACAAACTGAGAGCTACACTGGGATGTACAGCACATAATTATTGCTAAAAGAATGTTACTTAAATTTATACACAAGAGTTTCCTTACCTGTAGCATCTGGAAAAATGTGATTTGTTCAGCTCTGTGGTTTTTTTAATCAGGAAAACCTTATTACAAAGTTCTGTGTACTTTCTCAGACAACAGGCAAAACAAAGAGCTGTTCCATTCTGTTCATCTCTCTATGTTCATTTGTTTTTAAAGCCAAAGTTTTCTGACTAATGTGTCTGAAGGGACACCGTTTTGATTGCCAACAGGCAGCACAAAAATTAATCTCAAGTATAAATCCCCAGAGTTACATACCTGAACTCTGGGGATCCTTCCAGAAAATAAACATAACTTTATTCTGAAATGGATGTGACATTGTTCTTGCACAGCACTGTACTTACTGGCCCTTCATTCATATGGGTTTCTTTTCTCTTAAACATGGTCTCCTTCATCACTTTCCCCTTTATGTCTTTGCTGACTCATAGAACTTCCCTGCCTCCAACAGCGTATAGAGCTTTTTGTTGCTGAGATACTAGTATAGGATAAAACCTGCGGTTAGGAGTTGCCAAATCTAGTATCTCGATGCAGTACACTGCTGCAGCTCCACATCCCCACGTTTGGCCAAATAGAGAGGCTGAGCATGTGTTTTCCAGCTGGCACTCATCGTAGATATGCACACATACATACATATGCCCTGTCACACAGAGCCACACTGATTGAAAACAAAGCCTCCACAGCATAAACAGCCTTGATCCTGTTCCCTCTCGGGCTAATCAGGGTGAAAGACACTCAGTGGAAGATCTATACATATGCAGAAGCCATATGGGTCCCATCAGTAGCTGACCTTAGACAGCCTATCCAGTCTTTGTCCTCAGGATCCCATGGTTTACCAGCTCCCTTGGGGTAAAACCACACATACACAAACAGGTCTCTTCAATAGCTGTTCCAGGCCTCCAACCCTGCTAGATTCCCTGGTGTCTCCCATAGCTGGCTTGGGCCTCTCTGGGCCACCCAGTAGCTGTCTCAGACCCTCTGGTCTCTTCAACATCTGGCCCAGACCTGTGGCCACTCCAGTCCCTGGATCCCAAAACCCTTATTCTAGCTGCTGACTAGTCCAGCCTGATGCTCACCAGAGGCTGTACTCCCTGACACACACACCCTCACAATGCGCACTCACTGCAGTCTCCACAGCTGCTGGTGCCTCCGGTCCATGGTCCTCTGTGGCCCAGGCTCCCTTTCCGGTTGCTGGTGCTTAGACCTTACACACTAAGTAGAGACGTCCTCCCTCAGGAAACGAGAAATGGAACTTAAGAAGAAGATGGGACAGGCTGTGGTGGTATCGTGAGCAAGTCAGAATAAACAACAACCTGTAGAGTATTTGGATCATGGGGTTTATTTAACAACCAACAAGATTAGCCCCTAGTTGATTATTTCTCTCTCACACACACATGCACACCCACACTCATACTTGTGAGCAGATCAGTTTTTGCACATACACAGTGCTACAACCCAGAGACCACAACTTCCCTTCCCAGCATGGAGTTTACTGCAGGCCTGGGAAATTCAGGCAGAAAGTCACGTTGGGTTCCTTCTGTGCAGCTGCTCACCATCACTAGTTTCAGAGGTTGGTGGTCAAGGTCCCTGGGCATCCCCTGGCATTTGTCTCCATGTGGCTCTCTGGTCTCCAAGATCTTCCTTCACCTCCAGGATACTTCCTCCAGCCAGGGTCGTCGCCTTTTTATTTCTGGGTCCCCTTCTTCTTCTCAAGATCCCTTTTTCTTTTTGTGAACCCTTCTTTCTGGCATCACCTCTTCTTTCTGAAACCTGCCGCCCTCAGTTTCCCCAATCTAAATTGTCTATGTGAGTAGTACAATGCCTGATCAGCCTGCTAATTAATGGTTCTGTCTCCTATCTCTTTACTAATTGCGGGATTCAGGACATGCCAATTTGCTTATTCCAGGTGTTAACAAAATTTACAACCAGCCCAATAATGGTTGCAATTAGCAAGTAGCAGGATTCTGCTTGACAGTTCGGAATTCAGTTTCAAACGTTCACCCACAGACCTTGCTGTACACATGCACCTCATCAGGTGTTGCTACCTGTGAACATTCATAGTCTAAGCTATATTTTTGTCTACAGCAGGTGTTCAGGTGCAGGGCATGGCCAAGGAAGCGCATTCCCCCCTTCAGTCTTTGAGGTTAGTGGGGGAGAATCAATACTTGTCTGGTGGGTCTCATACCCAGACAACGTGGTTGACCCCTCTCCTGTGACAGCCCTGGGACAAGCCACATCAGGGTGCTGGAGCACCTGCTGAGGTTACTGGGGACCCTTTTTCTGCCATCGCTCCTTCGTACTCCTTTGTGTTTGTGGAGATGAACCTTTAACCATACAACCTAACCCTTTCAACACTGGGAAAATGAGTCTGGAGAGGGCCCAATGCTGAAGACTGTCGATGTGAAATGCTGCCTGTAAGAGGCAGGAGACCAAGCTCGTTTTCTCCCGAGCCTCTCTCTCAGAAGCAGTGTGTGCAGCGTGCTCTGTTACAGCGGCTGTTCTTGTGTCTGACTGCCTTGTCCTGGCTACAGCACCCTGCGCTGGGGGAATGCCACAGAACGCAGGGAGGGGGCTGCTTCCCCAAGGGCTGCCAAGGATGCTTATCCGAGCGCTGCTGCAGGGGCCAAAGTGGGGCAAGGAGGGAGGGAAGGGAACGCAGGAATGAGGAAGCTGGGACTACTAGGGTAGATTGGGAGGTGCCCAAAAGGATCAAGAATGCTGTAAGCACAGGAATAGCTGAGAGATTCACTTTGAAGCCCTTTGTTTAACCATCCCCTCAACATCTGGATCTGTTCTAGTTGCTGAGCTACCTTGCAGTTTGTCAGCCTGTTGTAGAGATCCTGACTGGGGGGCCACTGTACGGCAAGGAGCTGGTGATCCACAGAACAACCTGAGCCGGCGTAGGTCTGTGCTCTGCTGTATGCACAGCATGGCCTTCAGGCTGTGTCCCCACACACGTCCCTTGGCTGCAGGATAAACTTTGGTTGGTGATTGTAACAGACGAGCCTGCAGAAGCTACTGCTTAGTACCAGAGATTGCACCACCTGCGTGGCCCTCCCTCTAAAGTGCAGCAAGAAGCCCTCATGTGAACATCCTTTATGAATAGAGTTGTTTTCCTCTAAGAAAAATTGTACAATATCTTGAATGACCAAATAAGGAGGAATTTCTCCACAGACGGGATCTGTACAGCGTGCCAAGGGAAAATCCATCTGGGGTCTGCCCAATGCTGCATGAATGCAGGGTACCCAGAATCTGAAGGGACATAAGATTTACTTGCTACCTATAAGTCTTTTCCTACTCTATCTCACTACAACAGCAGTTTTATTAAATCATGTATTAAGCCATTCTTACTGAGATCCAGAAGAAACCTGGCACCATCTCCTTCTCCCATCTCATCACCCTCCCCTGTGCAGAACACGTGTGTTCTAGGAAAACCTACCAAGTGTAACTTTTGGGATGCTCTCTTCAGGGTGGGAGGGGAGAAGGTTTGATTTCAAAGCTCTGGCCAGCTCCTACTCTTGTAGTGTTGCCATGAGCAGGAGGAAGATAGTGGCCACACATAGTGGGCAGAACAAGACATCACCAGCTCACTGTGCAAAGGTTAAGGTTGATGCTAGACTCATGGAAATCCACCTTCCTTGCTGTTCACGGCCTCTAATTCAGTGATGGAATTAGAATGCCACATTCCAGGATATTTAGTCCCATTCTGTCCTCCTTCAGTCTGCTAGTCCTCCTACATCACAATTTCACTCCACTTATGAAGATCCCTGGCCTTATTATGCCCTATAATCAGTGTCCCTATTGCCTCATTATTCATAAGGTGCTGAGCTTTACAGCTCCTCTCTCCCAGGCATGCAATGTCACCTGAGACAATGCTAGCTTTGATTCATGCCCCAGGTTCCCACTTAACTGCTGACACCTCCTCAGCCTTGCCACTGGTGCAACCTACCCAGTGTAGCTCTCATCCTCCCAAAAGGGACCAGCAGTGAGGCTCCTATGCCTTCGATGAACGTGGTCCCATCCAGAATGCATCCTGCTACAGTCAAAGATTGACCAAGGCCCCTCTGACAGTCAATGCAGCCACAGGAGGTTTGGCGAGTGCCAGCTGGGCTGCCTTGGAAGGGTTTCCAAGTGTCTATAGCCAGAGCTGGGGAGAGAGGTGAGGTGAAAAAGGTGCATACCTTGCTCCTTGACTGGTTTCTAGCCCTGACTTGGATATTTTGGAAGGACCCATGAGACAGATGAGGTTCAACAGTGCCTCGGACCTCAGCTCTGCAGCTGTTGTGGTGTTAACCAGTGTTGTGAGTGCTTATTTTCTCTTGAAGATCTTCTGATGTCCATGGTTCTGTTAAAGTCTAACCTTATGGCATCACTGGATTTCCTAATAATCTTAGCTATATTAAAATTTCTTGAGGTTATGGTTGGACAGGAAAGCTTGCAAACATGATGCAAGTCCTTCTGAATGGCTGCTGAACTCTTCCAAGTTTACTGAAAAGTGCGTCTACATGGTTTTAAGGCAATCTCCTGGTGTTTTGGGAAAGGAAGGCCATGACTGGAGCCTGATCCTGCACCCATCGAGTTCAGGAGCTCCTTCTGGACTACAGTCCCTCAGACCATAGCAACACTGCACGATAGTTTCCAATCAAAATCCGAAGCCTAAAAGCACAGCAGGAATTTTAGGTAACACTGTGGTCTGATGCTTGATCAGCCTTCTGGACTGAAAACAAACTGTCATTCGTAGATGTGCCAATGCACATCGAATGATTATCCTTGTACCAAGGAAAGCCTTGACCCACTTATCATTCCGCTTAAGGTACAATAGGAGATATAGTTGGTCTATTTTCTTTTGCCATTCCCCACTTGCCATATCACCTTCTTGGTTCACAGAAAACTCCTCAGTTGTCTCTCTCAATGCCTTCCCACTTCGTGCCACTAAAGCTTGTGGAATACTCCCCAGTTGTAGGAGCTCTGAAGTAATGCATATCCTTGTATTTCTTGTAATTGAATTATATTAACTCAGAGAACAATGCTGGACATTTTATGCTGATATTTAATTTTTTTTTTTACTATTTCAGTCTGTTTAGTTTTGGAATATGGAAATTTAGAATATAAAAAATAAGGAAAATGTAGTTTGCTGAAAATTTGACCAAGAAGTTGCTAATGAAAACGGGTCCAAGTTTACAGGGAAGACTGAAATTATGAACTATCAAATAAACCTAAATGACAAGGTCTGAGAAGTGGAATTTCTTTATATTCTGAGCTCTTCAATGACAATTCCGATAGAGTTAACTCGTGGGTTTCTATTTTATGCCATAAAGGCATATTGCGTTAGGTTTACTCACTGATTTCCTGACCCAGAAGTTTGTTTTGTGACTTGCAACTCCAGTTGTGCTAACAAGAATTTACCATGTTAATGTACTTTGCTATTTACAAATAATTCCAAAGAACAGTTAATGTATTTTTGAAAAATATGCATTTAGTTGGCTTTGTGCATTAGACTGTGTGGAAGGAATCTTCCCTAAGATCCACCTGAAAATTGAACAGTTTTTCAGTTGTAATGTTAAAAAAGACACTTTTGATATTTTTGAACAGAACATTTTTGGGGAAAAGAGCTTTCAATTATAATTGCATTGAAGCTTCCCTTCATTTGTTTTCTTTAATTTCTGAATTAAAACTGTGAAGTTTATGGGATTTTATTATGTCCCGTTGATGATCCTGTTACCAATTAGTCCTAGGTTTTGATTTACTACAAAGGCTCTGCCCTAGAGGTCTCACAGGATATATAAAGGTGTGACTTGCCTGAATTGCAAGTATTCAGAAGACTTCTTCTATGCCCTGCACTTCTAACAGCTCATTTTCCTCCCAATAGGAATGTAGTTACAATGTCTATCCCCTTTCCTTTCCAGTCCTTGTCAGGAAGATAAAAAAGACCACTTCTGGCATCTCAGGGAAGACATTACTGGCAAGGCTGAGCAAAGTTTGCATCAATCTGTGATCTTAGAGTTGTCATCAAAGGTATGTTTCTTTCGGTAAAAAATTCCAGCAGTTTCTGCAAGTCAGCATTTGGATTCTGATATTATATATGTAGGTAAGCTGAACCATAGGGTCCTGAGAACTATAAAGACCCCAGTGATTTCTAGCGCAGCACGACATCAGTGATGAAGGATTTAGCCCTGTTTCTCTCCTTTATAGCACTATTTGCTTTGAAAGAAACAGTACCCTGGGTTTGCCTTTCCTCCTAGTTCACTCTGCATTGTGATGAAGCCATTAATTATAGCTAGGTTTTACTTAAAACATTAAAATATATTTAAATGTGTTAATATAAGGTGCTACTGGCACTAAAAGTGAAACTGAATGAATCAGTGGCTTGTTTTATTGGGTATTACTAGCTTTTGAATACTGAACCGCAGAAAGAAATCCTTCGTATGTTGAAAGGCTTGCTGGATTTTATTTTACAATGTCAGATGAACAGTGAGGATTTTCTCCAAGCATAAAATAGTCTTTTCTTTGCCCTGTATTTGAACTGTCTGATTTTGAATACTTTTGCACTTTTAGACCCTCTAGTCCCAGAACACCAAAATTCATTATGTAGTGAGATAAACCATTGAGAATTCAGCCTCAAAAAATCCCCAAGTGCTTTTCCCCTGTATGTTCAGTGCTGTTAGAACGAGCTGCTACTCTGACTTTGGAGTAAGATAATGAACTTGGTTTTCTTAACATTTCACTGCATATTGAACAAACAGCAAAGAAATATCTTATCATACCACATTTAATAATATTCCTAAACCAAACAGAGATCTTGCAAAGAAGCAGGGAACTTGAAAAGAAACAAAGTTATCTTACTTACTGTTCCTATTTCTTAACTGTAGAAATACTGTCCATATGTGTCAGAGGACTGCTCCCTGCTTTGGGATTATGAAGGATTATACCGTGCTTTGGGATTATGAAGGAGAAATGGTTTTGTTGCTTTTCTCACCATTTAAGTCCGGTTTCTTTTTCTCAATGACCTCTTTCTAGATCAGAAACTTTATGATGAATGAGACCAAAGTGATGGAGTTCATCTTGATTGGATTTTCAGATTTTCCAGATCTACAGATTCCATTATTTTTCTTCTTTTTCTTGACTTACCTGCTCACCCTCACTGGAAATGTCCTGCTAATGACAATTATTAGTCTTCATCGTCACCTTCACATGCCCATGTATGTCTTCCTTTCCATTCTCTCATTTTCAGAAACTTGTTATACATTTGCTATCATTCCCAAGATGCTGGTAAATCTAATAACAGAACAGAACTCCATATCTTTCACTGGATGTGCTGTTCAAATGTTTTTCTTTCTTGGCTTTGGAGGCACTAACTGTATGCTTCTAACAGCAATGGGGTATGACCGATGTATGGCTATATGCAAACCTTTACATTACAAATTCCTGATGACCAACAGAGTCTGTAGTCAGCTAGTGACCTTTGCAATGGTGACTGGCTTTACTGTGTCCCTGATAGTAACCTACTTTATATTCACATTGACTTTCTGTGGAGAGAAGGTAATTAATCACTTCTTCTGTGACATGGCTCCTGTCATTCAGGCAGCTTGCACACAAAATAATGGAATTGAGACAGTAATTTTCATTTTTTGTTTTGTGGTTGTGCTTGGCTCATTCTTGTTGATTCTTCTCTCCTATGTTTTTATCATCAAGACCATCCACAAGATCCCCTCTGCTGCAGGGAAACGTAAAGCCTTTTCCACTTGTGCCTCCCATCTCACTGTTATTGTTGTGCACTTTGGGTGCGCCTCCACCATCTATTTAAGGCCAAAATCCACCCATTCCCTAAAGGAGGACATTCTGATTTCTGTCACTTACACTGTGGTGACTCCCTTGCTGAACCCTGTGGTTTATAGCCTGAGGAACAAGGATGTGCACATGGCCCTTCGGAAAGGACTGGGAAGAAAATTGTGCACATGGATCAGATGAAAGGATCTCCTTGAGGTTTTGGTGTGAATGGGCTGTACTTTGGCACTGAAAAAGTAGGCTACAATTCAATATGGAATAATGCTGGTTGTCAACCTGGATAATTCTATGATAACCCATAACAGGAGAAACTGCATTACAAAAAGCTGACCTGCAGCCACCACTTGCTGCCAGCTGTGTTGCTTACAGTTTTGAGCTGGTAAGAGAGCTAAAAGACCATTGAAAAGTTATTTTTATATAAAGCTAGAAACTCACTGTAGCTGTTTCTGGAACGCTGAGGTAGCAGAAGGGAAAAATTCCCTTTTCTAAGTCACTCATGTCATAAACTAAACTATGGACTACTAAAAATCTGGCAGAATTTTAAAAGGAAAAAAGAAATGGGAATAATGAAATATGCCTTCTCTGAAGTGGATCATTCCTGATTTCAGCATGAAAAGCACAAACATTAGCATGGTACCTACCACATTTGAATAGCTGGGCCTGTAAGAGCACTGCACAGAAGTCACTTTCCTTTCTCCTGCGTTCACAGACCCTAGAAGAAGTTAGACTGGAAGAGACCTCTGGGGATCCCCTGGCCCTGCACCCCATTTCTGCTATTGTTGTTGCAACTTGTGCACAATGTCTTGGTGGGAGAGAGACAAAGGTGCTGTTAAATCCAGCCAGGGAGTTGACGTGTCTCTGATTCTCCTCTATTGGAAAGCATCTGCCCTAGCTCTGCCACCCAGCAAAACACCGTCATACCCAAAGGTTGGGCTGGCTGTGCACACCACAGCAGACTTTGAGGAAGCAGTATGTTATGTATCTGCAGGATGTGGATCCAGCATCTCGCTCAGGGCTCTTTGCTGCTCATGCCCGAGGTTTGCTTCCAGTTCCCTCCCTCAAGTCTTACCTCCCTGACCAGAGATACGGGTGCCTTTCTTTCCAGACCTTCCTTCACATCACAGGGCATGATTGCCATCACAAGCTATGTTGGAAGAGCTTTACATCTCCTTGTTTAAGAAAGGCCAGGTCCACAAGGGCATCTAAGCACATAAATGGTAGCTAATTTTTTGCATGCTTTGCAATCAGGGGCTTTTTCTCCATTGCCACCTCCCCACAGTCACTTGTGGTGCTCCCAGCAGCAGAATCTGCTCATTTTGGTCCCTGGGGAACTGTCGGGTTTGGGGGTTGTGTTTGGGGAGGGATTTCACAGTGGGTATCCATCAGGAATCAGGTCACCCCTGAGGTGTCAAGGGAGGCAGAGCTGAAGAGCACGACAGGGAAGGGAAGAGCAGGTGGGTGGGTGACAAGGGCTCTTCAGGGAGCAGCTGTAGGTGGAGAAGTGTCTGGAAGAACTCCGGAAGAAATGGCTGAGAAGGGAACTGAACCTCAGATAAGCGAAGGGTGAAATCCCAGCTTTTACCTGACAGTGGTCGGGCACCAAGTGCCACAGCAGCAGCAGCGGTGGCTCTGCCTGGGCTCCCACAAAGGCGATCAGGTGCCGGAGCCCGAACCCAGCGTGTGGGTCTCACGGCCCTACTCAGTACTTTGGGTATCGGAGCCGGCGGGCCGAGGCGCTGCCCGCCCAAACGGCACAGGGGAGGGTCCCGCGGTGCCTGGCGAGGAGCCGCATGAGGCGTCGTTAAGGTGGCAGCGGTTCAACGATAACGAGTCTGACGGGGCTTCTGCACGTGGCACCGGTGATTCCCAGTGCCGTTGCTGTGCCGCAGCACAGGCCACGGTGGGAGCTGTTAAAAGTTCACAGTTCTTCTTTTGCAAAGCGTTGACGTGCCCGCTGGCGACGGTGTTGGGGACTGGCTGTGCAGGGCCCCCAGAACAGACCTGGGGAGGTCCCCGGGGCTGTGAGCAAAGCCAACACCACGGCAGCTCCTCTCCCAAGAGAAGGACACATGGTGACCTCTGCTCCTCTGCCTTCCTCGCCACGGGCAGCCCCGCCAGCACCACCTGGGCAGCAGCTCTGCCCTTCTGCCGCAGCAGCAGAACGCTGCAGGCTCTCCCTGGGACTGCCGCCTACCTACCAGCCCACGGACCCTCCGCAGCGTCCGTGCATAGGTGGAACACACCTCGTCCTGTGCCTTGTCCACTCTCGTGTCCATAATAAATATAACCCTTCTGTCCACAAGCACATGCACAAGCGCTTCTACACCTGTATGTCAATGGCATCTTGTCAGCAATAAAAGCTCAGCTCGCGCTGGTGTTACGCGGAACCCGAAAATGTGCTAGTGTGGCTGGGATTGCTGAACTCCTTCTGGGGAGTCCAAACCAGCCTCATTTCATTTCTTTATGCGTGAAAGGTGTAACACAGAGGGCTTTGCCCAGTCCCTCCCTCTAGCTCTGCCTCTGCCTTGCCCCAGCAAATACGGGACTCTGTCCTCTCCCACTGTCCCATGTTGCCCCCGACGATTCTCTACAGCTCCAGGGTGCCCTGCTGTCCAGAACATTGAATCTGCACCTGTGAGCCACTGCTGACCCCTTTGCCTCTCTGCAGCTGTTTCCTTTCTTGAATTCTCCCCTCCTCCACTCCAGTCTTGCCGCATAGCTAGAAAAAATACCCTGCGATTACAGAAATGCAAAATATGGTGCCTTTTATAGACAGAAATCCTGGTGCCGTTTTTTAACACATATCAGTATGGGTGAGATTTAAGGATGTTTTGCAATCATACGTACGAGATAAGGTATCTCTTTCGCATGCCAGGTTACCTCGTGACGCACCCCTCAACACCAGGAAAGGGGAGAATCAAACCGGTGGTTACTCTTGGCTTGCTTTCCAATTTGCAGATGTGGGCTGGTTTTTTAACCTTTGATGGCCCTGCTGTACTGACAATACTTTACATCTCCTAGCGCTGCAGCAGGGGACACTGTTGCCTTTGGAGACTGATTATTAGTCAGGATTATCTGCTTTTTTCAGAAATTCCCCATAGCATCAGTATTTATCCTCAGTAGCATTTTCACCAGCAACGGGTTTGTGGTGCCACTGAGTTCATTTCCCAGGTGTCCTAGAGATGTGTTTACGTGCTATGTATTGTCTCTGAGGTGCAAAGACAATGGGGGATGGATGTATCTTTTTGCCCTTGTCTCCACTGGAAACCGCTTCTGGAACATGTTAGCAAAGGGGGACTGAAAGAAGAGGCTGTTTGAACTGTTCCTTGAGTCAAAGCGCTTTGTGCCTCTATGATGAAATCCTGCAACGAGCTGGGTCATGTGTTGGTAGCAGTTTTGAGTGGAATGCAACAGCAGGCAACACACTTCCCCATGGCACATGTGCCCTTCTTTCCTCTTCCCCCTCTTCCCACGGAGTTCCAGGGGAAACTAGACGTAAAGGCTACATGCAGAAGACCTTGCAGCGTGGAAATAAGCAGGAGAAGTGGGGAAAATAGCTAACAGAGACTGTCAGAAAGCAGCTTTCCCTGCCTTGACAGGGTCCTGAGTGGAGATGCCCGCGATGGGAAGATTGCACAGGAGGGCCTGTCCTTGCGTGCTTTGCCTGGAAGAAAGGTGCGCGGTGTGCTCAGGCTGGATCAGGCTGGGGGCTCTCTGAGAGCCACGGAAAGAAAGGTGTGGAGACACCGGTCACCAGGCTCAGCCTGGGCAGGCAGCTGTGGGAATTGGGGTGCTGGCCATGATGAGCCCAAGTGCTTTCCCACCCTCCCCAGCCAGGAAGGGCAAACGTGGCTGGACTGTGGGCTACTCTGCTGTCTCTGCTGCCATATTCCCCCTTGGGACGGTGCTAGAGGAACCGCCAGGGCCCTTTGCTCTTCCAGAAACTTTCACCCTCGCCATCCTTCATGGCCTGTGCCCATTCTCTGGGCGGGAGATCCCTTGTCCCCCTTGCAGCTGCTTTCAGACCAAGTGCAAACCTGAGCTGGAGGCAGGTGGTGCCCATCAGGACCAGTTGCCCTCCAGGCAGGTGGGTGCCCTCCCCCCTCAGCAAGGGCTGTGCTACAGCCTCGCTTTGCAGAGCTTTCTGCCTGTGTCCAACTGCCCGACTTTGGCCAGCCAGGAGACACTAGCCCAACATGCAGCACAAAGTGCCCCATGTCCTGGCTGCAGCAATAAGATGTCACTGACTCTTTACAGCACTCTCTAGCCAGAGTCCAAGAAGGGCTGTTAAGCTTGAGTGACCAGAGATGAGGACATCCATCTTTGATCTGGCAGCATGTTTCCTGCACACATGTCCCATCCTGCCTTCCCTCCTCCTCCCTGTCCCCCAAGACCCAGGACAGCTGCTTGCTATTGGGTGCAGCTGGACCGCAACTTGGAGGACCCCAAAGAGGACTTTCCAGCTGCCAGACTAGGCTGCAGGGGTCCAGGAGCAAGAGGTTTGCTTCAGCTCTGGGGCTTAACTGTTCAAATACTAAAATGCATCCGGGGACCCTGAGTAATCTCTCTGAAGACTCTTCCCCACTGGGACAGTTCTGGATGTCACTGTTTAAACAAAACTCTCGACTGATGGCGTGCTCTCACCCACTGTGTGAGAGGCAGTTGCTGTCTCCTGACTCGACTCTCCATGCTTTTCTGCGTAAAACCTGTGAAGCATGCCCCACACACGCATGGCATTGCAAGGGCTTTCCTTGTACCATTAGACCACTGCACTGGATTTAGCAAGAGCCTTGCACACAGGACAGCCCCTACCTTGCCTTCGCGGAAGGACTGCAACTCTCTGTCTACCGCTGGTTCTTTGCCATGCAAAAGAACAAACCACATGTAATGGTGGCTCTGTTTACTCTTACTAAAGTGCTCATGTCACAGCGTGGGGCCCTTAGCTGGAGTGGGAAGCAGAAGAGCTGAGGGTGTCCTCTCCTGTGCCTCCAGCTGTGGTCACTGCCTTTGTAGAAGATGTCATATCACACAAACCTAAACTACTTATTTCCCACTGATGTTTAACCCCTCTTTATCTGTAAAAGGCCAACCATTTCCCTTTCTAGAGGGTATTCTCCTGCAAGAGAGGCCTCACATTCCCATCATCAGCACAGCCTTTTTCTGCACTCTAATTTTGGTTTAGAAAGAAAGAAGTAATATATAGTAATATTCTTTATTATTATAAATACAGAAATAACAATAATTCTTTCTAATAAGAAAGAAAATTTAACTTTTCTGACCAGAGATGCTTTAACCATAAGGGGATTCCAGATGAAGCAGAGCCTGAGCACCAGCTTGTCTCCGTTTCTGTTAGGAAACATTTCCCAGAGTTTATCACGCTCACAGGATGCAAATGGTCCATGCACATCCTGTGACCAGCTTTCACAGTCATTTTCAGCAGATGAACTTATTGTTTCAAGCAGTCTTTTTAACTATTAGTCTTCCAAGCTCATGGCTTTTTATTTTGTGCTACTGAATTGTTCTGTTGAGTTTTAAAAGTACTTATGCAGTCAGCTAGTTGGTCTTATTCACTGTAGCTTGCTGGCCTGAGTATATTCCAGCAGGTCTGATATATTTCTTTCACTTCCCTAGCTCTTCCAAAGTCACGTATTGCCTCAGTTGTGCTATATTACATGCTCAGATGAGCAGATGTGAGATTTAGGGATGCAGATAATTCTGCTGTATTCCGCTATTTTGGGGTTTGAGGATTCTTTTGGTACCTTTGTTTGCTTGGTTTTACTTTGTAATAGTGGGTTTGTGGTTTAATTGTGGAAAAAAAAAAAAAGAAAAAAAAAGCAGTTTATAGTTGAATGGATCCTTCCCCGGGTATCTGACTTTGCATGGGTTTTTATGAGTGCAATAGCAATTAATGAACTTCATGTATGACTACCAACCTATATTTTGGGAAAGGCCTATTATTCCAAAAAGGACGATGAGAGTGTAAAATCAGCTCACATGGAGGGTTGTTTTATAATGGATACTCCTATCTAAAAGCTATTACAGAACTTCATTTACCCTGTGTTCTTACACATTACCTGTGTAAGAAATTTTTGTTCTAATTTACAGCTTTAAAATATTCATAAACTCTTGGGCAAACATTCTTCAGCACTCTCCTACATTATTACTTGTTTTTAACTAGCAAGGATAAACAATTCAAGATCATTTAGCCTGCTCAAGTATAACAGAAACTGTATCTGACGGTTTTTACAGATAGTGCTTCCCTTCACCTATTCCAAACAGATTCTACCTTTCTTAAATTCTGGTGATCAGAACAATGCTGTAGAGTATTCTGGATGTGGTGTCACTATTGCTTTATATACCAGCACCTAATTTTTACTACCTTTGCCCTGCATACATCCTCTGATGTAACTGGTATGGGATCTTTACAGCCACAGTATATTCCTAGCTCCTACTCACACTCACGGGAAATACTATTATGCTCAGATCCATCTCTTTTTGAACCCTTTCTGATTCAGAAAGTTCTGGCTACCAGTTCCTATATATGTGGCCTTGCCATTTGCGTTATTGAGTTTCACTCCATTTTGATTTTTCCCTTCCTTAAGAACTCCAGGAGAATGAACTGTAGCCATATTTGCTTGCAACAAATCAGAAATACTCAGTGTTTTAGATTCAGTCAAGAAATCTATTTACCTTCAGCACTGCCAACTAGCAAAGGATGTTTATAGCCTTCCAGATCTTCACAATACATTTTGAGATGCAGCACAACAGCTTTTCTATCAAATAAATAATCAGCGAGGGCTTCCTCTAAGTCCAGAAGTCTGTTGGAGTCAGCTGCCTAGAACAAATAAATGTTGAAATCCTCACATTTATGTCCTTTTTAAATACTACAAACAGCCAGAATTTTCCTCACTCTGTGTAAGGGTCATTTAAGAAATGGAGAAGAGACAGCATTTCTCAGCTGACAAGTAGTCATACTACGATAGGATGACTATATAGGTTTTCTGTTAAAGCCTTACTTTACTTTTTTCATTTTAGACTTTATGTATGGTTTCTCTTAAATGGTTATAATTTCTGATTGTCTGGAGCAGTAGTCAAATATTAGATTACAATATGCAATAAATAAATAAAAATATATTATTATAGAGATGTTTATTTTTCTTAATGCCTACATGAACACATTATAGTGTTCAGAGATCCTCGGTGCTGACTTGACTCTTTCACATCAATGAAGATCCTCTGAAAGCTGAAATCCTTTAACCTGATGCCTAAGAGAGGATGTAGAGTGAAAATTTCAAAAGCTCCAGAATTATTTTGGTGCACAAAATCATCTTAGGTATTTACAAATAAACCGTTTACCAATAACACTTCCCTAAACAAACACACGTGGGGAAAAAAACCCAACAAAACAAAAAAACCCAAAATAGACCCCCCAAAAAGGTCAGGTTGATTTTTATTAGAGTTTGGTTTCTGGATACTTTGACTATTCTTTTGATATTTTGTATTAAACATATTTTTCTAATGTTCCAACTACATAGCTGATCCAGTATCTTAATGATCTAAATTTATTTAGTTAAGTTAGACCAGACATTTTGATTTTAGCATTGTTATAAAGAATTATGATTGGTTAATTTTTTCAGTATATGAAAAATGAAAGCCTAAGCCTCTGTTATGCAGGTCCACAAATACAAAGGAAGATTAGTTTATACTACTGCTTATTTTTAGAATGCTTTACACTCCTAACACGGGGTAGAATAGTGTATGTAAGCCTCGCGCTAATCACTCAGGTGGTAACATGCGTGCACAATCTGTTTCTGTTCCACTCATCATTTCTCCTAAATTGCAAAAAATGTACGGGAAACCGCAGACATCCTGCTTTCGTCACACATGTTTAAGGTTTCACAACTGTGGAAGTGTTAAAAAACATCATGAAGAGACACATAAAACTCCTCAGATAATCTGTTCTCCTGCTTCTGTTTTCATTAAGGAGTGTGTCTGTGTGCCTTTCTACTCCAGGTAGAATTTCTGATATTTCAGTATCAACTGAATATTTTGCTTTTGCTCTAGAAGATCCTGTCTCATGGTCTCAATTCTGCTGTTTAAAAACCTGTTACATGTTACAAAATTTGCCCTAGACAATTCCTTGGATAACAGCAATAGTCCAGCAAAGCATTGCCTTACCAGGATAATAAAGAATTGCTGTTCTCCAGAGAAATGCAACGATGGATAGACTCGTGGGAGGCACACAGCAATAGAGCAGGTGCCCAGTTTCTTGTGCAATGAAACACGTACTCCTTCCTCGGCTAACCAGGTCTCCTTGTCATTTCTTTTCCTCTGTAGGATTGTTTGTTCACTTCAGAGAAAGGTAGTTTCTACAGCCGTGTCCATGTCTGTGAGGGAGATATATGATGTATTTTCTTGAAGAATTACTTTACTGTGCAATCTCAAAATCTGAGTGTTAGCGTATGCTTTTCCTCATGCCATAGATCTGGAGAAGAAATAAAGAACAAAGAAAATTATTACATAAATGAAAATGAAACATCAATGCCAGAGAAACGAGTCGAAGAAAATCTTTTGAGATGTAGCCTTTGTCAAGAGGTCCTTCTAGTTTGGTGACTTAGAGCTCTCAGGACAGTCACTTTGGGAAGGTGGCATTGAAGGCAAGAGCCAACACCCTGACAGATCTTAGCTGAGGTGCCAACCTCAAATAAAAGTGCCTACTTCTTGTGGGCGAGAGCACAACTTGCCAGCTTTACATTGCAAGTCCACCTTCTGGTTTGCTTTCAGCACATTCTGGTAGGAAAGGGAAACTGAAGTGTGATCACAAATCCACTGCTGAGCACAGCTGTCCAAACTGAAAGCCAGCCTCCAAGCTGTCATTTTATTCAAAGCTAACATTTTATTCAGTTCTGTGTTTCAAGCCTGAACCTCATGTAGTCGGGAATTAAATGTTGTCTATCCAAAAGAAGAAGAGTTCTAATGTTAAGAGTTCTGCAAAAGTGGCTGCATTTTCTTCAATAATGGCAAAAGAAGTATATGCCAGTCAAGGAGGGCAGAAGTGAGGTAAAGAGGAAGAGCGAGAATATAGCAGTGAGAGAGGAACATTTCTTGTCAGTACCATAATGAGGAAGCTCAGATATATCTTGATGTCCCTGCTGCTTCGTTTGTGACTGGCAATATGAGGGCACCCCGCAAAGGGGTAGATTTTCTTCCAAGCTTACTAGCTGCAAATGCTAGGTATTTTTCTACCTTTTTTTTCTGACATTTTTTCTTTTTACCAACTATGACAGAAGAAATAGTATATGCTAATCTGAAGTTTGAGAACAACCATGAACTGGATAATATCACAGAGCCTGAAGAAACTAAAGAAAAAGGTGTAGTATCTATGAATCTTTTATGATTTATTCTTGCTAAAGTAGATGGGGCGGGAAATACTTTTAATTATAGTTATTACTATCAGAAAAGTTGTACTGATTATAAATGTGTCCTGGTTTTTGTTGCTGTCATTTCTGCCTGAACTTTTTAGAGTTTGGAAGGTATACCTGAAATAGTGGTCTTATCATTTTACAGAAAAGCATATTACTGAGCATTATACTAAGCTCCACAAAGTCTTAATTGTCTAAACCTCAAAATGTTAACTTGAACTGATTTTTAAAGTGGATCAGTTCCATTTAATTTCTCCATTGTGTTTGCATTCAGACTTAGAACGGAATCAGCTTTAACTGACACACTTTATTTCAGTTCCGAAGCTGTAGCCTGAATTAGGGCACTGGTCTTTGAAATGGCTATATCTGTTAAAGGGCTGAGTGCATTTTAAATACTAAATTTAAATTAATTTTGCTTAATTCGTGTTAAATTGCAAAGACGATATCCAGATTTGAGTGGTTCAACTCATGGGAGCAAAGACCATGGAAAGTGCTAGCTGTTTGTGGGGTCAGGCTCTGCAGCAGAGGTTTACCAACAAGAGGGCAAATTGCTTGTGATTCAGAAGGAATTTTCTGGGGAATTCTGTTTCAAAGAGCAGTGGTTTTAAACATTTATACCTTTTTTGATCATGAGCATATGTTATGTTTTTTTAACATGTTACACTTTTTGAACATACTTTTTTTGGATATTATTAAGTTATGGTTTTGAGCACTGCCAAAGTATAATTCAGGGGGGACAAAAAAAAAAAAAAAAAAAAAAAAAAAAAGTAAAAATCTGAACTGTCTTTGTGTTAAGCTCTGGGCTTCTTTTCCTTTAACATCCAATGACACTGGTCACTAATCCTCATACTGCTCCAGATGTCCTGCTTCTATGTGCATATTTTCATAAAATCATAGAATGGTTTGGGTTGGAAAGGACCTTAAAGCTCATCTAGTTCCAATCTCCCTACCATGTGCAGGGACATCTTCCACTAGACCAGGCTGTTCAGAGCCTCATCCAACTCAGTCTTGAAGCGTTGAACACTTCCAGGGATGGGACAGCCATAACTTCTCTGTTCAGTGCCTCACCACCCTCACTGTAAAGAATTTCTTTCTTTAAGCTAAATCTACCCGCTTACAGTTTAAAATAATTACCCCTTGTCCTATCGCTACATACCCTTGTAAAAAGTCCCTCTCTAGCTTTCCTGCAAGCTCCCATTAGGTACTGGAAGGTCTCCCTGGAGCCTTCTCTTCTCCAAGCTGAAAACCTCAAGTCTCTCAGCCTGCCTTCACCAACAAGGTTCTCCAGCCCTCTGATCATCTTTGTGGCCCTTCTCTGGACTTGCTCTAACAGGTCCATGTCCTTCTTTTGTTGGGGACCCCAGAGCAGAATGCAGTACTCTCACAGGTGCAGAGTAGAGGGGAAGAACCACCTCCCTCAACCTGTTGGCCCTGCTTTTTGGTGCAGCCCAGGATCTGGCTGGCTTTCTGGGCTGCAAGTGCACATTGATGGCCCACGTTGAGATTCTCATCCACTAACACCTTCAAGTCTTTCTCTGCAGGGCTACTCTCAATCTAATCCCCACCCAGCCTGTATTTGTGCTTGGGATTGCTGTGACCCACATACAGGACCTTGCCCTTGGCCTTGTTGAACTTCACGAGGTTCACACGAGCCCACCTCTCAAGCCTGTCAAGGTCCCTCTGGATGGCATCCCTTGCCCCCAGCATGTTGTGATGAGAAAGCACCATTCTGAGACCACACAGTCTGTGCATTATTTCTCAAACATCAAGTTGAAACAACCACAATTAGTAAATACACCCATTTTAGGACAACAAAAGTACTGTACAGGAAGGAGGACCCAGCCGAAGGCTCCTTTAGCTGTCCTAGATGTAGCAGAAGCAGTGTGAGGTTACAAAGTACAGTACCGGGAACTAAAACTAAAGCAACTCTTGATGCAATGCTTAATTAAAGCAGCCAAAGCTAAACCTGCTGTGTGGTCTTGATTCGTTTTGCTGCCCAGAAAATATTTCACAGTTGCTTGTAAACTTTCAAACTACAGAATCTTTGCCTCTTCTCATCTAAAAGCTCCAGGAAGCATGGACTATAATGCCTTCAGTCTTTGTCTTGGGGCTGTGACTTTGTAGTGGTAGGAACAATTTCTTTTTGCCCTTTAGCTGTAATTCATATGAGTCTGTTTAGCAGCCTGCCTTAGGGAGTCAAATTTCTATTACTGAAGTTCCCCAGGCACCTAATATTCAGCTTCCAAGCATGTACAAAAGCACTGTGACCTTAAAAATATCCATATATCCCAGCAGTCAATGTGTCCTGAAGTCTTTTTAGGATCTATAAGGTATGTGATTCTCCTGTGCAGGCTTTATCTCTGTCTGTATCTGTCATATGTCTGTGAGATCAGACTTTGGAAAATAATGCAGAAGGGAGATGTTCTTTCTCTTCATGAAGGCCCATGTATTCCTCTTTTATGCAATACCAGGCAGTTAGAGCACTTCCTTAAACTGGGCTTACATTCTGTGGTGAAATGCAGATGCAGGGAGAGTGGCAGATGTAATACATAATTAGCAAGGCTTTAGTCTGTGTCTCTTACAGTATTGTCTTTTTAAAGCTGAGGAAGTTATGAGCTGGATGGTGAACTGTTAGATAGATTGAAAACTGGCTGGACTACCAGGCTCAAAGAGGAGTAACTAATGGCTCAACATCTGTTTGGTGGTAGAGTTGCTCAGGGGTCTGTCAAGGGTCAATACTGTTTAATATCTTCATCAACGACCTGAAAAATGACACAGAGTGTGTTATCAGCAAATTTATAATGATACTAAACTAGGGGTGGTGGCTGATGCTATGAAGTGGTAGAGCTTTAAAACAGAGGAACCTTGAGAAACCTGAGGACTGGGTGAGCAGAAACCCCATGTAGCTTCACAAGTTGCTGTGCACCGAGGCTGGACTGCCAGGCGGTGGGACAACCTGGGAGCAGGCTGGCTGTGGAAGCTGGAAAAGACCTGGGGTTTATGGTGAATGGGACATTGAACATAAGCCAGCAGTGATCTGTGTCCCAGGTCAAGACAACCTCCATTGCTCGGTCTTCTCTCACCTGAATATTCATCAACTTGAGTTTCTGTAGAGCGAGGTCTTGTACAAACATTCTGCCCAGGATTGCTTTAGCACAGAAGCTGACCACAGGTTACTTGTAGGAGAAGCATACTGCGTAGTTTCCATTCCTGTTCCTTCAGCCTGGCACACTAAATTTCAGTTCCTATTCCTTCAGCAATTCCCCACCCAATTGTAAATACCTCTTTCCCTTTTCTAGGCTAGAATTTCCTCTTCACATTCGCATTCTACTGCCTTTATTGGATTGTCAAGCTTGTTGCAACTCTCCACAAAGTTCATATAGTGGCATCTTTAATATCGGCCTTAGATTTAGTGCTTCCGTGACAAATTTAATGCTTTTGCTCCCTCCTTCAGTGCATCTTATCCCATGAAATCTTCCAGCTCTTGCAAACAGGGTGCCTTCTGAATGATCGACATGCATAGTATTTCCATTGCTTAGGAAAATTTTGAGATTTTTTTCTCCTCATTAAGTGCTCATTTCTGTATCTACTTTGTAATCCTTATTACATTAAAATTATCTATGAATTCCCAGCTAGAAATCTCAAACTACCATGAATATCAAAGGAGTTGACTCTAGCACTCAGATTAACCAGATTACCACAAATACATGCCACACATCACAAATTACCACAACCACACAGTGGATATTTTTTTTTCAGCTTTGAGCAAACAATTTTCTAGATTTTGCAGTATCTTGCTTTCTCAATATCTTTCTTGGCACAGTCTATGGCCTTTGAAAGGACCAAGGCTGTCCACAGTCTCCACTGAGCTGTTGTGATCTCTCACTCTCTTACTTTGGGCATCTTTTGCTGTGTGCAAAGACTATGCAGTAGGAATACACAAGGATAAAGTAAAAGCAATTACATATTGACCAATGCACCACAAAGATGGCTGCGATTTAGTGACACTACTGTGTTCACCATTCCTTAGCATCGCAGCTCCATTTCACGACTGAACTCCTGCCGGGGCCTCCCACTTCGTCCCGCTCTTACTGGCCAGTAGTCCTGATCTTGTTCATGCTGTGCCTGGCATTGCTGATGGCGCTGGTGACCCTGGCAGTTTTATGTAAGTACTAATGCAGTTCTGTTTGCGGGGGAGGGGGGGTCAAGCTACTGAATAACGTCAGACTGACAGGGAGGGCTAACATTTATCCCAATTGGTTTATTTATCCCTAATGATCTGCTAATACATTCCCTGTCTGTGTCCCACCCTTCCTGAAGGACAGCACTGGAAAATGTCTTATTGTGAATTTCAGTTATCCAGGTTCCCAAGGACTACAGGACACAACTTACAGACCTCAACATGACAAAGAATCAGCTGCATGCAAATTTCTCAAATATTCTGCAAGCAATAGGAAATCAGCTGTGCTTGGAAGGGGAAAAAAACCTCAAAAATAATGGTAAATCAACACATTTTGGTGAGGGCTCATCTTGCAACATAGCAGAGAAGGAAATATGTGTCTTCTGTGTCCACTTAGGTCTGTCTCCTCAGGTGAGCCTGTGTCTTCTCAGATGTGATCACCCAGAAAGCAGGCAAGGAGCAGGTCTGCCTCATGCAGCTCCTGGAGAGAGGGACCCAGCCTGGCCACATGTGCACTGGCATGGGACATGGCAGTGGTGCCAGGGTTTCAGGATTTACTTCCCATAAGAAAAGGGTTCTGCAGGATGCTTTCTGGACATGCCAGTTCCCATCAGCACTAGCTCAGGGATCGTTACAACATGCTCATCTGCATCTAATAGGCAATTTTACAGTGGTGTCTGAGAATTAAACAACCTACTGCACTCCGTGTGAACAGCAGTCCACACACAGGGCAGTGGGCTAGTACTGACCGCAAGTAAGACAGGAATCTCCTGAAGTCAGAAGTGATATGGGGAAGCTAAACCAACCTGGGAGTTCATTCCCTGTCTCCTGACTGTGTACAGCACAGGGCTGTTTCTGAAATCACTTTGCCACAGCTTGGTTATTTAAGTGGCATCTGACAATGTGCCAGCCAGAGAAATAGTTCTGTTGGGAAATCACACTCTGGGGAGTAGGGGCATTGGGCAAAGGGATCCTGTTGTGACTGTTGGGAAAGGGGATTTCATTTGTCAGGATATTGTTCCACAGACAAGCTAACTGTCTAGGTCTCCCTTTTGGTCGATGAAGGGAAATTGGTAGTGCAAGGATACAGTCTGTTTCCTCCCAAGCAACACACCTGGAACAACAGAAAAAGCATGTGTGAGACACATCTACTTTTGTCCGTTGACCAAAATGGGACTCCAGATGGCTTGACTCGTATCACCTTTATAGACTCCTAAATTTAGGCAAAGCAAATCCCATTTGCAGCACCTGAACTTCCTCCCAGTGCTTAAAGGAATGGGAGAGACAGGGGGATGATTTAGTTTTCATCTCTGTTATTACCTGAACCTTCTAGGGCCACAGTGGGATTTTGACTGAGTGAGGACTGCCTTAAATATCCTCAGTCCCTGCAGATCTTGTCATCACAGGCCTAGAGCAATGTTCTGTGAGGGACAGCATAGGAACAGAAACAGGGTGATGGTTTTCCTTTTCCAGGCCAGAACTGTGTACTCTGCCCTGCAAACTGGCTGTGGAAAGGTGGCGACACATGTTACTACCACTCCAAGGAAGAGAAGTCATGGGAACAGAGTCACCAGTTTTGTTCCTCGAGGAACTCTACTCTTCTTCTGATAAAAGATGCAGCAAAGATGGTATGGACTGGTTTCTCACTCTGTTTAGCATGACATTCATTTAGCAAGACATTCACACACCCAATCAGCTACTCACCTCACATAACTTTCTTAGATGGCACCGTGAGCAGGAGTTTTTCTGCAGTGGTTAGGTTGCCCTGGGCAGTGCTCCGGCACAGGACTGGCCATTGCCATATGAAGTGCAGCCCTTCGAGTGGCTGATGGTTGGGGACAGCCCACCTTGCCTCAGCTTGCTATGGCTGGCTACTTAATGGGATGACTGTTTTGTTGTGGGCAATGATTTCACTGACTTAACAATTGTTTCAGATCCATACAAGGATTTGGTAAGATACTAGTGGGAAAACCTCTTCTAACCTGGTCTCCTCATGGGCTAAGCATAGTCCTCCTTACTTCGTAGAATTTCTTCCCATGGAAGTCGAACTCATCTTTTCAATCAAAACTAAAACACTTGGCAGCCAGCTGCCAAAACGTGGCCTAATCTTTTAGTCAATGAAAACAAACTGAAGTGGGAAGAGAAAATGCCAGGTGTAGAGCGAAATAATGCTTTTTCCTCTGGGTGCCAGCAGATATATTGGAAGGTTTGAGGGCAGAAAAGATGTCCCCAGAACTGGCAGTCAGGGCTGGGCATGCCTGCTCTCCAGCAACTGACAAATGCCCGTTCCCCTCTCACGGAGCTGCAGGCCATAAGGTTTATCCTGGAAGTAAAGGGAAGTAGCTTTATTCTCACCCTCCCAAACTGGTGACAGCAAAAGTTTTTAGGTGCAGTTTGTTCTAGCTGTCTTAATCACGGCATTGAGAGGTATGAGGAAAAAGATAAAATGAAGAAGTGCACTTGGAGTGACAATGGTAAGTGAAGGAAGAAAGAGAAAACCGGGAAAATCTAATCAAAACCTTTAGAGATTTCCCTCAAGTGAAAAAGGTGGCGTTATTCAGGTTTACATTCTTACTTGTTCGGCTCAGAGCAGTTTTTAAGAGCAGAATATCACTAAATGCCTAACTTTAACACCTCCTCTACTTGTCATGGTCCAGCTTTTGGGAATAAGTTAACAATTCTAGAGCCAAGGGTGAAAGTTCAACCAATCAAACCCAACAGCTCCCTGCAGAGGCTTCCTTCTCACTGTTGATAAATGCTAAGGACAGAGTAAAAGGGGAGGAATGGTTCATGACTAAAGGGGGAAGAATGATCAAGCGTGTCACCCACAGTGTTTTGATCAGGTTGATGAGGGTGACATTGCTCTTCAGAGCTAGAAGCATGTCTTCTCTCCAATTAAAAACAGCTCCACTGTCATTTCTCCTTTGACACTAGCCTTTTCCTTTAAGTGCAGAACTTTTCCTGACAGGTTAACAATTTGTGCTATTTATGTTCTTTAAGAAATTTCCATCAATGTTTTCAACTTTTGAGTCTAAATATTTGTTTTTAATATCTTCCTGAATGTCTGTTTCGGTTTGTCCTTACTCTGCATAGAAACTGGTACAAGAATTTCCTAGAGAAACCTACTGGCTTGGATTAACATTTAGAGATGAACAGAGAGAGTGGTATTGGACAGACAACACAGTTCTTACAAAACAAATGCCTTGGTAAGTGGGCAGCTTTCCCACAGTACACAAAGTCGGTCCTCATCCACATGCAACTCCCAGTTTGTCTGACACAAAGGGCACATCCAACAGCCAACTTTTATGCAGATTTCTCTGTGTTCTGGGTCTCATTTTTTCCACTTCAGATTTTTCTTTGCCTTTCCCAGAACTGTTTAGAGGGTGGTCTAGGCACTATTACTGCGGGGGGGAAAAATACCCAGAAAATGTATTTCCACAATTTAGTTTCAGATTGACCATAAATGTCATACATTGTATTTGACATCTTGTTTCAGTGAGGACACAAGGAAAAAACTACAATGAAAAGGTGTTTAATTTAATGCTTTTGATTTTTTCTTGTTACGTAATACATATTATATAATCTATTATAATATATTATATACATATATAAAATTATATATTAAATTTATTTATTCTCTACCATCATTTCACTTCAGTTTAACATGTTGTTTCAGAAAGACAATATATTTTTCTACTTGCTTTGAAATCTGCTTTGCCGATTTTCATTATTGGGCAGTCTCCTCTCAACTCACTGTTGAAAGAGCCACTGACACCTCCAGTTGGTATCCAGGAGTTACTGTTTCTTGCTGTCAGGTACAAAAAATGGTTTAGGATCCACCCTTGGAATCTGTTGGGAGTGCTTGTTGGCATGTTCAGGACAGAGTTATCTTCCTACAAGTTGGTGCACAATGTCACTAAATGTTTTATTTTTTTGTTGGGCATATACACTCTTCGTGAAAGCCACATAAGTAATTCTTGCAAAGACAGCTCTTTTTAGAAGAAAGGGCAAGAATGTACCATTTGAATGAGGTGAGATGTAACAACAAAGATTTTTCTTTCATAGGGTAAAGCACCTACACCCCCAATACTGTGGATATATTTATTATGATTCCATATATAGTACTCCATGTACAAGAAAGTATTACTATGTCTGTGAAAAGCCTGCCATCCTATTCCAGCGAGGCAGCAACCACTGGCAGGACTGGTTTGTCAGACCAAAATGATTATGAGAAGCTAGAAGATGTTCTGCAAGGTTGGAATTTTTTATTTTGCTTTTGAGAACTATCACATGAAAATTTAAATGCATTGGATTGCACCTAATACATTTCCCTGTTTTCATTCTCTTCTAGACATATGTAAAACTATTTTCATACTAAGGAAATGGGCACGGTAACAAGCTCCAGGAGCTACCCAAGTCTGTTGATCCAGATAAAAAACTGTTACATGATTACTCAGTTTTAATCAACACAAGTGATGCCAAAACGGCCAAAAGTCATGTCCAGGAAAAAAACCAAAATGCTAAGGCAAGCACCTACAGGTACTGCTCCTCTCCCAGCATCCCCTGATACAGTCCTAACACCACTCGTCAGTTCTAACTGTACAGCTGTAACATAACACAAGTGATGAGGATTAAACACTTCCATTCAGGAGAGACTTCTGATGTCTTGTTGATATGACTGCTTTAATGCATTAGTAGGCTGGAGTATACAACACGTAAATATAGTTATCCTCAGAAGGTGGGCCAAAGTGTTCCCGAACTGTATTAATAATCATAATTGCTCTGGGACACAGAGATTTATAGTCCTCATAAGGACTTGTGCATGTGTCACAGAAGAAGACATCCTTCAGCTATGAATGTCTAGCTCTCCTCCGTGCTTTATACTTCTTACTGGCACTGTTAGTTCTCTTCTTTTCTTTTTTTTCTCTTTTTTTCTCTTTTTTTTTTTCCTAGTAATAATTCTACTCTTCCACTTTTCTACATTTTTGATCTACTGCAAGAGTCACAGTCATGTTCAGAGGCATGAACAGAACCTCCTTTTATGAATTTTTAGGATACTTCCTGGAATGCCACACTACTAATCTAATGTGCTGAGCAAGGGTCTACAAACCCAACCACAGTGAAAACACCCCAAGCAGTGTTAATGAACAAAACGTCTCCCTCCACATTGCTGTGGAACAATGACAGTGAAGCTGAAATAAATCTCAGTCCCATAACGGTGTTTTGATTTGAGCAAAAAGTTCATGAATTCCTAGCTCGGTCCTCCCTGGAGATTTGTGTATTCCTTGTGGATTCCAGATTATTTATTGTGGATCATTTACTACTGGTGTAGCAGCTGGGCTGCTGAAGAATTGGTCATACCCATCAAGAGGCTGTTCCAGTGTCCCACTGAACTCAGCACTACACAGCAGTTTCTGATCACCAACATGAACATTTGGGGCGTTATTTTCAAATACCAATTTCATGCTTCAGAAACCTTTGTGGATTTCTCTTACTCTCTGCTGTTTACACTCACCATTCACATCTCTGACATAATCTCTCTTAGCTGCTCCTCTCAGTTCCTCTTCCAGCTGCTCCTGTCTTTGGGGGTGAAGAGGCAGAACACTTCCATCCTGCAGTACAGACACAGCCCTGGTGACTTCCCAGAGTGTCTCTCAGCATTCATACCAGATACACTGAAATAAGAAATCTCACGTGGAAGGTATCCTGAACGGTATTCATGGTGCATACTTTCTTGATAATGAAAGGCTTTGCTGTAATTTGCCAGAAATATTAAAAAAAGAAAGAAAGAAAGAAGAAAAAAAAGTCTGATCTTGTTTTCTTTTCCATTAGAGGGACTGTGAGGAAACAAGAAAAATATTTCCAGGACGTTTTTTCATCAATGGGGCATGCCTAAGAGCAGAGGGGTGAATCTTAGGTGTTTCTGCAGTTTGTTGAAGACAAACATGAGCTGAGATTGACAGCTCCTCACACTGACAGGCAGCCACAGGCCTTGATCTTCTGGGTTCATTTACTGCCAGCCCAAAAGCAGTCTCTGGTGCAGCAGCTGTATTTGTGACTGTGAAGGCAGGAGGGGGTAGAGCACAGTCTCACAGTGTGCCGTGCTACTGAAACTGGAGGAGCTAGTTTCTTCTCAAAAACCAATGACTGAAACACCAAAAAAGAAAAAAAAAAACCAAAACAAAACAAAACCCACAAATCCAAACACTACTGTTCACTGTGAGCATTCAGAGTGCTGCCAGCGAACAACCTCATCCAGCAAGGTTGAAACTGGCAAAGGACATACCCTGGTGGTGGTGTAACCAGGTAGGGCTTAAGGATGTGCTGTCTGACTCCAGCCCCTCTTCCACTGAACGGAGCTTTTCCTTACAGAGGAAGAGACATAAAAATGTAGCGTTTGTGTATTGGCTGAGATGGCGTTTTTGAATCATGGTTCCATCCAACAGTGTGTTTCCAATGTCTAAATTTTTCTCCTCCCTACACCACCTCCCTCAGCCTCTAGCTAATGCAATTTGCAAGGTAACATTCTGGTTAATAAACACAGTTATTTTGTGCAGCCTGCTGACAACATTTATACACGGGCTGTGATCAAATGTAGACCCAAACCTCCTGCCTTAGTTCACCTTTCTTTTCATTTTATTCTGAAGAAATGAAGACACTTTGCCTGCTCATCCTTACAAAAACAGAGAGTATGATGAACCTTTGTTACTTCTGTTCTTGCAGCAGGATCTGTTTTAAAAGGTGACTCAAAAAAAAAAAAGTAAAGTAATATAATTAACAGACTGCTTATTGAATTCAGAGCTACCAAGATAATACAAGAAAATGACTTAACCTCCTCTTTTCTCTGCAGAAGTAAGATCAGGTTGGAGAAAAGCTTCCCAAAGGTGATTCATTACATGCTTGAGAAGTTGTTGCTATGACTGGAGAAGATACTGCCATGAAAAATTGCAATGAAATTCAGTAGCATAACCACACTTGACTCCCGGTTAGCTGCAGAAAAGCCCTTTCCACACTAAATTGCCAACATACAGTTTTCAGGCCTGATAGACAAGTATTTTTGCCCCATATTTAGTATGAGGTTTTTATGAGGATACTGTGGATATACCATGAATACACAGTGACTGCTACTCCTTGTGTGCCTCTCTGTATAACAAAACTGACTGTAGGCATCCTTTACTCTCAACTTTTCCACCATGCCTTCTCTTTGCATACAGGTAAGATATAATGCAAGAAATATACACAGCCAGAGATACCTGTGCTCTGAAAACATCTATCATCTGTGCAGCAAGGCAGGAAGAAGAGCCCAGTCATTACAGTTTGTTTCCAGTCTGTTGATATGATTTTGCAAATGGGAGACTCTGAACTTTACAAACAAGAGCACAAACAGCTACCACAGAAATTCCTCTCTTGCAATTTCCTTCTGACTAACCCTGTCACTACAACATGATTCATCATGTCTGGGCAAGTGCTCTGTTTAAGGAGAGTTGGTCACTGAAGATGTTTAAGAACTACAGCTCAGCACTGGAGCAAGGCACTGCAGAGAGCTAGAGATGGAGAGCGGGGATGGATAAGCCACTTCTGCGCAGTGACTTCTGTCTACAGTGCAACAGCAGAGAGGTGCTCTGTGTGGTCTGGTCTTTCTCTGACACAGGTTGAGCAATCACATGAATCCTGCCAAGCTCCTGGCCTCACATTTCTTTCAGCTCAGCTTCTCCCCTTTTAGCATTTATTTCAGTAAAATTAAAAAAAATAATTTCATTTTTAATTTATTTCATAACAGAGTATGGAAATACAGCCTATTATTTCCATGCAGCTGCTGCGTTGTATTTGTGCCCTGAT
Organism: Falco cherrug; assembly: GCF_023634085.1. Taxonomy (NCBI): domain Eukaryota; kingdom Metazoa; phylum Chordata; class Aves; order Falconiformes; family Falconidae; genus Falco; species Falco cherrug. The sequence goes on from NC_073701.1 coordinate 9,150,579, forward strand.
ACACGAACAGACATCTTTGATAACTCAAAATAGCAACTATTTCTCCATCATCTTATTTTAAGGAGGTAGAAAATCCTGACATTTGCTCTGTTTACAGGGTCAGATCAGGTAGATAGTTAGATGAAACAGTCTCACGTTCCAGCCAAAACCCAAGACTCCCATCTTCGTATTCAGGAGAAATATACCCATCTTTGACAGTGCCATTTTAACACCTTAATGTGCTTTCAGTATGTTACACTTTTACTATGACACAGTAATCAGAACAGAGCCAGCTTCCTGCGTGGTTTCACTGGAAATGCTGAAACGTGAACCATTCTCATCGCCTCAGCATCAGTCTCGCTGCAGTGTGCCCCGACTCCCACAGTACTGCTACTGCAGGAAAGAAGTGTGATGAGCTGGAGATGGAGGATGAGGAAGGCTACACCACTCTGAATTTACGGCCCTCAGCTTTAGTAATTACTCCTGGATATTCGAGAAGCAACAAACGTTCTGCATTTAAGGCTCCAGCAAGTTCTGTTACTGTAGACAGTAAGTACAGATGGAAATTAGCTCTTCTATCTAAATCAGGGCATAACTTTATTAGAATCCCTCTAAACTTTAGAGTATATTCTTCGACAAATATTCATAGAAACAGCAGAAAGTATAATCATAATGGAGTCTTATGTGCTATTGTTTACGATCCTAGATGATATTTTTTCTGAAGCTTATCTTTACTCCAATTATTTTTTCCATTTACTTCAACACAAAAGAAAAATTCCACCTTTCTATGGATTTTTTTTTGCATTTTAGTATGATTCATTTATTGCAGCAAAGGACAAGAGGGGAAGGTGCTATAGTTTTATCAGATAATGCAGGCCTTGGAAATTAAGCAATTTCCTCACCTACGAGGAGTAGAAAGGTGCCCTGTTTATCAGTCTTAATAGTGAATGTAAGTTTTGATAGAAGCATATGTTTTTATTTGTTTATATTCAAAGTTTTTCTATGAACAAGCTGAGTGTTAACTAAGGTAGTGGGTTCTGCCTGTGGAATGCTTAAGACCATAAAATGATGACTTAAGTACTGCTGCTCCTCATAAATTCACTATGAGGCTTATGTGTGACATAAATATCATTGCTGCTATTTGCAGGTTGGGTAGAGTAGGCAAAGACTAAACTGACATCACTCTGGTGCTATCTGAAAAAGATCTCAAGCTATCCATCAAGAATGACCGCTTGACAAGGAGGATGAAGGAGAAGCTGTTGAGAAGTAGCAGTCAGAAAACCAAGGATAAAATATTAGGGAGTATGATCTAGAGCTTACCAGAAAGAAACAGGTTGGCACGCTCAGAAAACTCTTAAAGCAGCTTTTTGATATGCACAGAGAACAAGTAAAGTAGACATATGACCAGATTAGGTTGGGAAGGACCTCTATAGTTCATCTTTTTCTGACCTTATGCTCAAAAAGACTAGCTCTAAAGTCTGATCAAGTTGCCCAGGCCCTGGTCCACTTGAGTTGCCAAAACTTCAAAGGATGGAGATCTCACAGTCTTTCTGAGTCATTGTTCCAGTGCTGAAAGGGAAGAATTTTTTTTCCTCACATCTAATCACAAGTTTCCCTGGTGCAACTTGTGACTGTTGTATTGTGTCTTTTCACTGCGCCTCTCTGAGAAGAGTCTGGCTCCATCTGTAAAGCTCTTTTAGGTAGCAGAGGACTGAAACTAGGGTCTCCCTTAGCCTTCTCCAGGCTAAACAAGCCCAGGTCCTTCAGCTTCTCTGTAGGTCCCTGACCACTCCGTGTTCCTCTGCTGGACTCTGCAGTTAGCTGACATCTCTCTTGAAGTGGGAAGCTCAGCACTGGAGACAATATTCATGACTGCCAAGTAGAGTGGAATAATCTCTTCTCTCCACTTGCTGGCTGCATTCTTGCCAGTGCAGCCCAGTGCCGATCAGCTTTCGCTGCCAAGGGTACACCAGGACCCTGGAGCACAGCTGCTTTCCAGCCACTCAGTCCCCTACCTGTACTCGTGTATGGAGTTGTACTGCTACAGGAGCTGGACTTCACATTTGTCTTTGTTGAGCTGTTGCACTTCCAGCCCGTTCCTAGGATTTTTAGCTCCCTTTAAAAGGAAGCCTTAACCTCCAGCACATCAGCCACCACCCCAATGTGGTGTCACCTGCAGTCTTTTAAAATTGCCTTAACTGGTGAGGGTTAGGGTCAGCTCCCTTAACTTTGCCTACGTAAATTTTGGTTGCCATGTCTATCTGGGCGCTTCTGGAGGGTGTGAAGGACTCCAGTAAAATACCTGATGTGTATCACACTTTCCAATTAACCTGAACACTCTAGGAAAGATATAAAAGACACTTACAGAAAAGTGCAGAGCACTGCTTCCACAAAAGGGAAAACTGCGAAGATAAATAAATAGATACATACATACAAAAGAAAATATTTTAATCAGGGGATAGTCAGTTGTAAAATAAAAACCAGTAAAAACTATATTCCTGATTAGACATTGAACCACAATGGAAATCCAGAGAAAGAGCCTGAGGGAAGATGCACAGTTTAATGTTCCAGAAGTAGCTGTCCAAAACTAGATGGCAATATTTTTTTTTCCAAGGTGGAACAGTCTAAGGGGTTGTTTTATTATTTCCAGGATTGTGTGAACTGCAAAATCTAGTCTGTTTACCTGTCTCATTAGAAGAGGTTTTACTCTAAAATGCAAGAGCCTTGGTTAATAATATCGGTAGATAGATAAATATTTTCTCAAAATCACTCCAGGAAATTCAGAACAGTGATAACAAAAAATGCAGTAATAAAAAAAAAAGGCTCTGCAGAAGGGATAAAGGTGAATTCGTATTGTCAGAGAGGAGGTAATACCGGTGTGAGGTGAGGATAGCTGCTGGTTTTGTTGCTGAATGGGGTTTTTTGTTTGTCCAAGGAGCCTCCATCTCATCTTCTGTATGGCGTCCAGTGGCCTTTGCTTTCCTCACTTTGTGCCTGGTGCTGCTGATGGGGCTGGTAGCCCTGCTGGCGCTGTGTAAGTACTGTGTCGTCCCAAGCTCCTGCTGTGGGAATGAATTCCACATGTATGGCTGCTTCCACTGCCCCTGCAGACTGCCCCTGCTGCCCCTCTTCCCCACGGGGAAATAATAAAGGAAGATGGGCAACAGTACAGCTTTCCCACAGAAGTACCTCCACAGCCAAGGGTCACCACAGGTCACTCACTGTTGCAGTCAGAGTCCAACTCAGGCAGCCTCACACAGGGCACCAGCTGCTGCAGCACAAACAAACCAGCCAGCTGCAACAAGGCTTTACCATTGGTCAGATTCTACTGTCCATGCTGTTTCTCCTTCCCCCAGAGATCAAACCACACTGCTGCTCCTCTACCCAACACCATCTCCCGCACTTTTCAAGGCTATTTAACCACTCAGCAGGAAGAGCTACAGCTGCACATCATCCATGTCAATCAACCCACTGCCGCTGAGGCAAGGCCACAGCTGCATGTTATCAGTGCTAATCAGCCCACTGCCTGCATTCCTCTACAACTCACGATCACTAATATCTGCACTTATAGCCACCTTAACCCTAAGGGTTAACTAATCTTACTGCGAGGTCTAAACCTAACTAATCCTAACCCTAACATTAATCTCCTAATGTTAATCCTAACCTTAATGACCCTAACACTAAAGCAAATGCCTAATGCTATCCCTAAGCATAAATCTAAACTAACCCTGACCCCAAACCTAATCCTAAAATACAACCCTAAACATAACACCTAATGCTTAAATATAACCCTGACCATAATGACCCTAACCCTAAACCTAATCCTAGCCCTAACCCCAACCTTAACACTAACCCTAACCTATACCTCTATACCTCAGTCTAAGCCTAACCCTAAGCCAAGCCATAACCCCAACCCCTAACACTAACCCTAGCCCTAACCATCACGGCCCTAATCCTAACACCTAATCCCTAACCCTAAGCCTAAATACAATGACCCCAGCCCTAAGCCTACTCCTAACCATAACCCCAACCTTAAAACTAACCTTAACCCCAACCCTAAGCTATACCCCTAACTCCTAACCCTAACCACTGATTAACCTTAACCCTAACTCTAACCCCTAACCCTTAACCCGTTTCCGAAACGTTTGGTTTTCACAGCTAGAAGCTCCCCTCGTCAGCCACACTGTCTGGATAATGGTGCCCTCCTGTGACTGTTACTGGGATATTTCACAGTTCCAGTTCCCTCTCCTGGATCGCAAGCTTTTTGCAGGGAGGGCAATTCTGGCATCAAAGCGTCGTGACTGGTGCCTTTGCCCAAAGGTTACAGCAGATTTTCCGCAGAAACAGGGGTTTTTTTCCATACAAGCATTTCAATTAACAAGTAAATATGATGCCACGTTACATTTGGAAGCAGAGGCAGAAAGTCCCCGGCTCCATTTTGGCAGGAGGGGAGCAGGTGCAAGTGTCCAGGATGAACACTCAGGGTGGTTCCATCACAGAAATGTTAGCTCAGAGGTTTCTAGTCTGATACTCACCCTTTCCTCTGCACCATTCAAAGCTGGACTACCACCAGCCCCAGATAAACTCATCTGTAGCTTCGTCCAGATGACCTTTGAAAATCTTCGAGGGTGGAGATGCTCCCACCTTTCCCAGGTGACCTTTTCCAGTGCTGCACAACCCTCCTGGTGAAGAAAATGAGGATGATGTACACACAATGGTGGACATAAAAATGAAGTAGACAAAAAAAACCAGAAGCTCGTCAAAAGTTACAAATTAAAACTACAATTTTTTAAAACCAATCTGATAAGTGTTTTCATGCCCTTCAGTTTTTCAGGTTTCCAAGGATCCAGAGGAAGGAAAGAAACTGCAGGAAATGAGGGAAGCATTGTGTTTTGAAGGGAAGGAGAAAAATGGTAAATGTGGTTATCATGTAAATAAACACAAATGACCCATTTTTCAGAGCCCATTGACCGGGAGACCACAAAATCACAAGATCCAATGGGTTAGTGTCTGTTTTTAACTGTGATAGTATTTGACATGTGGATACATGTCCGCTAACATGCAAAACAACTTCTCTTTCACTCCTCAAGAGCTCAGCTGGTTCCTGCCTACCTTTAACCTTCTCTTGGTCAAGCTAGTAGCTAAAGTCCTTGTATTCCTCGCAGGTCTGCATAATACTCTCTCTGATTTCTAGAAACAAAATGTGCTCTCTGTCCAGCAAGCTGGCAAAACAGTGGAGCTGACAACTGCATCTACGTTTCGAAGCAGAAGAAAACATGGAAGCAAAGCCAGGAATTTTGTTCCTCAAGAAACTCCACTCTTCTTGTGCTAAAAGACAAAGCAAAGATGGTACAGTCTTAATCTTATGCATTCCTTTATGTCATGTGTTTTAACTTCCATCAATCTTGCAGGAAGAAATTAGTTTGGTCATTTACAGTGCATGCATTTCATTCTCTCTGGGTTGAATAGTCTTCCTGCAAGTCACAATATTGTCACAACTTGCAACACTTTCTAAACGTGCTGTGAGAAATTATGTATCATTAGAAACGGAATAAGCCATCATATAAAATGCCTTAATTAGCTAATACTTCAGTTTTCACGCAGAAAATAAATTGCATATTATCAGCATTCAGGAGAGACCCAGAACACAGAATGCATGTTTTCATTATCTCTTTCCACAAGTTTTGTAACTGAGGAAAACCCACATCTATGTGAAATCTAGAGAGCCACTGACTCACCATGCTGCTGTCATTTGCACACTGCAGCGCAAAGTGACTATAAAAGGTTGTTTTCTGACCTTATATTATACCCTCACAAAGCAATGTTAATGGTGGCACAAAGGCTAGACAGCAGAGGGTTAGGCTGTGATGACTGAATAAGGCTTAGGGAATTAATAATTCTAAGTAGTCTTCCTAATTTGGGGAGGGGGGTGGGTTTGCTGACTAACGAAAATCTGGAATTTGCTGTCAAGACCATATTTTCCCTTTTTGTACACACATATCTCAGGAACATCTGTTTCAACAGTAATTAAGCTCACACAAAGCCGAAATATCTTTATTTTCTTTTTGCTACATAAAACATCAAAAAGGAAACAAGCTTCCCTGGAAATCTTTCTCCTTTGTCCAGATGGAGTTAGTTTCAGCTGGGAGTTCTCAGCTCTTCTATTTTGAGTTATAAAGGCTGGCCTTTTGAATACCTTTTTTTCAAGTGAAAATCAAACGGGCAGAGACAAAACATAAAGTGGGAAAAAAAGGGTTATTAGTGAGTTCAGTAGCATCCTGAGGTCAGAATCGTGGCTCACACGATTCAGTTGGGAGACACCTGAACACCACGCCTTCAGTGCTGAATCCAAGAGATGATTTTGGTATGCTATATAAATTCCTGGACAGTTTGCTTCCAGATGTCTGGGTGCTTGCTTTTTTTCTATGTTTGGTATATGCAGCTGCAGCCAGACTGAGGCCAGACCAGTTTAAGCCAGCTGTGGGTTATATATTTTGGGTGAGTCCCTAAACGTGCTACTAAGCAACAGTAGAGTATCTGGCAGATCTGAACAGGCTAAGATGCAAAGGAACCTCTTAGGTAGCTCTTAGACACTGGGGGAATGGTTCAGGTGCCTAAGCATAGGTCTCTAGGGCAATCTGAGATGCTTAGGGGTATTCTGTTTGACCTCCAAACAACGCCTCAGCAAGGCACAGTTCTCCTATAGGTTCTGGGTCTTGTCTGTTAGCCGTATGTGGAGACCTCAGAGAGGCTGGAGAATCTCAGAAGGTGCTAGAGGCCTCTATTTAGGCAACAGGTTCTGCTCTCTAGGCTGGGATTCATCTCATCTAACTTCAGGTATCTACAGTGTATAAGCACATCTGCAACTTCAGAACCACTGCCCCCGGCTCTGTTCCAGCCGGGGGGATGTGGCCAACACAGTCACTGCTTAGCAGCACTCACACCGGGTCGGGTGAAGCACCTCTCAGGCTACTGGATCCACTGGTCAGACCTCTGCTGACTCTAACTGGGGCTTAAATGGTGCTACCTTATCTATACCTAAACTGCCGATACCTAAAGGCAGTGTAGATACCTAAAGACAGACCAGATAAAGCAGCTTTGCTTCTTTCTTTTAAAAAAACAGTGTTTTTACAGATCCAGGGTACATTTTCCTGTGGCAATTCAACAACCAACAGTATTTGAATGATCCTATAATCAGAGCAGTCAGCATTGCCTCATGGAAAAACAGCATGGACAACAGGTTACTCTTCTATTGAGTAAGAGTTATCTCGTTTGGTTGCAGAAAATTCACAGCTGGAAGATACAGGAACTTAGGTCTTACTTTTGAAATATTGTTGTGATGATTTTCTTATGCCTACAGGTTTCTCTGCCACAGGACTCACAGTTTTACTGGGTTGGATTATCATACATATCTGAAAGTAACGGCTGGTACTGGGAGGATGGAACAGTTTTTTCAAAAGAAGTGACGAGTTGGTAAGCCTTCATAACAGGACCAGCACGGTTCTATCCGATGGGCCCCAGTAAATTGTATGAGACTTGTGTTTCTTCTTCCTTTCCCATGTTTGTCACATGTGCAATGACGAAGGAACATGGAGACTGTAGTATCTGCTATGGAGCTCCAAATTCATGTCCTGTATAAGGAACGATGGGTGGCAAAGTACAGCTTGATCACATGCACCAGACCCAAAAGCACCATCTTGCACAAATAAAATAGCTCCGACGGGGAAATAGCTCTACATCCCAGTGGCAAATCACTATGATTACACTACGATTATATCATCCAAATATAGATCACAGGATGTCACCAGGTCATCATTAAGTCATATCTTTTAATTTCCTAGGGTTGTGATCTATGACAACAGCTTCTGCGCCTCCTTATATGGACGGATTATTTACGCCAGCCACTCCTGCCTAACAAAGCAATTCTGGATCTGTGAGAGAGTGGCTGTCCCTATCAACTGAAGAAACATTGCACAAAGGGATGTGGGATCTGCCATTGTGAGACAACAACTTTAGGAACTGCAAGTTCTAAGTATTTTTGTTTCTTTGTTTGTTTATCATGCAGGTTTCTCAGAATAAGTGATTCAAATGGACAGGTCATTGTCTGCATTTTCCCGCCCAGGCTCACAAATGACAGAAATTAAAAAAAAAAACAAAAACCTACAAAGCTAAAAACTAGCAGCCTAGGAAGCAACTTGAAAGAATTAGCTACTGCCAAGAAATGATCCTTGTGTGACTTTCTAGGCTGACAACCACACATTCTCACAAATCTCTATATTTCTTAAGCTTCAGTCAGCATGTTACACTAACACCTGCCAGTTATAAACCAGCCTAACTACATCCTTGATGATTTTACTCACTGGATTACTTACTGTACACAGTAACTATCATCCACCCATAATCCTTTTCTAGAGCAGTTTGCCTAGGTTTGCCTTCTTCCCTAAAACTGTTCTTCCAACTGTTCCTCTGTTTGAGGTCCAGGGGTACAGAAAGAAAACAAGGCTGTATTTATCCATAAAATTATTTTCATATATGCATTAATATTTATAGAAACCAAGGGCCATTTGTGAGAAGGCTACAGGGAATCCCTGGAAGCAATCTCTGTGAAAAGTAGAGTTAAATGTCATGACTGGATTATAACATTACCTGAATAACTTCAGTGCTATCATAACAATAATTGCTGTGCAAATAGCAGTGAGGATAATAATTATGTGCTCCATTCAGAGCTACATACAATCACTTCTCAAGCTGATGCAGAATCCATTGCCATAGATCTTACGTGAGCTCTTGTATTATATCCATACTGTTTGGGATCCCTGGAACCCAACGTACACACTATGCATCGCCCGTTATTAAAGAACTTGTCATATTTCTTGAAAGAAAAGGATACTTCCACTTTTCTGGGTGCAGTTTCATTGTGTGAGTTCTTTAAAGTTTTGTACGTCAGCATCTGTTTTGTATTACATATGCTTGTATTCCTTGTGTGTGTGTATATATATATATATATATATATACACTTGCATCTATGTGTACATGCCTTATTATTTGGAGACTTCCCTTAAATAAATTAAAAAATAATAAGATGTCTTTAATATTCAATATTTCCTTGGAAAATATTCTCAAAGACTGAAGCAGTTGCTTGGCAAAAAAATGAGCCCATCTTCCTAATGTGCCAAAATATGTTTGTGAACTGAATACATTTACTATACTCAGTAGAGCCAAGTCATAATTCATGGGCACAATTACCAGCTGAACTATCCAGAATTCCCTACTATTGCAGTAGGAAGTACAAAGTAGAATGCAAGTAAGGTACAACGTTTCATGTCTTTCATGAAACTTGAAAAAAATAATTCACAGCAGGTATCTAAGCTGTCATGTTTTTCCTTTTTTCTTCCCATAAACTAAAACTTGATTTTTTTCTAGCAATCTGCTATATGCCTTTGCTGGCTGTATTACGAAAATAAATGCTAGCCTCTTGGTTTCCTGCTGACTGCTTGGTGTGACTTTTTGGGGAGCATTCACTATTAGTGCAGAAAGGTCAGGTCAATGGTGATAACTTGCAGGGTACATTTCTTTCATTACTATGGCTGGATGATCTTTATAAACTATTTCTGTGTCTTCATATAGTAAACTCCATTTGGTCTCAGCCCAAATCTTGGGTCCAGCATGCTGGAAAGGGCTTTTCTCCTGTTACCAGTGGCATATTTCAGAGGGAAGAATTTATAGCATTTAGTATTTTAAATTCAAGCAAATCCATTATTTCATCCAGTCTGCTTTCTGTCTCAGAGGCTGTCAAAGTTCTCACTATGCATGTATGGAGCCCAAAACATAAGCTACTCAGAGAGGCTGACTACCTGTCAGGATAGGGGAGGTCCACAATCCTTCCGCGGCACCGGGAATTCAGAGAAGCAGTTCATTTGAAGCACATTTTGTATGGAAAACAAAACCCAGTATGGTATGCTAAGTGTGAGAGCAAAGCCCTTGGTAGATCCTGAGACATCATAAATCTGAAAGGTTTGGGAACTAAAGGGAAGTTGTTGGCTTTGACATCCTTTCAAACAGGACGTGGACAGTGGAGAAGATAGGGACGAAGTGAATAAAGGGATGCACTGGGGGAATGAGCCCTGCAGTGCCGTTCTGAAGTGCAAGGAGCACAACAGCTTCACATTTGCCCATCTACAACGAGATAACCAAGGCAGTGAAAGGGGAGGACCCTAAACGTCAGCTGCTGGATAGGAAAAAGCAGAATTCATGGATGTCCGGAAGGCAGGTTCAGAAATAAAAGAGTTGAACCAAACACCCTGGCTTACACAGTGCCTCTTCACGTCCCCCACTACACTCTCTGTTCCAGGCCTTGCACCAAGGGCATCCTTTCTCATTCCCAATGGCCTCCATCTCCTTGTTATGAGCACACTGCTGCCCTGGAAGGGGTGCAGACTTGCCACTAGATGCCAGTGCTCGCAGGCTGAAACACACTGTCAGCAAGATGCTAAATAATATGGTGACAATCTGTGTTCACAGGCACTGTCTGTAGAAAGCAACAAAGAAAAATACCCCTTCTCTGTGAAGGTCAGCCAATTCGCTAAAGAATTTGATGCTTATATGTCCCTGGATCTTCCTTCTCTGATCCATCTATTTCAAATCAGAATCTTAAAACATTTAACCATTATAACATCTTTCACTGATATGCTTTTAAATCAGTAAAAGGTGACTAAAAGATGACAAGAAGGTGCCCAGGACAACAGCTACAATGGTAGACATGGGACTATCAGCAGGTGCTCCTTTGGAGCCCTCTATCTTGTCACCATACTCATACTTGTGCTCTGCCAGGGCTGATTAGAGCCCTACTAGAGGCAACTAACAGAAACTGTAGTAAGGGGAATCCTGGTTAGACACAAGGAGAACATTATTCACAGTGGGAGTGGCCAAAACCAGGAACAGGTATCCAGAGAGTCTGGGAGATCTCTGCCCTTGGAGACTGTGCGAACTTGACTGCACAAGTCCTTGAGCAACTTTATCAGAGTTCAAAGCTGCCTCAGCTTTGAACAGGAGGTTGAACCACACAACTTCCAGAGGTTCCTTTCAAACAAAAGCACTTAAGACATAAGTCTTAAGACTTAAGGTACCATGGTTCTGCCATGCATCTTTTCTTGGAGATGCCTGGACTCCTTGACACAGGTCTCAGCTCTGGCTCATGCATCTCCAATTACAGGTTTCCATTTACACATCACCCTACAGATTCACGTTGCTCTAAGCCTGCCTGGTCTTTTCCACAGTATCTTCTGTGTTTAACAGGATTTTTCAAGTGGTATAACTTTGTCCCTGGAGCACAGTCCTTCACTCTGTCACTGCCTTCACTTGGTCAGGTTTTTTATTTGTTTTATGTTAAATATACCTCTACTCAATTGAAACATCAGAGGCATCAAGGGAGGTGCAAACCTTTCAGAAACTTCTCTCTTGACATCATTCTTTTAATATATCTAATGTTCTCCTGGTAGGGGAACTTCCAGAGGAAAAAGGGAAGAGCACACAGCACTGTGCAGAAGGGTCAGCAAGCTGTGAGTCAAGCTTTGCAAAAAGAAAAATGGGGTCCTACTGTAGCTGGGTGGTGCAGAGAATTTGAGTTACTAAAGAAAGTAGCATCCAGTCTGTTTCTCACTTTCTAAATTTTTCTCTCCAAGTTACAAGAAAGGGGAACAGATGATGCTGTTTCTGTCAGCCTACTATCCTTCCCTTGGGCATTCTCCCCTAAAAAATCTGATGAGTCTTCCCTTCATACTCATAGATCATGGAGCCACGGAAAGATTTAATTTGGAAGGGATCTCTGAAGTCCATCTGGTCCAAATTCCTGCTCAGCAGGTCTGATTTCAAAGCTAGATCAGATAAGCCCAGTCCCTGTCCAGTCAAGTTCAGAAAATCTCCAAGGATGGAGATGACACACCATCTCTGGGCACCTCTTCAAATATTTGACCACCCTACCTGCAACTTATGAGCATTACTTCTTGTCCTTTCACTGTATACCTCTAAACATCTGGGTCCATCTCTCCATAGGCTCTTTATGCAGTAAGAGACTGCAACTGGACTCTCCTTAACTTTCCCTTCTCCAGGCAGAACAAATCTAGTTGTCAGTCTGTCCCTGTGAATAAAGTGCTCCAGCTCCTAAGTATCTTGGTGGCTCTCCCCTTGACCAGTTTTAGTATTGACATGTTTTACAAGGGATTTTTTTGTTTTTCTTTTTACCGGGGATCCCAAAGCTGGACATAGTAGTCCAGGTGCACACTCACAAGTGATGGAAAGAAGAGAATCATCGCCTCCTTCTCCCTGTTTGCTACACTCTTGCTAGGTCAGTCCAGTATGTGGTTAGCCTTTGCCACAAGGGCTCACTTCTTTTATTTGTTAAATCCTGTCTGTGTCTTTTTCCTCACACTGATTTCCCAATTCTGCCTCTGAGAAGATGACATCAGACTGTGGGTAGTACTTACTACCTCCTCTGTGTGACTAAATAGCTTCAGCAGCAAACTTTGCTCTCAACTGAATACAGACATCTAGATTTTTAGCTCTTAGCACTGAATAATGAAAAAGGCACAGAGCTGAGGTTATTCTGCCTCTGAGATGAACCAAAAGTGTTTGTCCTGTTTTAAAATGTGGAAAGTTCAAAGGAGATGACAGACATGGGAACACTAAATGGAAAAGAGGGGAACTACCAGGCCACAGATTTACTGGGACTCACATCACCCCTACATGTCTCTAGACCTGGGGATGCAGACCCAGGCTGAGATGTGATGGGTGGGAAGGGAGGAGTTCTTCCCCTGAGAGAGGAAAAGGAGGAGTCACACATAACACTTGAATAGGAATATCTTGCCTTATGGCTTTAAAGTGTGATTCATTCTCCTATCCCCTCCCTTTCTCTGCCCTTTCTTGTTTTGTTTTGCTCCTCCTTCATAAATCATTTAGTCTGTCTTTTAAGAGGACTGTTACTGAACCACGAATGAGTTCTCAGATAATGCATACAAATACAGATGAAGAGGATGGATACTCTAAATTAAATCACCTGACACAGCATCCAGCCAGACACTACACATCCCTGAACATCAACCAAGGTATGACTGACACTTGTTCTTTGAACTTTCTGTACTATGGTAGACAATGACAATAGGAACAGTCTCTCTTGTCCAGCTCAGTAAATAAGAAAAATATGTACTTATAGGTTCAATGTTACATGTTTAATGCACTGTTTGTATCATTTTGTTTGACAAAAAACAGTATGCATGAATGTGAAAATGCATAGAGTGGAACTACTGCCATTACTTGCCCTAAATTTCTGTATGAAAAGACAGATGGCTTCAGGATCAAACTCTGGAATGCAGGAATCAGCTTTGATGTAGTTAGTTTTATTTATTGCTTATATATTGTTATAGGGAAAGGCTATAGAGACAGGACAATCAGATTCTAATAGGAAAAAACCACATTTTGCCTTCTGGACCTCAGTTTTTCAGGAAATGCTTAAGATTCATAGCCTTTAAGGCCAGAAGGGATGAGGCAGCACCAATCCTGAATGCACAGGTCATGTCATTTCCCTTCTTCAGGTCCCATAGCTCCAGTTAGGCTAAACCATGTACTTCAAGAGGGCATCCAGTCTTGAGATAAGTATTCCTTCATCTGAAAGGTCCATCGTAACTGCATTGCCATGACCGTTCGGTGGTGGTAACTCTCAGGAACTTTTGAATCCAGGGAAACCTCATTGGATATTTTGGACTCGTAATTTTCCTGAGCTGGGTTTCAGCCTACAGCTGGCACACAGCCTGAACACTGCGTACCCTGAGAGTGGGAAGGGTTTGTGCAAAGTGTAAGATGGTGTGCAAACAGTTCCTTAGTCTGTTCTGACAAAGCAGAGTAATACAGTACTGCCAAAAGAGAACAGGAGCATCACCTACTTCTAAGTCAAAGGATCACTACAATGTTTCATAGTTTCATCATCTGTCAAAGGCAAGGAATACCCCATCTGTTCTGTTTAAACCGTGTCCAGTATCTCCTTTCAAACAGACCTCTTTAACCGAGGCACCACATCTTCTTCTCAACTGGCCTTTGGGTTGCTCCTTAAAATATAATACAGCCTGGAAGAGAAACTCTTTCAAGAGTCACCAGATGGTTCTTTATGGAGGGATGGAGGGTTGGGAGTGCTGCTGAACAGGGTCCCTGCCCTCTGATAAATTGTTGTTTTCTCCCAGGGCACTCTCCTCCCTTTGCTGTAAGGTGGCCAGCTATCATCATTTTGTTCACACTGTGCCTGGCCCTCACCGTAGGAATAATAGTCCTAGGTAAGTGCTGAATTACAGTGTTCCTTTATTCATATTAACACCTTGGGAATAACTGCAATGAAGAAAAGTGGCAGACTGACTGCTACAAGGACAGTCATAGCTCATCCTCCCCACATATACTGTCCTTTCTTCTCCTAATCACCTGCAATGAATCAACCTGCAGCTTGATGAACGTAAGGCTTTGAGGGACACAGGTTTTTTTTCTGGACCTGTGCCCAGAGCAAGGATATAGAAGTGAAGATGATATATTTTGGAAAGAGTGGAAGGAATGGATCCTTATCCATCTAATACTTGCTTATTTTCTAATTCAAATTCAATGCTAAAAGTTTAATGTTGACTTTCATAAATCAGTTTGTTGTTTCCCTTCTCCTCTTCTGTTGTTCAAGTCTCTACTGGCATAACAGTTCTTGTCTCATTCCTTTGATAAACTTTTCATGTTTTTATATGACTGTCTTATATTAGTTCATACTAGTATGTTACAAATGGACACACTTCTAGTACTCAGATTCACAGGGAAATCCCATTTTTTCTGTCTCTTTCACTCACTCATCCCAGTTTACCTGGGATGTGCAAGAGAACTGAAAACTCTCATCTTTGTATTAGCTTTTATCATGTGTGACATGACTGTACCTACCTTTTCTATCACAGAGCCTAGACATAGTCATTCGGAGCCATTGCTACCAAAAGCTGGTATCTAAATACCGTTGAGGAGGAGACATAAAAAAATCCTCCCCTCTTTCTTCAGAGAAGTTTTACCAGCCTTTAAGAATAAAAGGTTTTTTCAATCTGAAGTATGTTTAGAATTCTAGTTTTTTTCAAAGGTTTATAAAACTACCTTTAAGATCAACATGATTACTTCCTAAGCATATTTTTTTGCATTATTTTAGTCTTTATTAGGTTACCAAGTGGCCTGCAATGGCACTGTAATTAAACTGCATTTAAAATTTGGAAATCTCTTTATGCATCATTTTCTCATCTGCTAATCTCCTCCCAATATGTGACACTAGCATCAGAGTTGCATGTGAGCACACTACTGCAAAAATTTAATTGCAATATATGATGAAGCATGTATCGTGCAGTAGCATCATCACAGCTTTTTTGTCTCATATCTCTATATCTCCATAAATTCCAGGTCTCAGAGGTTCTAAGGCACCTGCAGGATGTAATGAAAACTCACAAGGACTAAAGGAGAGATTGTGTTTAATGGGTGATGCAAACAGTAACAGCAATAGTAAGTAGAACTACTGCTCACACAGCCTGAAATCTATGTGTTAGGCCTTATACCAGATTAAGCAAGGCTTCTATATGCTATATCAGATTAAATAATTAGTGTTTTTTTAAAAGAATGAGTGTAGATATGACCTATAAAGGACCATATACATTTCAGCTGGAAACTTTGACTTTCTAGGCCTATGGGTGTTGACTTCACTCTCCCTTCGGCTGTTTATCAGGGACTGATGGTTTCTTTTTGTTCTAGGACCCACATGTTCACTCTGCCCTGTAAACTGGAAGTGGGTTGGAGGCGACACCTGTTTCTACTTTTCAGAAAAAAAGGCCACGTGGCCGGAAAGTGAAGAATTTTGCTTCTCCCAGAATGCCACCCTTCTTACACTGAAAAGCAAAAGCAAGTTGGTATGGTTCCAATCATACTGGTATTTCTTTGCATTGGTATCAACTATTTCAAATTCCCCACCAGTCAGCAAGTACGTCTTGATGTTACATACAGACCTTGGGGTCCTGTCTCCAAGGTCTGAGGCAATGCAGACTGCGGAACATCTAGCCACAAGTGTGTGATGATGAAGTAGCTAGCAACACAGGATATTATTCAGCCAAGGAGTGAACATGAGTGTCATGAATCCTGTGAAAGTTGTTAACAGTGAGTCTTTCATTCAGGAACTGTCTTTGAATACTCTGAGAGAGAGGGCTCTAAGAATTGTTCCCCTGGTCTTAAATTTAGTAGAGATGCCAGACACAAAATATTTCTGACTGCATGCCGAACAGAGATGTTGTCTCTTGGAAACTGTTACGAGGGCCTGATGAGGAGTTTAGAGAATCATTGTGAAATTACATTCTTTGGTTCTTTCTTGATCACCCCCTCTCTCTACTGTAGTTGTTCAGGTACTGCAAAAAGAAAAATACCCACAAGCTCCTTGGTGATAAAGGTTTTGCATTTTTTTATAGATCAGCATATCTCAAATATCACAAAAACAATCTTACTGGATTGGATTATCATACGGAGTTGATGGCTGGTCTTGGGTAGATGATACAAAACTTTTTACAAAGAGAAATGACTGGTAAGTTTTCTGAACTTAAATAGTTGGTGGGTTTTAATCTCTTGTACAATGTCCTCCCTGTGCACTGAAGTCTTTATCTCAACCCATGAGTTTTCTCACCTTTACCCTTCTGATTGTCTCCCCCCATCCCACTGGAGGGTGGAGTGAGTGAGTGGCTGTGTGGTGCTTAGTTGCTGGCTGGGGTTAAACCATGACAGTCCCTGAAACAGAGAAAGAGTCTCAGAAAACTGGAAGTGTGAGCAGGAGAAGGAGTCCACAAATCAGTGCAACCGGTGACTGCTTTTATTATTTAAACCTACTCATTTTATGAAACATGCCACTACTCTATAAGAAGCAACCCACACTTCCTTCAAGACATCCTACCTCCTGCAAAGTCTGCCTGTGCCTTCCTCCCTACTCAGCCACAATTATCCAAATTCACTTCCCTTTTCCAGCAACATCTTGAAACCTTTGTTACACAAAAGTAGTCAACATTAGCTGAAGAGAACTTGTTTATTTTTTCTGTAAAATCTCATCAGCTTACTTGGTGTATTTCACCTTTAGTAACCGTGTGGGGGGAAACTCAGATTCCCATACTGTTCTCTGTGAAGTGAAAGTTCTCCAATGCCTCCTTGGAAACAGGTGCAAATTCTTACACTTCCCACAGCTACTAGACATCGAGCAGAATGATTTGGTTTCTGTGCAGGCAGACCAACCACTGCCTTTCAGTTTCCAGACCCAAATTACCACTACACAAAGCAATGGTTGGAGTGACATAACCACAGTTGAGGAACTAGTGCTATTTTCTGCTTTCATGATGCTCCATACGTAGGCTTTCTTTTTTACATCTTTGAGCTGAAGGCAGGTGGAGAATGATCCTTCGGTCTTGAATTGAAAGAGCTGTTATGTTCTTCAATATTTTGTATAAACCTTTATGAACCTTAAAATGATTAAGCAACATCTGCAATAATGTGTGATTGTCCAAATCATACATTATGCTTTATGCCTTTCTTTAAAATTGGTACATGAGAGCTTTTAACAAGATGATGTGGGTTTTTTTCTAGGATTCATTTGTCCACCAAGCAAAACTGTGCATATGTGCTTTATCGTAAGTCAAGAGTTTACAGCGAAAATTGTTATGAGAAAAATCCCTGGATCTGTGAGAAGGCAGCAGTTCAGCTGATCTGAAAAGATTCTCAACAGAAAAAGAACTGGAAGAGTACGAAGATTTTGATGTTTAGATTTTTCAGAGAAGGGGTGTAATATAATGTTTAATACAAATACATTGGAAACCACACATTTATGGTATTATTTATTATTTTTCATTTGGAATTAATTATTTTCTAAATCTAAATAACTGTATCTGGTGTATCTTGTTCAGGATCCCGAGGGAAGGGAGGCAAGCAAAAAGCAAGATCACAGCTCTTCTTCATAAGAGCAGACTTTGGCCTCTTCAAAGAAAGGCTCAGAAGAGTCCCGTAAGATAAGGCCCTGGAGGGAAAAGGGGCCCAAAAAAGTTGGTTAATATTGAAGGATTGCCTCCTTCAAGCTCAAGAGCGGTCTGTCTCAATGAGCAGGGAGTCAGGCAGGAATGTCAGGAAGCATACATGGACGAACAAGCTGATGTTGGCAAAACTCAGGCATAAATAGGATGCATTCAGAGGGTAGAAGCAGGGCCAGGTAACTGGAAGGAACACAGAGACACCGAGCATGCAGGGATGAAGTTAGGAAAGTCAAAGACCAAAGAAATTTGAAAAAGAAATTCTTTGACAAAGAAAGTCAAAGACCAAAAGGAATTTAACCTGGTGATGGGGTGACAAAGGCAAAAAGGAGAGCTTCTACAAGTACGTGGGTGACAAAAGGAAGACTAGGGAAAATGTGGACTCACTGCTGAATGAGGTAGGGGAGCTGGTGACACAGGACCTGGAACAGGCTGAGGTACTGAATGCCTTCTTTGCCTCAGTCTTTGATGGCAAAAGCAGCCTTCAGGAATCCCAAGTCCCTGAGACCAGAGAAAAGTCTAGAGCAAGGAAAATGTACCCTTGGTGGAAGAGGATCAGGTCAGGGAATGTTTAAGCAAGCTGGACATGCGTAAGTCCATGGGCCCTGACGGGATGCACCCACAAGTGCTGAGGGAGCTGGCAGATGTCATTGCACGACAACTGTCAATACTGCCTGATTGATCATCATCATGGCAACTGGGAGAAGTGTCTGAGGACCTGGAGGAAAGCAAGTGTCACTCTTATCTTCAGTAAGGGCAGGAAGGGGGACCCAGGGAACTATAGGCTGGTCAGCCTCACCTCAATCCCTAGGAAGCTGGTGGAGCAACTAATTCTGGAAACCATTTCAAGGCACATGACGGAAGAGAAGGTGACTGAGAGTAGCCAGCATGGATTCATGAAGGGGAAGTCGTATTTGACCAACCTGACAACCTTTTATGATGATATGATTGGCTTGGTAGATGGGGAAAGAACAGTGAATATTATCTGACTAGACACCAGTAAGGCTTTCAACACTTTCTCCCATAAGATCTTCATAAAGAAGCTGTTGATGTTCAGGCTGGATGAGCAGACAGTAGGGTGGATTGAACACTGGCTAAGCAGATGAGCCCAGAGGGTGGTGATCAGTGGCATAAACTCTACAGCTGGAGGCCAGTCACTAGCAGTGAACCCCAGGGGTCAACACTGGATCTGATCTGGTTCAACATCTTCATTATTGATCTGGATAATCAGGGAGTTTTCTAATGACACAAAGCTGGGAGGAGTGGCTGATACACCAGAGGATTGTGCTGCCATCCAGAGGGACCTCAGCAGGCTGAAGAAATGGCTGACAGGAGCCTCATTAAGTTCAGTAAGCAGAAGTGCAGAGTCCTGCAACTGGAGAGGAACAACCCCATGCACTGGTACATGCTGAAGGCTGAGAAGCTGGAAAGCAGCTTTGCAGAGAAGGACCTGGGGTTCTGGTGGACTCCAAAGTAACCAAGAACCAACAGTATGCCCTTGTGGCAAAGAACACTTACGGTATCCTGGGCTGCATTAGGAGGAGTGTCGCCAGGAGGCCGAGGGAGGTGATCCTTCTCCTCTGCTCAGCACTGGTGAGGTCACACCTGGAGTGCTGGGTGCAGTGCTGGGCTCCTCAGTACAACAGAGACATGAACATACTGGAGAGGGTCCAATGAAGGGTCACGAAAATGATGAAGGGACTGAAGCAGCTCTCCTATGAAGAAAGACTGAGAGAACTGGGATGGTTTAGCCTGGAGAAGAGAAGGTTTGGAAGGGAACTTCTTAATGTATATAAATACCTAAAGGGAGGGTACAAAGAGGATGGAACTAGGCTCCTTACACTGGTGCCTAGTGACAGGGCCAGAGGCAACGGGCACAAAATGAAACACAAGAGGTTCCCTCTGAATATCAGGAAAGACTTTCTTACTGTGCGGGTGACCAAACACTGGCATTGGTTGCCCAGAAAGGCTGTGGAGTCCCCTTCCACGGAGATATTCAAAAAGTGTTCTGGACATAGCCCCAGACAACTGATTCTAGGTGGCAGTGCTTGAGCAGGGGGGATGGAGCAGATGACCTCCAGAGGTCACAGATTCACAGAATGGTTAGGTAGGAAGGCATCTTTAAAGACCATCTAGCCTAACCCTCCTGTCCTGGGAAGGGACAAATTTCATTCAACCAAGTTGCTCAAAGTCCCATCCAACCTGACCTCGAACAGTTCCAAGGAGGGGGCATCCACAGCTTCTCTGGGCAACCTGTGGCAGTGCCTCATCACCCCCTTCATACAAAAATTCTTTCTTTTGTCTAATATAAATCTACCCTTTTTTTAGTTTAAAACCTTCACCTCTTGCCCTGTCACTACAGGCCTCAATAACAATCTCTCTGTGCCTTTCTCATAAGTTCCCTTCATATATGGAAAGGCTGCAATAAGGTCTCCCCAGAGTCTTCTCTTCTTCAGGCTGAACAGCCACAACTCTCTCAGCTTTTCCTCATGGGAGAGCTGTTCTAGCTCTCTGATATGAGGTCCTTTCCAACCTCAACCATTCAGTGATTGTGTCTTTTCAAGAACTCAGATTTTAGACACTAGTGAATAAAATCTCTGTGGGATACCAGTGTGGCCATGCTCAAATAAGATGCTCAATTTAACAGTGCTTGCCATTTTTTAATAGGAACGCTGATTACAAAAATCCCCTTGTTATTGTTCCAAGTTTGAAAGTAACTCTGAGATCTTTACTTCATGTTGGAAAATTGAATTTAGTGGAAAATTGGAAAAGGTTATCATGATGTATTTTATGTGACACTACATTGTGTCTACTAGAAATCTGATGCATATTTCTATATACATTTTGCACAGGGATTCAGCTGGCTCCATCACATTCAACAATGACACATCTTGGTCTATAAGTGTGTGATATTTGTGATAGTCTTACTTATACAGCAGAAGAAACTGCTCCCTTCCCTTGGGTTGTAGTATTATGCTTCTAAATGCAGATTTATTTAAGCACATAAGACTTTGGCCATAATAACATGGGCAAGTTAATGTTAATGATTTATTTCCCCCTACCAAATACTCTTTCCAGCTACATAGTTCTTATTAAATATATGCATCACAACTTGTACTATGACAAGCCTTCAACTTAATTCGACATTATAAATAACAGCAAATATGACTTCACCATGCTCATTTGACTGTCCATATCCTGGAAATGTTTTACCTACAAAGGCCACCTGTGCATTAAGTGTGTTCCAACTGAGTGCTCCAATTCCATATGTCAGTTGAGTCTGTTTCAGGTGCCTACTGTCAACAGCTATGTTCTTCTGAAAAAAAAGTCCAATAAAACTAAAGAATGAGAGAGGAATAAAATGCAGGAAACACTGAATAGGGAGGAAATACTGGCTTTGCTGCTGATGGCTTAATCAGACTTATGAGGTCTTTCTCTGCCAAAGAATATTTCGCAACTCTGAACAATTATTTTTCAAATCAGAACAAAAGGGCAACCTTTCTACAGGAAGAGTGAGTATTTCTTCCTGCTTAGTTTCCTGGGGGGCCTCCAGAATGGTAAGGAGCAGGGAAGGTAGTTAAGTTTTCAGGATAGCAGGCATATATATGTGATTGCAAACTACTGAATCTGAATTTCTGAAATAGAAATGGGCTTCTCTTGAAGCATTTAGACAAGCTCTGCATTTTAGTTTTCAAATGTAAAATCACAAGTTTCTTTTTGATAAATTTGCAGGATGGGAATCTTAATTTAGCAAAAGAAGAAATCCCCACATGACTCTAGCCAGAGAACTGGAGGGTGAGCAATGCTCCCTTTTTCTTTTACCCAAGAGGGTTAGGCATGAGATGGTGGTGGGAAAAGAATCAAAGATTGGAGAGAGGGCAAAAGATTAGACTAAACAAACTTGAATGTATAGGTTTAAATGTAAGTTCCCAAAATCCTGACTGTCTGCAGAATTCCAAGTGCACAGAAAAAAACTCTCTTGACCATCTCTCATGGCTTTGACTTTGATTTTAGGTCTAGGACATGAACACTCATTTTAAACAAAACTGAAAACCTCAGAAAACTTAAATATTTCACTCAAAGCATCCAATATGCAGCTGCATTTACAGTGACATTTCCAGTAAATCATTGTGCTTCTCTCCTTGCTTCCTTTTTCTCTCAGCAGTCCTTAGCAGAGGTGATTTAGCAACATTTTCCATATATCATGTGGCTGTGCAACTTGAAAAATGACAGTATATTTTGCAAGACCTGTGGTTTAAAGGCAGCAGCTTCTTTCTCCACATGAAATCAGACACACATCTATTTTCTCTGCTAATTATGAGTATTGGGATCTTGCTGCAAGAACATTTTTCCCCACTTGGATTTGTTTAAGTTTTCATGGCACAGGTGGTTTACTGTCTGCAACCAAAGGTAAAGAGCACAACTATGCAGAGAAAAAAAACTCACTAAGAAGCAAAGCTGTGACACTCCATTCAAGGTTGCATCTTTGAGCTTTGCTGACGAATTAGCTAATTGTGCAGCTATATGTCAATATGAAGCAACTGAAACCCACAAATCCCTGGGATGCACTCCCAAATGCTGTGGGAGCTGGCAGATGTTATTGTCAGGCCACTCTCCATCATCTTTGAAAGGTCATGGAGGACAGGAGAGGTGCCTGAAAACTGGAGGAAAGCTGGTATTACTCCAGTCTTCAAAAAGGGCAAGAGGAGGATCCAGGAAACTATGACCAGTCAGCCTCACCTCCATCCCTGGAAAGGTGATGGAACAGCTCATCCTGGAGGTCATCTCAAAGAATGTGGAGAAGGTTATCAGAAGGGAGGACAATGGGATCCTGGGGGGTGTTAGGAGAAACGTGGCCAGCAGGTCAGGGCAGGTGATCCTGCCCCCGTGAGGCTGCATCTGGAGTGCTGTGTCCAGCACTGGGCTCCCCAGTTAGAGAGAGACAGGGAACTACTGGAGAGGGTCCAGCGGAGGGCTACAAAGCTGACTTGGGGGACTGGAACATCTCCCTTGGGAGGAAAGGCTGAGAGAGCTGGGCCTGTTCAGCCTGGAGAAGATGAAGAGGGGATCTTATCAATGTCTACAAACATCTTAAGAGCGTCAAGAGGATGGGCCCAGGCTCTTTTCAGTAGTGCCCAGTGACAGGATAACAGTCACAAATGACATCATGAGCAGTTCCATCTGAATATGAGGAAAAACTTCTTTACTTTTGAGGGTAGCAGAGCACTGTAACAGGCTTCTGTTACAGCACTATCAAACCTACCCACCTACAACAGAGGTTTTACCATCCCATACCAGGTTAACTTCAATAAGTAGTTCCTGCACCTTGCCCCAGCACAGCCACCAATCCCCCACAAGGTTTCAAAAGTTCATCTACTGCCCGTGCTGTTTCTTCATCCTCTTCAGGCCAGTCCACCCTGCTTCTCGCCTCTACTGCATCCAGATTCTCTCTTCATCCAGTGCTTCTCTTCCAGCCAGCCTCTCCTCATCCAGGCCCCCTTCTTCTCCTAGGGCCTCTCCTGCATTCAGAGTGTGTGTACACTCTCTCTTCCTGCTGCTTCTTCCAGGTTTCTCTTCACCCAGTGCTCCTCTTCCTCACCTCTCAGAGCCATTTAACTACTTAGCAGGAACCAGCCACAGCTGCACATTATCCACACCAGCCAACCCACCGCCCCTGAAGCCAGCCCACAGCTGTATATTATCAATGTTAATTAACTGCCTTCATTCCTCTATAATTCCTCTACAGCTGCCCAGAGACACTATGGAGTCTCCTTCTCTGGAGATGTTCAAACCCCACCTAGGTGTGACCCTGTACAACCTGCTCTAGGTGAACCTGCTTTAGCAGGGGGTTAGACTAGATGATCTCCAGAGGTCCCTTCCAACCCCAACCATTCTGTGATTCTGTGACTCCATGAAAGCAATATAAGAAAACTGAGCAGAACAGTTTGTCTTTAGAAACACACAGGCACTACGAAGAAAAACATTCATGAGTTTGGTAGATCTATTGAGCCAAATATGCACGTTGGGAGCAGTAGGGAAGTTGTTTGCCAAGAAGCACTGAGAGCGGTCTGTGAGCTGAAGGTTTGTTGTGTAACAATGTGGCATGGGTACAACGCTGATTATACTCTGATTTTAATGGATGTTGTATTGAACTGAAAAGGCTAATTATAAACTCGAGATTTTTTTATTACTGTGAACAACCTAACATCAGGAACAGAGAACTTTTGGGCTATGAAAACCTTATGGCAAGAACAGACAGCAACTAATTACTAATCTAGTGGTGGCTATAAAACAAAAAAATTCACTCTGCCTTTTTCAGTGTGCAGGAAATTCTAAAGATTTGCCTATGAGCATTGTATGACTTGAAATGACTCAGTTCATTCAATTAGAGAATATGATTGCATGCTGCCTTTTGAATATTCTCAGTTTTAAATGCCTTCTGCAGCCAAATGATAGCAGAGATGACATCACCCTTAAGACAAATTAACATTGAAGTTGCACTAATTTCAAAGGTCCAAACTTTCCAGGTAGCTGTGCAAAATGCAATGGTTAGCATGACTTGTGAAGCTCAGTGGAAAGCCTGTTTCTCGAACTCTTTGCTTACTTTACTCAGCAGCACAGCCTCCTGCGAGCCAGCTCGTTTAATGGACCCTGGGAAATCTGAGAAAGATTTCTGAACAGGCTATTTCAAAGGGAGTTAAGAAGAATTGCATGAAGAATGCACAGAGTGATTAACCAATGTGCGTAGGTGGCTAAGGGAAAGTGTAATGTGCAGAAGATACGTGCATGAAATTGCTTTGTTCTGAATTGTTCTAAGTTTCTGAACATTTGAACCTCATATAACAAAAGATATCTGTTAAAATAATTATTGTCTTGCAATTTTACATATAACTAAATTTTTCTCTCCTGGTTTAAGCCAAAATACAAGAAACAATTTATGCTGCATATTAAGCAAATTCAGGGTTCGGTATTACCCAAACACACACAGTAATAGGTTGTACACTGCACATCTCAGGGCAATTACTGGATGCCATGCTCTTCTATTCTGTGCAACTTGGCTCATCATGTAGTGATTATAATTACAAGTCACTGAGGCATGAAGATGTGGTATAAAATGAAAAAATCCAGACAGGAATGAGGACAAGGAACTTTCCACTTGTTTTATAAGTTCCTAAGCTTGTGAATATTCAGCAGCCAGGCACAGGGACCTTCATGTCCCAGACAGGTAGACAAGACAGGCTAAAGAATTCTCCTCTCAAACCCAGTACAGAACAGCAGACTTTCACTCAACGTTTCCTTTCTTCATTTTCTGCAGCATTTCACTCCCAGCAATAGTCCATAATAACAGTGCTTTTCTCATGCAATACTTTCTTTCAGCCAGCCCCCCTCAGTCAGCCATCCCCTCACTGGTCCACTGTTCCCATGCCCATCACACCAGTTCCCTCACATCAGTCTCACTCACTTCTTAAGCTCTTCACCGACGACTCCTCATACCAGCCCCCTCAGGGAGGACTTTCCTGCTTCCTTGTGGTGTGATCTTTAAGATCCTCTTGAATTATCTAGGGTTATGAGATGGGGTGTCCCAACATGCCCTGCACGTTAGAACAACAGCCTGTATGGGTTACCCCTCCCATCATTCACGTCATTTCTGCATCCCCTATAGACCAGCCAGTGCTGGGATCCCAGGCAGAATCTCCATGGCTGCTGAGGTCCTGTGCTTAGACTTAGAAAATGTAGCATTTCCAGACTACGAGAGCGCTGTGTGGCAAGATACTCTCTGTTGTCCCTGCTCCTCTAAATTACTTCTTCATATCCATAATTAAGATAATTGGCGTATTGCTAAATGCTCATTTAGTGAGGGATGCAGTACACTTCGTGGCTGTTGCTGCTGCACAATTCTGATGCATAGCTTTATGTCTGAAATAAATATAATTAGGGGCTTGCCTAAATACCTCGACCTTCCCTGACTCACAGTTCAATTTTCATTGAATGGATGAAATTAGTACAAAACATACACAGGAACAGAAGTCCCAACTATAAACTTGACTCTTCCCGAGAAATTTCAAAGGAACACCTCTATTGTTTGCTAGTGCCATAGAAGAGAGATGCTCTCTCTGATGCAGTCTTTTCTTCAAACAGCCTCCTAAACAGCAGCAAAGCAGCAAGAAGCTTTGTGTCATTAATTTGTATTTGATGATTGTTGAGCCGACTGTGCACAGTGACTTACTAAAAAGACACACTACAGGAAAGGTCAGTAGCAGCGATATTTATTCCAGTTGTGAAATTCAGCAACAAAATGGAAAATGGATTTGAGAAATCAAAGAATTGGATCAAGTGTGACACGGATAATTATCAGGACAGATGTCTTAGAGGAATGCATTTTCCCCACTAATGCCCAGTGCTGCAGAACAATCCACTAGTGGCAGGACTGGAAGTCCTGGGCATTAAACATTGCTGACTTCCCTCAATAAAAATGTGTTGTGTCTTCGCCTTCTGGGTTATAAGCCCAAAAGGCATGCAATCCAATTTGAAAGCTCTTTTCTCTGACCAGGAGAACTAGAAATATTTTTATTTATCTTCTGATTCAGGATGATTCTGTTGCACTTTCTAGTTATCACAGGTGGGGAGTGAAATTAAATCAAATATTTGGAAATTTATTGCAAATTGGGAGCTCACATCCGTGAATAACCAGTGGATATATTTTTGAAAACATGATGTGTTGCTTTTACAAACAGTCATTAATTCCTGTTTCTGGGAGATAGGTATGAATCTTTAAAATAGAGTTCTGAAATCATATACTTATTTTTGTTTCATTTAGAAAGGAATTTTTGAGAAGTGGATAGAAACAGTTTCACAAGAATACAAGGGCTGAAAGAAGAAAGAGGGAATGAAGTTGTTTTAAAAAAAAGTCCAAGAAGGAATCTGGCTGATGTGCATTGCCAGAGGGCAAGTTAAGCTTAGATTATGCCTGATGTTACATTAACCTGAGCTCAGAATCATTTTCCCTGTCGCAGACCACGGGGCAGAACTCACCCCCACAACAGCATATCCCAGGACGGGGCTCCGCAGAGCTCTGCACGCTAGTGCTTCCTTGAGTAGCTCGCTTGCTCGACCACCGCAGGATCCACCACTTTCTCACAAATGTAAAATTTGTACTCGCCACATCCTGCATTGTCTATGTTTGTACGTTGAAGCCACACGCAATCCAGGAAAGGACTTGAGCTGGCTCGGATCTGAAACCTGTGAAAAAATAGCAGATATATTCATCATCCCATGGAAAAAGTCACAGGCTGATACAGTAATTCCCAGCTGCTGCTACCCATTTGACCCACAACAGCATATAAGCTCTCTGACGGGGGCTTGCCCAGGTTGGTGAGTGAGTGATGGGTAATCTGCTGGCAAGCAGGTGGGGGGACAGGCGGTTACTGAGTGGCGAGTAAAGATTGCTGCTCTGGCTAATAACAAATGCGCCTGGATGTGGTCTGTTCCTATCTGCGCAGTGACTCACAGATCAGGGGAGAAAGCTGATCCATCCTCCCACAGCCAGGGCCCCTCAGCTCCATTGCGCGACAGCCCAATCCAGAAAGAGTCAGAACCGTAAAGCTCTGCTGATCGCATTGTGAAGTCCTGTATGGAAATAAATGCAAAGCCGTGAATCACATCCCTGCTTCAGTCATAATGGCCTATGATTTGGAGAAGGAGAGAGGCACATGAAAACCAGCTGCTCACACCCTGCATAACAGGCTTTGTTTCTCAAGTGAATCTGGGCAGTGCCTCTTACTCCTGGCAGTCTGTGTTGTTTTGGAATTAAGGAAAAAGAACCTGCTGAGAGCTTTCAGTAGCTTTCAGCAGCTCTCAACTGAAGAGGAAGTTGAGATAACTGAAGCCTTCACATTAGCTGGGCAATGGGTACAGGATAACTACTTCCTTCCAACACCCTGGTTGCAGAAGTCCGGCATGAAAAGGCCTTTGCATTGTCTGCTATCATTGTACACAGGAAATTCAAAATACAGTAAAACAACAGAGCTCAAGACATAATCCCGTTGCCATTAAGAGTCTGGGTAGAAATTCCTTCACAGTGAAGAGCTCCCCTAGCTGTGCTTTATCTGCTGCTTCATCTACAACTTACAAGTCAGAAAAAGATATGGATCCTCTTCTCACGTGGGAGAAGAGTTCAGGGAGCAAGCCAGGCTGATGAGCTTTCTAGCTGTGGACAGCAGGAAGCTGAAGGCCAGGCTTCTGATATTTGCTAAATAGTTTGCTCCAGCAAGGCAACAAAAGACTTTGCAGCCAGTACTAGCTCAGATTTCTTTGCCCTGAGGTGGGATGAGGATCTAGATGCAGACCCAAGCTGGTGTGTCTCAGTTAAGTTCACTGAAGACAGTAGAGATGCACCAGGGAGGGTGCAGCCACAGCTCAGGTAGAGGGGCTCCAAAGGGGCATGGACACGTTTTGCCGCTCAGTCCAGCACGCGCATGCCATAGCATACTGCACCAGTGGAAGGATGGGAGTGGCTGTTCAGGCCACAGTAAAAAGCAGAGTATATAATTAGAAAGAGAGAAAAAAATAATCTTTACCAGCTCTTCCTTACTCTCTATCTTGAGAAGTCTGGAATCCAGAGCAGAGCACCGAGTCTTGCTTTCTTGCCAAGTTTTCCATTCCTTTGAAAAGTGGTAGCAGTTCTCCCCGTGCTGTAGCCAGTTCTCAGGACAAGGAATACATTTATGTCCTTGAAAACAAAAGAGCTCCTGATCAGGTTTGGCAGCCTCAGCAGTCTCGAGTGGTCTAGTGGATCCCTGCAGGATCACTAGAGCAGTGCACAGCCTCTCTATCACAGAGGAGCAACAATTCCGCCTTCATTCTGCAGCTAAATTCATGTCTTCATCGGAGACTTAATAAACTCAGTTGCCAGAAGACTAGAAAAATGTTTTTAGAAACATGAAAATCAGAAAAACAAATAATAAAGACTTTTTCAATCTGACCAGCAAACCTGGAGTGTGCTAGTAAAACACAAATAGAGGAAATTTTGGAAGGTTGAGCCATGTTCACAGAGACATGGATATAGGTGGATGTAAAAGGAAACTTAGACTTTCAGTCATATGACTACATGTCTATTCATGTGAACTTACTTTTAACTTCTTGTTAATATCAGGGCCAGCTCTTCCCTGCTATATGTTTTACAATTCAATTTATACTTCAACTTTTCTGACGGCATTTCATACTTGCCATGGATTCAGTGTGCAAACATCAGATAGTGATGACCAGCTGAAGTGAAAGTTAATGAGCCCACTGCTGTTAAAGAAAATACCTTTCTGACAGCTGCACTTTTGACTCTTTCTGACACCTTATTCTGTTAGATACCTGTTGGGACCCTGAGTAATACTGAAGCCACAAAGAATTCAGATGCTGGATTTTTCTTTCACTCTCGCACCATTTGGGGAGCTCTGTTTCTAGTTAGAAACTGAAATAACTGCAAGCAGCAGAAAAACCCGTCAGACAAAATATTTTGGACATCTCTGGGGACTGGGTCCCAGCTATAGGGTGAATCATGTTTGTTGCTCTGCAGCTCACAGGACCATAGTGTAACAAACCAGTGCCAGTTGGGAATTCCAGAACTTGATGCCGGATGGCAACAGATAGCACAGCACAGTGCACTTGGCTCTTAGAAGTAGCTTCTGGTTTGTGCTAAATTCAAATGCAGACATTTATATAGATTATAACGTTGCCACTCTCTCACAAGATGTTAATTTATTATGATTCTCTTTCCTCTGCTATATGATAATGTAGTGTATTCAGCTCACCCATCATGAAATTTTCGCACCACTGTTTTGCACTGAAAAAAAGAATACCCTCAGGATATAGTCCGTGAACTGTTGAAGCCAGTGATTACAATCCCATTTGGTAGAGAGCAGCAGTATTTACACTGCTGCATCCACTACTCCATAACAGAACGAAGCTGTCTTGAGGAGTCAAAGCATTTCAGACAATTAAAGCCAGCAGAAATTTTCTGTCAATTTTTTTTTTTACTAGAATTCCCTGAAACTGACTGTGAAAGAAGGAATGGTAGCAACAATTAATTTACCTATTAGAAAAATGGGTGTGTTTTTTTAGAAAAGGGTCATCATCATGGTATTTTCTGAATGAAAATATTTGTTTTAGGGCATAAATCAGGTCCATTACAAAAATTCAATAAACTTACTTCAGAAAGATAAGTTTACTTAAAAAATAATCAAAATGGAAATGCAGCCTTTTGGCTGACTCGGTTGAAACTTGGTTTGAAATGAAATAATTCAGGGCAATTTTAGAGATTTTGATTTTTTTTCTTCCAGTATGGTTGACAGAAAAAATAAAAATCTGTGGCTACCATAATGTGATGGAACCACCATCTTCCCACCACTGTGTACCTCTGGAGGTGGTAAGTTGCTTTACAGTCTCTGTCAAGTTCAAATTCTGAGCCTGGAGGAGCTCCAGCTGCTGGTTGAGGCTTCCCATAATTGCCTTTTGCAGGGTGAAGTTTTCATCCCTTTCACGCACAAGGTGGCGGACCAGGATGATTTGAATCACAGCAAAACAAGAATGAAATTGTTGCATTAATATTAAAGCTAAACTGCTCAATGCAGCCTGAATAAACTTACCAAGGACACATGTACCTCCCCATGACTGAATATACCTGACCTACATACAGTCTGTGCACATCTAGGAGCAAGATGTAATACATCCCAATTTCAAAGACTGGGAGATCCCTTGAGAGGGTAAACTCTGCCAGCAAGGGATACTTTTTTCATCATTAAATCCCTCAGGCTAACCCTCCCTCCCCCTTAATTAATTTCCTAGACATCTAGCTGTCCACACTGAACTCCAAACACCCCTTCTGTGACCATACTTACGCCTGGCAGCCAAGACTCCTACAGCTGCCACTGAACTTATGCAGAAGACCCCAAGAACTACTGTAGCCAGTCGCCAACAGGAAGATGGAAAGGGGGAATCTGAAATAGACAAAAAGAAAAAAAAAAAAAACCAGCAAGAACAGGAGCCTTTCATCTTTGTATCTGCAGCTCCTACACTGCACATGACAACATGACTGGTAGTCTGCTCAGTGAATTGCTGAGCTTCACACCAGTATGTGGTGTCGCGTTATGAAAATATTCCTGTTGTTTGGCCATGGCCAGTCCTTCTTAGGAGTTGGGGGCTGGGAAGCTAGCAAGCCATGTTTAAAAGAAAACAAACTGAAAAAATAAAGCTGAACAGCACAGAATTTTGCATGTGGGAAAAGAACATCAAAGAAGTATTTGTGCTTACAACATGGCTGAAATTTTCATATGCATCCAGGTATTGGGGTGTGTTTTGAGTGTCTAAACTGCCGAATCAGGAAAGGATTCACCTTTTCAGAAAATAACCTCAGAAACAGTCAGCAATGAAATTCAGGCCTCTGCAAAATAATCTGAAATTATGGCATACAGATGTGAATAAAACCACATACCTGCAGTTGCACAGGAACAGTCTCACATCTGGAAATGCACATACCCATTCTTGCAATGTGGGCAAATGCAAACACCCGTGTGAATTTACAGTGCCAAATCACAGAGGAAAGGATTACTTCCAATTTAAAAATTTTGTGTTCTTTTACTAGACTCCTGTACAAAATTCCAGTGGGAATACTAATATTAATTTGAAATCACCAACAGAAATAACTGGCATACCAGTCTGTGGTATTCTTGCCTTTTATTCTCTCTGTTCCCTAAACCTTTCACCGAACAGTGAGTAAGAACCCTACTAGATACTGGGAGTTCACCTTCAGCCTCCAGGTATAAAACTCAAGGACCCCTCAACAAGTGAGAATGAGATAATTACTGCCTAGCCAGTAAGTGGAATTTTCCTTCAGAAAGAGCTCTTTATTATCATTTATTATCAAATTTATCAAATTAATCTCCAGGCATTTAGTTGGGCTGTAACATAACATGTCTTTACTTTGCTACTACCTTTTATACAGAGCAGTTCTAAAGCACTAATGCACAGCATAAGGAACATGGATTTGGGATCAGTCACATTCCTCTCTTCCTCTGTGAAGCTATGCAGCATAATATTTATGATTTTTAAGTACAGAAAGGTATTTGTCCATCTATTCCTTCCCTTAAGAGAAAATGTGGTTTTTCCTAGCATTTGCTTTATTCAGTTAGTCACATTTGAATAAGTAAAGCTGAAAGACTTTTGCAAGGTCCCTTAGGCAGATTACTTCACTAACTTCCAGGAGCTAACACCTAATGTCTAACTGGAACATGTTTATTTTTACTTAACTGCACCCCACAACCATAATTACATGATTCCTCTCAAATCTGAACAGGTTTTCCACATTTTCCACCCTTCCATTCTTTTTAAGCTCCTGTCTCTTTTTACTTTCTTTCCCCAATTTCCTAGAAAATTTGAGTCCAAAGGGCTCCCAGAAGCCAGATGCTTCTTGGCAGGCGACACCCTCCTCTGAGTGCCACATGAAAAATGTTCTCCAAGGTGAGAGTTTGCCTTGGAGAGAGCTGCCCCCCAACACCACCACTACCTTTTGCTCTGGCAGTCTGGAGCTCCTGGTCCTGGGATTTTTCCAGTGTTATAAACCTCAGGTCTGCATATGTCACTTCTCCACTTGTCATTTCTGGCAAGGTTACAGGAGGGTTCAAAAGTTTGCTTGGTCCTACGCGAGAAACAGAGATAAGGTCCTGGCTGGGATCAAAGGACTGGTCGGTGTCATTGGAAGCTAGCAGAGTGATTCACGCAGAAGTCAGAAGGGTTTTTTTGGCTCATACTAAAGGATTTTATGACACAGTGATACTGGGGGTTGTTTACATGCAGCAGAGTCCCAGAATAGTATTTAAATCTCCTGTGTGTGCAAAAATGCAATGGGGCACAGAAATCTCGCAGTTCTCGGTTCCTGGAACAGATGCATAGAGTTACCCAATTTGGGAGCCCATCCTTTCTGTGGAAATACAAAGAAGGAAGGGGAGAGACAAAGAGGAAATTACATTACTTTTTTATTAAGTCTAAACAATCCCTTGAAGTTTTGCAGCAGCGGGGGGGGGGGTGTTTCCTGGCTTTATTACACAATGATTAATATTAAATAAATTCAGCCAGAAGGGCTCCTCGATCTCTTAGGCAGCACAGGAGGACTAGAGGCAAATGGAAGGGAGAAACATACTGATCACCTTTGCTCGTTGTTTGTAAGCACATCGCGCTTACCCTGATGGGGTAGCACATCGACTTCTCACAGCCGTTGCCCAGTCCTAGGAGACAAAGAAATGAATCCAGGTTCCCCAGCTGCTGCTCCAGGTATGTCTGCACTGTAAAAGGTAATGAGCCGAAGAAATATGCTGAACTAATTGGGAGTCTGGGTAGAAAATTCATGTACCAGAGTATGATGCTGTGCTTTCGGGACTAGCTCTGGGCTGGAAGCAGTCTCATGTGATAATCACTGCCATTTAGCCAGAGTGATTAACAGAGCACAGCAGCGTGCCATTCTGCTAGGGCTGCGGCTGCGTGCCAGGAGGGGTCACCTGTCAGCTTGAGCACCTGCACCATGCTTTCTCGAACTTTGAGTCCGAGGAATAAGATGGATAAACTTAACTGGTCCTACATTTCCTGGTATATCTAGGTCTTCTGGCAAAATGACAGGAATGAGATTTTCGGGTTTATTTCATGTGGCTGTACCGCACACAGCCCAAGAACTGCTGGTCTCACCAGCTATTAAGTCAGGAACAAGGATGAGCACCAGGTAGCACAGAAGATACCCCCCAGCACCACATCTCACTGGAGACTTTGCCAGCCCCAGGCTGCTGGAGATCAAAGCTCCCTGTGTACTGAGCAGAAAGCATCCACAGGCTTTTATCTTACAGTGGAAAACCTGAGTGCAGTGACTTAGACTCCAGCATCTGGGCACACATAAATAGAAAAATAAACGTTAATTTCCAGGAGATCCTTACCCTGTCTCCAATGAGCTGTTGCTTTTGAACCCCCTGTCATGTTTTCTGTCAAGGGGAGATAACAACCCTTATGTCCCCAGTGGAAAGAGCATGTGTGCTGGGTTTGGCTGGGATAGAGTTCATTTTTGTCATAGTAGCTAGTATGGGGCTGCGTTTTGGATCTGTGCTGAGAAGTGTTGCTAACAGAGGGATGGTTTAGTTCCTGCTGAGCAGTGCTTGCACAGAGCCGAGGGCTTTTCTGCTTCTCACCCCACCCCAGCAGCAAGCAGGCTGGGGGGGCACAAGAAGCTGGGAGGGGACACAGATGGGACAGCTGACCCCAACTGGCCAAAGGGATCTCCCACACCATATGGTGTCATACTCAGGAGGAAGGGGGGACGTTCGTTTGGAGTGATGGCATTTCTCTTCTCAAGTAACTGCTACTGGTGCTGGAGCCCAGCTTTCCTGAAGATGGCTGAAGACCTGCCTGCCCAAGCGAAGCAGTGAATGAATATCTTACTTTGCTGCTTGCATACACAGATTTTACTTTACCTATTAAACTGTTTTTATCTCAACGTATGAATTTTCTTCCTTTTACCCTTCCTATTCTCTGCCCCATCCCAGCGGAGGGGGGAGTGAGTGAGCGGCTGCGTGGTGCCAGCTGGGGTTAAACCACAAGTGTGAAATGTGGGGGGGAAGCGTTCTGCTTCTTTATGCACAGTTTATTAAAAAATGATCTGGTTTTGTTTTATAAGCAACAGAGGGCTTTTGGATTATCATCATTCAGTGTAAAATACATGAAAGCTATGATAATGTCTTACTACACCTGCAAAAGTGTCAGGGGTCCTTCTGAGCCCCAAATGTGTTCCCATATTTTACATTTCTAAATGCCCATGGGGAAGTATTGGGTATGACTAATCGAGCTGGCTTTAGGAGAATACTCCTTTGAAGAGTAACAGGGACCAAGGAGCAATTTCTCAACAACTTCTAAGAACAGCACAACAGCATTTTTTCAGCTCATTGAGAAGCTTTACTCCCAGTTAAGACCATGCTACCTAGGAAATAATAGAACAGGCTTGAGATGCATACCTTGATACAACCAGAACAGGGAAGCAGAGATGACAGAAGTATTTTCTGTCCTTACCACATTCTGCTTTCTCTGGCATCCAAGGAAGGTTATGTTCAAATCACATAGCTTACCACAGAACGGACCCTTAGATTTTAAACAATCACAAAGAACAGAGAAAAGTCAATAATGGGATATTTTTATTTGGTTTAGCAGCTCTGTAAGACTCTGGTCACATTCTTAGAACCTTTTGAAAGGTGGCAAGGGGGAAATATCAAAGAGAAAAGTCACTTCAATACAACATAAAACAAATAATAAAATATTAAGATAACTGAGGCAAAAGACATGGGGAATATGGAGAAATTGAAACCATTGTTGAATGAGAAGACAGCAGGATGATAGGTGGATTACTGGAAGGAAAGTATTAATGAAAATGCCATAGGAATAGAAAAAGAGTGATTAATAAGTTTCAGCAAGAATGAGTTATACTATGCTTTTGGAGAGGACACTGTTTCATGTCACACAGCTGCATGTCATACTGCTGCTTTTCCTTTAGAGAAATTTTTTATCACTCTATATGATATTGCTCCAGTTTGATCCTTCTAAAATTCGGAATTCTCATGAGACTGAATTTCAGTTAAAAATCAAGTTAAAAATCAATACTGAATTATCGCACTGATAATAAAAAGCCCCTGAAAACGTTGTTAATTTGTACTTCTCTTCCCTTCCACACTGAATCCCACCAGGCTTGAAAGCTGTACATACAAGGAACACTATTTTACAGTTCTGCTGGGTCTTTTCTTCTAAAACTCCCGTAATACTCAAAAGAGTTTAAGGAGAAATAGACAGAAAGACTATTGGGCAATTCCCATATAAGTACAAAGTCAATAGCTCATGGTTTTGTGTTTCTTATTTGTCCACCTGGAATTGGAAACGTTCTTCCAGTAGTAGATTAGGACGGATGGATGGAAGGATGGATAGATAGGTAGATAGATAAACTCATGCTAAGACATGTTTATACTGCACCACTACTTTTATAATTAGAGAATGCTAAATGGTTTTAGCTTGCCTTGGGAGAATACATTATGTTTATGAATCCATTGGTTCTGCTCTGCAACACTAATTTGCATCACCAAGGCTAATGATTCACCAGTTTAATGTGAATGCATTGTGCTTGCAACATGGGGCAACAAGTTTCTCTAGTTGCTATCCTGCCGTTAACATATATTCATGCACCAGTTCCAAGTGGTTCCCAAACACAAATAGTAACACATTACTGCAAAGCATTTTTTTCTCTCTCAGCTATTCAAAAGAGAAAGGGAAGGTGAACACGATTATATGCATGTAATAACACTCTGAATAGCCATGAGCACTAACAGAAATCTAAAGCAGTTCTACAAGAGAGAGAAAATTAATGGGTCATTGAATGGAACCTGCTAATGCAACCAGCTGCAGGATAAGTAGTATCCAGGATAGGAGAATCAACATTTATTCCCTGTGGTGCAAAGTATTTCGGGGGACTTGGCTGGCCATGCAGGAAGTTCAGGAGTGGGACCTGTGAGTGAGCAGAGTCTCAGTTGCAGGATGGATATAGCAGGGACTACCAGGTAAGAGGGATGGTGGCAGAGCCTTAAAATGGGCGATATAAGGGGTGTTGCATATGCATACATATATGCGCATTATGCATACATATATATGCATCTATGTGTTTATATGTGTTGCATTCATATATATATATATAAATGCACATACACATATACATATAACCATATATTCAAAATGCTATATACAATTATAATATTGCAAATTCACTTCAGCAGGAACATCTTGCTTGTAACATACACTATAGATGTTGATCATATAGCTAAAGTCAACAGATTGTATCCATATAGGTAGGACAATGTGAGTGCAGGGACAGAAAAGGTACTGGAAGAGGGAGAGGAATCTGAACTCCATTTGAACAGGTCAATAACATGACCTTCAACCCACCTCCCTCGGGGTAGGGGCGGGGAGAGGAATAATTGGGAATGAACAAACTCGAGAGACCCTTTCTGCTCACAGAAGGGAAGGGTCAGGTCTGCAGAGATCTCACGATGCCCTTCACTGGACTAGCTCAACATCTAAAGTAAGAACTCGTAGCCACTGCTTTTCTCCTGATCTGACTGGAAGGCTTTAGAGATCTCGTCAAAAGAGAGAGAGAAGCAGGCCAAAAGAATACAAAAGGAGACAGGCAGAAATAAACAGGAATTGTCAGTGACAAACAGGGAAAGAGAGAAAGCAAAAACCTGAAGGGCAGGTAGAAGGATAGACCCAGAGGACAGAAAGAGGCAGAGCAGGAAGAAGAGATTGGATTCAACGTACAACAAGGAATCTGCTCCTTCTCCTGGTCAGTGGACTGGTGAGGATGAACTGAGACTAGAAAGGACAAGAAGGCATCAAGCAGCTTGAGAGACCAAGAAGCCACAGAACCGCCCTAAGGGGATGCATAGCCCAGCCATGATCTGCTTTATTTTAGGGTGTTTCTTATGGGTAAGTCACACCTCAGGTTCCTTTTTATGGGCTCTCTGCTCCGTTAGAGAGTTATCTTGGAAAGGTGGAGGGGCGTTAGCAATTGACAGTCACAATAATTTCCCTCATACTAGAAAGAACTGGACATATAAAAGGCAGACACAGAGAAGAGAGTATTTGCTGCTATTCCAGAGATGGTAACACAGAAGTCAGGAATGAGATGGGTAAGAGTGCTGGAGGGACAGAGCAGAATTCAAGTCAGTGTGGGTATAATACGAAGCAGGGCATTTAAAAGTTCTTAATATTTGAGCATGGAGAAGGATCTACATCTGCAACATGACATAGGGAAAGGGAAACCTGTGGTGAGGGTGAAGGCAGGTCAGTGTCTGCTGGGAACAGTGCTAAGTAGGATTTTAATGACTACAGGAAGTTAAGATATGAAACAATGCAGTTGATATTACAGTAACTTCAAAATCTACAGCAGAATATACAACGGAAACAACGGAAGACAGATAACAGTAAGTCCTTACCATAGGAGATTCAGACTGGCAATAGTCCAGGTAACAGAGATAAAAGTTGCATATGACAGACTTGGTTCACTCTAGTTGTGTCTTTGGTTTTCTCCTTCTAGTTCCCCCAAGTGAGAGGTGAGGAAGGCTGTCTCAACACTGAACTGTGAGTATTTGACCATCTTGCACTCTAAGAAGACAGTGAAGGACAAAGGCAGTAGCAGACATCAGTGTTATGATGTGGTGGCTGACACTTTCCACCAAAGCTTATTTAATTGCGACTATTGAAAAGTCATATAAAATTTCCATTGCTTTGAATGTGAAGTGTATTATTATTAACCAACGTACTGATCATGTACTGTTCCTGCTACCTCCTTGCATACCTGCAGTGGTTAAGAGCTTTCTGGTGTAATTTTGATTGATTGAGATTATGAATTGGGAATTGACCTTTCCTTGAAAAATT
The DNA here is from genome assembly GCF_023634085.1 of Falco cherrug. Taxonomy (NCBI): domain Eukaryota; kingdom Metazoa; phylum Chordata; class Aves; order Falconiformes; family Falconidae; genus Falco; species Falco cherrug. The sequence continues at coordinate 9,189,140 of NC_073701.1, forward strand.
GGTTTGAAATACACTGCTTTGATGAATATCTCTTGGTTATGTCATTCATAAGAATAACAGAAATTATATTCTGTCAAAAAAGACAAAACAAATGTGAATGCAGATCCCTAAAGTTTGCAAACAGAATCAGACAGGCAAAAATATCAGGAGAATGATAAAGTGATAAAGTCAAACAGAAAGGAAACTCACCTAACAGGGAGATTGATGAGGTCAGCGAGTTTCTCATCACTGTGCCATTTAGAAGCCAGGTGGTAAGTGAGGAACATGCAGGGAGCTGGAAGAGGGTACAGTAAGGATCTTTCCATTTATTTGGTATTCTGTGGCTAACTATTTCTTGTACCCTCTTCTCCTCAGCTGTTCAGGTACAGAGTGGGACCGTTTGTGGTATATCTGGTAAGATGGCATATGTTTACTCTAAATATCTGCATCTCTGGACAATTCCAGTAGCAAAGAGTGGGATTAAATGTGACCTGTTCAAGTGTGATACCACCACCTGCTTTCCTTTGGGACATCAGTAGCAAGGCAACCCCTTAGCTATTGCATCATCTTTAACAAATGTTGACTTCTTAGTCTCCTTTTTTATTCCACGTATTAATTTAGTTGGATGAACAATATTAGTAAAGAATTCATGGCACAATATGCCTTTTAAAAGGCCCATATTTTTAGTAATTTCACTCTGATTCCTTAGTAATTCTCACCAGGATTAGATTAAAAAGGATGGTAGCTGTTGGATGTCTACAAACTGCAATAAGAGTATAGCCAGAAGATTGAGAGTGACATTTTTTTCTCTTTGAATGTCACTCATGAGGACACATCTGGAATATCTAGTCCCATTTTGGTCCCTCAGTACAAAAGAGATGTTGACAAACCGGAGCAAGTCCACTGGGGAGCCAATAAAATAGTCAGGGAACCAGAGGACACGATGGCGGAGTGGCTGGTTTGTTCAGCCTAGAGGAGGCAAAGGGGGCAACCTGCTTGCAGTTTTCCACTACCTGAGGTGGATCTTGAGCGAAGACAGAGCCAGAGCCTTCTCAGAGGTGCCCAGCAGGACATAAGGCGACTGGCCAAGCTGCATACATGGAAATTCTGATTAGACAGAAAAAATGCTTCCCCTGAGGAGGGTGCAGCACTGGAACAGCTGCCTGGAGGGAACGTGGGATCTCCATCCCTGAAGACTGTCCAAATTGTGCTGGACAAGGCCCCAGATGACTTTGTCTAGCTTTCAGGTTAGCCTTGCTTTAAGCAGGGAGAAACATTAGAGGACTTCTGCCAACAAAATCTTCCTGTCTTAATTCTATGTCCTCTCCCTTACCAGGCTGGTGGTGGCGATCGGTGGGCTGCTGCTCCTGTGTGGCCTGGTTTCCATCTGCGTGAGATGCTGTTTTCATTGCCATCAGACAGGGGAGGAATCAGGTCCTCAGCCCTATGAGGTCACCGTCATTGCTTTTGATCATGACAGCACCCTCCAGAGCACCATTACCTGTGAGTTGGCTTTGATGGAGCCTGGGGACCTCAGCACACACCAAAGAGAAGGGCTGCACTGTAAAAAGCCCAGATTGCAGCATCCCAGGGCTGACAGAGGGAAATTCATGGCAGGATGCAGGGAAAGCAGCATCTGGACACAGTACAAATGCAGGTGCTCACCAGCCTTCTTGTAGCAAATGCAGCCAGATGGTGAATCAGCTGTGAGACACATTTGGGTGGAATTAGGGCAGCTACACGCCTTGGTGGCATTTGAGGAAGGAGCAAGTGTGGGATGTTGCTGATGGGGTTTTCCGCGCATCCCTTTTAGGGAAGGACAAGGGCAGGAAAACATTCAGGCTGTGGGGAAAGAAAAGCCTGTGCACTGCAGGTATACCTGTCCTCCTCTAATCGCACGGTGCTTTCAGGAAGTGGCAAACAGCATTTGTCTCCTCCCTTTCAGCTCTCCATTCTGTGTTTGGGCCTGCTGCCAGGAGGATATTAGCGGTGGCACACTCCCATAACGCTGCGCAGGGACCACCACCCCTCTCGGCATCAGACACTCCTCCAGTCTATGAAGAAGCTCTGCACATGAGCAGATTCACCGTCGCCAAGGCAGGGCAGAAAGTGCCAGACCTGGATCCAGTGCCAGAGGAAAGACTGCAGGCATCTGCCAAGGGCAAGGATGCCCAGCCATCCCTCCCAGGACATTAGTACCTGGTTTTACTGAATGTAGTTACATGCAGAGACTAATTCTTCTGGTCAGGGTTCGGAATATCAGATTAAGTTTCTTAGTCATTAGGGAAAAGCAAAAAAAGAGACTAAATTCCAAATATTTTCAGATCCAGCATATTTTGATGGCTCCTTTTGACCATTTTTTGAGATAACTGGCCATTGGCATTCTCCATGTCCACATACACACATCACTACTGTCACAGTTTGCAGGAATAAGCAGGCAGCAGAGTCAAGGTGCTGAGCCACTTTGCAGGCTAGTGACCTGCAGGGAGATGGCAGATGCTGGCTCATTCTGCTTGCATCCACCCAAGTTTCCTGGGGATGGCAGAGAGATTTTCACAACAGAAAAGAAAAAATGAAGACATGTGAGATCTTAATACCTAGTAACATCAAACTTCTCAAAAGTGCCAACCATTTATAGTAAATTAAAAAAAAAAAAAAAAAAAAAAAAAAAAAGAAAGAAAAAAGGAGCTGTGTAGGAACACAATCTTCATGTAAACAAAAGACAGCATACATTGGTCGTATGTGCAGTAGATGTCCTGAACGCCCTACAGGATATATGTCATGAAGACAGTCTGGTTTTGAATACGATACATAGCAATTCTAAAATAGTAGTCACAAGCTCTTACATTTTAAGTAACAAATATGATGTCTATGCTAGCCGATCAAACGAGGGAAGGAGCGAGAACAGTACCTCTGAAATAAAGTCAATCATATTTTAGTTGCATTCATATTGTATCATTTATAAATTATTCCTAATGTTGCTGTCAAAAGCAGGTCAAATTTAATACAACCATTTAAAACATTTCAGCCATTTCTCAGATAGAAATAATTTGTGAGTCTTTCCTGATGAATACAAATATGTTGAATGACCCAGAAATATTAATCAAACTGTTTGGATGAACATAGGTATGGACCATCTGTAAAATGTTTTCTTGGACTAGGTATTCATTGAGAAGGCGACCTCAATTACATCAGTATTATATCCACCCCAGGTTCAGCAACTGAAAACATTCAAGCAGAGGGACATCAAAAATCAAATGATAAGCAGCCAAGAATGAATTGCGTGTGTATGTTAATGTTGATATGAATGCACAGGTCATGGATATCACATCCTTCTTGAAGTGGCTGCATGACCCTTCCTACTGGGGTACCCAAATTCTCATGTCCTTAATATGCTGATCTTCTCTCCTGTGAAATACAGAAAAAATGGTTATTTTGTAGATAAGGAAAGGTCCACGAATATCTTTAGGAGTCTAACTGCTGTTGAGATTACAGTCTTAGACAATTTTAGAGGTTGATAAGATAGCTTCAGCATAGAGCCAAATTGAACAACCAATACATCTTTGATGATGTCCCAGACCTTGCCCAGTCACATGAATTCTGTATCCAAAAGAACTTAATGAGGGTCCTGATTTCCTAGGCCAAAATCTTCTTCCTGAATTGCCTAGTCATTACCTAACGGTACTGTTAATGAATGATAAACTGGAATATAATAAATAGATAAATAAGTGACATATAAGGTTATGTCTTTTCTGCTATGCAGCACACTTGAAATCATAACTGTTTGGGGAACATCTGCTAGAGTGACCTATTTCATTAGCTGCCCTCTGAAGTCCAGTTCAAGCCTGACTTCTCCACCATGCTGCAGAACGTTTCCTGGAAGGCTTTTGTGTACTGCACAGTAAAAGCCCGAAGCAAACATTTGGACCTGCTGAACATGCGTCAAGCACTATCAAGCCCAGAAACTTCCTGGAAGCCTTCACAATCGTTTCCAGGGGGAACATACCGTTCCTCCCGCACCTCCACCCCTTTCCTCCTGCCTCCGAGCCCCAAGCTCTGCGGGCATTTAACAGGAGATGGCAGCCCTGCTCCACAGGGCAGCGATCCTGCCTAGCAAAACAGGAACGGACAACTGTTAATAATTCACAATAGTAATTTTTTTTCTAAGATGTGCAATAGAAAGGGAAGTTTTAAAATTCTTAGGTTTCCCCTCCTCTGCATCAAATCACCTCTGCTATCTCCTTTCTGAGTTTCAAGGGGAAGAGTAACAGGTCACTCGTATCCAGAGGTGGGCCTTACCTGCTGATTTCAGCAGGTTTCCCTTGACCAAAGCTAGTACCACCTAACTCTCCTAGCCCTTCCCATCTGCTCACATCCTTCTTTGTTTGTCTCACTTAGTTGTTAGGTGCTAAAGCAGGTACCCTCAAGGGTTTTTTTACTGGCAAGACATCCAAAATATTTCAAGTGAAAATAATGATAGACAGCACTCCACTTGCTCAGGGATTGTTTCCTACTAAATGTGACTTCAGATAAGCACTCAAGAGCCCATAGGACATAATAAAACACCAAATCAAAGCCAACAAACAAAAACCAGAAGCAGACCTACAAGCACTCTAATTAACCATACAAGGTTATATATGAAAGCAAAGACCAGGTGTCAGTGACTGCAGACACTTCACTCTTGCCCTCAGATCTGTTGTGATTCAAAAACATACTCTCCTCACAAACAACCCAAAAATGAGGACAGTCAATAAAGAACACAGGTACTTTGTGAAGAAGCAGGACCACAGCCCATAAAAATATAGCAAGTTTACATATTTACAGAGCTAAACTGCTACTTGGTACTGCAATTTACTGTTACTCAGCTAGTTTTTTTACTCCGTTGGCGGTGGTTCCATCTCACTGTTGATTCTGGACATTCAATATCTTTGTGTATTATATTATACTGGCCAATAAGCACTTTGAAAACTTTTATGCTTCCAGATTAAAAATTAAACATCAAATACTATTAAATATAAGGAACTAATACTTCCATACAACTTTTAAACAAATATTCAAGTAGCAACTGTTTTCCCCATGCTTAAGAGCAATAGCAGCGTGAATTGCTCACAAATAAAGAGTGATACACATTTGAAGATAAATAAAAGGGTTCTGCTAATCATTAAATAACTTTAGGGTTTGTTCAGCTGCTGTGTCAAGCTGGCTGTACTGGAGTACTCATTTTCTGCACGACAAGGGAAAGAATACCATCAAGAGCAATTCTCTTTAGTTATGAATAATTAAGTACCTGCATCCAAAGAACCTCATGCACTTCATAGACTTTACCCATGTTGTCACGCTGTCTATGTATCAGACAAGCCTTAGTATTCCCTGTGTAGATGGGGGAAATGATGCACAAAGTACTAAAAATAACTACACCATAACCAAGTCACTGACCCTTGGCTCGCCTGTTACTCAACCTTTCACCAAACACTGTGAAAAGGGTGGGACCCGAGCAAGCATATGACAAGTGATCTCAAAGGAGTCTTGCAACCCGTCTCCACTGGCTACCTTTAGCCTGCGCGTGGAGTAATTTGGGCTGGAATCACATGAGGGGAATAGGAGTAAACAACACCAGGTGCCGCAGAGGAGTTGTCCACACCACCCTTAAGCTCCTGTAGAACACGGAGTACTTGAGAAAGACCGATCTTATTCAGAAACACTCCACAGACCCCACTGTTGTGTTGCTCCTCTGTTTTCGGAGGACTGTTAGTAACAGTGATCCCCTTCTCCACCAGGCCACTCCAGACCATTGGTTGGAACAAAGGGATCTCAGACTTGTGTTGTTCACATCTGGGCTTTTGTCCTTTATTGCTGCTTTTCACCACAGGACAAGGTATATTCCTTAAGCTCCTCATAACATCATTCACATGCATTTAAGCAACTTGAGCTGAGGGTGGGCCACGCAATTAGGAATGAGCAGCTTTTTTTGTAAAAAAGTAAGAAGCTGTAGAAAACAGAGCAGTGAGACAGCAGCTCAGCATAGACAACACAGAGCTATTTCCTAGAGGAAAGGAAAACATCTACACAATTAGCCATTGTTTGATGGGAGTGACTAACCCTGTGTCCTCACCCAGGGCCAATGTGCCCATACTTGCTCTGAGGCTGCTATAGATCCAGCGTCAAATGAAACCGGTGACCCGTCAGGAGTGGTGCAGGAGAAAAAACAGTCAAGGACTGTGCCATGGATGGACATCAAACAGAGCAGAATCACAAGTGACTTCATCACACCCTCTGTGGTTTAATTACCATTCAGACTACAGAGTAGAAATGTTCTGACCACAGAGGCTTTGATAAGCTGAATCCACACTAAAGAAAAAAAAAAAAAGAAAACAAAAAAGTCAGCCTATGATAACACAAATGGAGTAAGTAGCCAAGAAGAGGTACTAATGAAAGAAATATCTAAGGGAGTCCAGAGTTACAGGTAGCTGAACAGTAGCTGAACAAGAGACATCCACCTAGATGACATGTCGAAGAAACATGGGGCAAATAATGCATATTTTTATCCTTAATTCACAAAATTTTAGCCAGTTAGATACCTAAGCTAGCTTCACTTCACAATAGTGCACTGCAGAGCTCCCAGCAGTGCCCCTGCAACACTGTTGTGGTACATACAGCACATGGCTGCAAACCCTGCCCCCAGATTCGGCACAAATATTTTTATCTCCTGCTTCTACAGCTACAGCACTGGCAGCGCTTGGGGAATCCCTTTTAGAGTGAACCGCTGCCTATGTGAGCTGCAGACACAGTAATACATCACGTGCTCAGAGCTGTTCTGACACTCTAGGTTAAGAAAGACTATATTGTTTCGACACTCTGTGAAGGACCACTTAGTGCTGGCAGTCCAAGGTAGGAAAACCAGCCAGCCCCACTGCCAGTTCCTCCCTCTAGCACAGGGACCCAGAATGTGAGGTTTGTCACATGCCCATGGGTTGACATTTTAATAAGAACTCTTAAGTCAGATGATTAGCTGTTTGTCACTGCTTCTGCATGTATCATCTTCCTGCCTGCTGTTGTGCCAGTGATGTTATTGTTATTACTGAGCTGGAGGAGAGGGCTGGGAATTCGGTGCCTGATGGGGAGGAAGCAGGGAAGTGGGAGGAGCACGGCTTGTGGCTGCATATCCAGGGCTGCATCATCAAGGCAGGAGGAGTTCAGTAAGCAGATTTATGATGCTCACGTGGGTTTGTTGGGGGAGAAGTCACCTAGCAATGCACTTGCAGGTCACGTCTTTGCATCAGACCAGGAAAGAACCCTGAAATTCCTCTCTGATTTGTCAACTGAAAAACAAACTAGACGCTAGCTCAACTGCCTTGTGTACAGTCTTGAAAATGGAAACAGCAATTTACAGGACAACAAGAGCTGGAGATCAGTCTGTTAAGATTTCCAGAATGTGTTGTGGCCTGGGTGAAATAGACTAGAAAATTTCCTTTCTTTTGTCCTTGAGGAAGAGGCATCTGCATCAGTACAGACCTTAAATACACTTTAGCAACTGCTATGCTGCAGGCAGTTAGGAAGCAAGGAGTCAGGTATTATAGAAGGGTGCAATGCCATGAAACCAGAATTTTCCCCAAACTCTGGGATTCCTTCAGTCTAGGCTGTTTTGTGGCACTGCACAAAAATAATGCCTTCCTTCTGACTCATCCTTTTGAGGTCTCCTGACGCTGCCTGCAAACATAGGGAAATGTTCACATGGCCTAGGACAGACAGAAATAAGTTGATGATGCTTCCTGTATAAACCTTATCTACATGAACTCGTGAAGGTTGGGACACACCAATCTACGCCATTCCCACTGTGGGCCACTCTATCCTTAAGAGATTTGGGTGTCCACCTGTTGGAGCTGACCAGTGAGCTGTGCAGGTGGTCACACTACACCATAATGAGTAGACACTAAAGTACCTGCCAGAGTTCTTGGGGGCACACTTTGGCCATCCAAAAGTAGAAGTCATGATTCAGGTGAGAAAAATTCCACTGCAATGTGCCTATTTATTGCCATTGACCACAAAAGCCATTTAAGGTGACAGGCTCAGCCGCACACATCTACACTGTAAGTGTAGCTGAGATTTCTGTCCCATGCCCATTTACACTCCTGTGCCAGGCAAGATGACCTAGGAGCTGCCACCATCTGACTGTATCTGCAACCAGGTAAATGTGTTTCCTCCGTATCTCTCCTACTTATGTTCAAAATGAGAGATCACAGTGCACCAGGGCTTGGAGAGGGAGCATTACCAAAAGGCCTCTAAGTTCAAGCCACAGTGGTTGAGTGCAGAAGTGGGTGGTGACCAGTATATGAACCAGCTGGGCAGAAGCTAACACCCAGTTCTGCTGTGAGGATTTGCAATAGGCCCTTCATCCCCCAGGTGTCGGCATGAGTCCCACCCTGCAGGCAACTCAAGTGTGCGTATCAATACATAAAGATAAAGGCACTAGCCCTGTGAGTTTCTTGGGTCCGCCTAAAGGATTTATATGAGTACTTCTAGAAAAACACCTGGGCTTTATGTTCCCCTAATCCTGTTTTAATCATTAAGGAGCATCAAGCTTGCTCTTCAGTTTCTTCAGGATTCAAACTGACTCTTTGCTGTAGTCTGGATTTTTTTTCTATTCTAATCACACTGTAAAAGCAGAGTGCCAGGAAAGCAGCAACGATGTCTTTTCATACCCTTGCTCATTCTGAGTCAGTGCACTGGCACAGGGTCGAATCGGATACAGGAAACCTGGGTCCTCTCACCTCTGCCCACTGGTGTGGCCTTGGAAAGCCACCTAATGCGTCTGAGGCAGTCTGCTGTCCCACCCAGCTCCTACTATCACAGCTAAAACTACTATAAAAATAAAAGATCATCCTTGGAAAAGTTCTGCTTCTCTGGCTGAGGCATGCAAAGAGAGAATTTGATACACTCCCATGCATTGCCCCCAGGGTAGCAGCAATTAATTTTTGTGCTGATTTTAGCATGCTGATCCACTCATTAATACCTTCTGTTTTGCTGGTCAGTGAAAAATGGTGAGCCCAACTACTCCTAGGAAAAAACCCAAAGATATTCCAAGTATGTATCAGCTGAGTAACTGGGCTAAAATTGGCCGGCTATTTTGGCTTGTTTGCAGACAGTTCCCTTTAACTGTCTGCTGTTTGTAACGTGCATCTGGTCTGGCACATTACACGACACGCTTTCTGCCCCTTGTTGTTTAGCTGAGATGTTACAAACAAGGCAATAATCCAGATCTGGTAGCAACAGGGATGGTCGTGAAAACTAGTGGCTTTTCGGTCTTAGGTCTCACAGCCACTTAAAGAATAGGTCAGGCTCACCCACCCCCATTTCAGCCGAGCAGAGGCATTCCAGCCTCACACAGGCAACATCAAGCCCTGGACCCCCCGGACCCCCTCCCCACCCTCGGCAGGGAAGGAGGAGCAGAGCAGCCACCCCCGCAGCCCCGGCTGGATTATGTGCCTGCTCACGTTGTATTTATAACCCCTGAAGTCACCCGGAGGGGGGAAGGGGGGGTAGTGGGGGACGTTGTTGCTGAACGGTGTGTTTATTTTTCTGCCTTTTAAATTAAAAAAAAAAAAATAGTACTTTTAATGTATGGTTATTTATTTCTTATTTATTTACTGCCGCGCAATAAATCAATGTAGCAGGAAAAACACGCGCCGCCGCGCGCAGCAGGCGGGGCGACACGCGCGGGCTGGCAGGGGGCACGTCCCTTGTTGCCCCCTCCCCGGTACGTGACGGCTGTGCCCCTCCCCCCCCCCCCCCCGCAAACCCGAGCCCCGCCCGCAGCCAGCGACAGCCCCCGCCCCGGCGGCACCCAGACGGCGGGGGGTGGGGGCGGGGTGCCTCCCCGTGACGTCACAGCCCGCACTTTGCCGGCAGCGGGCGGCGCGCTCCCGCGGCAGGGCTCGGGGTCGCGCTGCGCCGGTCCGGGGCTGGCTGAGCACCCGGCCGCAGGGCAGGCAGGGAGCCGCAGCAGCCCTCGGAGGGAAGGGGACAGCGCGGCAGCATGAAGTTCCAGTACAAGGAAGACCACCCGTTCGAGTACAGGAAAAAAGAAGGGGAGAAAATCCGGAAGAAATACCCCGACAGAGTCCCTGTGAGTGGCGGGGAGGGGGCGGCGGGGCTGCCCGCCTTGCCTGGCGGCCGCCGCGCTCGGCGCCTTTGTGCTCCTCGTCGCCTGCCTCTTGCTTTATTTTTTTAAGGCAAAAGCAACGAGATTCGTCGAGACGGTTGCGATCTTGACGATCTGATACAGATTCCAGGCCGCTTTTCTCTTTAGCGCACAACTGTGGCTGCTTATTCCGTGGGGCGGGCTGTGCTGGCGGGGGGGTGCGGGGGCAGTACCCCCTTTTTTCTGGGAGCCGCAGTGCCTGGCCGGCGGCAATGCCGCTAATTCGGGCAGCCTGCGTGCGTGGGGGCGGGGCGGGAGCGGGGAGCGGGAGGGAGCTTACCGCCGGCTCCGGGAAAATGGAGGAGAACAATGAGTGGGTTAATCGGGTGCTCTTCGTTGAAAACAAGGGCTGTATCCCTGTCACCTGATCCTTTCCCTTTATTTGTGTTTTGCTTTCCTCTGGCCTGTCTTTTGGATACAGCCTTGCGCTGTCCTTTTCCTTTGCATGAGAGAAAAATGATACTTCTCCGTCTTCCTGCCCTCCTGTTTAATCATCCTGTGGAGAAAACATTACTTGGAAAACGAGGTCATCCAGCTAAACTTTGCTTCCTCATCCTTATGTCCCTTTGGAGTGCCTGTGGAAAACTTCTAGCTTTATAATTCCGAATAATAATAGGCGGAAAAGAAATGACGAATCAAATTAATTGCGATATATTTTTTGGTTCCTTTTTAATAAACGTTTTGCAAATGTTCGTTCTTTCCATCCCCGCTGGAGAGGTCTGTTCCGGATTTGCTGCCCAGGGGTACTGCCCGCAAAATAACTTAGGCGCTCCCATAAATCTGAGGACAAGGGGAAGCAGTTACACCATGCATTTTCCCTGCAGGCTAACACCATTTTTAATCTTGGGAGTGGCCTTCAGCTGGACTTGCAAAAAGTTCGTGGAAGCCAGTATTTGCATTTCTCCTAGGAGGTTTCGGGACCCCTGGCATAGTTTAGCAGGTTGCGCGTGCAGCGAGTCAGTGGTGAGGTGTGTGTGGTTCTGTGGCCCGTGATGGGGACCGCAGAGGGCTTGGTAGGTCAGGAGTGAGACAAGCTGTAAACTGAGGATGAATGTGGCGGACCGTACAGCAGATTGTGATAGATGAGTCTGGAAGAGACGTGTGAGAAGCCCAGGACCAGGCCCAGTCTGGCAAGAGGTCAAGTTAGGGGGGTGTTGGCAGACCTTTATGGAGAGAGCCGGACCAGAATAAAAAGGTGTGCTGTAGTTAAGGATAAATGAGAATGGTGCATGGCGAGGCCCATATGAATTGTCATGGGTAGGCTTTTGTTACAGCTGCATGTGGAGCAAATAAACGCAGCAGACAACTGTTCTTTACATCATTTCTGTCTCTGCCCTTTCCGAGAGCAGGATCCTTGAAGATGACGTCCGTTTGGCTGCCTACACTGCAGCACCCTGGTACATCTCAGCATTTTGCTGAGATTATACTGTTGGCACAGTCCCACGTTACCACAGTCACCACCCAGCAGCAACAGACAGAGAGAGAATCTGTATCAGCCCTTTGGATTTTCTTCGTAGGTTTGTGTGTGTGAAGGGTTTGGTGCTTCAGAAGAGATAGCTGTGTTATCAGGCATACTGACTACAGCTGATGGTCAGGTTAGCAGAGCACCTCCATCCTTCCCCTGCCCCTTTGCAAGAGGGCGATCTCTCTTAAGCTCAGTGATCTCATTTAAGTCTTTCCTAGGGGCTTAGAAGCCCCAACACGCACCTCTTCATCATAAGCATGGCTTCTTTTCCTTTATTATCTAATGACCAAGCTACCCTTTTGGGTCAGGGTGGTCGTGTCAGTGCTGCTAGCAAACAGTTCTGCTTGTCAATAGTTTTTGAAATTGGAGGTAAGAGCTAATGGTTTCTCTCCACTGCAATTTATTGCGTTAGATATTGCCTTATTGGATGTGTGGGTGAAAATTGTGCTAAGTGCATTTTGCTGTTCAGCCTGCACCTGTTCAATGAGCTTGTGGAACGGTCCTTCCTTCGTAGCATTTCCCAATTGCATCTCGTACAGAAGTGCATGTCCTACCGCAAACTGCCTGAAAAAGCTTGAGTGCCTTGTACTAATTGAGACTCTTGAAGTTCTTGAAGTAGCAGAGACAATCATGTTTCTATTTTAAAAACAAACTTAGATTTTTTTCAGGGGGGTTGACTGTGTTGGCAGCATCCCAATGGAGCACAGGGAAGAGATGTCCAATCTAGCACCTCTGTGGTGTGACGTGACTTGGATCTAGAAGGAGCCAAGTTAGCATGGCACTTTGTCCAGACTAAATACACCGAGCTCATCATCATAGCATTTTTCTCTGGCATAGTGTCTCACTGATGTGACAACTCCATTTTGCTTCCAAAGGCGGCTTAGTCCACAGCAGCTCAGCCCTTTCTGTTACACAACACACAGAGTTGCTGGTTTGGGTTGCTACAGAGCTGTGGGAGGTAGAACCCTTGGAAATTAGTCCTCAGTAGCGTCTCAGGTGGGGTATTTACAGTTATAGGGTATAACAATAAAAAGTTGAGGAGGTTCAGAAAATCCAGCTTCTTGTTTAGATGGTCAAAATGGCTTCTGCAGAACAGCAAGCCACATAGATTGAATGATGTAATAATCTTCTACCAGTTCAAAAATATGTGTCACCAAAAAACTGCCTGCAGGGTTTTTTCTGTACAAACACAGTAGTTCCAAAGGTTTCCAAGGCTTTTCACAAAAGGAGTTCAGGTCACTTTGGAATACTTCCTGCTTCTGAGGTAAACATTTTGCCTAGTTCTGGTAACAGAAATTTCCTGTAGCAGATCTCTCAGTCTGACCTTAAAGCTGCAGAGCTTCATATTTTTCTGTGTCATAATGACATTAGAGTATAATGAGGGTTAGTATTTTGTGTTGAAGTTCTCTGTGGGTCCAGTTGCCCAGATGGTAACATGTTTTTTAATTATTAGATATTTATATGAATAAGGAAATGTCCATAACTATATGAACTAGGGAAAATAACCTTAAAGGATAAGAATTTCAGAGTAGAAGATAACTACTGAAGAACTGGGGTTTAAAAAAAAAAACAACAAACAACATTCCCCAATGAGCTGTAGTTTCTTTTTAATTCTTTGCTTCATTCTAGGGCACTTGATATAGGTGAGTGTGGAAATTAGGATGTGGGACTACTGGGAGCAGGGCTGATTTTGTGCCAGGCAGTTTGGAACTGTAACCTGGAAACAGTTCAACTTGTGATACTTCTTGTGTTCATGTATTAGCCTCCTGGCAGCTCCTTCATACAAAATTAACCTGCGTTGGGACCATCAAGGTGACCTGATTTTTTTTGTTCTCGGCCGTTATGGTTTATTTTTATGTCTGTTCCAGTCTCCATTTTTTACTCACTGTGCTGACTGCTGCAGTCCTGGGCTCCCAGCATAGCTATTGCCAGTGATTTTAAGTCGTCTTCTCACCTATCTGTTTTTTAACGTTGTGTATTTGTTACAAAATTAACAAATTTCTAAAGGCTTGGTAGCACCATCTGTCTCAAAGGCTAGTATTCGTTTGCACTGATGCTTTTTGGTCCATTCAGGTTTATGACGCTCGTGGGTTGTTTTGTGCTTTCTCACTCTCTCTCTCTCTCTCTCCAGGTGATTGTGGAAAAAGCACCAAAAGCCAGAGTACCCGATCTAGACAAAAGGAAGTATCTTGTGCCTTCTGACCTCACAGGTAACAGTCTACCTTCCTGATTTTTCAGTGATAAGGTCTCAGAAGTGGTTTTTACTCTATGATCAGCACCAAGAAAATACGCAGGCAAGCTCAACATCTGATCATTACCCCAGTTTAGCTGGCTGGCCCTGTTACATTTATGTCCCTTACAACATGTAGAATTCTCTGAGATCTTCTGAGGTATCCTGCTGACTTAGCTAACATGCATGTGTTACAGCTGACTTCTAGCCATGATGAAAATGACTGAATTGTGTATCATAGACAGTAGCATAATCATCAGTCGATGACATAGCTGCAGAGTTGCTGGAGGCTGTATCCTTGTTGCAGGAAGAGACAAGTTCTTGAAATAGTCCCATTGTTTTCCATCCCTGTGGTCGGAGTCATGGCTAAAAAGTTCCTTTTCTGGTGGTCATGGCCATTTTGTGTGTGATCACATTTGTTTTCATTTGAAAGCATGAATGTGTTAAAGAAACAGCATTTATTTTTCTTGCAGTATATAATGGATTGCAGAATACTTTCTTGTGCAACACAGCTAAAGCAAATAGTAAGGAATTTTTTTTTCAGCAATAGTGTGAACATTTACACCAAGTCTAAATTCTCTAAGTAGTCTTTGATCTATGGGATTTAAAGGTTAAGCTAGTTAGGGATCTGTATACCATTCCCCACAATAGAGTATTTCATACCATAAGTAGGTGGAGTGTGGATTTAGACGGTACATGGTCTGAGGCGTGTACCTGAGAAACTGCCAGCTCAGAGTGGATTGGCAGCTAATGTGATTACAATCATGAAGTTACTGCTTTCTTTCCTGCATTGTTCATTTTTCCCTACTTTTCACATACAGTATGTGACCTCCACCATCAAAAGAAAACCACTATGGTTAGAGTAAAACAAAACACCAAAAAAAACCAAAACCAAAACATGCTTTCTGCATCTAAGGCATTCTCCTCTGTTCCTCTTCAGTTGGCCAATTCTACTTCTTAATCAGAAAGCGGATCCACCTGAGGCCAGAAGATGCCCTGTTCTTCTTCGTCAATAATACCATCCCTCCCACCAGTGCTACCATGGGCCAGCTGTATGAGGTAAGCCTGGCCCATCTCTTTCTCCTTTTGTTGGAGTGTCCAGAAGAATGCATATCGTCACTGAAGGACAACGTGAGTGCTACTCAACTGGCAGTGTATGCAGCTTGGTCACAGATGCCTGAACACAGACCCTCTTGGCCTGGCCTGTATCACGTCATCTGTTTAGAGAAGTTCCATCCTGCAATTATAAAGAGGAGCAAGCCCAGGGAGCCTCATCATTTTAACTGATTGTTTGCTAGTTGAAAGTGGGTGGTGTATCAGGTGGTGAATAGTTGCCTCAGTAGTGGTATGTTTCTCCTACTAATTTAACAAAGTATTGAAATAAACCACTTTATGTATAGAGGAAAGATTGTAGCTGGGGTAGGGTGTGGGCAGAACATACCCACTAGCTTTCCTGTTTGTACAAAAGAAATTTCCTTTTAGTAAGTAAAAGAACAGTATCACTGGGCAACCAACTGTCTATAAATACATTGTCAAAGAACACTTAACTCTTCCTTCAGAATTACTTTTTCATCACTTGTACCGTGTATTTGAGGACCTTGTAGGACACTGTGAACATTGCTACCCAGCATTTCTACTGAGCAGTGTTATCTGATCGATCTTAAAGGCATATTCTGTCCCTATCAGATGGATGTTCCTCAGTTATATAGCCATTATATCGTGGTTGGTTTACAGCGTGGATTGATTTCTCCTTCTGTTGTGTTAGCATGTTTTAATAGGAGAGCTCCAGTATGGTGCTGTGAGCCTTGTTTGACCTGTCACCTTTTGACAATAACTGGACAGTTTGTAATTGGACTGGTGAAGTTATTGTAAGATTAACATGTGCAGGAGGTTGTCCAAATCTGGACATGTAGGAGGAAGGTCTAGCTATGCAGAGCTGAGATCAGGACACTTGTTACTGGCACTCTGCAGACTTTTTGTGTCCGTGTAATCACTTAACATCTCAACTTTACTTCCCGTATGTAAAACAGGACTAGAAACACAGCCATTTGTCAAAGTGTTCTGAAAAGCAAGAATCATAACCGTATTTACCAAATAATGAACTATCTAGATGTGATTTTTGACTTGTTAAAGCATGCCAGGTTTCTTCTCTTGATCTCAAGGCCATACCAGTGCTGAGATTCTGCTGCACAGCCTGCAACAATCAAAGGTGTTTCTGTGTGTTGTTTGCAGCACACTCAGGCTATGAGTCTTCCAGTAAATTCATTGTATCCTGAAGGGTGACATGCCTGAATTTAAGAGTAGAGCTGTGGGAGTAGAGAAAGGGAGTTGCTGTGCACTCTGTTTGGTATGAGGAAGTGAAGCCTTCAATGTAAAGGGGGAGAAATAACAAAAGAGAGGTTATGTCCTCTTGCTGTTACAGTGATCTCTTGGTTGGGCTTTTCCACATATAGTGAGTTACAAAGCTTTGGTTTGTTACGTTCTCCCTTTCTCCCCTTGCAGGATAACCACGAGGAGGACTATTTTCTCTATGTGGCCTACAGCGATGAAAGCGTCTATGGCAAGTGAGCACCAGCCCCTCAGGCATGCAGGCGAGATGGACTGATGGAATGGATTTGGGGGGGAGGGATGCTGGAGAGGAGGAAGGAGGATGCCTGAGAAGAAGGGAAGAGAACTGGAAGTGAATCACATGCACAATGCCATCACCTTCCATGCATTAATTGTAACCATTATTTTTTAAATTGAGGGGAGGGAGGGTAGGGGGACAGTGTATGAAAGGGTGAACTGAAAGGCTAACGAGGGGTTCTGCACTGGAATGGGGAGATTCCACTGTTCATAGGTCTTCTCTTGCCACAGCTGGAAGTATTTAGCTAGTACTGCTGGACAAGCCAGTGTGGTGGAGCTCCAGGAGAGTGACTGGGCAGGATGGCCGTTTTTGTGTAACCCTTTCATTGGATGGAGAAGGCATGCCATGTATTGTACACTGACCTTGTTACGCCTTGCCCATGGCACGGGCTGCACTCCTGTGAGCATTTAGTGAGCTGTGAAGTACTTCACTCTGCCCACACAAGGCTGTCCTGTGCTGACAGTCCTCACTCCAACTGCTACCTGTGAAGTGTTCCAAGAGTTTTGTGTTTCCCATCACATCCATCAGTATTAGAAGGGCTAACTGAGGGCTGGGAACTCCTCAGCTGTGAGACTTGAAGGTTGGGGAAAAGAAGGAAGGATTTTTTTTTTTCCTTTGTTGCTTTAATTGCAAGTGCTGGACAGAAAAATTAGGGACAACCCTTTTGTTCTTTTCAGTGAAGTCAACTGATAAACTCATAAGCACATGGCTAGAAAGGACCTCAAGAGAATTACTAGCCTACTCTAGCTCTGAGACAGGACTGAGTATACCAAACATGTCCACCATGGCTGCTCATCAAATTTGTTCTTAGTGAACTTCACAGAGGCAGATCCTGGAGGCTGCTGAGACTGTCTGTTCAGTTCCTAGATAGCCTCTTTCCTTGCTACCTAACTTTAGCCTCCTTTGCTGTACATTAAGGCAACTAACTACTAGTGGTCTTGTTATTGAACAAACAAAATTATCTATCAGTGTTGTCCTTGTACCAGTCTTCTGCAGAATTGAAGATGGCAGAAGTCCTGTGGGTTTAGCCTTCCCTTCCATGTCTCATCCCTGTACAGCCCTTGCACCACATGCACAAGTGGAAGAAATTAGTTGCTCCCACGTGTGTTTTGCTGGCTTTTTGTGACTGGACAACAGTGCCACTCTTTGCGAGAGGGAAAGGGGAAGGGGAATAATTATTTTATTTTAAGCCAATGTTGTTCTTAGAAAGGTGCCAGATAGATGCTGTCCTGTGCAAGCCTTACGCTGTCATGCCAAAGCAGTTTCTTCCCAGTGGCACAAACAGCAGATTTTCCCATAACTGCCATAACTGATGAGGGGATGGGGTTTGGGGAGTGAGCTGACTTTCAGGAAAATTCTGGGGTCTTACCTAAAAATCAGAGAACTGGACCTGAATTACTGTAAACATTCCTACATTTAAGAGAGGGACCAAGAAGGATGAAGAAGATAGGCAGATTCCAAAATAAATCGAAGGTGTTTGCTCTGTTTACATGAAGTTAGATCCGAGTTCTCTGCATTCCTCGGGAATGAGAAATCAAGATGAGTGCTCCCATGATTGTGGAAGACGGGAAATCGGGTTTCAGCCTTCTCTGACTGTTGTTCCACCAAGGTACACCAGGCAAAAGAGCAGGCTGTGAGTGTGAAGTGGGAGTCACTGGCAGAGCTGTGTGAAGGTCAGGGAAGGCAGCGTACTGGGGCAGGAGGGTCACTGCCCGTGTGGTACGGGAAGTAGAAGAATGGGAGAGAAGGGGGGGACCTCAAAGGATGTAGACACAGCAATCGTAACGGGCAGACAGAAAATGGGGGAACAAAGGATGAAATGGGTGGGTTAGCATCCGCAGTTTTTAATCCTGAATGTCAGGTTTGTTGTTCCATCATGTGTTCATCTGGAATAAATGCATTGGGATGAGTTGTACCTACTGCCAACTTAGATAACTTCAGTTCCTGCCTGCAGTGCTCAGTCCTCTCCTTTTGGCCCACTCTCCTCCACTTAGCAGGCTCTTCTCACATCCGCTGGGTGCAGGTCCGCATCGGTCTCTTGTTTTAGAAAGCTCTGAATGTTCTGAAGCAGAGAACAGAGTCAGGAGGCTTTCTAGGGTAAAAGACAAGTTGCGGGCAGATGGTGTGCATCTCTCTGCCGCTGTCCCACTTGCTCATGTGTGTGCTGCCAAGCACACGGTTGTGTGTTGTCTCAAATGAGCCCGTGCTTAGGCACACTCAGGGGAGAAAGAGTTGGCATCTGGGGTGCTTGGTTTTGTGTTCAGACCTCCCCTCCCCTCCTGCTGCTGGGTTTGTAAGTGACATGTGTGGGACTAATCTCAGCTGTTTGTTACATGTAGAGTTTACAGTTGAATTTAGTTATTTTATGGTTCTTTTAACTGGATTGTGGCATTTACTTCTGTTTTTGCGCTAGTCCGGTACGAGGTAATGATGGTAATTCTTTTTTTGTGTTGGTTAGCTGCAGGTTCTTGTAAAAAAAAAAAAAAAGTTCATACTACTTGAGCTAAATCAGCCAATCAATAAAGATGCATTTGAAAATCACAGGCTTAGTCCAAAATGGGTGACTAGCATTTCTTCCCAATGTGGGCTTGTAAATAAAGGGACTGCTTTGCCAGAACTTCTTGCTGTTACTTTTTCCCAGGATGCCAGATCTGCTCTGTCCTGTCTTCCAGGACGAGTCACTTCTCTCTTTTTTTGGTTATGTCATCACAGACACACCTGGCTGTAATTAGACCCGGATGACATCAGAAGGTCTTAAGAAGAGTAATGGATGCACTGAGGCATTCTCTGCCTTTTTAAGGCCCTGAACAGTCCTAGCAAGTTGACAGGACCCTGAGGGTGCCACCAGCCGTGACTGTCCCTGCCAGGACCACTCATCACCCTGCCAGTGGCCCAGGAGCCCATTTCGGTCCCCCAAGGGCTATTGGCCCCTGTCCCAGTGATGCTGCAACAGGGCTGGTCTCCAGCTCCCCTCAGCCCTGGCTCCCCTCAGCCCCACCATCCCTGGCCCTGGCCCTGGCCCTGGCCCTGGCCCTGGCCCGCAGATGGGATTACCATCCTGACCTTGCCTCATCACCGTGATGAACCTTATGGCTGGGGCTGGTGCCTGGGCCTGACCACCATCTCTGGGCCTGCCCCACTTCCCTGCTGGGTGCAGTAGGGTGGGTGCCATGGTGCCCTGCCAGCCATGTCCCTCAGGGCGACGCTAGCCCTCACTGGTGACAGCTCAGGCTGAGGTGGGACTCCCAGCCATAGGCAGAGGCTGGGGGGAGGCCCCACGGTGCCTTAGGGCCCTCTAAAGGTAGGAAAAGCAGAGAAGGAAATCTGGGACTCCTTGAAAGTAAGCCTGTAGGAGCAGCAGATTTAAGCTGTGTTATCTTGCAGATACTTGTGCACTGAGAGGGAAGGAGTCCTGCTGGGAGCTGGCGAGACCGATGGACGCTATTTGCTCAGCGCCGTAACTCCACGTCAGGCACCAGCAGTGCACAAGGAGGAATGGGATGCGTGCTGTCATCTGGGGAAGTGGTGAGGAATGTGCCGCTTCTTCCACCTCCTCCTCGCCACCTGCAGTTTGTGTGGGTGCCGCTGGCCGGAGCGGCAGGAACCGACTGTGCTAATGCTGCAAAGGAGCAACCACCAGCTCTCGCCCTGCTGTGCACTGAGCAAGAGGGTAGCCTGGAGCAGTGAAGCCAAGAATTATGATACTGAAACTCATAGGAATAAAACTCACTAGGCCTAATAGGATCTTCTCTTCCCCACTGCATACAGGGTGGAAGCATAGTGTGGGCTTTTGTTGGTAGCGCTGAGGGAGAGGTGGTAATTCATCCTGCACCGGGTAAACTCAGAACCTGCCCACAGCAGCAGTTTCTGTGCTTGTATCCACCATCATGACTAAAACAAGCTCCCCCTGTATGGCAGAACGGTGCTGTGACTCCAGCCAGGTGGGCAAAGACGGGCTAAAAGCTTATACCGTCAGCTGAAATAATTCGAATTTCAGCTTCAAACATTGTGCATGTTTTGCTGTCTAGGTTGTGGCTTTGTCTGCTGGCTCAAGGAGAAAAGCACTATAAGTATGTCTAAGCAGGCCTCTCCCACTCCCCCTCTCCCCCCTTTTCTAGGAAATCGGTGAATCAGTGATGTTTGTACCGGCCATGCTGCTTTGCATGTTTGTGTCGGTGCCACCACTGAAAGAAACAGCAGGCAGGTGCATTTGCTGAATGTGATTTGCCTGATCTGTATGTGAACGTCAGCCTGTGCTCAAAGGCTGTCACCTTTGTTCTGTGCATTATGGAAATGGGATTGGAGCAAGGCCTGGGGGAAGCTAGGCGCTCAGCTGTTTAAGAGAGGTTAAATAATTAAATACCCTGTCTTGGTTGCTGTCACAGCACCTGGGATTCTCTCTCCAGTCATCTTGATGCTTGCTTTGGAAGAAAACATTCTCCTGGAACAGAGGCTACTTAAGGAAAGAGATGACCTGGGGCATTAGGGCCCGACAACATCATCGTGAAGGAGATCTGGGCTAACAAAAGGTCCAAAATGATGCTAAAGACTGATGTTTTCTCTTCCATAAAACAGTCGTGTCTAAGACGAAAGAAACACTGATCAAAACAGAAACAAGACTACCAGGGGGAGAAACTCCAGCTCAATCCTGTCACTCAATCTCAGATGAATGGTCCCCCAGGGTGAGCCACAGAGTGTGACAAGATTGCACATTGCTGGCAGGGCAGTTGCAGGACTGACCCAGGCAGAGCACAGCTGACCAGAAACAGCAGCTGCCCCAGCTTGTGCTGCCAGTCTTCAGGAGGGTGTTGCAATTCCCATGGAATTTGTGTTCCTGGAAGCTTGCAGGTGCCCCAAAGCACAGCTCATGCCAGGATGTACATATGTTACAGGAAGTAGTTAATATCCTCCTGAAAAAGCTGGGTCTTGCAGCACCTTTCTGTAAAGTAAGGGTCTCATTCTCCCTGATTTTGCACTCTGGACAATGTCATCTGGATGTTTTATTGTTCTTTGGGAATTAAAAGATTGTTAATAAATGCTATAAATAGTGATATGTGAAAGCAGCAGTAGAACATAAAGATCCTCATTTTCAAGTGGGGACATTGCTAGAACTGTATTAAGGTTGAATGTACTGGATTATTAGCTGAAAGAAAAACTGATCTGATTCATCTCCTGTCCACTTCCCCCCCACCCCCCTCGGCCCC
The DNA here is from genome assembly GCF_023634085.1 of Falco cherrug. Classification (NCBI taxonomy): domain Eukaryota; kingdom Metazoa; phylum Chordata; class Aves; order Falconiformes; family Falconidae; genus Falco; species Falco cherrug. The sequence continues at coordinate 9,210,842 of NC_073701.1, forward strand.
ATAGGTTAGAGGAGTCTTTGTCAGAGCTTAGGACCCTATTTTGGTTTTTTGCCACAATCCTTTCTGATCATCTCAGCAGTCTCCTGCAGTGTCCACACACCACTTGGGAACCTAGAGAGCTTTCAGTAAGCAGCAGTCCCTGTAACCTTTAGCAGGACATTCTCCTAGCCTTTAGTTACCTTACCATCCTTGAGCCAATTCATACAACTTTTTCAGTCAGCATTCCTCCCTGTCTCTGCCAGCTTGCTACTTGACCCTTTTGAAATAGTCTTCCACGTGGCAGCATGCCTTTAGGTCAGTGAATGTAAATCCCTAGTATTTGCAGAGCATGTAACTTTTTGCTGTATACTGGGACAAAAGCATCCCCATTCAGTGTTCCCAGCACATGTAACATGCACATGACAAGTCTCACAACTGCCACCAAATCTGCGTCCTGTTCCCTTCCTACTGGAAGCCTGGCTTTGCTCTCCCAGCTATGATCTCTTCTGCTTGTGCTCAGCGCTGTGAATGCCGTTCCCAAAGGACTGATGGAGCTGTCTAGAAGCACAGGTAAGAGGGTGGCAACTGCATAGGGAACGTGTTCAGGTTGTACCCCGTGCAACAGTGAATTTGCATGCGTTTCCATGATACACTGTCAAAAACCATGTGCTTCCTATACCGAGCCTTATATCACAGCAAATATGCAAAACATACCAGTCTGACAGTGTTCACCTGACATACATTCAAGGAGAAAGGACATAACAGATAGTTCAACTCCTCACACAGATAGCAAGTTTGGAAAACAGTGCAGAAAGGAAACAACAAGGAATATGCGTGCACACACCAAATGCGGCACTTTACAGGCCTGAAGTGCAGCCACTCTGGCAAGTACAGTATGTACAGGCAATCAAGAAAGAAATACAGCAAAATATATGCCTGTGCATACTAGCTTTCACCCAGGCTTTAGGATGATGGACAGACATATGTTGTGTGCTAACATGTACTCAGCACAACTGGAGCCAACAGCCATGTGCCAAAAATGGTCACTGAGAAGTGGACATCAATAGGGAAACACAGGATGGGAAAAATGCACAGGGTAAAATACACAGTCATGGGCTTCAGGTGGTTGCAGAAAAGTTTTCAAGGGTAAAAATAGATACGAAAAAGGAACCTGGAGTGCTCAAAAGAGGTACTGCAATTTACAGCCACTCTATGCAGCACATCTATGAAGTGCAAAGGATGCCAGGAAAGCATCAGGTCATAGGAAACCTTGGAGGAAAGGATGAAAGGAGCCCAATACCTACAGCCATATTTCAGAGGTGAAGAAACAGCACTCCCTCTTCCTCTATCCTTTGCAACTGAAGGTGAAAATTAAGAGTCTGGAAAAGCAGGACTGTTCTGACTAGGACTGGATTGAGTCGGGAGAACAGGAGGAAGGCAAAACTGGAGTATCGGCAGTTCGTGGAGTGCAGATGGAGATAGTAGCCTGCTGGAGCAAGGTGTGGGAGGAGAGTAAGAACAACCTAGTGAAAGGACTGTAGGGTATGAGTGAACCTGGCAGAACTGTGTGGGAAGCCCAGCACTGGAATAACACAGTGGCTCCAAGGCAGGAGTGAAAAGATACAGAAAGCTGAAACTAATGCGAAAGGTATTGCAGAAAAAGCCCCTCCTAGACGACGTGGGTGGTGGTTCTAACAGGTACCTGTGCATTCAGACTGCTGTCACTACGAGTAGAACTCCAGCTGCATATAGGACTAATTTGCAAAGCTGAGTATCTGGTGAAGCCATGGTTATTTACCTACCTGTCTCTCTATCTAGTCCTTTTGTGCATAGTCATTGCAGTAGCCATCGGACCTCCCTGTGACTGTTGTGCTACCTCAGCGCTAGCAATTATCCTCTTTGACCCTGGGTGAACAGTGGTATGGGACATCCTAAACGCCTTTGCCTGACATCACAGATGAAATTCGTGGCAGGGCAAGGGAGGGAACAGTTGTCACAGAGGTGGCCCTTCTTTTTCTTGAGGAGTATCCTGAGCCCAAAAGCAAAACAAGCGTAAAATTAAAGGAGTGGTATCATCATGCAGATATGAAGGGCAATAGAGTCCAATATTTAGGAGGGAACATTTAGAAGACAATGGGCAAAGCACGGCTTTCAGAGTGAGAGCCAAGAAAGGCAGGAGTCAAGTTGCAATGCACCGTGTAAGAATGTATATAAAACTGATGAAGAAGATGCTAATACACATTAGAATCCGAAATAAGTATTTTTCCATTTTACTTTGATTGCTCAGATGTGACATTGGAATGTTTCAGGTCTCACTCACAGTTCACTTGTTCCAAGGGGCATATAACAGAAGATGAGCAGTGACAGATCTGACCATACTTCATTAGTTTGCATTTTATTCCTTTACACTTATATAACAAGTTCTACGTGACAGTCTCAGTCCTTTCAAAAATACTGATCTATTCAGCCTCGCACTGGCCCAGCAGGGTAGCTCTTACTGTCTCCAGGCTGCTGCTGGGGAAATTGAGGCACAGAGATGTGAACTGGCTTGCCTCAAGGCCATACAACGAATTAAAAGCAGAGTTAGAAAAAAAGCCTTGCACCCCTGATCTCTAGCACCACTCATAACAAGATTATACTCACTACACAGAAAAATTTGAAATGTGGGTTCTGTATATTCATATTGTCTTTCACTAATGAAAGAAACTCCTGTCATCTCTGGGAACACAGCATTGTAACATTTTGATGTTCTGCCATTTGCGGACTGGAAAGGCTCCGATTTCTTTGCCAGAACCAGCAACAAGAAGGTAGCTGCTACTCTTGACGTACTGCCAAGAAAACACTACTGAATCGTCTTTGAGCAACAGCTCTCTTCCAAAGCTCATTGATACATTTATCAGTGCCTTCTTTCTCTAGAACAAAAAACAAATCACAGTGCAAGCCTGGAAAAAAAATGTGCATTTTCTTCTTGTCATTTGCATTTTGTTGGATTTTCTGGCAATTTACAAGTATTTAGTATCTGCTTTTCTATTTTATTATGAACATGTTTCATAAAATTTGCAAAAGGATTCAAATTATTTAGAAACCTAAATATCATTTTGAAAGGATTTAGCTTTATATCTTCAGGGCTGAAGTCCCACTGACTCTTGAAAATACTGAAATACATGCACCACTGTAGCCGCAGACTTTCAGTAATGTTTTGTTTTGTAGTATTTTTGAAGACATAGTCACATGACAAAGCAGAAAGAAATCTTGATGGTTATATGTATCTGTGGTTGTCTAAATAAAAATCAGACAAGACACTTCGGAAATGTTGTCCTTTCAGGATAGCATTTCCTGGCTGAAAAAAAAAAATGCATTTTAAAATCTACACTTTTGCTGTGGATGTCATGGAGATGAGTGTTGGAGTGTTTCACTGTCAGAGAAAAATATCATCCTCTGTCTTGGCCTCAGAAGATGAGAAAGCTTATCCAGTGGTAGACACTGAAGGCCCTATGGCTACCTGAGAAAATGGAGAAGTGACATTAAATTATCATTGCAGTGACTGAGATATTTTTCCTTCTTACAAAAGATTTCAGCTTACTTTGCCTCGAGGATGTCCTGTAAGAAACCCACATTTCCCCAACTCAGCCACAGGGGAAAATGTTTTATTAAAACTTTGACTATTCCAGAAGACAGAATCAAATGCGTATTCGGACCAACTTCTGAGCTCCGGAAAAATCAGAAACCTGCTAAGACAGATTCATATTTTCGCATATTCTTATAGTCTGTTTTAGCATATTCTTATATTATAATATTCTCATATTTTTCCAGAAAGCAGAAAACGCATCCAGGTAGTACAGCCCAGGCAGCATGAGCTGCAGTTTGCTGTAGCGCACTGACATTTCTCTTGACTCGGGCATTGCAAGTCAGTTGCTCCCACAGCATGGCCATTTTCTCCTTGTTCTGCAGCTGGTGTTGGGTTGTCCAGACTACAAAAATCTTCTTGAAGATACCTCCCTGCAAAGGATTCCTGGTCAGAGCCTGCCTCCCAGAGGGGATCTGAACACGCCACCTGGTCTAGCAGCATATTCTTGAACAAAACAGTAAACAATTTTTAAAAAGAAAGCAAGCTGTGCTGGGCAATTTATGGTGAGGTAGCCACAAGAGAGGAACAGCACTCGGTGACTCCAGGTCTTAGAATTATTTGGTGTTAGCAGGTGGCTGGCAATTTCTAGCTATGAAACACACACAACAACGAACATAACTAGCAGGGTTTGGGTAACAGGGCTGCAGGGCTGCTGTGTCTGGGAGGAGTCAGTGAGGTGCCCCACGCCAGTCACCAGCTACTTTCAGCTAACTCTGAAGTGGATGTGAACAGCCCGTGGTGCTTCAGACACTTCAGCCTGTCAGAGTGTCCAAGACCTGCCTAGTGGCCCGGCTTGTAGGTGTAGCAGTTCCAGTTCAAGCTTCACCTTCTGTATGATGCTGTACCTCTGGGGATGTGGTTCCTTCCCTCAGTGACAATTGTTTTCGCAATGAATATAAATAAATAAATAATTGCTGCCTAACTGAGATGGCCAGTAAGTCACCAATTACCTCATTTTTAGGTCAGCCCAGGCTGCTTTAGCTTTCTCCATATGTTAAGCCAATTAATCGTCTTTTCTGGGGCCACTAATATGTTACAAGGATGTAAAATTGTTAGAGCTCCTCTGTGCTTCTTGTTTCTTTCTGTTGCATGCCTGGATCATTTAGAACGGGCAGGTGTAGTTCAGAGCTTTGGGTGAGCTTTCCCCATAACAGCTATTTGTGCTTTCCTTGTTTTTCCCAGTACATACCAGAACTATCTGAAGTGTTAAAGCTGGCAAAGCAGTTCAGGTCTCATTTTGTCTGAGTGATAGTTTTGGGCAAGTTTCACCGCATGACAAGCCTAGCCTCCATTTCCAAAGGATCTCAAAGCAATCTACAGATACTGATACTAAAATGGTCATCCTACTTATGCAAAGGCAGCTGTTCTTTGAGCTGCGGAAAGCAATCGTAGCTCAGCCAGTTACAGGGTAAAAAAGGCAAAATAACATCAGGTCTCTGAGGCTGGAGGTGGGGGGATTCTGTCTGCTAGAACCGGGTCGAGACTTTCATAGACTCATCCACTTTTGGAAATGCCAAAGATAATTTACTATTATTCATAAGATTAGTTTGAAAACTATTTTCTGTCTCCAAATAGCATGGGTTTTGATTGGAACTTTGAAAGATGCAAGCCATGCACAGTGTGGGAGTTTTAAAAGCAGAAAAAGGGAAGGCTAAATTATATAATGAAATAACAGAGAAAAATTATATATGCTGGCTACAATTTGGGGATAGTGTGTTTTCTGGGGGTCTTGTACTGCCTCCTAAAAATTACCAAAGCAAGAGGCAGAGTGAAGTAGTCTAACCCAGCGTGAGACAGAAACCTCCCAGCTATTCCTGTTTTCCACTTTTGGACAATTTTTATCATAAGCATTTTGTATTAAAACCTCATGTTTCGGTCAAAGAACTCAAATATCCACTGTTTATGTAAGACGTTTATTTGTCTGCCTGATGGAATGTAAGAATTGTGAATCTCTGAAGTGTCGAACAGGGGTTGTAAAGTCATCTGGTGGGACAGATTCAGTAATGTTAGTTCAGGACCCAAGACCACAACATTAAGTAGGATTCACTGCTGTGAAGTTTAGAGGCTGTAACCAAAACCTGACTCTCCTGGGATTACAGTGTGTAAAGGAGAACAGCCTTATCCTTCCAGCTAGGTAACGATGACAGTAACTAATAAACTCCTCTGCAGCAAGAAGTAGCAATGGGTCTCTAAAGGATTGGAAAGAGCATCAAAGGAGACTTAAAGGTTTTACACTGGAAGAATAATATTAGATGCTTGATCCTGCTTTCACTGGCACAACAGAAGAGCTTCGGTTTGGTTTCTGAGAGCAGACTCTGCATCCAAAAACAGAGAAAAGATTCTGCTCTAGGCTACGTTTGTGGCATTGAGAGTGGTTGAGTTGCAGAGGCAGCTGACGGTAACATCTTGCCTTAGCTGCGAGCACCAGCTGAAAATCTCTCTCCTCCTCCAGCATAAGAACAAGTAATTTGGTAAAAATCAGGTTTCTTTTATGTTAAAGGCTGTTCTAAGCAATCTTTTTCTTTTTTTTTGTTTTCCTGGAGATTGTAACTTTCTTAGCATAATCAAATACATTTGTGTCAAAACCTTTGGGAATATCTTCTGCCAAACCTGTGCATTACTAAATGGTATTCAGTTTACTTTTTGTTCAAGGAGATATTAATAGATTTCATAATGATCTCATTTTATTATAGTTTGCAACCTAAAGCAGAACAACAGAATTAATTAGCAGGTCTGACTCACTTGTGTACATTATTTGAAGACAACTGACAAGACTGTGGTCAAGGAGTAGTGAAAAAAAATTAAAAGGAAATTACTTTAGCCTTCTGCTGAACCTGGTGAAGAAAAATGAAAAGAAATTAATTAAAAATACGAAAATACAAGTCTGCAGAAATATTGTGTTTAATTGGAAGTTTATTTCAAATAAATTACTTATTGTTAATTACTGTTGCCAAGCATATTTTAAAGGTTCAAAGTGCTAAGAACTGCCAGGTCTGGCAGAATGGTGCTCATTCACATCTGCTACTGTAGGAGGTTGATAAGCCAGGGTTATTTTCCGCACATGATATTTTCTTCTTCTTTCCAAAATAGCTGGATAAATTAACACCTACTTTCAGAAGTTCTTATATGAAAATCAAGTTGAAAGTTCCACCTCAAACCAGAACCATGAATAGTGGAATAAATTGATATTTCACCCTTCTGATACCCAAAATGCTGGAAAAATGGATGTTCTTTGTTTCTAAGCAGAAAATCTGTTCCTCTTTAAAGTTCAATGAAAATAAATTCCTTTCTTTCTCTCTTGATGGGAGTCGAAATGAACCCAGGAAAGCTTTGTGGTGGTTGTCTGCAGGTCTCTATCATGAATGCTTCAGCCTATGGATGGTGCCACCCTCCTTCACTTCCCCTTTCGGTCATCATTATATATGTCAGGCTGGGAAATGCTGTTGCGAGGTGATTAATGCTGGATCCTAGACTGAGTGGATCCTACCTGGGGACAGCTGGCTTGAAAAAACGTAAAGTAAGGTTGCTGCTTCTTTGCTTTTGTGCTGTCAGTGGACCCAGCTGAGAAAAGATGCAAGATGTAGAAAGGAGGCTGGTAAGTAGAAGGAAAAAACACATTCTGATTGAACTGGTATTTCATGACAGGTCTTATTGGCCAGCAAAGCAGCAGATACGAGACACTTGTCTGGGTCTGACATATGTCATCATGTCAGGGTGTTCACAGCCCTCAAAACCTTATCCATTGAAAACTGCTGAAAAATATGTCAGATTATTAACAGATGGATGTTAATAGCTCCTGAGAGCATCATCCCCTACACTTCCAAGCAGCTACCCCTTCAGTGGCCATGTCTGCACAGTGTTAACTATCACAGGTTCCAAAGAAGTGGGATCACAGTGAAAAATTATTTTCTGCCTTTGTGATTAATATTATTAAACAAAATAGACTACAGATACAAATTCTTAAAAAAGAACTGGATTATCTAAATATTTTTTTCCTCCAGGGATTTCTTTTCCTGGCAATACGCATCCAGCAGGACTGCTTCAAATTGTATCAAATACCATAAGGAAAATTTAGCTCCTTTTAGGCATTTAGCACACTGCAGGCAGCATAGAACAGAAAGCTAATAAGGTTTCCACCAAGACAGTTATTAGGAGAGACTGTCACATGGCATAATGTTTGAATGGGTGTTGTCAAAAAATATCAGGGTTTAGATGTCAATGTTGCAAAATCACAGATAACAAGCAAGTAGGTGATACACCAGTCTCCCGTCCCTAGATGTCTGTGGCAGTGGGATTCTTGGAACAACAGCACTTTAGAATATAACTGCTTTAGAAAACAAATGAACTAAACTTATGTAAATCCTCTTTTGTAGCCCACCCTTCCCCAGGTTAGAAGCACCTTTCCTCAGTGTAGCGCCATCCTTCCCACACCACTACCTTCTTAAAATACATTTTGATCTCTGTGCTCCCTGAAGTGCTGGGGACTGAGGCTCATATACTCTTTCTTAGCACAGCCATCCTTTTTCCCTGTTCCCATCCCTCTGACAACCAGTGGAGCAGCTCAGCAATGCACAGTGCTTTTTAGAGAAGGTTGTGCTAAAATATTTATTTTTGCCTTAGAATGTGTAAACACTCGTTTTCATTCCAGAGCCCAAATAATTTCCCACCCCCCTCAGTGCTCTCAGTATAGTTTATGGATCTAATAGTTGGTTATGGAAAAGTCACAAGTGATACAATCTACAGAAGTAAACCCCATTCCTTTCATTCCTCAGACTCTACAGGGAGAACAGGGCACAAATTTCGTGTGCTGAGAAAAGATTCATATATTCATGAAGTGCTGTTGTACATATTAAACAGGAGAGTGCTCCTCAGAGGCTGAAACAACACCCAGATGAGAAGAATTTACATGCCAAGAATCCTGCCTGGTTTGCTTTACATTCTGCTGGGAAGAAATACAGAAAACAACAGTATTTATCAAAAAGTATTTGAGGCACCTCTGCTGTTTTTCTCACAAGCTGTGTTAGTTTTTGTAACTCGAAGTGAATAGGTACTAATGAACACAAAGAAGTAACATTTGCAAAGTGTTTATTAATTGCTTCTGAACTGATTACACTTTTAAAATAAACTCCTTTTGCATCCATACAGTACGCGTGGTGATGGAAGAGTTCTCTGATTGGAGAGTGACTTGCAGTGTGCAGTGCAGGGAGGAGGCTGTTTATTCTTTACTGTAAGACACAAAAAATCCTGGGAGTTCGCTGTGATGGCTGCTGAAAATTCGTAAATCCTCACAAGACAGTCAAGATGAGTATTTTGCAAAGCAGAGGGGCTTAAACTGCTGTAGGATTTGTCCTAAGGTATGTCATATCCCTGAGTATTATTCTTGGTAGCACGATTTTCTCTACCTTGTTGATAGGGTTTTGCCTTAGAAAGCCCTTTGTTCACAAATACGAGCTAGTGCTTATGTACAGCCAAAGGAATAAAGGTCTTCTGTTCCCAAAGCAGCCTGATGTCCTACACCATACTGTTTTATTTGAAAACTGAAACTGGAAGACATCTTTCATTATTAACTTTTCTAATCTTATTATAAAAAGCACATAAAGAAACGGGCCCTCGTTTGCCTCTCTGGGTAACCTTAGTTTGTCTTGGCGTTTGTAGGGATTCAGCATGGAAGGAGCAGATGGATGAGCCATACTGGCTCTGCTCCATCACAGAAGTCTGTATACAGCAGACAAAAAGCAAGGCAGATACGCTTAATATTCTCCTAAGAGAGAGCCCAAGTGCTGTAGTTGCTGCTGTAATTTGCGCTCAGACACCAGCACATCCCAGTATTGCTTCACAGCCCTGGAGATGGGGGCTAATAGACAAAGAGGGTAAGGCTTAGCACAAGGAAGAACTCGTGGCTGCTGTACTGGGAGCTCAGGAAGTCTGAGGGGATACAAAGGACCGAGATAAGGACAAGGGCCATATGAGTAACACTGTCCTAACTACTCAAAATGCTGCAGTTACAAAAGCCTTTGTCTACCCAAGCCTTGAGATAGAACACGTCTCCTTCCTTCTGGAAGACAACATGCCCAAAGGTGTCCACCTCCCAAAGCAGGCTTTGTAAAAGCACAAAACAGCAAACAAGGATAAGATAACAATGAAAACAAAAGAAACTTAGATTTCACTTGGTGGAGGGGCTAAAATCGCCTCTGAGTACGCTACCCTGTCAGGCTGGTCCTTCCCTGGCCGAGTTCTGCAGTTTTTTCAGTGATTTCCTGCATTAAACAAGCAATAAGCACCCTCAGCCCCCAGAAAGTACCAGGCTGTGCTTGAGGTCTGCACCCAGAGCAGATCACATCTCTCTACTCTGGTTTCAGGGTTCTCCCTTGCTGTGTGACTGCTGCCTGCCCCATCCCACCTTCTGGAAGCTAGGCTTGTCCACCCAGCTGCAGGGAAAATGCCACCTCCCCTCTCCTCAGTGGAGTCCCCTTGACTGAGTATGCTGCATCAGGGATGGGGCGACTGAGCAGACTTCCTCATGCCTTACCTTCCTCTCTTGGAATCTATGGCCCTTCAGGATACCGCCAGAGGAGACTACACATCCTACAACATTGGTATTTGTATGTCTGGGACAGAGAGACACTGGAAAGATTTTTAGACTCCTCCTGAAACACAAATTCCTTTTTCAAACGCATACAAAGAAATACGCCTTTGACATACAGAAATCTAGTTATGGTTCCTCTCCTGTGTTCACTCAACCCTCTAGCAATGCCTAAGCTCCCAGCCCTACACAATGCATTGCATCTTCCAACAGCCTGTGTTTCCTCACCTGCCGCACAGTCAGTGAACACGAGGATCTGTGGTGCTGCATGCCATTCTCACCTCCTCAGGTAGCTGCTTTGGGTGGTGGGATAGCTACTTGGTAACTGTCCCACATAGCATCATCTATGATGTGATCATCACCACGTTTCCCCTGTGGCACGCTACAGAGATTTCACCATTTCTCTCTGCTCACACCTCACAGACTGTACTCTGACCAAGAATGTCTTGCCATGCCTGAAGCTTTCCTAATTTTTGGAGACACTGACTTCTTTATAGGGTAAAGGAACTGTTAGCAGCTTTCTGCAGTCCTGTGGTGAAATACTGCATCTCAGAACTCATTTTTGGTGACTAAATCCCAGGGAAAGGACCATGACTAGTGAGTTCAGGCCAGAGACCAGATGCTCATTCTCAACTAAAAGCACCCCTCAATAACTGCCTTAGAACTTTTCAGAAAAATCTCATCTCAAGTGAACCAGTAACTCCTGTAAAGGTATCAGCCCTGCAACATTCTCATTTTGTAGCAGAGGAAGAACTCTGAAGAAAGGGAAGGGTCCATCCTCCTTACACGTCTACTGAACGCTGACCTGGACCCAGCTCCCTGGCAGAACCACACAGAACACCATACTTCGAACCCTGAAACCAGGTCTGCTGCTGCTTTTAGCAGCACCATCACCTGTAGCCTGTCAAGGCCTCCTAGATCGTCAAGTTTTCAGGAAAGAGATGCTGGGGATAGTATGGCCTCATGGCAATCATTGGAAAAACTCCCCTATAAAAAACACAGCAATATAAAACCAATTTTATAAAAGTATTACAAAGGTGCTATTACAGCCTGGAGGTGTGGAAAAAGAAATATTAACTACATTGATGAAATAATTTATATGGTAGTGATACTAATGATGCACTGTACCAGTGTAAGGGCCTTATGATCTTTGAAAGTGTCTAGAAGTGTCTGAATCCTGGAGAAAATTACTTGAATAGATACCTAAATGAATTTTGCCAGAATTTCTTGGAAAATTATTTGCTTTCTTATGATACCATGGATGGCCGCTGACTGCAGAAAAAAACCTGAGGATAGATGACACGTCCTATCCTGACCCTGAATTAAGATTTTTCAAAGATGAAGTAGTGTTAGAATAAAGTCAAACGGAGTTTAGGAGAAAAAACCCGGGGGTTTTGTTACGGGGCTGGGGGGCAGCTCAGCTACCATGGTGGCTCAGTTCCAGCGGGGTCAGCTGAGTACGGGCTTTGGGCAGAAAACCATCCCGTCCCCCCTGGGTTGGGGACAGTCTTCCAGCGGAGCGCTGGGAGAGCATCACCGCCCCGGGGTGGCCAAGGAGAAGACAGTGGCAGCTCTGCAGTGCCAGCCCTTCCTCTGCACAGCCTTTGAGGAACTCACCTGTAAGGCTCCAAAGGACTCTGCCTGTTTCCTTGCAAACCTCACGCAGGATTTGTCAGACTGCCCGAAGCCTCCCGCAGTTTGGCTGCTGGTGGTGGTGTCTGCCTGCACCAGCCTCGCTGGAGCAAAAAACTCTCTTTCAAATCGGCATGGCAGCAAAATAAGCAACCTAAATCAAAACTGTGGTTTTTTGAAACAGTCCTTTTTAACTCAGTAATATCTGAATACAGTTAATAAAGTTATTATTTCATTACCACTGTAATGTAAATATGAACATTGTGCCCTTTTTATGGGGACATCTGATGTTGCTGTATTAATTTTGAATAGCAGAGGGCACCCTTCAGACTTTCAAATTAGTAGAGGAAAGACTCACAGGTATGGGTTATATGATGTAAATTTTCACAGGATTTTCCTTGGCCTGCTGCCATGCTGACGCTACACGTTTTTTGTGTTTATGGAATAAGCTTCCCCAGACTGGCACTCACCGTTCCACCACGCAGCCAGTGGACATAGCAGGACAAGGCTGATTACACAAATTCCTGCAGGCAAGGCACTGAATGCTTTGGTATCATTCATAAGTACTTTCAAAAGCATGAAGCTTTCTTTAAAAACTTCACAGAACAATGGTAGAGAGCCTGCTCTGATTTCTAATCCTGGGTTTGTTCCTAATATAAAGAAAGTACAGCAGAATGAATGGTGGCTATCTATTTGTCATTAAAAATTAATTGATCAAAAACATCTATTTTTGCTAATCCAGTAGATGATACTAAGGAAATTGTTGGTTTGGATGTGAGGTTTTTTTCCCTGATATATTCTATAACATGAACATAGATGAAAGAGTATAATATAAAATTTACTTACTCTAGAGTGACTGGTAATTCATCCAGACATCAATGTTCAGAAGACAGAACTCTGTCCTAGCAAGCTTTAGCAATATCTTATCTTTAATAGGGATAAACTGACATGTTTGTGTCTGATGAGCTTGAAAAAGAGGCATATTTATCCACCTTAGAAGAGGGTATTTGGGTATGTGCTGTCAAATAGCCGTACCAAGCTCCTATTTGATTTGTCTTGTCAAGCTAGGTTTCCTTCTGTGTATTAAATACCCACAATCTCCCTGGTGATAAGTATTTACTGAACTTGAATTTAATGTATACTCTACGTGTTATTTCTGCACTAAGCAATTACATTACAGCAAATGCTAATTAGCCGTTACATATGAATAACATAATTTTTTCATCCTTGAAATAATTGGTTGAAATTTATTATGGGAGACACTTCATGAACATTCATTAGATCACTGGGTTTCTCACTCCCATGGGTTAGTACTGGGGCTGGTACCTTCTTATGGTTTGTTCAAAACATATCTAGCTGCCCTGGACTCCCAGTTGGGTTAAAGTGCTCATATTATAACCATTTCAACTGATGTCATTGCAAGGGCACTCTCGGTTATTTTTGAAAGGCAATGGCAACCAGGATATGTTCCTGAGGACTAGAAGAAAGCAAATGTCACTCCTGTCTTCAAGAAGGGCAAGAAGGAGGATGCAGGCAGCCACAGGCTGATCAGCCTCACACCAGCCCCTGGGAAGATGGTGGAGCAATTTTGAGACACATGGAAGGGCAAGAAGAGGATTAGGAGTAGCCAGATGGATTTATGAAGGGGCAATCATGCTTAACCAGCCTGATAGCCTTCTACAATGAGGTGACTGGTTTTATGGGTGAAGGGAGAGCTGGGGATTTTGTCTTGACTTCACTAAGATCTTTGATGCTATCTCCCATGAAATCTGCATAGAAAAGCTGATGAAGAAAGGGGTTAGATAAGCGGACAGTGAGATGGATTGAAAACTGCCTGAACAGACAGGCCCAGAGGGTGGTGGTCAGTGGCACAAAGTCCAGCTGGAGGCCAGTGATTAGTGGTGTACCCCAGGGGTCAACACTGAGTACCTAGCTGCATTAAGAAGTGTACCACCAGCGGGTTGAGGGAGGTGATCCTTGCACCCCTACTCAGCGCTGGTTGGGTCATGCGTCAAGTACTGTGTCCAGTTCTGGCCTCTTCTGTACAACAAAGATATGGACTTACTGGAGCAAGTCCAGCTAAGGACCACAAAGATGATGAAGGGACTGGAGCATCTCTCGTATGAAGAAAGGCTGAGAAAGCTGGGACTGCTTAGCCTGAAGAATAGAAGGCTAAGGGGGCATCTAATCAATGTATATAAATACCTGATGGGAGGGAATGAAGAAGAAGGGGCTGGACTCTTCCCATTAGTGACCACTGACAGAACAAGAAACAACAGGCACAAACTGAAAAATTTGAATTACAATCTGAACCAAAGAAAAAAAAATACTGTGAGGTTGGTCAAAAACTGGAATAGGTTGCCCAGTGAAGTCTCCATCTGTGGGGATATTCAAAACCAGACAAGACCCAGTCCCAGGCAACCTGCTGTAGCTGACCCTGCTTTAGCAGAGGGTGATGGGACTGGATGATCTCAAGGGTCCCACTCAATCTACATGATTCTGTGATTCTGTAAATTAAAATATAATTTCTTAGGAAGACGTATCTTGTGATTTGCTGGGGTTCAAATATATAATTTCTTTTCTTGATGCACTGAGGAATCTGCAGAAATAAGTTTTTGGTTTTCAGTCATTTTCCAAATCATTGGCTTTTAATATGTGACCTGAAATTTCACATCAGCTTAAGTGGTAGGAGGATCAGGTAATAAGTGGTAGAGAAATATGGAAATAGCAGAAATTTTAAAATTGTGTTGAATTCCTATTGACTTATCAAGGATATCCCATTTTTCTAAGTAGTGTAAAATGTAATTTTGAACCGATGTTAGGAAGTATCAACCCAAATATGATGTTCTAGACATAGTATGTTGTTTTCAGAGGCTAGTTTTGTTTGAATAAGTCTCTATTAGCACTTGTTTTATTTACAGCTATGTTAAATGGCCCAATGTGCATTTCCAGATGTTTTGGTGTACATTCAGTGCCTTTAGTTTTTTTAATTATTTTTGCTGAAAGGCATAACAACACACTGTTATGATTCCCATCTCAATTAATTATTTTTGCAAGTTCTTGTTCTGTAGGATTCTTTGCATCTTTTCCTGGTCTTTAGCAAAATCTGGTTTTCCCATTTAATATTGATGTGTTATTTATTCCTCTCACATAAATCATTAGCATACATGTATATAACTCAAAAGTAAGCTGAAGAGACAGAATAATAACTAGAATCAACACCCTGTCCTTCCTCACATAAGTGTACCATACCAGTTACCATTCTTTTAACCTCACAGCTATAAACTTGTTTCAGAGCTATGGCAAAATAAAGCCAATTGTAGGTTAAGAACTGTTTGGGTTTTGGCTGGGATGGAGTTAATTTTCTTTAGTAGCTGGTACAGTGCTGTGTTTTGGATCTGCTATGAGAATAATGTTGATAACACTCTGACGTTTTAGTTGTTGCTGAGTAGTGTTTACTCCAAGTCAAGGACTTTTCAGTTTCCCGTGCTCTGCCAGTGAGCAGGTGGACATGAAGCTGGGAGGGAGCAGAGCCAGGACAGCTGACCTGAACTCGCCAAGGAGATATTCCATACCATAGAACGTCGTGCTCAGTGTGTAGACTCGGGGGAGTTGCCGCGGAGCTGCTGCTCACTGCTCAGGGACTGGCTGGGCATCAGTCAACAGGTGGTGAGCAATGCTATTATGCATCACTTGTGGGTTTTTCCCTTGAGTTTTATTCCTCTCTCTCTCCCCCTCCTCTTCATTAATATTATTGTTGCTGCTGTTGTTGTTATGATTTTTACCTTATTTCAGTTATTAAACTGTTCTTATCTTAACCAACAGGTTTTACCTTTTTCCAGTTCTCCTTCTCATTGCACTGGGGAGCAGGGAGGGGAGAGTGAGCGAGTTGCTGCATGGTACTTAGGTGCTGTCTGGCATTAAACCATGACAATAATTTTCTGCAGAATTTGAGAATCTTCATGCTTTGCTCTTCTGTGCATGTGTTCACCATCTCCATTCCTTGTGTGATGCTGAACAAACAGATACCGTCCTGAACAGTAAAAATGACCAGTGATTTCTCCAAAAGGAAATGCTATTACAACATATGCTTTCAGAAGTATAAATCAGATAAACTGGATAGACCGACACCATATCAAAACTGTAAGTGCCCCATCACTGCCATTTGTACTGAGTAATAAAGAAGTCAACACTGTGCCTCTATAAATTCTTTTCATTGAATTCTTGAATTTAAAAGCTGTCAGGGAAGTTCCCTCCAACAACGGTCTACCTGAATAACAAAAACAGCAGGAGGAATACTTTCAAGTCAGAGGGTTTAGCCACAGCCATATTCTGTATAGCTCCAGGAAGAGACTGGAGTATTGGAATAAATCTTTCTGCACCTTATGATTTTGTCATGTATATCCACCTCCAGGAAAAACGCCTTGAAAGATGATCTGTGCAGGCAAAGAGGAAGATTTATTTGCTTGATGATACTCTCAGTGGAAATCACCACTACTAATACTAGAAGATCTAGCGATGTCGTGACTGCTCACCACATCGAAGGTATACTCTCAGAATAAACCTGTGTGGATTAGGGTAAAGTCTCAGGTCAAACCCGTGCACATGCTAACTTCACATGTTGACTGTAAACGCTTGACTGCTGAAGGGAGCTGGCAACCCTGTCTGTGAAACAGCAGTCCAGGCAGACGGTGACCCTGTGTGAAAAATGAGACTGAATTACTTAGGCTACAACCATGTTAGTCAATCTTCTGGGACAGGCTGGATTTATATTCTTACTTTATGTCAATGTTGTATGCTGCAGTGCTGGTGTGTCTATTCCCCGCACTAATCTGGCTTTCTGAATAGGAAGCAAAAGAAGGCCTATTTCTGTGGCTGACAGGGTACCACCTAAGCCACAGCATCCACCAGGCCTGGTGGGAAAAACTGGAGCTTCCCTCCAATAAGCCAGAAACTTGTCCTGCGATTACTGGCAAGAGAGGAAAGGTGGCAGGGGCTTGGACATGGGCCATCACCTCTGCCAGCCATGTTACTGCTCTCAGCTCCCAGCAAGCCATCACTAAAGAGCAGCTGGACCTTGCTGCTCCCTCATACCTGGTTTCAAACCATCCAGCTTGTGGTTTAGGCAAAGCCCTGTTCTGAGGGACAGTGAGTTTATTAACATATGGTTATGGAGCCTCAGCCAGTTTCGATGGCAGAGAACGTGTCTTGGCACATTCAATCCTTCTAGATGAGATGTAGCCTTAGAATAGCATCCTTAAAGTCTCCTGATAGCACACTTCAGAGGACACCTGGACAAAACACAGAAGTGCTGCATAGCAACAATCCCCACTGCTAATGGCATTTGGGCTATGTAGGTCTACATAAAACCTGAGCCCGAAATCTGAAATCTGAATCTGAAATACCTCAAGGGCCAGAGACAGGGAATTTAAAACCGTGACAGCATACAGCACTGGGGAATGCACAGAGCACAGTATCTACAGCACCGTGCTGAACCCAAGGAAACAGACTCGAGCATGTGAGGATTTTTTTGGTTTTCATTCCAGTTTATAAGCTGCAGCACTACCACCAGCAGTACTGACAGCTCATGTCTCAACAGGACAACATCAGCAGTACCAATACTACCTCAATTTCAACAGCTAATCCTCCACAGGGCCCATCAATGTCTTCCCCTCTATTTGTTAATGCAGCACAAACCCATAATCAGGGAAAGGAGAGAACAAGTGAGTTTTCAGAGCAGATCAGCAGAAGACTTCAAGAACAGCAGGCTGGCGTGGGCAACTTGCAGCCCTTAACCTTGCAAGCTGGTGTACAAGTACGGCATTCAAAAATGAGAAAGAAAAAAGCATGCAGGGCAGAGAGTAGTAAATTAAAGCTTTGATGGTAAAGATGCAGAGAAAAGGAGCTTGCCTTTGATACGGATAGCATTTGGACATGCCACCTGGGAAAAAGGCCATAGGGTTTGTCAGTTATAGAGATGTTCGGAGTGGACTGCCTGTGTTAAGTATGCTAATCAGGACTGGAGTGGATTTTGCATAGATAGGAATAAGAGAAAAGCAGTATCAATACAAGTTAAGTACAATGAGAATTTAATGTTCTTTAAAATACTTGGGAAGAACACAGGAAAAGAATGATTTGCTAGTCTTGCATAATTTAAATGAGCCTTACATTTTTTGAACATCAAAGTGTCCTAAAGATGAGATTTTTGGAAATGTTTTTCAGGTAGACACAGAAACAGTGACTATTTTGCCATCTCAGGCATCCTTGGGTGATATGCTAGAACTTCAGTTTTAACAGTAAAAAACAGCTGTCTCACTGTAACAAACATACCTCTCAGATAATTCTAATAAATTATTTTGTGACTGCTTAGGGACATGAACCTAACAACACGATCATCAGTGTTTTAAGAAATACTGTCACGAACTGCCACCAGTGTGTCACTAAAAAGTCATCACAGTCATCCTTGTCAGGTAGTCAAGGTGGTGTTACACAGCATAGGACTTTGGGTGACTGCAGCCTGCTGGTCACAAAAATTGGAATTGTGCCTGTCTGTCCGCTGAATCTCACAGGGAGAAGTGCTGAGTGAAGGGTATGGAGGGACTTCTTTAGAGGGAGAGCTGCTCTGGAGGACACTCGGAGCTTTGGGCAAACAGACCAAGGGGTGGTGCAGTGCACTTGAGCCATGGCTGAGGGCACCTTCACGGGTGGGCCTTGGGACAAAGGGGCTAGAAGATGAGGGGCTGCACTTATTTAGCTACTGGCAAAAGTAAGTTTGTCCGTCTGTAATCCCTCAGGCAGAGCTGGGGTAGGAACCTGTTTACCAGCTGTAGCTGTATCTTGTCCTTTGCAACAGGAGCTGCTGTTCCGCAGTGTTACTGCAAAGTACTTCATCCCCTGCCCTCCTGACTGTTCCTGCCACCAGCTTCCTTTCCACCCATTTGTCAGTCATCCAGTGCACTCAACAATGATATTAGAGGGACACAGAAAAAGTCACTACAGAAGAAATTGTTAGAAGCAACCCATGTTTATTTTCATTGCAGCAGGGTAACAGGTTTACTCCTTCACAGCTAGTTACACAGCAGCGTAGCACTGGGAGCCATGCTCCGGTTTTCTCCAGGTACAAACATAAACCACGGAAGGATTTAGGTTAGAGGGGACTTCTGGATATCATCTGATCCAACCACTTGCAAAAGCAGGCCAACTTCAAACTTCAGGCTAGTTTTCAGCCTTGGTCTATGTCACCATTGTTCACAAGAGAGAGGAACTAACCCAGAGGTTGCATGAGTTCACGGTTTACAGTCTCAGCTCTCCCCAGGATTTCCAGTGCCAGGACAGCATTCCAGTGACAGTGCTTAAGTATCTCTGAAAATGACTGAGGGAGAATTAGAGAAATCTCTCCTTCCCCTTCTCTACCACTTTGAAGACCATCTGCCACCAGCCGATGGCTATGGGTGTGAACATCAGCAGCGTGATCCTGAATGCAGCCAGGAGGAGCACTCGGGCCTCCTGTTTGCCGCTGCCCGTGGCAGGGCTCTGGCTGCAGCTGCATTCTTTCCTTGCACGAGGGCAGGTGTCACAGCAGCAAGGAGCACACAGCCAGGCACTCTCAGAGAAGCTTCCCGAGTCACCTTCACGGGGAACAAGCCTTAGCACAGCTCTCCAAAGGGCACTCCCTAACACAAGGGCCGCAGGGGTCACTGAAGAGATTTCTCACAGATCCATGGGGCAGGGATTTCGCAGCTAGAAGCACGGATGACACCATACTCCAGAGTGGCACAGTTCTGCACAAAGCTGTTGAACAGGACCCTGTGGAAGACACAGGCGGAGCACACAAGCAGGGGGACGTTAGAGAGAGGTCTCCACTTTGGCAGGGGGAAAAATACCATAGATTTGGAGGTAGGAGACTCACTGCAGCTGGGCCTTATGTCAGGGAAGACCTGTCTCGGGACATGGGAAGTCTAGCAGTGGGGCTTGCTCTGCCCAGAGCTTATTGTGAGACTGTCAGTTAGTCTCATTCTGGGCTCTCCATTTCCCATCACTAAAGAGAGAAAAGCCCTGTCCTACGTGTTTTTTGCGATTCCACTTAAAGCATTTGGAGACCTTGGGACAGAAAGTAGCAAATACCCCAGTTTAAACCTGTTGTATGGGCATGTAAAAGGTAAAAGCTTCTGCTTCATTAAGGTTATCCAATCAAGGACCCTCTCAGTGCAAAAGGGGATAATAAGGAAGAAATGGCTAAACGGAAATCCACAGAGACACAAACCCAGTGCAAGTAAAATGACAGAGGCAACAGCAAAGACCAAAAGTCTTCAGCCACTAACTGATGCTCTGTCAAGGAAGCTCAGGCAGTGCTTTGGAGAGGGACACCCTGGGCTTTGTAACTGCTAAGGGGGCAACAAGAGGAACAGGGGGATTTGGGGTATTTGAAGTGGGCCTGTGGTACTGTGCAAAACCTGTTGAGGAAGATTTAGGGGAAGAGGAGTGAGAGAGAGGAGGGGATGGGTCATGCGTGAGCAGCTGCTGATGGTGTGTGAGCGTTGTCTGACCCAGCCCTGCCCTGATCACCGCAGCCCATCCTGGCTTCTCATTAAAGCCTCCCCGCATGCTCCCCCCGGCAATCTCACCCCCTGCCCCTGTGTGTCAGTGCTGTGAGGATGAGGTGCCAGCAGCCGGGGCACCCTGTGCGCAGGCACCGTGCCAGCTCTGGGGTCGGGGGGGTGCAGGACCCTGGGCGGTGGTGCCAGCCACTGGGGTGGGTGAGGGGCTCAGCCCGGTCCCTGGGTTGGGGTGGGTGTCTGTGTGTCCTGGGCGCAGCTGCTGGGGGGACCGGGCTGAGTGAGGGGCTCGGCGCCAGCAGCTGGAGCGGGGCCATGGGTCACAGCCCGTGTGCTGGGGGGAGAGGGCTTGTGTCCTCCCCCAGCCCGGGCTGCGCGGGCAATTCCCTAGCAAGCTCCAGGCTGCACTAGCCAGTGAGTAGGAGGCCCCGGGTCTGGGCAGGGGTATCAGGTGGGCAGAGTGTCCATGCTGGTACTTGTGGGGGTCCTGTAAGTGTGAGGTGCCTGTGAGATGAGTGAGTGAGTGTGCCCGCTTGCTAGCGAGCGCTGAGTGGGATGCAGTGGTGAGTAGGGGACCTGTGGGGTGGGTAAGAGGGGCTGGGATCTGGGCAGGGATGGTCGGATGGGGAGGTGCTCAGGGGATCCATAAATGTTTATGTGTGCTTGTGAACCTAGAGAGCCCTCTGTGTGTGCCTTCACTAGTGATCTTCAATCCTGAGCAGCCAGAGAGGAGGAAGGGGACTTGCCTGCCTACAGTTGTGCTTTATGTCAGCCCTGGCAGCATCACATGCAGGTGCTGCTGAAGGCAGGGCCTTGCCTGTGGCAGTCTGTGTCAGAGTCCTTCACGTGCATGTCTGTCTGTGTGTTTGAGTCTCTGGGATACATGCTCAGATTCACCTGGCTGAACCTGCAAATGAAAAGCAGCGGCTGTGTCCATCAGCCTGAGATAGACACTCCCAGGTCTCTGGGTGCACCCAGCTGGGGTCCAGCAGCCAGGCAGGAGGAACCCCTAACTTCTGGTGCTGCTAGAGCCTGCAGCCACTCTGAACATCCCTTACAAGCTGTGTTTATTGTTGGTTGACTTCCATTGATTACAGAGGGAACATTTTGTGGGAAAGGATTAAGGGTGTGGGAAGGACCTCAAGCCCTTTACTTTGTCTAAAAACACAGAGGAAACACCATACTCACTTTCTGTCAGTCAGTTTTGAGCCATCTTCCCAAATCCAGCCACCACCAGTGTTCTTCAAACCGATCCAGTAGGATTTACTGTAGATTATCTGGAAGAAGTCCTAAGAGGGACAGAGAGGCAGAGAGATCACTAGATTTGGAGAAACCCAGTCAGGTTCTGGGTTCTGAGGGGGAAATAAAGGGGCGTTGTATGAGAGAGGGAGTTCGCGGGCCATTTCTCAATGTTCTTTGAACACCCATGCCCATCCTTCCTACAGGGACATGCTTTGTAAGCCTCAGTGTTTCGGAGTGCCGGGCAGCTCCCCTGACCGGGGGGTCTGAGGGCTGAGCCCATGACAAACTCAGTGGAGGCTGGCAGAGAGACGCGAGTCCCTGGCGCAAAGAGGCCAAGCGAAAGCCCTGCCAGATGCAGGTGGATCCCAGTGCGCTGCAAATGCCCTTTACCCTCTCCCTTCCCCACGGAGGGGAAGAGCCGGGGCAGTACAGCGCCTTGCACCTCTCCCCCACAATCCTACCATCCAACATGGTAAAGGCCCTCTGCCCTTGCCACTGCAAAGGCACCCACCATTTCACTGGTACTGTTGATCACCAGGAGATGAGCTCCCTGTGCCCGGCAGGATTCCCGGCTGGAATGCCAGTCCTTCCTCTCCCTGGAGAAGAAGTAGCAGCATTCTCTGGAGGCCACCCACTGCTCAGGGCAGCGTGGACATGGACAGTCTGCAAAACAGTCATACATCTCTCTGCCCATTCATAGTCATAGCCTAGTTCATTACAAACGTGTTTCACAGATATACCCTCTCCAGAAGATGATTCTCCACAGTTACAGTAATGCCATCCCTGGAGCTCTGCTGAGACTGACAAAGACAATGTAATTACCTGCATCAGAGTCTGTGAAGGGCATCCATTTTCCAAATGGCAATAGGTGAGACTCTAGGGGTCTCTTGGGACCTTCCTTTTCCTTCCCAGTGTTTTTGGGGTTTTTTTTAGCTTTTCCCTCCCCTTTTTGTTCTGTTGTCTCTAGATAAACATCGTCTTTGGCCCATGTTTCCATCTGTCCGATGGGACAGGCAAAGCCCTGGCACCTGACGGGTTTGTGGCAGGTCACCCATGTCCATATAGCCTCCACCACTAGCGCTGGCTGCTGCTGGGGCTCATCCAGCAGCACATTTCTGCAGCACTGCTGCTTTGTTAGACACCATTTCCTACTCCTATACTTGCCTGAACTTCAGCTTCATAGCATTTCATGGCAAGCTGGTCAAAAGGCTTAAACTTCCTCGAAACAGGAATCATTTTGTAACAGCTGCTAGTCATGGAGGTCTTACAGCTTGAAGCACCTTCCTTTTCCTTCTAACAGGAGAGCGGCTGGTGGTACTCGCCCATGGACGGCCACTGAACACCCCAGGGTTCATTTTCTCTCTGTACAGCGCTGATCTCCAAACCCACAGACAAGAAATGGGCCTTCAGGTTATGTCCTTCATCCTAGAGCTGTAGTCATCAGGATGTAAATGGTCCTGAGTGGTTGAGCACAGTGTGCTTGCTATGCACTGCAGTCTACTCAGTCACCCCTTTCAAAGGCATCTTTGATGCTTTTTGCCCCTTACTCTCTTGTTCCTGCTGAGGGCAGGTCTAACTACACCAAGCTTAACATCTAAAAATTGCAGAAAAAAGAAGCAAGTCTTTTTTAAAAGGGAAAAAATACTTTTGTGCTCTTCTTGGACCCCTGAGCAGATTTCAAGAGTCCTTGTTCAAATCAAGTATTTTCAATGGAGGAGATTTATTTACCCTTGATAAGCCCCACTGCTGTTCCCAGCAATGCCAAGAAGAGGATCCCTAGAATCATTGCAATAATCCAGTGGGTAGCACATGAAACAGGGGAATCTAGCAAGAAAAAGAACATAAATGTGAGAAAGGTGAGGCTTTCTTAATGAGATCAGCTCTAAAAATACAATTTATATTGAACTGCTGTGACTGTTTACCTCAGTCTGCACTCACGGCAGAGTCCAATGCTGTAGACCAGATTCTTTTTGGTATTTCACACATGGATAATTTAATGTTTAATACCAGTTTACATGTATGATGATATGTGATGTCACATGAGATTCTGATTTAGCAGAATGATACAGCTATGTGTTGAAAGCACCACACAAGTGCAAATTACACTTAGCAGAATATAGCGATTTCAATACACAGCTGAATCACAATACAAATGTGATTGTCATGGCCAGGCTTTATGACATGCTCACCATTGCAATGCTGGGTGGCACCAGGAAGGTCTATGTGGGTTTAAGCAGCTCAAGTGTGTTGGTCTCCTCAAAGCTCTTTTTGTCAGTTGTTCAAGGGTTGTACTCTGTGTTAGGCTGTGCCATATACACACTCGCCCTGTGCCGGTCTGGCTAACTCAGGAAGACATTCACACTCTTTTGATTAACTCATGGACAAAAATTTACACAACCAGCTGATCCATTTAACTGATAAAGCCAGCTGATCCACCCAAGTGATAGAACTGCTGATCTCTGGTCCCCATACTGTTAAGTTTAACTTTCTTTCTGAAAGCCATGTTCAGTCACTGTGTACTGCATGAGTAGATTGCACTTGCCCATCTCCATTGAGCCTTCTTCCATTGTAGGGGCTTACTGATAAGTCACAATTTAGGATTACGTCTAATGAGAAGTCCAGACACAATGACTATTTTGATCCAGCATCAACAGAAATTATTACATCACATTATTTACTCTGTTGGAGCTGCAAGTCTCCAACTGTACCCTGCCTTGAACTGCCCATCCTGCCTAACCTCAACAGCAGGTTAGAAAAGAAAACTTTTTAGCATATAGATGCAAATCTCTACTTCAGACTTGAATCTGTTAGACTGTTTAAGTAATGCATACATCTTTCCCTTTATTAGCAGACTTTACCTTTGCTCTCAGTGTGCTCTTTTCTCTGTCTTCTCATCATCTTCTTCTTGGAAGAAGTGCAGTCTTTCACATTCAGATAGATACGCTCCTTTTTATTCCTGTCACATGCTTTTAAGTGTTGCTTATTTTTACTTCGGTTTACTTGGTGTTTAGAAGTCCAGTTAGCTACAACATCCAGATCTGGAACTGAATTTCCCTGAAGGTCAACAGAACTTCCCTCCCAGCTGTTTGGAATAATTTCTAATGACAGAGCATATTATTAGCAGAAGAGTAATACACAGAAAGAATGATGTCCTAAATCAGTTTTCTGGAATAACAAAACACTTAAGCAATGACAATAATTCATTAAGAGCTCTGCCTTTGTAATTAAAATGCTGCTATGATGGATGCTACGTAGGTCAATGTCAGACGGGGGATCTTGCTTTCACAGGGAATTTATCTAGCCTTCTCTACATTGACTAATATAAGTAAGCAACTTCGGCTTGACTGAGATGACAAAGGTGAGGAATTAAATTTCCTTATGTAGCAAATGGATAGACATGGGTAGTTCTAGTGGGACAATCTGCAGAACAGCTGGTGCAGTGCTGTGGTTTGGATTTGGTGTGAGAACAGTGTTGACAGGACACTGATGTTTTTAGTTGTTGCTGGGTGATGTTTATATTAAGTCAAGGACTTTTCAGTTCCTTGGGCCCTGCCAGCCAGAGGACTGGAGGGGTGTGGGGAATTGGGAGGGGACACAGCCAGGACAGGTGACCCGAACTAGCCAAAGGGGTATTCCATACACGTGGCATCATGCTGAGTATATAAACTGGGGGAAGAAGAAGGGAGGGAGGGGGGACATCTGCCATTATGGCATTTATCTTCCCGAGTAACCGTTACGCGTGACGGAGCCCGGCTTTCCTGGGGATGGCTGAACCTGCCTGCCCATGGGAATTGGTGAGTGAATTCCCTGCTTTGCTTTGCTTGCGTGCACGGCTTTTGCTTTACCTATTAAATCGCTGTCATCTCAACCCTCGAGTTTTTACATTCCTTTCCGATTCTCCCCGCCATCCCTCTGGGTGAGGGGGAGTGAGTGAGCGGCTGCGTGGTGCTTGGTGCCAGCAAAGGTTAAACCACAACAGCAACAGAGCACGTTGAACAAGTTGAATCTGTAGAATCCATTACTAAAATCATAGGCTTGTACTGCCAGTCCTTTTCCTACAAGAACAATTTCTCTGATCTGTCCAACAATATCAGTCTTTCCACCCAACTCTTTAGTCTGTGTAGAAAAAAGTTGCTCACACTTGCTTTTTGGACAGGTTGGGACTTGGCTTCAGGTGGAAACAGAAAAGGAATTCACAACTGACTCATTTTGTTGATTCTGAGAATTAATCAAAATCTGGAAACATAATTCTATGAACATTTGCATAATTATTTTTACTTTATTGGCTACCCAGAACATACATGTTTGATTTTGAAATACAAAAATATTTTGCATCTCTTTTCTTTGTTTCTTTTCCCTTCTTTTTCTTCTTACTCCTTTTATTTTTAAGGACATGGACAAGCACTGGTCGGGTATGTAAAGGTTGGGGGCAGGCTTGGCTGCAGTAACCATGAGATGCTGGAGTTCAGGATCCTGAAAAGAAGGGAAAAAACTTGAAAAGCAGAATCACGACCCTGGGCTTTGAAGAGAGCAGACTTTGGTCTGCTCAGCGATCTGCTTTCAGGAATCCCATGGAAGACAATCCTAGAGAGAAGAGAGGTTCAGGATCCTGGTTGGTTTTCAAGGATCAGCTGCTCTGAACTCAAGAATGGTCCATCCCAATGAGCAGGATACAAAGCAAAGGTGGTGGTGGGCCTGCATGGATGAGCAAGGAGCTCCTGATTAAACTCAGACATAAAAAGGAGGTGTACAAGAGGTTGAAGCAGGGTCAGGTGACCCAGAAGGAATCCCCTAACTTGCAGGGATGAGGAAAAGCTAAAGGACAGATGAAGCCCACCTGGATTTGAATCTGCTGGAGGATGTGAAGGGCAACAAGAAAGGTTTATATAGGTACATCAGTAAGACAAAAACTAGGGAAAATGTGGGCCTGCCTCTGAATATGCAGTGGAGCTGGTCACAATGACATAGAAAAGGATGATGTGCTCCATGACTTAGCACCTTCTTCATCTTAAGTCTTTACTGGTGTGACTTGCCTTCAGCAGTTTCAGGTCCATGAAAACTATGAGAAAGTCTAGTTCAAGGTAGACTTACTGTTGGTGGAGGAAGATCACACTAGGGAGCATTTAAACGAAATGTACATACACAAGTCCATGGGTTCACAGTAGGACACACGACAGGAGCTGTCTGATGTCATTGTGAGGCCAATTTCCATAAACCTGGAAAGGTAATGGTGATCAGGAGAGGTCTCTGAAGACTGGAAGACAGCAAATGTGACTCCTGTCTTCAGGAAGGAGGATCCAGAGAACCACAGGTGAGTCAGCTTGACATGAACCCCTGGGAAGCTGATGGAACAACTAATCCTAGAAACCATTTCTACAGACACCAAGGACAAGAAGGCAATCACCTTCTCGTCAGCATGGATTTACAAAGGGGGAAACATGCCTGACTGACCTGACAGCCTTCTACAATGAGGTGACTTGCTCATGTCCCCGAGTTCTTTATTCTGCTGCTGCAGCTGGCTACATATTCTAGGGTAGGATGTTCTTAATTTAAACCATAGATGTATCAAACAAATTTAAATACAGAATGCAGGATTAGATGCAATAAAAGCCTTCCTTTTTATAATTCAGTATAAGAAACTAAGCAATTAAACTTACTAAAACATAACTAATCAAACTAAATGCTGTCCTCCATCTTAGAGCTGGAGTATACCTGTGCAGAAAGTACACATTCAAAAAGAAGTAGCAATTCAACCTATATCTGGCTCTTCTTTCTTGTCACGAACAATAAACCACGGTAAACCCACACTTTGAAAAGATCACACCAGCTCACAGGAAATGCTTTTTCTGAAGACAGTATCTCCAACCAGACAGGAAGCATTGGCTTCATAAAAAGCTTTGGTGCCTGATATATTGCTCATAGGAAGGAATGATTTATAAGAAAGCCAATGAGGAAGCTCTACGTGCTCCTCTTCCACAATGCCAAATACTCGTCATAATGCCATCTTTCTGTGTCTCAGCAGATAGGTCTATTTTGCAACATGTCCATAGCTTAAGAACTCAAGCAAAATGCTTCCATTTCTGCTTTCTTTGTTTCTTTGGAGGGGGTGGGGCAATTTGCTGCTCTGGTTTTTGGTTATCTCAGAGTCAGGTCTTCTCACAAAAATACAGAAATACAATTATCAACAAACAAACTCATTTAAACAGAACAGCATATGTTGCTTTATACTGTACATCTCCACAATGTACGGTGCTGCTCGATCTCTTCACCTCATCTTGAAGATGGGTTGTGGTGAAGAGCTGGGAGCTGCAGCTCAGCTACACACATAAAAGATCACATACATGCAATTGATACAATAAAGAAAGGTACAGCTGATCATGACCTGACTTCAGGCACAAATATTTAATTGATTTCATTCTTATTACAATGATTCAGGTGAAAAGTAATGAAAGATTTCTCCAGCGGCAACAGCTCTGCTATAGCCTTTCCAGAACAAAATACTCTCTTCTTACCTACCCAAGCCCCATGCGTCTCCTCCATGTACTGAATTGTGAAGTACAAATCATGGGAAACTGATTAAACCACTACTGCTCACGCTGGCACTAAAACGTTTCTGTAAGGCTATGTGGAAGGTGAGAACATCCACTTTATTACAGTCATTTGATCAAGGACCCTTTAAATGCAGAAGAAGATAATAAGTCATAGAGACACAAACCTGGGGCATATAAAAATAACAGAGGCAACAGCAAAGACCAAAAGTCTTCAGACACTAATTGATGGGCCATCAAGAAACTCCAGGCAGAGCTTTGGAGAGGGACACCCTGGGCTTTGTAACTGCTGAGAAGGGGGCAACAAGAGGAACAGGGGGATTGGGATATCCCCAAAGCAAAACTTGTCGAGGAAAACTTGTCTACTCTATGATTTTAATGGTTTCTACCAGCCTGTGTAATGCGACAGGCAAGCTTCTGGTGCGTAGCTTTAAGACCCTTAAAAAGTGGTGCTGTGTTTGTCTTTTGTTTCTTTTGTGTTGGGATACATTCAAGAAGTAAACTACTCTGGTGGGCTGACCCTGGCCAAAAGCCAAAAACCCATCCAGTCACTCACTCACTGCCCTCTCCAACAGCACACAAAAAAAAATAGACGTGAGGTGAGAGGACTTGTGGATTGAGGTAATGACAATTCAGTCAAGAAAGCAGAAGTTGCACACCCAAGCAAAGCAAAAAGTTTTTTCACTGCTTCCCACCAGCTAGCAGATGTGCAGCCAATACCAGGAAAGATGGGCTAAGCATGTATAATGGTTGCTTGGGAAGACAAATGCCATAGCCATGAAGGTCCCTCCTTCCTCTTCCTTGCCATGACCTGGGTGTTTCCTCTGTTGTTTCTTGCTCTTGTTATCCCCACCCTTTCTTGAACACATTTCCCGAGAGGTGCCACCAACCTGGCTGAGGGGCTCAGCTGTGTGCTGCGGTGGGTCCATTGCAGAGCTGGCCACCCCTGGTCTCTTCCCACAGAGACCACCCCTGCAGCCCCCCACTGCCTACATCTTACCACAGGCACCCAGCACAGTTACTTACTGTACTCATGCATCCAGGGGGAGCAGAGAAGGGGCAGGTGTTTAGGGAGCCAGAGCAGCAGCAGGCACCAGGCACCAGCTTCCATCACTGGGGCAGCTGGCACTGGGGTTGCACCACAGGCGCTGCCTGCCTTGCCCTGTGCACGCTCACATTGCAGCTTCCTAGCCTTAAGAGCTCGGTTTGGAAAGGTGGTGTTACTTCTTTCCTGTGTGCATTCTGCCAAAGGGTTGTGGGGGTTTTATTCTTCTGCTTTTTTTCCTGGTCCTGGTGCTATTTCACAGTGACTTCTACTTTCTAAGGCTCTTTTTTTACCTCCCATCTTTTTACCTTCCTTTACCTGCCAAAAGCTGCACTTTTGAAAGTGTGACACTTAAACTGATGTTCTTTCAACATGACTTTAAATAAGTTGCTGTATTTATGTGGTTCACTTCTATTAAAGACATACGACATTGGCTGGTTGGTTTCTTGTTGTGGTGCCCCCTCCCCATTCAGAACTGCAGCTGCATTACTTCCTGAGGCCGTGCACCCGTGTGCGAGTGTGTTGGGGCAAGACACAGAAGAAGACGTGGAGAAACAGCGAGAAATACCATTGTAAGGATTGTGATAAATAATAAA
Organism: Falco cherrug; assembly: GCF_023634085.1. Lineage (NCBI taxonomy): Eukaryota > Metazoa > Chordata > Aves > Falconiformes > Falconidae > Falco > Falco cherrug. The sequence continues at coordinate 9,240,650 of NC_073701.1, forward strand.
TGAAAAATAAATTAAGACGCCTCTGTTGGGTAGTGAAGTTTTCATCTAAACTGCTATGGACAGAAATAGAGACTTTTGTGAATGTGAACTGCTGTGTTGGCTTTTTTCTGAAAATGTCGTACATGAAGAGGTAAGCAAGAAGAAATGAAAATATCACAATAGGCAACCAAAATGAGAGAAAATATCATTAAAATGTCCCATGCCCATGATCTGAGGTCTGGCAGCCAGGACCGGTCAGCTGCTGAGCCTCCGACCACGGGTTGTTCTTGGGCTTTGATGAAAGGTTCAGACATGTTGATGAATCTTGTTCCCATCATATTTGATTTGTTTAGATTTGCTAGCATAGAAGCAACAGGTAGTATTTATTAACACACAAATACCTCCTTGTGAGGCCCAAAGAATTTGGATAGCTAATTCTGAGAGCAAATCTCCATCTATAGATTCATTAATCTATGGCAGCATTTTTGGGTCATTCCAAGTGTAGCGGAAACATTGTCAATAGCTTGTTCAAGTTCAGCAACACCCAAGCGTGGAAATAGAGCATGTACAAATTCATGAAATGTAGTTGGTCGGGTTACTAAGGGCTTAGACACGCCATGCTTATTACATACAGGGTAACAGTTGCACTGAAAGTTAAAGGTTAAATTTTTAGATTGGACTACGAAAGGACCAAGATGTGCCTGCCTACTGTGGAGGTACCCTTTTGTAGGCATTAATGCTGCAAAGCCAGAACCATCCAGGTATTAAAACGGTGGGCCACCAACCCCGTCTAGAGTCATTGCGATGCTTGCAGAATGAACACCATGAGTTCGAAGGACAATTGAGTTTCATTAAGTGCATTTGACTTAATTGGATTGTCCAAAGGGATTGCAACCAGACACATTGTTTGTGCTGTATGCATAGCAACTATCATTAGTACTCAGACAACCATTCCTCTGCAGACCACATCATGTGGAATTAGGACTGGTGAAATTATAGTATCTTTGAGATTTTGTGTTATTAACATTCAGTGTAAGGTTCCCAAGTTCCAAACCATTAAAAACACCTTTCTTGGCAATTGCTGATTCATTATTACCGATCCATGAGGTTTCCAGATCAGAATCAATACAAGCTTGTGTTCTGTCGCATTTAAATTGAAAGCATCCTTGGATATGATTGTAATATAAAATGTAATTACAACTGCTCATCTTCCCCACCCAGACTGAATTTACACCCTGGGGCATTGTCATGTACCATGGGGCTGTATCATAACGACATGCCTTAAAAGGTTGTTGTCAATAATTTGGAGTATTGGGAAATAAATATGTCAAATTAGGTTGATACCAAGATGCTTATGTGACAGGTTCTGCTAACTACCACCATTTGCGTCCAGTGCTCAAGGCTGGTATAAACAACAGCAACAGTCTGATTCATTGCGCACTTGAGAGACTGTATTCATAAACTGAACAACACGATTGCTATCCCATTCCTGGGAAAAGGGAACAAACACTACTATAATCATGTATATTAAATAACAATTATAGGAAAGACAAAAAAATGAGGGAAGATTGCTCATGAAATGATTTCATTTCAGGTGAAATTGCCAGTCAGTAGGATGAGTAAGTTAGACCAAAATCCAAGGAATTAATCTGAGTTCCTGGTTGCTGATGTTGCAAGCAGGGCAACCTTAAAGAACAAAAAACAAGACACCTTCATTTATTTTGGGTATTAGGTAGTTTGGATATCCTGCACTCAGAAATGAGGTGCTTATTACTCTAGTGACTGAACATCTTCCACATAGTACTTTGAGGAGGTTTTTGTAATACGCAGGAAAACTTCCTTTTTGTGGAGATTCACCTGGACAATTTGTCCAATAGATTATAATAATTTATGCCTGAAGTTGAAGTTATCCACAGATGCATCACTTCTATAGCAAAAGTAAGATCTGTAATAGAAGGGACAGCAGCATGTAAGAGCTGCTTTTCATTCAATCCATTCAATATTTTTATTCAATGTATGATAATTTATCATCAAACGCCAGGTATCGTTAGGCTTACAGACAGGCCATGGAGGCAAGTTATATGGGGAATGAGTTTTCTGAAAAATACCCTGTCTTTCTAACTCCTGACTGAGAGCAGTTACGCCTTGTGAGGCTTCAGGGTGAATATGAAATTGTCATACACGGATTAAGTACTTTCAGGTAATTTAGGTGCAGCCTGTAACAGAAAAGTAGTAGACCCTCCAGCTGGTATCGCATCCTTAGAAATTACAGAAATCTGAGTTTGATTGTTTGGCATCCAATGCCTAAGGGAGTCTTAACAGTCTGAGATTTTAATAAATCCAAACCTAATATACTTAAGGGTCCTACCGCCACTAAAGGTCTCAGTGTTCTTCCATAGGGCAAAACCAACTTTATCTTGGCCTGTCTTTTTTTGGCAATCCCTGTTAAAGAAATTATTTCTTGAGTTTTCTGAATTAATCCAGGGGCATCCTCAGCTTTAATCATTGATATTGAGGCTCCCATACCCAAAGAGACAGAACATAAATCTATTGCTATTAATGGCATGCAAGGACTTTCACGAGCATTAATTAAAAAAAAAATCAGCCAATTGGGACAGATCTGCAGAACTCCCTGGGCTGTAAATTGGGGTTTTCTCTGTTTCTTTACCAATACTAGGATTGGGAAAGCCAGTGGAAGATTTTCTTATTCCTCCTCCCAGGAACATTCCTATCCAGTCCTCATTCAGTTTTTTGCCATACTCTTAGGACACCTGCCTTAGCTGTTCTTCATGAAAATTTGTGGTGGCCATCACAACCGAAGTGGGGGAGCACCTCTGCCTCTGGCAGGAGCCAGGAATTGTACCATGGAGGTTTTAATGACAGAGTACGAGGAGGCTCTCTTACCCATATGATGCTCAGGTAAGGACGTGGGTGTGGAAGGCCTGCTCTCAGAGTCGAGATCATGCTTTTCATTATCAGTTTTCAATACGTTGGTTCTTTCAGCAATCCCATTCCTTGAGACTGAGTGTGTATGCTCTTGCTCTGGCTGTTGTAAAGCCAGGGGTCTGAAATTAGTTTCTAATTGTCAGAGTAATTGGCTCTTATCACGACTATGAGATTCAAAGGCAGCTGCTCTAGCTCACTATAGAGTATTTTGAGCTTGCTGCCTCATGGCTTTAAATAAAGTGCCAGTGGCTGCTAATGCCTCTTAAGAAGCCCCATGAAGGACCCTTACCTGCCTTTGTTACATTTATGAGCCTCCTGGCACCTCTGAAATTTTGCTTACAGCATTTCCCAATTGAAACACTTTTTAGCTACTTAATTCTTCTCTCACATACATGTTTTCCATGCCTTATCTTCTTGTTATCTTCACTGTCTTCCTACCGCCTCTTCCTGTGGCCCTGAATTTTCCCAGGTTCAGAGCTGAGTTGGGACAATGGGATGGGGAGAGAGACCAATTTCCAGAGCTGTACTCGGGCAGCCTGGCTCCTATGCTAGGACATCCAACTAGGTTTTCATTACTGTTTCTGAAACATCAGTTTCGGATTAAAGACCTGAAGCCAGATGTGGGTGCCCTCACCCTAAAAAACATTATTAATATTTTTATAGAGATATAAATAAATAAGTGGAAAAAACCTGGTGAGTGTTTGGTTTGCATTTCCTTTCTTCCATGCAGTGTGGCTTCAGGCTTCAAAAAAACAACAGGGGCATTAAGCAAGTATCACGCAGGAGCATCCCTTGGCACTCAGCAACTTAAATAAACACTGACGTGTAATACAGTGAACAAACATTGTCCTGACCGTGATTGTTCTCAGAGTTATGATGCCCACTTTCTTCAAGCCTCAGCTTCTTGTGAGATACTGTTACCAATTCTAAATGTTGCAGAGAAGCTTCTGTACAGCTATACTCAAGGTTTTATCATCTGCGTATCGCATGTTGCAGAAATCTTCGTGATCTGCAAGTAATTTGCAGGAGTTTTCAAGGCTGCATGCACATGTGTAGGATGGAAAAATAGCTGGTAATAGTGAATTTTCAAAATGTGCTCACAACAGAGCTGCTAGTAGAAGCTGTGTAAGTATTGACCTTGATGGGAAGTCCTGCGTCTATCTCCCCATGATTTTCTGTTTCTCATTTTAAGTCTTTCCTTTCTCTCATTTTGGTTTTAGCAATGAACTGCAGTAACCACAGGCATCCTCTGCCTACTATTAACATAAGCATTTTTTGAGTACATACATCCACAGAAAGACACAAATATGAATATCATATATCCTTGCCTGGTGGCAAAATGTACCTTTGATAGCACGCCACAAAACTCCAAGTCTTAAGTGAAGCAAAGCAACCCTCTCACTATTTCATCCCTTACATTTTCCTAGACCTGTTCTCTGGAGAAGCAAAAAGATACAATTGGAGGTCAGAGATGGGCAGCTGGTGCTGCAAGAAGAGTACAGCCCTGGTAAGCATACCTGGGGGCACACACCACAATTACGCTGCAGGTAGGACATAATGGCAGGACTATCACCCACACGTCTTGCTGCTGTCAGGTACAAGACAAGCACCGAGCAATTCCACTTCAAGCAAAACCGAAACAATGGATGCCTCCTGGCCACAAACAGACCATCTGGAGTATCTCAGCATGTGCCAGCCTGAACAACAAGCCTGGACAGGAAGCAACCACCAGGCAGCAAAGCCCCCTTCTTTTCACAAATGATGCTTCACTTCAGGTACCAGCTTCTGCCAAACTGATGACAACCATGGTGGAAAAGACAAGTCTGGTACTAGTTACAGCATCCATAACCACAATCCAGACCTTCTTCCAGCGTCCGTGTCCTCCAGCAATCCTCCCTGGCACCACTCCCAGGCACAGAGCAGTGCAGGCAAGCGTTTTGGCCAGTGTGAGGTAACCTGGCAGCTTTACCTCTGGGGTGAAAAGCTGGCTCTGTCACAGGCAATAAGATAACCTACATTGGAATTACAGTGCGGTGCCTGGCAAAAAATAGCAGCTAGGAGGTTATTTTTCTAACTAATTTCTTCTGACTCAATTCACAGACTTCCATAGAAGAGAGCTCTTTCAAACACTTTTGTCCTTATCTTTGCCATGTAAATCAGCTCACTGAGTAATCACATGGCTGTACTGTAGCCTCATAACTCTGGATGTGCCCTGAGTGAGAAGAAACATACAGCTCCTCTCACCGAAGAGGTAATTATCGTGTTTGCATTCAGCAGCTCCTGCAAAGAAAAAGGTGGTTTAATTAATATGAATCACACTAGCACCTCTTCCTACTCTGAATAGTCTTGGAGAATTTAGTCATATCATAGCAAATGTTGCCCTGAAGACAAAATATCCAAATGTGCTAGCACAAACAGGTGAGGCAGCCAGCTATTAACAACTAAGAAGCAAGAGAGAGCATTTTCCACATAACGCCCTGGTTTAAGATTAGCATGAAGAACAGTTCCAATGCAGGTACTGCTCTGTGATCTCAAACCAGGCAACTTGCTCAAAATCAGATGTTTGAACAAATTCAGCAGTCTTAGTCTGGCTATCTTGATGTTACTCTACTATCCTGGTGGGCTCATCCAGATCCTGTTCCGACATACCCAGTTCTCCCTGGACACCGCAATGAAGGGCTCTAGATGTCATTGCAGGGTGGAATGTATCCCACACAGCAAACAATCATTGTGTTATTAATGAAGCAATAGGGAAAGAACAAATCTGCCGTGGCTAGCGGGAATCAGGAAGAAAGGCGCAGCATGGGTGTCATGACAGGGCTTGGTCTTGTGCTTCCTGATAAGCAGATCCAGCCCCTTTGGAAGGTAGTGGATGGAGGCAAGGGTCATCCTATGGCAGCAAGAAGACACAGTAGCTTCTTCCTCTGCCATGAACAACTCCTTAGCTTCTTTAATCCTGCCTGGGCTCTTCTCTCGCTCTTTAATAGCTCTTTCACTCTAAAACCCTGGATGGTGACATCTCTACTTCTACCAAAAACTGCTGCAAGAAAAAAAACCTTCAAATTTAGAGTCTGGACAGAAATCATTCCTTGACTTATGTGCACTGTTTTAAACTCTAAAATAAACAGGATTATGAATATTTCGTAGTAAGTCTTGTTGGCAGTGTTGTAGCTCAAGCATAGCACTGTTAAACGCTGCTTCCTCACAGAACAGGTCTGCTCTAAGTTTCTCAAAGTCAGAAGTAGTTACTGTAAGTGAAGCAGTTTGTGCAGAAGGGAAGGAGAGGATAGAGTGAGTTGGTTTCATTGTAAGATATTTTTGTATTCATCAAGTTAATCCATATATGACAAAATGACAAGTTTCTTATTTACATTTTTTATTTTGGTTGTTTGTTTGGGTTTTTTTTAATTTACACTTTGAGATGGAAAGTCACACTCAAGGTTGAACAGAGATATTTGGAAAGGAGCAACTTCTGTGAATACAGTGTACTGGGTGATGAAGCAGGACATGCTTAGAGGCAGTCTCCAGGAAGCTGGCCAGCTGCTGGGAGCCCGGGAGACAAGAGGCTGTATATCTGTCCACCGGCTGGGGACTCCCCATGCATGCTTCCATGTGTGACAAAAGACCAGCTGTAAATACCATGACAGACGCATTTTCAATACACAGAAAGAAATCTGTAACACAGGACACCTCAAAAAAGCACCCAGCACTTCTACCTAAAATAGCTGCAAGGGAGAAGAGCTTTCAGCTTAAATAACACCCAGCCACTCACTCGCCAGTGAAGGCTCAGCCTCCCCACTCACACTTCAAGCTCACACAGTCTTAAAAGCTCAGCAACAAGTCCAAGATGAACTTTAAATCTGTGCCTCCAGCACGAACAGGAAAAAAAAAAGCTGTGCCGGATAAGAAACATTTATCGAACCTAAGAGTGAAGTAAGAAGCAAGATCCAGGAGCTGTGAAACTCTTGGGACAGCTGGAGTCCAGCAATTTTTGCTTCAGCTTTAAAGAAGTCTATATGTGATGCAGGTTCTATGGATACCTATCATCCTTACTAAGATCTGGAATTTCAAGACCCTTTTGCCTTATCTGATATGATATGGTATTTCACATGCCAGTTGCATCCATGTCAGGTTCACTCTAAACAAGCAGAAGAAAACACTGTGGCTGCACTTTCCACACCACATTTCTTCATCTGCTGCTTACTGACTGCTCACCTGCAGCTCAACCACATGGCAGGGCGCTTACAACTCACAAACCAACCACCAAACTCAATTTTAAAGCGGCTATAAAAGCAGCTACACAGCACAGCAAGATTTCAGTAACAATTTTCTGAACAAACTACTCATAACTGAGGTGTATCCTTTCACTTAGAGTAACAAAGGCTAGGTCGGATGCCATTCCAACATTGGATCATCAAGAATGGACAGTAATTTGCAATAGGGGATCACAGCAGATTATCAACATTTTCAACACAAGCAGCAAAGCTATGGTGGGTAAGACATGACAGGTATTCAGGAAGCATTCTCTAATGCCAGTGTACAACTTGGCCTGAAAAAATAAGTATTTGTTGTCAGTCCCAAATGAATTAATGTCACCTTGTCAGTGTTTTCCAAGCATTCTTTTTTTACCTGATATCTATCTATCCATCCTGAGTCAGACTCCAAACTCTGCTGCCATTACAGATCTGAAAAGTCACTCATGGCCACCCACATTTTTCACGTTGTATGCAGATCTTAAGGAAAAGACTGATCTCCTTCGCTGGTTTCACTTGGCTAAAGGCACCCACGCTGGCTGAAGTCAGCTCTTTCTCTACAGCCATTAGCTGTATCTAGCAGCTTTTATAACCTTTGAACAGAAAAGCTACTGCCACATAGAATGAGGCTTGCAAGCACACATTTGGACCCCGAGAGTATTTTAAAAATATTAGTTGAAACTATCCTACAAACCACTTAAAGATTTTCTGCACAACTCTGCCTTTATATGTTTAGTCTATTTTAAACAGCTCTCCAGGGGATAAGACCTTCAAGCCTTCTGCCTTCACTTCTTTTCTGGAAAAAAAAAAACAAACCCACAACAAAATGTAATTATTTTAACATGCATAAGTCCAGTCATGGACTATACTAAGCATGTTTCCTGGTCATCTTTGGTTTCCTGGTATGTTTTGTACATGAGCCATATTCAAAAGTCCTTGGATCACCGACAAGCTATATGAAATCCACTTATTGTGCTGGGTATTGAATAACTCCATTAAACTCCACAGGATTGCTCATGCCATGCAAAATAAGAGTTACTGTATTTTTGTGTGTGATATTAAATGAAGAATTGAAGAATGGTTTTGATATAGTACTCAAGCCACTGTTGCTAAAAGTCAGTGATGGCAGCTCAGGCTGGTTTGCTACACACTCATACGAGATTCTTGGAAACAAGTTACGCAGGGGAGGACTGTAAGAAAGAGAGGAAGGTAAAATAAGATTCCAAAGGCAGAACTGGGCAGAGGTGGGCACAGGTGGCAATGATACACCAAACCCACAAAGGGAAATACAGCAGCCTGAACAGAAATGATTTCCATAGGCAGTGGAATCTGAGATAAAATTATTACAATTCAAAACAATTTATAATAAGAAAACCAAGACAGCATTTGTTAACATGTGGAAAAAAACTTACTGGGTAGCAAGAACTAAGCCACAAAAGACTCAAAGATTTCCATGAGCATCACCAAGCTAGCAATTTAAAGTTTTGTGTATGAATTATCAGTTTCACACACTGAGTAGAAATCTACAAATGGCCCAAAGGGTTGATTAGGAAAGTCTCCACCAAACCAGTAAGCATGTGGGATAACCCAGAAAACAGAACAGGAATATATCCGTTCTTACAGCAGTTCAAATGTGGCAGGCTTCATCTGAAAGCTCAAACTCTATTAGAAGACAGTACAGCTGCTACTGTTACCTGAAATGTAATAATCAACTACACATGGAGTTGTTTTAATTGTATTCAGATTCACAGTTGCATCTAAACAAAGCCAGGCGTACAGACAAGTCCTCCTCTTGCATCGCAGCATTAATTCTTACTTTTAAGGTAGACTACCAGATGTGGTAAGGCCAGCCAGTCCTGCCATACAACTGACAGCAGCGACTATATGGAAACAAGGGCAAACACTGCAGCCTGGGGGACAGGGCTGAGTTTTGTCACGTTGCTGCCTGTTTCTTATATAAGAAACCACGCTGGCATCCTGTATGAACCTGTGTGAAGTAAAGGCACCCACCACCCTGTTACAAGGATTTTTTTGACATCCATTTGGTCCGACAGCTGAGAAACTTGCCCCGCCTTAGCAAAAGCCACTGCTGCAGTGATGCATGACTGATCTTTGTTATTAGGATGCCGCCTCAGAACAGCCCTGACGGCAAGGGCTGCTCCAGCAAAGGCAAATAAAGAGCAAACAATGCGGGGTGACGGCAGCAGGGGAAAGTAAAACAGAACTAAAGTACCGGTCAGAAATTGGAAATAAGCTTGGGAGGTGAACGAGCTTGTAACTTCTGAGCTTCAGCTATAACATGCTTTGTGTGAAGCAATGCTGACATAGGAACAGAAGAGCAAAACCCCTAATGTAGAACACAAAGCTACAGAAGTATAATGCCTCTTGCAGAAGCGAATGACAATGGGGGCTGTTTAAAAAAAAGCACAAGAGGAAAACCCCAGGCCATCTCCTTTTGTCATAGGTAGAAAGACCTATTAGAGCCTTCTACAAATAAGCATTCTATAAATATGAGACTACAGTGAAAAAAATTAGCACTTTTAGGTGTCTTGGAGAGTTTGCAGGGGATACGTTTGTGAATTACTGCTGTTTCTTTGATGGTACCTGCTATAAATAAAAGCACAAGCTGTAGGCGGCAGCATAAACAAATGCACTCTCACATCCCCATCACCAAACCACAGCTCTCACCAAAAAGCAATTCTGTGACCACAGAAGAGCAAGTAGGAGCACTGCACTATCCCTTTCTGTGTTTACATGGGAATCCTTTGCAACATGCCCACTGTAGCAGGAAGAAGATTTATGGAGGCCTAGAGAATTCAAAAAGACTCTTCAAGGGCTCATGGCTCCTCTGTAGTTTCAGGAAATTCCAAGCATGGTGAAGCCAAACCACACCACCGATATTTAATATCTGTGCGCCCTGTCTGTTGTCACTTTTTGGACCATAACCTTTTTTTTCCTCTCTGCCTGCACTGGACAGAACTTCCTCATCTTCAGAAGAGCTGTTAGTGCTAATTCAGCCTCTCACTGAAAAGATGATCAAGTGGCTGAAGAAGACAGGTAGCTGATAAACCTTTATCTGTAATGAAAGATGTGCTACATTGACATTTGAGAAGGACAATGAAACAATCCACTGTTTTCCAGTCTCCAATCCTATAGAAGCAGATCCATTGTATGCTGGTCCCATGAAGACTCAGATGCATACAGTGTACATGCCGCGGTGCAAAACTGCTCCTTCCCTGTCCTGTCGAAAGCAAGGCTGGGCAAACTCACTCTCAAATGGGCAGTAGAGTGAGGTGAGACAGCCCTTGTTGACCCTAACACTCGCTACCTCTCAGCACACCTGATCTCCTCCGGTGCAAGGTCTCACCATCAGGGCTTCAAAAATGCAGGAGGCAGCAATGCAACAACTGTGCTGGTTCTCTGCATTTGTTCCAGGCGGAGGAATTCTTCTCTTGTGTTCTAAAAAAGCTTCCAGGCTTACACCCCAAGCCTAGGGCGTGACCACGCAGAAAGTAAAAAGGTTGTTTCAAAGAAACAGTAAACTCACGCTCTCGGTGATTGCAAATTGTCCGACAGAAGTATCACAACGCGGAGAGGTGAAGCCCAGGTGCAAGTCCATTCTGCCAGTTCTGCAGGAGTTGGGGCTCTGCTTCACACCAAGTCAGCGGGGACTGACTGAACTATGTGGATGGCCCTGCCATCTTGCAGAAAAATTCAACATCATAATCAAAAGTCAACATTTTTCATGGGAACAAGATATTTCAATGAAACAAATAAAACCAAGTCGTTGAAAAATCCATGCTTGTCCACAAAGCCACTGTGAAAAATCTTCACCAAGCCCTCAGTGGATTCACTAATGAGGAATTCATGCGTGAGTCCACACTGATCCTAAAAATTTAGACCCATGCATGGAGACTGCCATGTGGAAAAGATTTCTATGCAGAACTACTTTAATTAGCATGAAGTGTAGTTAAACTAGGGTAACTCCACGTGTGTAATTCCTTTTATGCCACTATAAAAATTAATTTTATTTAGATTGTCACTTATTATTAATTTATATATAAACCTATATAAATTAATCCGGCAAAAAGGCAGTCAAACCAGAATAAAAATGCTTGCATCAAGAATCAAAACACTTTATTGAAAGGAAATTAAATTTAGACCTTATTATACAGCAGGATAATGTCTTTCTGTGGGCAAATTCATAAGCAGGGTCTTGGCACAGATTTGCTCCCAGGAGAAACTAAAGCAGATTTTTTGTTAGAGGCTGTGAGGTGCTCAGCATCCTGGATTCCCACAGATTCCCTTGATCAAAGCTTTGATAACAGAAACAAAATATGAGGATTCGTGTAAACCAGAACATTGCTTTCTGTGATGTAACAAGATAGGGAGCTTTGAGAACAGCGATGCATTTGTCACATTTATCTCTCCGTTTAACAGAGCTCCCTGTGAAGCACTGTGCATTATTCATCAGGTCTGCAGCGGCACTATGGATGCTGTTCACAGCTCTGAGATTGTATGACATGTCTGAAACACACCCACCCTTTCACCGGCAAGACCTCTGAGAATATCCCATCCTTGGGCTTGAACCAAGCAAACAGTTTTTTTAAGGGATAGTTTATTCATCAAAAAAATAATGCCAGCTGACTGACTGTGAATTTGACCTAGATTTACCAGGTAGCTTTGAACCTGTTTTCAAGGGAGGGAGGGAGAAGAGGATGTTACTGTTTTAGCATTTTGGAAAGAAGGTGTTTCAATTCTTCAAGCCAGATTTACACCAACAGCGGTTATGAACATTAAGGTGGCGGTTAGCCAACACCGTAAGAAAAGTCAGAAAGCTAACTGAGCACTCTAACGGCATCTGCAACGCTGTTGTGCTCTATGAACTAACATTACTTTTATTTCTGCATGGAAACATAGTTTCTTACAAATCCTAAGTGATATAGGAAAAACAACCATTCAATTAATTGTATTTAAAAGAGGAAATTTCCTAATGTTTTCTTTGGAAGAAGACCAATAATTTTTGATAGAAACAGGATTCTAAGCTCCTTTTTACAGCAATGTATGTTTAATATCTACAGTGGCGGTTGAAGACGTCCTTCAGGGTAAATATCCCCCTTTAGAAGAGCCCTCGTTCAGCTTATTTTCACAACACAGATTTTCAGCTTTGCATCCTAATGGCTAATGTACATAATTTTGGCCTTATCGGATGCTGCAGGTCTGCAGCATGCTCTGAAATTATCAGAAAGACTGAAACCTGGTGGACGTGACTGACGGCAATCAGGCTTTTGTGGGTGGCTAATGCCCTCCGACTTCAAACACATACAAGGGTCATGCCAATTGGAGGGATAACGGAGTGAACACTGAAACCACTCTTCACACAAAACAGTAAAACTATTCCTTTAATGTGCATTGATTCTTTTTTTTACAAGAACCTTTATAGCTTAAAGTGCCAAAAAAATCAGAGAAAAAAAAATACAAGGCACTGTCAACTTAGAAACCACAAACAGTAGAAGACAGATGAGAAAATCTGTTTCAGAGACTGATTCTGCTTCTTTTGAAATGATGGGAAAATGTTAATGACTTAAGTGCCTCTGAATTTTTACAAAGTTTGCATGTTCATTACAATCAATGACCAAATATTTTCAGATCAGCTTTTTGCAGCTTACATTATAAAATACAAGTGCTGAACAAGCAAAAAACCCACTTTTTTTTATTAAAGAGACATACTCCTCTTCCAGGCAGACACTGAAAACATACAGGTGCATTTCCACTGGGACTTAACCCCTCAGCTGTCCTAGGGCAAGTCTTAGCAGATGCACTACTAATTTTTCTGCACAGCCAGAGCCTGCTCATAACCTGAATAGTCAAATCACGTGCACTCACCTAAATCACCAAGTGCAACAACCCTAGTCACCGAAATCTGTAGTGGAAACAAGACTGGAACTCAAATGAACACGTATCCACTGATCCAGGCATGGCGTATGAATGGCTTACAAGAAAAGTACATACATTAACTTTCTCACATTATTATTTTAAGCTGAATCTTGAGTTCATATTGAGCAGCTCACTGGGCAAAAGTTCACCTCTTCCATATGATTACCAAAGTTATCTGTGTCGTTTATATGCAAGGCCTTGAAGTATCTCTGTTGTCATCACAGTATTCACAAAATGCCACATACTGGCACACTTGTCATCGGGTAACTCAGAAGTGCATGTCCAATACCCAGATCCTCGCTGTGGAAGTCATACAGCAAAGGTGTCACCACAGTGGCAGGCTATAGTATATTCTCGCCGTAATCACACAACAATGTCACTATGCAGGTTTATTTTCATCATATGTTGTTTTTACTGTAGATCAGCCTTTCTTATTTGGTGTACACTTAATATTTCCATACTGTTTTCACAGTAGCTGTTGTAACGATGGACAGATGTCCCCAAAAAAACCAAAAATAATTAACTCAGCAATTAGCAACTCAAAAGAGAAGCACATGAACAAATGACCTGCTCTGCTCAAAGGAATGATTGGTTAAGGCCCATCCCTCAGAAATTCAGGTCTGTAAGAACTTTTTCCTAAGACAAGCATGGCATGGTATGACTTTTGTCTTGGAGTACTGACTTGATCCCATAGCTACTACAGGGAAGGAACACTCTACATGAAGATGTATTACATTAATGTAACAACTTCTGCATCCACAGATACGCACGGATCGTTTAGTTTTTCTTTTAAATACAGTACCCGTTCACCCGTGGGAAGTTGAGTATAAAGCACTGGAGAAATCCCAGGTATTTATTGAACACTTAAAAGACAAGAACACAACTGTCTTGAACAGGACCTTAGTGAACGGACAGAAAACTATCCATTTGTATTACCTACTCCGTACACTTTTTCCTATAGGGCTGTGCCCCACAGCATATTCCCAAGGTCATCTCCTCCTTTGAATACCCAACTGATACAATTTCTTGGAACAGAAAGGATGGGGAGAGACTTCCAGAAACCTCCTTGTGTTGGGCTGACCCTAGCAGGATGTCAGGTGCCCACCCAGTCACTCTATGACTCCTCCTCCCCAACTGGACAGGGGAGAGAAAATATGACAAAAGGCTCGTGGGGCGGGATAGGGAGAGGGGGAGCACTCAGCAATTACCGTCACAGCAAAACAGACTCAACTTGGGGAAAGTAACTGATCACCAACCAAAATCAGAGTGGGATAATGAGACATAAACACAAACCTTACACCACCTTCCCCCCACCGCTACCTTCTTTCCAGGCACAGCTTCACTCTCTACTTTCTCTACCTCCTCCACTCCAGCAGCACAGAGGGATGGGGAACGGGGGTTACAGTCAGTTCATCACATTAGTTCTGCTGCTCCTTCCTCCTCACACTCTTCCCCTGCTCCAGTGTGGCCTCCACAAACTTGTCCAAAGTGGCTTCTTCCCACAGGCTGCAGTTCTTCACAAACTGCTTTAGCATGGGTCCTTTCCACAGTGTGCAGTCCTTCAGCAGCAGACTGCTCCAGCACGAGTCCCCATGGGGTCACAAGTCCTGTCAGCAAACCTGCTCCAGCCTGGGCTTCTCTTTCTCCATGGGGCCACAGGTCCTGCCAGGAGCCCTCTTGGCCCAGGGCTTCCCACAGGGTCACAGCTTCCTTTGGCCATATCCACCTGCTCCATCATGAAGTCCCCCAGGGGCTGCAGGTGGATACCTGCTCCATCATTAACTTCCATGGGTTGCAGGGGCACAGCCTGCCTCACCGTGGGCTTCACCGTGGGCTTCACCATGGGCTGCTGTGGAATCACTGCTCCAGCACCTGCAGCACCTCCAACCCCTCCTTCTTCACTGACCTGGGTGTCTGCAGGGCTGTTTCTCTCACATACTCTCATGTCTCTCTTCTGGCTGCTGTTGTGCAGTATTTCTTACCATTTCTTAAATTTGTTACCACAGAGGTGCTACCACTGTTGCTGACGGGCTCAGCTTTGGCCAGTGGCAGGTCCATCTTGGAGCTGGCTGGCACTGGTTCTATTGGACATGAGGGAAGCTTTCCACATCTTCTCACAGAAGCCACCCCTGTAGCCCCCCAGCTACAAAAACTTTGCCACGCAAACCCAACACATTCCTTTAACTCAAGCTTCTCATGACATTTTCTACAGCTTCCTAAATCCACTTTGCTTCCAAATGACCACTGGCAGAATTACATCAACAGGTTGATTTAATAATAATAATGATGATAACAGTTTGTTGTTTCTGGCATGGAGGAGAGATCTGATATAACGTGTTTGAAAAACAAAGGGATCCCTCCCAACATATACACCTCATTCTGAACTTGCAAAGCATCTAGGAAGGGCAAACTTGGAGACTTCTCATTTACCAATATGTGAAAGGGTCCTTCAGAGTATAGTGTATTCCCTCACTAGACTGTACACATCAACACCAGCAACATCAGCATACAGTTCAGGCACCACTAGCTCAGGCACCTGCAGTACTGCACAGCCATTGCTGGTCTTTATAGCTGTTTGTAGGGACCAGATCAGGTCTGCTGGAGAAGGCCGTTTAGTTGCATTCCACCGCCAGCAGGACTTCATGATGTTGTACCTGTAAGATGGAGAAGTAGTAAAGCACTGAGAACGAGAAGCCCCAAACAAGCAAAGTTTTACTACAGTCAAGTCATCTCATATTTAAGACATCTAGAGACCTCCTCTTTTTCTGCTTCATATAAAGTTCTTTCAATGGCCCTTTGAAATTTGCAACCACATAATAATGTGTGGGGACAAAGGCATGCACTTGTTTGCCAGGATGTCAACTGTGAGCAAGTACGGGAAACGGGAAACAGATTATTTGGTATTCCCTTCTGAAACAGCATGTGGAAGAAGCCTCTGAATATTAAAAGAAATTACGTCTTCACAAAAGGGCATATAACGCCTTAGATCTTCCCCGTGAATGCTTTGTGTATTTCGGGGAGAATCCTGCAACTTAGAAGATAAAGGTTACTCCAGAATAGTCCTGCCTCTTGCAGGGAAGCAGCGGAGCAACAAAATGCAAGGGCAGAAAAGGAAACAGAGAAAAAGCTGTTTTCAAAAGCAGGAAAGAAAGGTTCTGGCAATCAAGGTTTCATGCAGCAGAATCCAGTGAGGAGATGCGGCAGATATGTGAGAACAAGTCTCCACAGCTAACAGGTTACTGTTTTGTATAATCTAGGCTTAAGAGACTTTCTGTAAGATCCAGTTTTCTATGTCCCACTTCCATTTGGCTCTGCAAGATCTCAAGTTCCAATTGTCCATAAAGCAAAAGTCTTACATGGCTTTCTGGCAGCTTGATGGCTGCCTCATAATGTTCTGCCTCTGCAGGTATGATAAAATGTCAGAAGGTGGCACTTCAGGATATGGTGGAGCACCTGGAAGGGCAAAAGGAGTAACAGTAGAAAAAATATAAGGTAATGGCTGCAGATAGCAGTTTCTGTGTAAGAATGTCTTCATTCCCTACCAAAATCCATTGTTTTCTGTCCTGGTTTCAGCTGGGATAGAGTTGTTTCTTCTTAGCAGCTGATGATGCATTGCTGTGTCTTGGATTCAGTGTGAGAACAACGTTGATAGCACACTGATGTTTTTAGTTGTTGCTAACTAATGTTTATAGTAAGTCTAGGACTTTTCAGTTTCTCAGGCCTTGACAGCGAGCAGGCTGGAGGGGCACGGGAAACTGTGAGGGGACACAGCCAGCACAGCTGACCTGAACTCACCAAAGGGGCATTCCATAGCACAGGATATCGTACTCAGTGCATAAACCACGGGGAGCTGGCCAGGGCCTGTCGATCACTTCTTGGGGGCTGGCTGGGCATCAGTCATCAGGTGGTAAGCAACTGCATTGTGCATCAATTGGTTTTTTTTCTCCCTTCCCTTTGGATTTTATTCCTCTTCCCTTCTCCCTCCTTTCCATTATAATTACTGTTGTTATTATTATTGTCATTGCTATTGTTATCATTATTATTGTTGTTTTGGGTATTTTTTCTCCTATCTTATTTCAATTATTAAATTGTTCTTATCTCAGCCCCCGAGTTTTCCATTCAATTCTCCTCCCCATCCCTCGGGGGAGGCAGGGAGTTACCAAGCAGCCACATGGTACTCAGTTTCTGGCTGGGGTTAAACCATGACTACTGCAATTCACACTGACAGAAAGTCTAAAAGGAATTGTCACAACTTTGCAAGTTAGGAAAGACAGGATGCTTATTTAAATGGCCCAATTTTACATTCTAAAATTTGAGATTTTAGGTCTTGTTAATTTGCTGCTTCCTCACATATTTTTTTTATTATATTTAAATCTTCTTACCTAACGTAATCATTTCATATAGTAGAATTCCAAAAGACCATCTGCAAGAAAAGAAAAAAAATCAATGTTGTTTCTATTCTAGCCATCTATCTATCTGAAATACATAGAAAAAACTAGGCATGACCTGCAGAAATGAGAAGTATGAGCTATAAAGTGGGGCATTCTGCTGAGACTAGATATGCCTTACTGTGAACTTCAGGACATGAAATGATACATAAAGGAGTGAAAGAGATAGGCCTGGAAGACAGATGGAACTTCTAGTCCAAAACTTAAATCATACATGTCTGCCTTGATACTGAAGGGTTTCTTCAGGAGCCGCTCTGGTGCCTGCCACTTGACTGGCACAATCTGTGTGACTGAGTTGGCACCATATGTGTGAGCTTCATAGGCTAGACCCAAACTACAGAGCTTAGCAGTGAAGTTGCGATGAAGGAGGACATTCCTGGCAGCAATGTCACCATGGAACAACTTCTTCTGTTCAAGGTAAGCCTGGAAAGTTGGAAAAGAAAGAGACCATGATCATTTTAAAAGGAATTTTAATTGATACAAATATTCAGTTAGTTTATGCCTCTCTTCCACACTGTGGAATACAGGTGTATGCTCACCAAAATAATGCAAACATATTTGGCTCAGTTTTAACAAAGCAAATCCTCAGCGCTTAGGCCACCAAGCAGACTTGTGTTGCAATCAAGCAAGAAGAAAAAAATGCAGCAAATGTGAGCAGATTTACCAGAGCTGCCGCAACCTGCTGTCCAACTTCGTACACTTGCCTCTCAGTAAGGTCACAGGGGATACCGTCCATTGTCACTACATCCTAGAGACAAAAGAGCAGATCTTGGTTGAAACAAATGCCATAGCTGTAAGGTACTGGGGAATGTTTTTTTTCTCATCTAATAAAATGAGTACTATCTAATCTCATGCTCCCCCAGCATAAGATTACAATTGGTCATAAAATGACTGAAATATAAGGGTACCCAGATGGGTGATGTTGACGGATGTATGGTGGGCCAGGTAAGACAAATACACTAGAGACAACTGGTGGGTAAATTGAAGGGTAGAGAAGAGATTAACAGGTTAGAAATGGGCAGAATGACAGCTCAGAATGACAATCCATACAGGTGAATGAAAGATACATTATAGATCAGAATGATGAGTAGAAAAGCACGTTCACAACATACAAATTGTTATCTGGTATGAGACTAACAGTTCATCTCTCTTACTTCCCTGCCTGTAACAGCAACTCTAGCTAGATGCCCAGATGACAGAAAGAGTAAGGTAAGCACAGAATGCTTTTCCTGTGTTGTTTTCCAGACCCCAATTATTTTCAATTTAAGGACTTCCTGAGATGGTTATGGTTTCCAAATGTTCAGTAACCTTTGAACGGTTATGTCCCATGAATGTATTCACTCTTGTTTTGTACTCACGTAAAGTTTCAGTACCTGAAGCAGTCAGTGGCAAGGAATTCCATTAGTCATCTCTCCACTTTATGAAGAACCACTTCCATTTGTTTGTTTTGAACACTACACTTACTAGAGCTCTTTTTGCTATCACCTCAACCTTCTGCTGGACAAGACAGCAAGCAATCTCTCTGTATTTAGTGTTCCAGGTGTAGGAGAATCATGGATTTATATAGTGACACGGCAGAGTTCTGTTTCTATGTCATTCTTACTAACGCCTAATATTTGAAGTTAACATTTTTCATCGGACTGTATATTTTCAGTCAGACCCATGACTCCTCATCAACAATGGCCAGATATGAGGCCATCATTACATATGTGAAGCTAACATAGCTTTTCTACATGTGTATCATTTCATTTTTAACTGTGCTGAATTTCATCTATTCTTTTTATTGGCCAGTCTCTCAATCTTAGAAGATCCTTCTGCAATTCCTCAGGGTCAGCCCTTGCCTTTACTGGCTGGAATCACTGGCAGCCATCATCACCACAGTCATCCCATTTTCTAGGTTATTTATACATGCAAAGAGCAGCACAAGGTCCTAGATGGGTGACCTCTCTCCAGTGCAAGTATCAACCTTTCACTCTTACGCTCTGTTTCCTGTCTTTTAATCAATTAGTTATCATTCAATGACCTTCTCCCTGGTGTTGTTACTGCTTTCCTTTCTTAAAAGCATCTGGAGTGAGACATTATTTTAAAAATTTTAGAAATTCAGATTAATTGTATCAACTGTCACTTTTATTCCAGCTACACCCTTCAAGAACTCCAGTTGTTTGCAAAGTAGTACTTAGCTTTACAAAAGTATGTCAGCTTCTCCAAATTGTATCATATCAATTGAGATATCCACTAATTCTATTCCAGTTTAAACATGCAGAACTTCTTTGGGGGATGGAAATAGATTAGAATGATAAACAGGGATGCATGGAGAGATGAAAAGAATAATCTATGACTTATGGATAGGTATGTACCTAAGGAATTTAAGAAGATATTTTATTATCACTTCTTTTGACTCACCTTCCGACATGTCCATAGAAATGTCAACAGGTCACCAAGAGACACATCCTCCATGATCATATAAAGTGGGAGCTGGTTGACACAGCATCCAATCAATTCAACGAGGTTCTCATGACGGCCAAGATTTTGATGGAATTTAATCCTTCCCAGGAAATCCTTTACTTTCTGGGTACTAGCCACCTCTGAAAGAACAAAAAAAAAACCCAAAAAAACAAACAAACACAAAAACCTGCACTCCATCCACCCCGCCCCCTGAAAAAACCCTCAAAACAACAAAACACACACACAAAATGGATGCTGCAAAGAACAGGGTGAGCAGCTTAAAATCAACATGAACAATCTTCTTTAGTCCTACCAAGACACTCCCACCAAACACCACTCTGACTAGCTAATATAATACTGAACACAGCTTGTTCTTGTCCAGTAATGACTGCAAAGTTCTGCCCAGCATCATGTCTTTGATGCAGAGATCTGTACCGAAGTGGATCCTGACCATGGGCCTTACCTTCTAAGGCTTTCAAGACTACAGTCCTAGTCTTCCCAGGGCTCCCAGTTGCCAGTTGTGCTCTGTAGATACTCCCATAGCAGCCAGGCTTTATCAGCTGCAAGGTGCCTAGTAAGAGTTTCTCTCGTGGTATCTCCAGTTCTTTCAGAGTCAAGGATGCAGAATTTAGCAGGCCCTCCACAGATGTCTCAGTCAGCTGGATGTAATGGTTCTCTGTTGAGCTGGATTCCTCATGATTCTTGTCATTCACTGACATAAGCAAATACACATGATACGTAAAAACAGACAGATGAACTCTTGCAGTAGATGGCAATGCCCATCATCCTATCCTCTTTCATTTTTGTTCCATACTGGTTTGGAAATCAGAATAAAGTAAGGAACTGCTATTGTATCTTACTTAACCTGCTCCCTGAAGAGGAGAAGGAGCTTATCTCCCCCTCAATTGGATGAAAAGGCAGAATGAGTCTAGAGATCTCTACTGTATTAAACTATGTAAACTTTCTAGTTAAGACACATTTGTACTTGATTCCCATGTGCTGAAACAATGACCATTTTATTACCAGCTACTGGTTGTTATGAAAGCAACAGGGTGTTCCCACAAAGGCCTTATCTTTGTTCTCAATTATTTCCCTTAATATACGCTGAAGAGACCTTTTCCTCTGCAAAACTAAAATCAGCTCAGAACTGGATTTTCATTTCCACACAGCAACATGTATTTGCGGCACCAACAAACCTTTCCCTACCCCCTCACCAGTCCCTGCTCTATTTCCTGTTGTCTCCATAGGAAGTGGGAGACAGCAGCTTAAAATTAAATTTCTTAAAAGACAGTATAGAAAATGGATTAACAGGTGTGATCTACATCAAAACGACTGTCATTCATAATTACTCCGGTGAAACTCTCCTTACAGAAGCCTCTAAAAGGCTGTTACATAAACACACTCTGCAGCTCTCAAGCGACGTTACCACACTATGTTAAACAGCATATATGGTATGTTGCTTTAGGCTTTCTGAGATCCATCTATACTACAGTTTTCAGTACTACTACTGCAAGTGGTTCCCAGTTTTTCTAACATTGACCGGATTGCTGAATACCACTCTGGCTCTTCATAAATGCTACTGTCTAACAATAGCATTGCTCAAGCAACAGGGAAATGGGATTGTTCTGGCTACTGAAACTAACACTCTTTTCTCTGGTTGAAAAATATTTTTTTACCTTGGTGTCCAGACGATGATGATTGCTCCTGCTTTGCTCGCAAGCCTCGACAGTGGAGCCAAAGGATCACAGTTAGCACAATGACAAAAAAACCCACAAGGAGAACTGGAACAACAATCACTTCAGTCTGATATTCACGCAGAACTGTCAGCAGAAAAACAAAATATGAAACCAAGGAAGACACAGCACTGCCTCATGCACATTGTTTCTGTATAACAAAGTAGTAATAACCCATTTCAGTAACTTTCAACCCCAAGAACATGTGTATCTATCCTCCACTCCTTGGAATAGCAACTGAACACTGTCAGTGCTGCCACTCTATTTTTCAAAGGTGCTGAGTATCTAAACTACTTGAAATCACTGGGACTCTGAAACCTAAAGTCACTTATTCAGATGCCTTAACACAGACACTAGGAATTGTAGCCATGTGCAAGTACCATCCACCAGTGAAACAGAACTGGCCCTGGCAGAGGGACAGCAGGGAGCTGGGAAGGGCTGGATATTGCTATGCCATCACAAATACACATGCAATTACAGCTTCAGCTCCTTCTATTAAAATTACATGGAGCATTTTAAAGAGAACAGGGCGTGGTCACCTGGTTTGGAACTTGACCAGAAGACATTGCAATTAACAAGGATGTTGCAGGTAACTAACTCTCTTATGTCCCCAGATTTGGAAGTAGTGCTATGTTTGGGTAGGCCAAGACCACGTTTCAGTTCCCGAAGATAACAGAAAGTCATGAAATCAAAGTCTCACAAGACTGGTCCTTAGGGAAGCTGCAGGGAATCTTTAATGACTATATGATGTCTCATTCAAAGCAGAAATACTCTAAAATGACTAAAATTATGTGAGATGAATCCCACCACAAAGGCTGCATCCCCTTAAAAATTTCTCCCCCGGGACACAATGCAGGGAAAGCTCAGTCAAATCCTTCTGTGTGGGCTGGGATGCAGGTGGAGGAGGGGAAAGGGCTTGGCCCACTTTTTAGTAAAGCTGGACTTCCTGCTCAGCATGTGAAAGCTTATTACTTAAAGGAATCTGTGAATCTTACCACACAGCTTGTCATTGCTGTTGCATTCCAGTAGCATGCGTGTGAATCTTTTTACATCCCCTGCCATGTTCAATTACAAGCAAGTGGGTCTCCAACCTCTGTCTTCTGCACAGACACAAAGAATATTAATGGAATTTATTAGGAGAAAGGATGATTTATGGAACAACAAGTGAACTTTCTACCCCTTACGATCAGTGGCTGTGTGATGAAGCAGCACTGGGACTTTGATGTTTAGAGAATGATGGAGGACATCCACTATCAAATCCTATGAATGGTAGACTGCATGACCAGAGAGAATTTAAGATTAAGATTGTTCTGCAGTGCTTCACAAGCAAACAGGTACCCTTAGGCCTACAAGCTGGTATACGCACAAAAATTCATAGTCATGAACTTAATTGTATTTAAAGAATAGCCAATACTTCTCGCTAACACACTTAGATGCCAGAATGGCTCAGCTTTTTACCTTCTATAACATATGTCCATAAGAAATTAACAGATCAGCAGCACGCGTATAAAACTTGTCTGTCATTCTTGCCCACAGCCCCAGCCACAACTCATACTACTGCTTCACAAAGACAAGGAGAAATAAAGTCTTGTCATCAGGGCTCTCTGGTACCTTAACACTTACAGGTCTGTAACTAATCTGAAATACAATGTCTGGAATTCTTCTGCATTTGTAGTTGAAAACCCAGAGTCTGTGCAAGCATGTACCTTTCCAGCTGTAATTTCAGCTATCACTAATCCCTTGGCATGTGCAATCATACACCTACAAAACCTTCTGGTTGTGTAAGTGCATTTGTCATGTGTTCAACCCTGCTCAGACAGGGCTAGATTCACCAGTGTGTGCAGGACTGCAGATCAGCGGCAGGCCTCCCAAAACACATCCCTGATGTAGAATTCCAGCTGTTATACATTACAGGGGGAGAACACATCAGCATTTTAGAAAATGCCCCACTGCTACACTAAGTATACTATCCTTACTGAGGACTGAAGTTATAAAATAGGAATAGGCTCTGTGGTGCTGCATTGCTTTACACCAGCAGAGGACCAGGATTACTATTTCTAAATTACTAAAATCAATGTGGCGAATAGTGATGGCTGACAGAAAGGCAAGGCATGTACATTTAGCCACTGTTTCTTTTACACATTGCCAAAAATTTAAGACTCAACAGCTTCACAAACAGTGTTATCTAGAACATTTTATAGGCATTGGGACTCTTATCCTCTAAGTACTTACTTTATTTTCAGCTATGAATTTCAAGGCAATTAACCACAATGGCAAATGTTAATAATATGGCATTCTTACTGATATTAATATGGTTTTACAGAAGCTGGTGATGCATAAAACATTAAACAGAGTTTGTACTCATGCTTAAAATTAAGAGGTGAAATTATGCTTTACCAGTTGCACAACAGAGAAAGCAGAAAGAGGAAAATGGAATATATCTGCACTTTCAGGTATCACAAAAGGTCTGTTTCATTTTTTATTTCCTTTGATTCTTAATATGCTAGTAAATTCACCTGGTTTCAGGGTGTGGCTACAACATGAATCCAGTCAAAGGAACAATAACAGTAATAACACCAGGCTTTTCAGGTGCACTCTGAAAGCAAGCACACTAAGTCAACCCACCTTGGCTGTAACATACACGGACTTACACACAAATACACAGGTATCACCGTAAAAGGATCAGTCCTAACTTCTTTCATTCTCAGATACACACAGGTATGAAAGACACATACGAACAAACATGACAGAATCACAGGAAAACAGACTTTAGGATCATTAGCCAGCAATCACGTTGTATAATCCTAATTATAAACAGTCCAAGCTCCACCTTAATACTAGCTAATGGCTTTGCTTTGTACAGCTGCTCACTAGAAATACACACATACATTTAAACCATGTGCATGCACAGGCACATGTAAGCACATGCATACCAACTTGTACTTACACAGAAACATACTTTACTGTCACAAAGATCCATGGAAAAAGCTTTGACACAGCAACCGTGTCTACACTGGTCCCCCGTCCGTAAAAAAAGATTCCTACCTACTCCCTCACGCACCTCCCATCAGTGATGCTGGTGGGTGGCACCCATGTTTTCTAACCATACTCAGGGCAAAATTATGGGATCCAGAAAGAAAAACACTGGCAATCTCATTTGTTGCTGTTGTTTATGGAGTTGCACAGGTGCTACCACTGGAAAAGTTGGATCAGACAAGTCAATTTACACTCTGTGTTTATCCTCTTGCAAAACTTAGGAAGCAGGAAAAGAAGTTGCACTTAATAAGGTAATTCTGAAGTGCTACTTTCCAGGCCAGGACCAAATGACTTAGCTCGTTCTGGAGCTTACTTGTCTAACAGTAACATTGTTGCAGTTCCTACATTTCCATCCTCACAAGAAGAGTGGTAACTCAGAAATCCACAGATCTCATGTTATTACCTTTAATATATATTTTTGGCAGTGTAACAGTAGGGGAACATATGGAGGTTATGTAGAACTAACACCTTCAATGTACAGATGCATACTCACCACACAGCAGAAAGCATACTGGCAGTGCTCAGCCACTTGTTTTATTATATGAAGACAGTTTACCAGTACCAAGATAGGATAAGGGGAACAAAAATAACCTTAAGAGGTTCAAAACCTGTACCTCACCAGCATTCTGATTTTCCTTGTCTGTGTGTTTTGTTGTACCAAGACCAGATCATGAGCACAGAACATATCCTGTATTACTTCCATTTAGAATTTGCATTAGATAATTTGTGCAATCGCAAGTAAATGTTAGCTTAGTTATTCCACTGGTTTTTCATTACACTTTTACATACACTGAAGTCCACTCACTGAAATTAATTTCTCTTTATTGTTTACTTTCAAAAACATATTTGCTTCAACAGTCTGCTCTCCTTGCCTGTGCCTGTCTAATTATTCAGATTATTCTGATCTTTTCCTCATTCAGTTGAAACTCATTGTTTTCATTGTTTACACAAAACCTGGAACTTTCCTTTTTCTCTTAGACATGCATCTTTTTTTCATCTACTGTGCAGCACATCAATGTGACTTAACACCTTATTTAAGTAAACTACTTGGCAGTGCAATACAAAAATCAAAGACAACAGGTAATGACCACAGTACTAGGCCACTCTTCCTTCAGAATGCCAAGGCTGATATGTTCCTGCTCAGTTTCAGACTTCAAAGCCTTCATGAAAGACACCTTCCCTTTGATGACAGTGACCAGAAAGCAAATGAACTTTTCTAAAACAAAGCTTCTCAACACAATGGACTAAATGGGAGCAACAAGAGGCTGTAAAGGTCTTTGTAAATGAGTTTTCACTGAAAAGGTATTTGTTCCACTGATCAGAGCTCTGGAGGGAACAAGGTTTCCACTAGACAGAATTGGAGACATGGGAGGTTTTTCTGGGGCAGGGGGAAATGAATGTGAATCAACGCAGATACACTGGCCTAGAGGACAATGCTCAATGAATTATTACCAACAACGTTCAGATAGTACACAGTTCCAAGCAGTTTGCAACAATGACACAGTCAGGCCTTTCTTTGGCAAATACCTGAATCCAAAGCCCCACGTCCAAGCTAAATATACAACGAAGACCATGGTATCTGGAAATAGCAGAAGTGGCTGCTCTTACACAATGAGGTGCAAGGCAAAACCTTAGCAGAAGCTAACCTACACTCAACAGCATTTACAGCCTGCTACTAGCAGACTATTTGGTGAACTGTGCATGGCGCAGCAGTTTCACAGCCTGACGACAGTGCCAGGTTAATTAGCCCCATATCTGCCCTATGCTGATAACGCTTCTCTGTGCATGCTTGCCAACAGCACGAACACTGGGGGAGAAGGTGGTGTTTTGTTTTCAGCCATGTTTGTTTGCCAAGCTGTTCTGCTGCCCTGGCAATTTATACAAAGCACAGAGGGCAACACAGTGACAGGAATAAGCAGCTAAAATATGGCAGTTGTGGGGGCTGCTTAAACCAGTTCAGGATGCCTCAATGATGAATGTGAATATGGTTTTGCAAATGCAGCTGATTTGGCACCAATGCCAAAAAAGGGACTATCTGTTTTCTCTCTGCTCTCTTCCCAATCCTTGTTTTGCTCCCTGCTGTGCAGTTGATCACACAGTAAACTGATTCAAACCACTAACCTAGCAGGAAAAAATCACTGTTCTTTTCCTATAGTGATTTCCTGCCGTTTTAGTGAGTGGCATTAGTTCACCAAGCAATTCAACAAGTGCCAGCGCAGGCTCGAGGAAGTGCCAGGAGGACACATCCAGAACCAGGAACAGGGAAAACGGACTTCCTGCCACCCAGGGTGGTGAACAGCTAACTCGTCTAAACTGTATTGTGAAACCATTCCCTGTGTCAGCACAAATCCACAGGCACTACGTGACAGCATAAGCCCCACTATGATTTTTCCAGTTCCCTGTGATCCATTCCCACATGTAGACTGATCCCTTAGCACTAGCACAAGCATTCACATGGCAATGTGGTAAACTGGATTGGGAAAGTGAGCTGCCCTAAAATAACCAATCCTCTCCTGCTTTTTATGGACTTAAAACTTCTCATCAGGCTCAATTTATGCTATTTAAAGTGCCAGGACATAAAAGTCAGGAAGCCTGAGTGACAAACATTGTGGTGAAGAATGGAAAGAAAAAGAAATATAAAGTCTTACATGTCCATGCAATGAATATATGGGAACAGACAGCTTAAGAAAGAACTGCACACACAGAAACTGCCTGCTGCTTGCTCCTGCCATGTTCAGGAAAATAAGATGCTGTACATATTCACGGTAAATACACAGTTTTGCCAATGAATACGTTTGACTTGGGAACTAACATCAGTTCCCATCATCAGAGCAAATGAGTAAATCCTTGAGTACTGATTAGCTATTCTGTGTAAAGAAACAGCTTATTAAGTCCATTAAATATGATAAAAATAAAGGCTAAGATTCATCTGGATCTTCATTGGACCTTTTAAACTGTGCTGTAAGCTGATACGGAAATAATGTAGTTATTTCTCCAGATTTCCTGGCCTGCATTAACTGCACACAACTTTATTATAAAAATATTCCTACAGGTGTTTTTCATGCACTAATTATAAGGACCAACTGCATTATGACTACAGGCATGTAAAGAACAGCTTAGTAATTACTTCAGTCCAGCATACTGCCTGACTGATAAAAGACAAAATAAATCCTTTAACCATGATGCCTTCTATTTAACTTCTTACAGTGGCGGAACCATACTCTCCAGATTTTCCAGTCACTATTTCTGTACTGCTTTTATTATTCTCCTCCTCTTTTATATGACCTTTGAACATGGCCACCGTTCAAGGCTCAGGCAACCGTTATGCACAAGCGCACTGCCTTGGCTGTGCAGTTGAAAGGGAGGGGAGCTACCAAGGAATTGCAGGAACCATAATGGCAGTGAAATCACAACGTGTGGGCTCAGGATAGCCAAGCAGTTGTGGACATTGAATGTGAGAGAAGAGGGAGAAGAAAAGCATCATGGAAAAGCGAACAGTGAAACTGATTTCTTCCCCTGTAACGTCCACCATTTAGTAAATGCAGCATCCAAACCAAATAATAAACATCCCACAGGCTTCAAGCCTAACAACTTGGTGACGTAAGAACATACTTCTGCAAAAAAACTATGTATTTGTTAGACTACATATCCTGTCTCTTCTGCCTTCAGAAGACCTTAGTGACTATTTCCAATGGCCTGGCAGATCATCATATCTTTGCAAAGTTTCCCTGGCCCACTGAGTCATCTCATCCCTCACTACAAGGTGCCTGTGGGTTACCAAACAGCATCTCCAGCTGTGTAGAATGGGAAATTCTGACAGGTCAACCCAGGTTACAACATACCAAAGCCACCTCACTTCTGTCCTGAACAAGGATTACTGATAATACACTGTGGCTTGCTGTACTGGCTGTAATAATATCTCAGCTAGAAAGATTTGGTACTCTCAACTCGCTTTTGCAACAGCTGGTAGCTGCAACACCCTGCTAGAAAACGAAGTGTTTCAAAAAATCATGTACAGTGACCCAAGATTTTCTCTTGGTCCAAAATTAGAAGCAGTACCTGAACATCAAACCTAGGCTAGCTGCTACTGAAGCATATTAAAGGAGTGAAAGAAAATGGGGCTGACTGCTTCTGAAGAGCTAGCCCATAGAGAAAACAGCAAATAATAAGGAGCCGTGCTGCTATCCGAGCAGGTGAATTACTTCTGACAAACCTGGCTCCTTTTCAAGAGAGCAGAAAAACAGGCAGTCAGCAGATGCCAGTGCATTGAGAAATATGAATCAGGAGGACTCTGCACTGCTGTGCTTTTATGCTAACAATGTTTGTCCAAACTGGCACCATATCAGTGGAGATATGCAAGTTCTTATGGTGCTAAATTTTGCTTAAATTCAGATACTCTCACAAAAATTAATTTATTTGTGCAGCATGAGGAAGTCTGAGTACTGAAGTGTGAAATGGTACAGAAACTGAATTGTGATTAAGACAAAAGTATTTTTTTCTAATGCAGGCATGGTCTACTATAGTTTCTGAAAAAATAACATCTATCTTGATCACACTTGCCCTGAACTAAGGTCACATAAAGTAATCCCTCACAGGTAATCTGCCAAATAAAAGTTGAAATAATAAAAGGGAAAAAAAAAAGGTGAGGAATACATTAACCTGAAGCCCTTTGTGAGCAGGCTGTTTGGAATATGAAAAATCTAGAGGCCAAACACAACAGCACATTCTTACCTATGACTTCTTTTTATGTAATCAAAATCACACAATACTTTTTAAAATGCCAGCCATTCCGCCTCTTTCTTAAGAGATTACTTCTGATTTTGGTGGTGACTGCTATCACTAAGCCTTTATCAAACCTAGCACAAACTCAATACAGATATTCTGAAAAGCTATGAAAAAACAAGCAGTGACAAGACATAAGAATGAAGGATTCTTTCAAAGCACCCTGTATACATGTAGCTCTTGTAAAAAACACTGTGTGATAAAAATACTGCATGATATCACATTGCTGCATTAATGGTTTAAGACACGGAACATGAATCTGCTTTAATAAATGCACAGCCACAAGGGAACTGAGCTGAAGCTATGTATGTAAGTTTAGCTTCACAATTTCCCAACTTTTCCATGGGGTTTTGGTGCATTTAATACAGATCTTGTTTATAATCTAATCAGTAGCTCATGCACACACACATACACACAGATAACATGCAAGCAGGTAAACACATAGAAAAATCTAGATATCTGCACCACTTTGGATTAGTTAGCTTCCTTACAATCAAGCAACAGGGGTGGAGGTCAAATGCTAATTAGTTCTGAATCCAGCCCTAGGCATGTATTACTTACCCAAACACCACACATATTTATACACACATGCATAGCACTGCCCTGCATTGTTTCAGTGAACTGAGACTAATTTTATACGAAACATTTCCTTTGTTATTTTCTTCCTGATTACAATGTGTCTATAAGTTATTTAAAGCAACCTGTGTGTACAGGAGTTTGGGTTTTTTCCTCAAACCCCAATGCCATTATAATCACAGAAATTTATAAGTAATTTCAATACAAGCAGTAAGTACATGCACATATGTATATACATAAATACACAGACATATAGACTTTACAGTATTTTTCTTTTTAAAAAAACAAATACTAATTAGCTAATCTTAGCTAATCTTCCAGCAGTGTTTTCACTCGCTTACCTGAATTACACCACTTCTCTTTGCCCTGCGGTAGTCTTTTCCTGAAGCTTGCCTGCTGCCAGTTCCCAGTCTGTCTGAGGCCACTCCTGGCAACGCTGATGGTTACACTGTGTGGTTGTAATTCTTATGACTAAGTTCCTCCTCACTGATTTTCCTACCCCAGACCTGCCCAGCTTCAATTCCTTACTCCACAGTGTCTTCTCACCTGTCTCCCCAGGGAGATCGCTTGAGTGTACGTCCAACAGAGAGCTGACAGGTAGGCACACACTTGTAAAACGGGTCTGCCTGGGTTCCGCGCAGCAGCTGCTCACCCGGTGGATGACAAAGACAGCAAGAGTCCTCGGGCAGGGACATGAAGTGTAATTTGAAAGGCAGGCAAACACAGATCAAGAGGGCTAGGGTAATGTAATAAACAGAAATCATATACTTCAGATTACAGGTTCATTTTTAGAAAAAATGGGTTCTTGGAACAGAAAAACTGTACAAAATCCCCATGACTCCAGACGCTGAAAAAGCTTTCTATCTGGAAGACAATCTGCAAATGAAGAGAGAAAAGATTAGTAATACCAAGACATGCGACTACAGACAGCAGCATTGCAGGCTTTTTTAACATTCTGGCTCACTCATTTGTATCTCTCCTGCTTGGGTTATCTGTGCCAGCACTTTCCAGCCCTGCCACCAGCTTTCCCCTGACCTTTCGCGCCACAAGTCCAGTCTGGAGCTCCCACACTGCGCTGGCAATGACCCTCACTTACAAAACCCCTTCAAAAATCCATCCTGAGCTTCCCAACCAGACCAGATAATATTCCTGAACTTGCCCTGTGACCTCTTCCTGCTTTGATGCCCTTGGGGTGACAGCTGTGCTCTGCTGGTGCCCTCAGTCCTCCATAGCTGTGTGGTGTAATCTTCACTGCACCTCAGCTCCTCAGCATTTTAGTTCTGGGGACCTTCTTCCCACCCAACCTGTTGGCCTGCCCCCCCCCGCAGTCACTGAAAAATCATGTGTTACAGAGTTTCACATTCCCGACTCCTGGTTATATGAGTCTGTACAAGATTATTCTTACCTACTTCATACAGGTGAGAGGCAGTTGCATTACAAGAGGAAACAACATGAGACCTATTGTTGAGAGACAAAGTTCGTTTCACAGTCGACACCACCACGCACGTGACTTTGGGAAGATGTAGAAGATGATATGATCTCTGCCAACCGTTTGAGCAAAACTCACCTACTCCTGGTTAACACCTCAGTGCTGCATATACTATGTTGTGGGGAAATTTTAAGTGCAGTAGAGGCAATAGTTTTAGATACTGAAACACAGTAGTTAATTTAGCCATAAGAGAGAATGCATATCTATATATTTGTACACTAGTACATCCAAAACTTCTCTCTGGGATTATTCTTTCAGCTGCCATTTACTGTCCGTGTGTGCAAAACAGTGAGAGACAGAAGTGGTTTTCCTCATTCCTTGATCTCCCTACAGAGACTAGCAGAAGTGGGCAAAATAGTATGAATGAAATAGCTCTGTGATGTGGACTTTCATCCCCTGAGACACCAGAAGAGACAACTTTTAGACTGAAAATTTTCTTGAGTTAGAAAGATCACAACAGCTGCAGGGTGTAGGCTCAGACTCTGGTTTCAGCTTTCCTCTTACTCTGGTACTAACTTGCATTGACCCTCAGCGGTATTTTCTCCATGAAGGAGCAGAGGCTCCGTCCTATACCCCACTCTCCATTAAAAAGTGGCTAAAATGTGAAGGATGGTTCCTCATTTAAACGGGTTTTTTACTGAAATGTGCTACTTTCCACAGGCACCACCCTCAAGAGCACCTGGGGAACCTATTCAGATTCCTGTTTAAAGATATGATAATTGGCAATATTCCTCCTTTTGCTCTTTCTTTCAAGTTTCTACAGCCCCAAACTGCAGAAGAAAGAGCAGGCACGGCAAAGGGTTAATATTCAAAGTATGCATATGCAAAAGCAGCAACTGCTGCAGCTTTTAGTTTCCCTAGTGAATGGCTCTGCTGTGCTCCCAGTCTGACTGGTTGGAGAAGATATTTTAATGGTTCAGAGTTCAGGCCTCAGACCATATAATCTTCCTCACTGACCCACATGCCCCTCCCTCTGTTTAAATTAAGGGACAGCAGTCATTTATTGTCATGTTTTGTCCTGTGAAAAACAATTTTTTCCTGCTGTGTTTTGTATTGTGTGCACATGCACAAAGAAAACACTGCCTGTTAACTGCCTCTGTCCTGTTTTTTCCTTAAACAAGTATTATTAGGCACACTGAAAGACATAGACTAGCAGCCTTATTAACAAAAACATCCTCTTTATCTCCAAGATAGCTACAGCACACCCAGGAATCATCCAAACCACACACAGTTGCTCAGTAGCCTCAGGAAGCATCTCTGGGACTAAGCTGCAATTCAACCACCAACCTTTCAGTCTTTGTCCTGTGTGCTAGGACTGTTAACAAGGGTGCAAATTTTGCAGTTCAGTTTCCAGAAGGTAAGCATACTCCGTCAGAGTAACTGCTGCTGGACCAGAAAAAGCAAGCTGAACCTGAAAGGATCCCCTTTTTAAATGTCACTGTGGTATTCACTTTGCCTGCAGTAATTTGGAGGCTGTAAGGTCTCCGACTTACTTTCACATCCTAATGTAAGATTTAAAACCGTGCCTTATAGCTGCAGACTGTGACTGATCTTTTGGTCAACCTAAGCTCACAGAGGCTGAAAGGCTCAGTACCGGTTCTTTAGTTTCTTCAAGCCACCTATTCATCACTGACTAGAGTAAGAATCAGAACAGATGATCTAGAAGTGAAAGAAAAATTCCCATCCTTATCCCAAGTCTGTTCTGCTTCATGAGCTTTGCTTCTCAAGATGGCAGTTCTTGTGACTTGAGAACAATTTATTTGCCTATTTAATACTTAGATTTTTCTTGAAAATGGTAGTTCTAATGTGATTTTCAGTTCTTCCCTGCAGTTTTTGTTATTTAAAATTTCCAAATTAACAAAGGCTAGGAGGGGGAGTATTATATAAAAAGAAATAAAGTAAAAAATCCCAACCAAACAAAAAAGCTTCTCCTTACAAAAATGAAATGAAATGAAGGATTATGCATCAACCTTCTTCAGTCAGTTAAAGGTCCAGAAATTTGCTAGCACTTCCTCTATGCAGGGTTAGGCACATCTAATGATAGGGTTTTTTCCCCACTTTCTTGCCACATTAGACCTTATCATTCCCAACTTATTTTCTTAAGTCTAAATCGAAATTTCATTTGCACGGTTTCATGCAATCACTGGTCTGCTCAGCACTCCTTTCTCAAACCAGATGCTCAGGAAAGATCCTGAAGGTTGGTTAGATGCTGTAGGCAGGCTACAGTACAGTTTCCCCCTTTGATTTCTTTGGGAGATTTTGCAGGCCCAGAAGCTGGGATTCATTCAGCACAGCTGAAAAACAAAGTGAAGGTCATAGTGCCCTAGGTTCTCTGTATAGTTAATACAAGGTCGTAAGAACTTCTGTAAAGCAATTTAAGTACTAAAATCCTCTCTCTCTACACTGATGTCATAGGTACAAAGGGTGACCTAGCTCCTGATTTACATGTCTTGCTCAAACATCAAAAGTTATATGCCATACATTTGGGCTAAATTCTGTTGTCTTCCTCTTCTTGAAAGAAATAACTTCCCTGATTAGAAGCAATCTGGGTTGCCAAAATCAGTACCCAGGTCTCTCCCAGAACTACAGGGCTGAGACGAACTCTTACACTGTAAATCAGGTGCAGCACGTATCACTTCAGTTCCACTCTGTCTAGCTCCTAAGTGCTTTTGTTCTGAGCAGCCAACATCCTGAGCACAATATGTATGCATATTTTTCCATTACATTTACCTTTTCTCTTTCCGTTAATATATAAATTTCCTGCTTAAATTCCTGCTCTTTGCCACCGCATTTTTACACTGTTACATTTTCCAGTGAAAACCCAACAGCTCGTCTTGACAAAACCTAGAAGCTGGTGAACAGACCTCTAGTGACTTAAACAGCCAGTCTCAGAATGGAATAAATTGCAGGGATTCACACACAGGAGCAGCAAAGGAGCCAGCTATCCCCTGGAAAAGATGCCCATAGAGAACTCAGAAGAACTAGAAAGTACGTATCATCAAGAGCTGTAACACTGTTAAATGAAAATGCATTTAAGAACTATTCCATTTAATAATATAATTTTTACACCTGTAATTCACCCTCTAACACATTGCTATGTCCTAATTATAGTAGAGATCACAAATAAACTAGGGCATGTTCAAACAGAAACAAAACATGCTCCTGTCTACCAGTCTCCCTGCCAAGGGATTATAGTACATTTATTACAATGCAGTAGCAAGGTGGCTACTAAGCTGTTGAAATCACTTGCATAAACACATTATATTTGCTGCCCAGGTTTTCACAGAGTAATGAAGCACTATTAAAAAGCAACAGCACTAGACCAAAAATCAGCCTTTTAACCACATGACATAACACACACACGACAGCAGGGAAGCAGCATATGAGAGACAGCTTAAAGGCAAAGAATTTAGGAGCTGGGATTACCTAAGAAATGACTGTGCCACCTCAAACCAAGGATCCATCAGCCTAGTACTATACCTCAGACAGCTGGCAGCGAGAGTGCCTAAGGAAATGGAAGACTGTTAACAACATAAAATGATACTTCCCTTAATACTTACCCCAGCCTCTAGCATCCTGTGGTTCAAGGATGTGTCACCAAATACAAACTTCACTTACATACACCTCAAAGGATGTTTGCTTGACTACTTTTGAACTGCTGCAAAACTTCAGCAGTGTAGTGCTCTGTGATAAATTCTGCAGCATTCATTTAACTTTGGTGAATAAAAACTTCACTATGTTTTGAAGATGGATTGCCATCTTTAAACCAGCTACTTATTTGGCAGTGAAATGAGGGGTGATAGCATGAGATGAGTAAGCTTCACACATGATGAGAATACGAATATACTTGATCATTTAAAAATAGGACTAAGTTTGTGTTTGTACAGATGTAAAAGGAGAACAAGAGACAACCCAAACTGTTTAAGGTTTGGCTATTGATCTGGAATGGGACTCAATTTAAGTCACAAGCAATTCAGAGAAGAAACACTTGACAAACTTTGAGTCTTGCTGCTCAGTCTTCAGCAAACTCTTTGCCTACTGCTGGGAACGCTTTCTCCCATTTTTTTTTTTTTTTTTTTTTTTAAGGACAATCTTAGTATCACAGAACAGTTTGGGTTGGAAGGGACTTTCAAAGATGACCTAGTCCAACCCCCCCGGCGACGGGCAGGGACACCTTCCACTAGACCAGGTTGCTCAGAGCTCCATCCAACCTGGCCTTGAACACTTCCAGGGATGGGGCATCCACAGCTTCTCGGGGCAACCTGCTCCAGTGCCTCACCACCCTCATCATAATGTATTCCTTGTATCTAACCTACACCTAGTCTCTTCTAGTTTGAAACTGCTGCCCCATGCCCAGTCAGTACAGGCCCTGGCCTGAGGTCTCCCTCCATCCCACAGGCGGGGAGATGGACCCCCAGAGAGCAGCAGCAGAAGTACCACCCAACTTTCAAACTTCGGGCTCAAGCCTGTAACTTTTGAGTTACTTTCAGGACAGTTCCAGAAATGACAGGCCAGCTGGTGTGACCAGTCCTGCCACAGCGTCAACTGCCAGCAGCTGGCCTGACTTGGGCGGCAGCGCAGGAGGGTGAGAGGAGGCCCCCAGCGGGCTACTGTAAGGGGGCTATGCAGCCCGGGGGGCCGCGGGGACAGCCTGCGGGGCCGTAAGCGGGGAAGGGGGTTACCTCCTGCTGTCCAGCCTCCGGGGAAGGGCAACTACGGCACCGCGGCAGGCAGGGGACAAGGCGCTGCCCAGCAGGCCCGGCCTACCCCAGAGGCCTCGGGGGGGGCTGGCCAGGCCGGCTGAGGGGCCTGCCGGGCCGCGGGCCGGGTCTGGCTGCGGGTGCGCCGGAAGGAGGCGGGTGGCGGGACACGGCGCCGTGCCACAGTCCGGGCCCAGAGCCGGGGCGCGCCTCCCTGCCGCGGCGCCGGGGGCGAACCCGTGCCTTTCCCCTTGTCCGTCGGCCGCCTAGCTGCTCACCCAAGTGCTTGTTTTCGTGAAACACAGAATTAATCGAGTCCGTGAGCTCGGGAGCCGAGCGGCCAGCAGAGGACGGAGAGGGCAGAACGGCGGGTTTTTTGGTGTCCCGTTCCCGCCCGCTCCTGTCTCCCCACGCGCTGGCGGCGCCCCTCGAGCGCGGGGCGGGGCGGAGCGCCGGCGGGAAAGGGGAGGGTGAGGCGCGGGAGGGGCCGCCTCACACCGGCCTCGGCGGCGGGGCGGGCGGAGGGTCCCCTCAGGGGGAGCGGGCTGCTCACAGGTGGGCGACGGCCGGCGGCGCTCCTCAGTCCTGTGGTAGAACAAGGACTTTGGGCTTTTCAGGGTCTCTGGGGTAAAGGGTTTGCCGGGACACGGTTGAGAAACCTGTGTGGCGAGACCCATGAACACCCAGCGGCTTGATAAGGCTCGTCATCGCTTTAAAAACGCTGTAAAGCCGTTATAAACCGTTGCGTTCCTCCCACATCTATTGACAATAAAAACCGGAAAGCAGATACCCACCGAGTCTGAGAAATCATATCTAAAAAAAGCGACTGACAAAAGCTATGCCAGCGGTGTGATGGGTATAGTCACTCCAGGGAAGCTCTTCCATCTCCTTCATAGTTCCATCCCAACCCTCTGGTTTTCAGAAAAGGAAATAAAAGGCAAACCTGTGCATTGCATTTTCAGTTAATACCAAGGTGCTGAAACTTAGAATGGCCTAAGCTGGGCCTTCCCTATGTTTTTGCCCCGAGTATTTTTATTTCCTGAAATTTTACTCCCTACGACTTCGGCAGAGGTTAGTAAATCACAAGCGCTTGGCTGCTTATCTGGTGGCAGACCTCAGTGTATGTAGGCACCTGGCTGTAGCAGGCAACTGAGAAATGCTGGATACAAATGGTGATTTTACAACTAACTTTTAAAACCAGGAATTGCCTTACATCAGAGTGCTTGGGAAGACAACTGTAACAAGAGTAATAGATAAAATTTTCTAATGATGTTTGACACAGTGATCTTTGTTGTTTACCGTTACCAAAATCTTTATTTGGCACAAATGCAGCATATCTGAACTTAATTCTACTTGAATTCTAAATGAAGCTCAAAATGAATTGAAAATAGTATCCAGCATACAGGTGATGACCGGTAACTTCAAGGTCAGATTCTTAATGAATTCCCATGTAAATTGAATGTTTTTATACATTCTGTGGTTGTTTTTTTTAAATTTATTGCAATGTTACTTTCTCTCAACTGTGAAAATCAATTAACTTAAATATAAAGTATAAAATTCCCATTTTCCTTGTAGATGGCCGAATCAGAACCTCAGGAAGGAAACTATGAAAACCTGGTAAAGGCAGTGGAGGACCTGAAGAGGGACTTAGAAAAACTTATGGAGGAAATGGAAAAACTAACAGGTACAAGTCATTACTACAAAAGAATGATATGCATTTGTCTACTAGCCTG
The DNA here is from genome assembly GCF_023634085.1 of Falco cherrug. Taxonomy (NCBI): domain Eukaryota; kingdom Metazoa; phylum Chordata; class Aves; order Falconiformes; family Falconidae; genus Falco; species Falco cherrug. The sequence goes on from NC_073701.1 coordinate 9,278,707, forward strand.
AAGATATTGAAGATTTATTATTTCTATTTATTGCTGTAAATTTCTGTGTGATAGAAATGTAAGTGGAAACAATCACCATCAACTAATGCCCTAACGTCCTTAATTGGGAGAAAGCATGCAAACAATCTAGAAGTTTTGGATGGCTCAGAGTTGAAAATTAATAGGTGATGGATGCTCAGTTCAGAGTGGTGGTTGAAAACTGAAATAATACTAAGGTATTTAATGTGTAATTATTGAAATATGGTATGTAAAATGAAACTTAATTCTGAAAAATGGTGGGATACATAGCACCTCTCAGGTCAGTGCATGACGTGTTTTAATTCCTCAGCTAGAATAAAGACTCCTGTGCAAATCTAATCTTAGTCCTGTATGTATGGAGAGGACTGTGTATTCCTCTCCATGTTCTGCAACAATTCTATCAGAAACTGTATGCAACTAACAAGAATAGATGGAAACTGTTAATTAAACTATTTGTAATTAAACACAATTTATGAGTGCCATTGAGAAAACTACAGTCAATTTATGGTAAAACAAAAGGGAAAGTATGAAATAAGTGCTAAAACTATTTGCTCTGCTTTATCAGATACTCATTATTTCAATACCAGTTTCATTATTTAGGTAGTTGTTAAAACCTTTCATCTCTATGCTGCAGCCTTTTTGGTCTTACTCTTCCTTACCCAACACAAGCCTTCTAACCGTAACTGATCTAGAGGGAGGATTCTTTGGTTCATTTATTTTAAGTCTGTTGAACCCTTCTTTTTAATTATATGTTTTGTTGTAATTTTTAGGTAAAGCGTCTATCTACCTTTTGTAATTTACATAATTGTACTTCCATTCTGAAGTATTTTGAGACATTATTATAAAGAAGTAATACTGAACAGTCTTTTATGCAATCTTCAGTATTACTGTGGGCAGTTTCCACTTCATTTTACAACAGGCCTTCTCTGACATAAGATCTGAACTGTAATAATTCAGGTCCTTTATTCATTTATTGAATCAGCTATTGCTTTTATTTAGCCAGATTTCCTGGCTTAGTACTGTCTGTCGGGTTTGTAGTGCAGGCAACCTGGATGGCATATGACATGGTAGTCATACGTACCAACCCAGATCTAGCCAACTCCATGAAGCGTTTGGAAGATGCCTTCCTGAGTTGCAAAGAAGAGATAGAGAAGAAATGGCAAGAGGTGCTAACAGAATCTAAAGGTGAAGAGCAAAAAGAGGAATAAATTTAATTCAGTCATGCTGGCAGAAGAACTACATCCCTTGGAAAATCACTCCAGTCTTTTTGTTTTCCAGCTGTGGAGGTTTCACAAACATTGTGGAAAATGGATTTGCTTTCATCTTGCTAAAACTACTTAAAACTATACATCTATGGAAGTAATTTAGTGAGATTACACATATATATATATGTATTGTTGAATAAAAGGTAAAAATGTCTATTTTTATTACACTTATCAGTAATCCTTGTAGCGTGTGTGCATACACAACCTGCATGCCTTTTTTCTTCCTGAAAGACCACACTCACTTTGTTTCCAATATACATAGAATTATTTTGACACCTGAACAAATTGGGGAAGAAGCAGAGGGGGTGCTTTGAACATCACAGTAGTATTGTACCAGCAAATGCCTTTCAAGGAAAACCAAAGAATTACTCTCCCCCAATGAAAAACAGGTGAAATTCTAGATTTGCAGATAGATTGAGTTAGTTTGATGTGGGATTGCCAACCAGGTGTTCAGTTACACAATTTTATTATTCAGATAGCTCAGCTGTAGTTGTTTCATTTTATTTCCTGGGATTTTTAACCATTTCTTTGGTCTTGTTTTCCCAGAAAGATTGTTCTTCTCAAACCCTTTGAAGGTAGCACATCTCATCTAAGAAAAAATTGTTTACCGTTACAGACTGCACTGTGTGTAGTGTAGTCTGTGGGACTGCTGCAGAAACCAAATTAACCGTGTTCTAAAACATGCTTTTATCCATATGGTCCTACTGTGCAATATTAAAAAAGGAAGAAAAGATTAAAAAATTAGTCTTTTGTAGTCAAGACTGTGGATTAAGAGCACCACCTTGTGGCTTGCAGTTAATGTATAAACAAGTATTTTATCTGAGATGGAAGTCAATGCAAGTTTTGAGAAGGAGCTTTCCTTTTATTAAAAATCAGTCTCTTTCAACTAGAAAGTAAGCACTATGTAGCAAGTGAGTGCATCTCCATCTTCTTTGAAGAGGTATTTAATGATTCAAATCACGTGTAAATAATCTGTCAAAAGTTTGCCAGCAGTAACCCAGATTGCTGGGTTAACATCTCTTAATCCTCCCCCACCAAAGATTTCTGTAATGAAAACCATCAGCAGCAGTTTAGCTTTATTTTCACTCTCACTGAACTCCACTTTTGTGATGTTAGGCCATACAGCAGTTACTCACAGGTGCTTCCCAGACTGGAGGCAGAGCATGCTTCTGCAAAACCGCTAGAGAAGCAAGAGAACTTGGCATCAGTGTACTGCCAACCTGTATGCCGAATAGAGCAGTAAGGAATTCTGTTTCCTTAGTTATTCATTCCTTAGCCTCTATTAAGTAACACTTAGTAAACGTGTCACAAGTGAGTTGAAATATTTTTTTTCTTGTTGTGCAGACACATGGACAGGTATGAAATCTGTATTCACCCCAGTTCATTTTACGTGGGTAGACAGGCTGAGTCTTCCTGCCACCGCTAGCTATCAGCTTTAATCAAGAAGTATGTGAAGCTTAGCAAAAAGGTTACAGACTTGACCCTTAAAAAATAATCAAGGATAGTAGACGTGCCAGTGTTTTAACACTGCAATGCGTTTACTGTCCTTTTCACAAAAAATTTACTCATTTTAGTTATGTACTTAACCTCTCAGCAAGGCAAGGGTTGGATGCTTAAGAGGAAGCTATCCCACAGCCATCAAACCTGAGCCATATGTTGTCTGGTCCAGATAGTCTGTAATGGTGTACCTCAAAGTACATTTCTCTTCTGAATGTAAAAAGCTATCTTGCCTGTAGAATGGAGGTGTGCAAAGTGTCCTGCAGCCCCTTTTTGTCTAGCAGCTCAGGTGCTACTGCATTCACCAGACCTAGCTGGATTCTCAGCACTGTTTAGTTTTCATTAACAGTTTCTTACCAAGAAACAGACAAGACTTAGCTAAAAGGCCAATATGCAGCCTCCCAGGAAATTTTGATGGTGGAAACTGTGCCCTCTCCCAGTGTAAAACAACTGAGAAGGGACAGTGGACATTTCACATGTCCACTTAGGATCTCAGTCCTTGTCAGAACATGCCTAGAGCTCCTTTTAGAAAATTTAATTTATTGCTAGTGCTTTCCAGTCCTTGATTATTATAGACCCATTCTCATTAGCTCAGAAAGGCTAAAGAAGAGAATCCATACTAGCTGTTTTACTTGTTGGCATAAATGGTTTCAGAATTTCGGTCCAGATCCTTGCAGCAATTTTTCCTGAAATGTGTATGGAGAAATTATCGAACCTCTAACAGCCCTAATTACACATACCATTATTACAATGATGTTCTTTTTGCTGGCATTCTTAGCAGAGAAGCAAAGACCTTATTGAGAACAAAGGGGGTGAACAACATTCCTTCTGAGTCAGTCATTTCCTCCAGGGCAAGGACTATACCACCTAGGCACTAACAGCATGAAAATGGCAGTGCCTTTTCTGTGTGCATTCCATTAATACCGATTTCTTTTTTTATAGCGCTGCCTCCTCCCTGCTTCTGCATTACTGTAAAATGCATTTACATTTTTCCAACAAAAAGCATGGTATTATATTTTCTTATTATTCTGTTTCTGATAAGCTACTAGTTTTCTGTAGATGCTCTGGGTTTGGATCATCAGAATATGCACGTAGGCAGTAAGATTACAAAGTTTTGAGGTGATGTAATTTTACACATGGATTGAGGTCAGCTAGCAACTAGGAAATTCTCTTTGGCTCCTCAGAAAGTCAAATGGTGAAAAAAGGACACATGGCATCTTCCCATTTATAGAAAGCCAGACTGAATAAAGGCATGTGGAGATACTAGTTAGAGCAGGTTAGTTTAGTGACTGTTTAAGCTCTCACATCACATTTGGGATACCATCCCAAGGTTGTGAAATTACTGGGATTTTACTTGTAGTTTGTTATATATACACCACCACTGCATTACACAGAGCATTTTAAAGGAAGAGCAGCAAGATTTAGAGGCCATTGAAAACTTAACAGCACTGTCCAAGTCACGGACAAAAATGTGAGTATCGTGTAATCTAAGTGAAAATAATTGGCTGGACCAACACACTGAGCAGTAACTACAGAACACAGACCTGATAAGCTTTTGGAAACAAAACTTATTACAGGTACACTGTACAAAGCATATTTTGACTCTTACCACTGAACTGCTGTTAGCTAGTACGTTAAGTGTGGCTGCACCTCAAGGCAGTCTTAAAGTAGAGTTCCAGGCTGATACCAACCACTTAACTGAGCTAGGACTGCATGGATCTTCACACATTTAACCCACACTCCAAATTGAGAGCAGATCTCTTTCTGTACTACAGGCACAAACTTTATGGCCAGTCATCCTTAGGATTCCTGACTTAATTCTAAGGGCCTACATGGTCCTACAAAAGTCACATTTTAGAATTCAAAACTCCAGACTGATAGCCTAGCATTGAAGAATGCATTTTGACAATAGTCAGGAAACATGAAGCAGCTCTGAACTCAGTGACAACCTTCTATAGGTCTTTCCTATCGCATTTTAAAACCTCACTGTATTAGAAGTTAATTATTCATCTCATCAGCTGGTGGTATTAAGTCATCAGGATCAATTGTCTGCTCCATGCATCACCGTCTAGCTCTAAGACTCAAAAATCAAATCACAGCTGCATTGCTCCACTGTCAGCAGCACAAAATGAAGAGTTCAAGCTGCCACTCCAAAACTTTCATCTCCTTTACACTTGAGCAAGGATCCCACTGCCACTTGGCTTGTGCAGCTGCTGTCAACAACTTTGCTACCCAAATCACATCCAAGTTCATGCTAGTATTCTATGGGGGAAGCTTCAAGCATGTGCCCCTGGCATGAAGTAAGTATGCACACAGCTTGCCATAAGGGTTGTGAAATCAAGTTGGGGTGGTTTTTTGGGGTTTTGTTTTTTTTTGGTGTCATTTTTATGTAGCACAAACTTATTTCCAAGGTTTTTCCAACTGCAGCACAAAGTCTGTTCACTTCCAAGTTATTTGTTGCACCTGCATACAGTCCTCCCACAGAAGTGGATGGTAAGGGCTTGCACATAGATATGTTACTGCTCAGTGCAGAAGTTTACAGGACACTTCTCTGAATCAGTGAATATCTTGTCATTGCAAGACCATCGTGTTTAAATGAAAACAGTGCACAGACAGAGGCCTACAGAACTTTCTTCTTCCCTTTTTTGTCCTTCTCAAGCCACAGAGTATGTTTTTGTGGCTAAGCAGCAGTAGACAGCAGCCTTCCCAAGCAAACAGCCTGGTTACAGTCAAGGCAGGCAGAGTATTATGAAAACACTATAAAATGATTACACTATAAAAGTGTAATCCTCTCCAAGTGTAAGCCCTTATAAGTGCCCATGAAAGGGAAGAATGCTGGAATGAGAATGAACATAGCAGAAAAAACCCCAGTGGCTCCAAGTAGGTATAAAAGCATGTTAATTACTCTGCAAATTCAAAATCCTTGTAGCTGAAAGTCTTAAACAAAAGAACACAAACTAAGCACTCATCTGAAGTTCTACTTGAGGCAAGTAACCCATAGCCTTAGTTACAGGTACACAAGCACCACAGTTGCCAAGAGAACTGACCCTCAATCCTGAGCACCAGTTCTGTATTTCTTCAGCCAAAGTTCAGCCAACAAGAGAACAAGCAGCCTAGTAAGGGCACAATTTATGCCCAGCCTGCAGATTCTAAAAAGTACTTTCAGTAAGTGCTTTAGACTTGCTAGACTTGAGCCTGTATTTTCATAACCAGGAACTCCGGGATGAAGACTATTGTCAGTCACAAGCTTCTGCTTTATGCCAAGATTCCTTTTATCACAAAATTAGGACTTGAAGAAGAGAGAACGAGATACTAGGACACTACTTGCATCTCTCCTTCAATTAATCCTTTCATAAAATAAAAGATAGCTAGTTAGGTACCTGTGTTAAACTGATTCAATCTGACCTACCTTTTTGCAGAGATTAAGAAAATTCTATTTGACCTTATTTTTGGCCTTTAAAGTCTCACTTTAAAGAAAAGCACTTTTGAACAACTGAAGGCAGTTCAAGAAGTTTGTATGACAAATTCTGCAGTTATGTTTTACTATTTATGAATCTTACATCTGTTTATTATGATAAAACAGCTAACCTCTCCCCAATCTGCCTGAAATAAATTAGGTTCTGAACAACACACTGAAGCCTACAAACAATTATCCTGCTCAAGAATTTTTAAAAGGTGCATTGCTTACACTTCCCTCACCTTATTAGGTTTCATTTTGTGTCTCAACAGCCATATTCATCTTCCAAGGAAAGACATTAGAATACCACCATGTCCATCACAACACATGTCCCAGTCTACAGCTTACCAGGTTTGGTTCAGAAACTCAAGTCTCACAGCAATCCTTGATTCGATGTATGTTTTGGAACTGCTGTGTAAGTGATCCAGTGCTGCAATGGCAGGCTACACTACACGAGCTTGCAGTGAATGCAGCAAGTGTATGTACTCAAGGGAGTCAGAAGAATTCTCCTTCCTGAACCAAGCCTGTAGCTTTCACTTCACACCTCATTAGAGGTGCCCAATTCATTGCAAAAGCAAGCAGGAAATCCCCAGTGCAGTCAGATGTAACTCATGCATCACTAAACCTTGTGCCACCCCTCAAGGCAAAGGCAAATTCCTCACCTTCTCAGAAGTGGGAAGCCAAGTGCTTTGGAGCAGTTATCCACTGCACTCCCTCTAACTTCTCATTTCCCAAGAAGTAACATGAGAAACAGTTTCCAGAGAACCTCATACAATTTTTAATTATTATTAGTGTGCAGGAACAGGGAAACTAGAGGAGACACGGTCAGAAAATACCTGCCAAGAACTCTACTGTCATTCAGTCCTACATGTGTACAGTTACAGTATTGCTCCAGACCAAGGGGTTTTACATGAATTGTTATTCATTAAAGGCTGGGTAAAGGTTGCATAGCTAAGAACAGAAAAAGGTGGTTTAAGTAAACAAATACTCAAAGGTTTGGATAACGGCAACTGCAAGGCAGGAACGTGAGAAATGTTGTGTCCTTCATTCTCTAGTCCAACAAGATAGCTGAAAAAATACACCCATATTAAACAGCTGGAAGTAGATGATAACACTTGCAAGACATCCAAGTTTTAGGGAGAAACATTAGAAAGACACACCCATTAGTAAGACAGCTAAGTACTTAGAGAAGATGGCCCAGGTGCAAAGATTTTACTGGTTTCAAATAGAGAAAAGTGGAGAGGCTGATAAAGCATACTGCCATTATTTTGCACAGAAGCTTGAATGAAGTGGCAGTTACTAAGGTCTTTCATCTTTTTCAGCAGGAGTCTCCAAGCTTGGATTCTGCTCTTTACAGAACACAAAAGCCTAGTGAAACAGACGAGGAAAGTAATATCCCAGTAACTCCTACCACAAGATGGTTACAGCCAAACCCAACCATTAATACCAGTTGCACCAGAAAAGCAGAGAGGACACTCACTGTAGGTTATAGCTCCATTATGCAATTTCTTTGCAGAAGTTGTTTTGGGTTGAAGTAGACCCACCTAACCTGGCTATTTCCTTGCACATTATCATCCAGCATAGTTTTTAGAAAAGATGCATCAGCAAATACTAAAGGGGCAGATCTCATTTTCACATATAAATGCTAAAGCAGCAAGGTTAAAATTATGAGTTATTTTAAAAGTAAATATGAACAAACATACTAAGACAGAGGATTTTTTTGTATTTGAAATAACTTTTATTTGTGAGGAACGTCACCCATGCTGCAGTTTCAAATAGATCTTACCAAGGAAAGCGGAAGTTTCTCCTCCCCGTGTCCTGCAGTAAACAGGACTGGCACAGAAAAAAAAAAAATCACCACACCTGGGAGGTTTAGCACCAGCATCCAATAAAAAAAGCATCTGATTTCAATTTCAGTTCTTTGGTTGGTTTTTTTTTCCCTTTTCAGTTTACCAAAAGAAAAATCGAAAAATTCAATACTAGTGAAACAGTGACATTCTGGAAAAAAAAAACCCCACAGTTACTGTTGAAACTGGGGAGGCTGCTCTTTCTGAATCTCGCTCTCTTTTCTTCTCTTCATGCATCTATCTTGCAGGCGTTCCCTGGATCTCAGCTGCTGGTATTTTTTTGTTTTAAGTTCCGATGTTTCAGATCTTTGCTTTCATCATCACTGTTGACAATTTATTGCTTGTGTGTTTCTTTGGTGTTACTTTTGAGTTGTATTTTAGGACACCTGTTAAAGAGCCATATTTAAGAAAATGCAGTTTAAGTTTCATTTTGTTGTAAAGGTAGTATGTCAGGTGGAAAGGGAGTTTTATAATAGACAGGATAAATGTAACTGGCTTATATCCTGTCTGTAAGCTGAGAGTACACTATCTTCCTAAAGCAAAACATTACTAACTCATGAGCAGATGCTATTGCTACATAGACCAGATATTCTCCCTGAAAAATCAGAATTATAAAGCAAAAGTTTACTTTGCAACAAATACAGACACCAAGGCAGAGGACAGAAAGAAAAAGCAGCAGACTGTTCTTGGTTTGCCTATCTAGCACTCAGAAGTTATTGGAAGTATCTAGCCACACATAAGGGGATGTGGCCAGAGTCCAAGTCCTAGCAGTGTACACAGTGCTGCTTCAGTTGGAGAACAGCAACTAAATTTATATTCCTTACCTGAGGGATGATAAAGGTGCCTGGGGAGCCGGACATTACTCAGCACCACTCTGCTCGGTCACTGGAGCAGGATTTTCAGTAGGTGTTTCAGTCACCTTTGTCTGAGACAAAACAAACATTTGTTACAGGCAAAGGCTGACCTCCAGACCCTTCCTCTGTTCAGTGGTGGGGCCAGCATAACCCAGGCTTTAAAATAATCATGGAAAACAAATACTCAGAAAATATAAACTATAGGAAAAACCTTAAAGCCTAAGTATTACACAGCAGATTCTGTCAGTGGACCACATCAAGTAGATATATAGAACGAGAAAGTCTTTCCTCATTAAGGTAAAATCTGGGTTTGCAAACAGTTCCCTGAAATAGTCTGGTTCAAGCAGTTCAGGAAATTGATCTGGAGCTTTGAAATCTCTTACACTACATTCAGACTGAAGGTTTGAGGAAGCTGGAACACACAGCTGTTTCTCTCTGCTTCGAAAATATTTGTTGTAGTCTCACTGCAGTTACAAACTATCCAGAAGCCATCCCTATCCCACTGCTGGTTCCACTTAAGAGAAGCTGTTCCTTCTCAAAGAAGGCGACAAGGAACAGGCAATGAAACCAGCTACCTTTAACCAACAGCACTTTGGACTCTGGCCATCAGACTCCTCCAGCACACCAAAAATACACTTAAATCAACACTCCCACAGGACAGAAGGTCTTGGGCATTCACCCTATCCAAACCTTGGTCTCTGCCACATTTTGCCAGGAGCACGCTCACCTCTTTCCCATCCTGAGCTGGAGCATTGGGTGGACGAGGTCGACGCCGGTAGTTGTATGGGCGCCTATACCCACGGCGAAGCGGCTGCTGACTCATAGCATTGGCCTCATGATGGTTCTCTTTATTTTCAGTCTCTCCAGCCACTGGAGCAGGGCGTGGACGCGAGGGCCCTCTGAAGAGCGAGAAAAATAAAGATTAAACTACCATAATTTTAGCCCAGCAAAAGTCTCTCTAACCAAGCACCATCTTGAACAACTTTGAATGCTAGCAAACCACCCCTCTGGAGTTTGGCTGGCACATAGCTGGAAGGGAAAGAGAAGCAACCTGGATGTCTCTTCACTGCTGAAGCTACATCAGCATATTCTACTGTCTGTCACACAATAAAGGTGTAGTTAGCCCATCTGAATTGCTGGCTAGGAAAAGAAACAAGCCAGTAATGGCCACACAGGCTGATTCTGCCAAGTTAGCCTTGGCATAGCTATATGCCAGCCCAGTCCTATTCAAAGTTAATGATGCAATCCCTGGCAATCTCAGTCCACCTTGTAAGCCATTCTTGAATCTTCACTCTTTGCTTTATGTTGCCCCTCCTGACCATGTGAAAAAGCATAGCATGTATCTGTCAGGCAAGCTGGACCTCATTAACACTAAGCTATCAAGTCTATGTTCCTGAAGTATGCAAGAGCATTTCATCCCATTTCCAGTATAAACAAAGTGTGTTTATAAACTGTCAAAACACAGCTGAAAGCAATGACAAAGTAACTGCCTAGTATCCAGTTCCCATTAGCTGGCTTACCTGATCTACTGCTATCTAGTCCCAAAAGCTAATTTACTTTTTTCCAAAAGAATCCAACATAAAAGTGACTGGATTTAATGCATGTAAATGCAAGCAATTATCTACCTGTTAACTCAAACAGAAGCATTCTGCACTCATACAGGATATACCATACCTCTTACAGAAGAAAAAAAGTATCAGAAGTGCATAAATTCTCATTAGCCATAAGCAAGTTACCCAGCTTGTGATTCACCCACATGGCATGCAAAAGCTCAGATGCTTCGCTGTACTTGGTGTGGTGCTATTCCTGACTGCCTATGCTAATGATGACTTTCAAGAATAAAATTTATTCAGCTCGGATCCCTACAAGCAGCAGTACTACCCCTTTGCCCACAATCCAATATAGGAGAGACAACTTAAATATTCACAGATAGAAAAGCTCTGAGTAGAGGTAGAACCTCACAAGGTTCACATGCCCCCACTTCCTGAGCTTGTCAGGTCCCTCTGGATGGCATCCTGACCCTCAGGTGTGTCAGTTGCACCACTCGGCTTGCTGTCACCTGCAAACTCACTGAGGGTGCGACACTCAATCCCACTGCCTATGTCACTGATGAAATTAAATAGTACTGCTCCCAATACAGACCCCTGAGGGACATCAGGCACCACTGATCTCCATGTGGACATCAGGCCCTTGACCACTATCCCTTGGATGTGGCCATCCAGCCAATTCCTCATCCACCAAACAGTTCACCCACCAAATCCATCCCTCTCCAATTTAGAGAGAAGGATATTGTGAAGGACCATGTCACAATGTTTTACAAAGAACACCAGTGAAAGTAATCCAGTGTTTTATTTAACTTGTCACTCATCTTCCAAGATAAAACAATTCACAAGAAACCAAGAATCTGAGTGATCTTTTCTACTGAAAGGAATTTGGGGGCGGGGGGAGGTAAGTGAAGCAACATCTCAGAAGGTATGATAGTCAGAGGCTAACTATTTCACACTGGTATTTTTAACCACACCAAATTCCTTGGCTATGGAATTGTTCCCTTAGTGCAGAGGCTGGGAAACAAAGAGAGCAACCCTACGCTGGCCAGTTTAAAGTATGACTAATACTGATGACTCAGCAACTTTCTCCACATATCCCACCAGGAAGCGTTAGTGTTCATCTGAACTCAAAGTGATCTTTACTAAGAATGTAAGCATGGTCTACTAGGTCTTCCAAGTGTTCATTTACCCCAGTTCTGTGAATCCCTAGGGGCAAAATAAGGATAAGGAAGCCTACTTTCCAGCCTCCCAGCTGCCAATTAATTGGTTTCCACACTGGGGATTTCCTGAGCCAGACAGAGTTTGCCTATTCAGGGATATCACAATGGTGTCCTCTTCCAGTTATTTGACTAGTCTCCAAGTTTTTAACATAACCAACACCCCATGGCAAAAAGCTCCAGAAATCTGCTGTACGCTTAACAACCCAAGTCAACAACCTGAGCATGAGCCAGCAGTGCACCACTGCAGCAAAGGCAAATGGATTCTGGGCTGCATCCACAGAGACATTAGTAGCAAAGAGAGATGTCAACATCCCACCTTACTCGGCACTTATCAGGCCACACCTGGCATACTCTGCCCAGTTCTGGCCCCACAATTCAAAAAGGAGGCAGACAGACTGGATACAGCCCAAAGGAGGGCCCAGATAATCAGAGGGCTGGAGGAACTGACCTATGAAGGAAGACTGAGGGAGTGAGGTCTTTTCTCCCTGGAGAAGAGAATGCTTAGAAGGGAACTCAGTATTCCAGTACTTGAAGGGCAGCTACAAAGAGGACAGACACTTCACAAGGCGCCACACTAAGAAAACAAGGGGCAACAAGTACAAGTTGCACCAGGACAGGTGTCATCTTTATACAATAAAGATTTACAGTGAGAAAAATCGTTTACTTGAACAACCCTCCCCAGGAATGTGGTAGAGTCCCCACCACTGAAGGCTTTCAAAATGTGATTGGACAGGGTGCTATAGTCTCATCTAGGCTCCCTTTCCCACAAAAGGTTCAGCCAGATTATTTTTTTTTTTTTAAGGTCCCTTCCAGCCTCAGCTGTCCTGTGGTTTTATGAACCTCCCTTGGTTTTTCAGCATGTCTCCCATTTCCTTCATCTGAATGCTCCTCAAGGTCTTGTTAGGTTTTGGGGTTTTATCAGAGATATAGTGAAAAAAACCTAAAACTCTGCTGCAGACAGAAACTGCATAGATAACAGGAACATTAACACCCGGGAGCTTAGCACTTCAAGAAGGGACAGTTAGTACCGATGTAGATGAGCTCAACAAGAATGTAAATAAGGAGCCTTCTGACAAGGACATGCTAACTGCTAAAAGAAAAACTAGAGTAAAATAATTGTGGTAGTAATAGTTTAGTAATAATAAGAGATCAGCGACTTCCTACTCAAATGGCCCCCACCCCGAGGAAGGTGGATCCCCTGCCCAAGATCATGCTGATATAGATTAAAACCAGCCCAGTGGGCATGTATTAGCTTTACATGTTTAGAGTGGACAATAAGGAAGGACTAATCGTTAGCCAGCAGATGTTTTAAGATAACAGAAACTCAATAACAAAGACTGCTAATGTATGCAAAGATAAACAAGAACTTCAGGTAACTGCCCAAGAAGATGAAAAGTACATCTTGAAGAGGCACCAGAGGGGGGAGATTCTGAATGTTCAGAAACCTTATGTATATGCATGACTTTGTATAATAAATATCAGACTGCTAGTTGAAACTGCATGCAAATTAAGAGGAGTGATCTCCCTTGCACCTGGTGCTGCAATAAACATACCTGTTTTGTAACTTGAGGAGAGTTGTAGAGTTTGATTCTGCACGTCATCAGAAGAAATAACAAAACTAAGTCTCATCCATCCTTTCCATGCTACTCATTATTTGGAGGGCCTCTATATCAGTCTTCATTTGTCTCTTCTCCCAGCCTCAGACTCCTCAGCCACTTCTACACTTAACACATTCCCCCCTGGCCCTTCAATCATTTTGATAAGCTTTATCTTATTATTCCAGAAGCTCTCCTGTATCTATAGTACTCCTTTTCTCCAAAAGTCCTAGCAAGAGCCACTTTAATAATCCTATTTTGTTACCCTCTCCTTTAGGAGCCCTCAATGAACTTAAATTTTATCTCTTAACTGACAGCAATACCCTCCACTAGCACAGGATGCTACAAGGTAACTATAGTGCCATCATAGAGTTGAACAGCCTGTACGAGACAGGATACAACTTAAGCCTTCCCCGAACAGTAGGCTTTCCTCTGTACCTACAAGTAGCACCAGTGCATAAAACCAAGCCTGCATGACACTTAGGAGCGAGCTGGATGTGCACAAGCTACTAGTTCAGTGCTTAATTGGAAACTACTGTCTGCAGTTCACAAGAAAAGTTATAAAGCACACCCTTGCCCCAGCAGATGGTGGGCCTAGCTGTCCCAGATCAAGTGGGGTTTGGATTCACTACTTGTCTAGGAAAGCCTAAGAGTTCAGCTGAGAAGACATGGACCCTGCAACTTATTTCAGTACATTGCTCAACTGTGAGAGGTAAGAGAAGCCCAAGAATGATTTGCCTTTTCTAGACCTATTCCTGGCTCCGAGCAACATATAAGCACATTAAAAAATATATTTATGGTTGTTTCCTTACTCCTGTGGCTCACCTTTCTCCTAGTAATTAAAATGTTTCTCCCTGTCTCTACCACCTGAGTAGAATACACATTAGCACTAGGGAATACAGCTTCCTGCTCTTACTGAAGCCTGCATAGATCACAAAAGCATCCAAATGTAATGATGAACAAGGAAACAGTACAAACCTGCGATAGCGGGGACGATAGGTAGGGTTCCTATGGACTTGCTGATGAAGTTGTCCTCCTTCTGTGACCCCATCCTTCATCTCTCCCTCACCACCCTACAACCAAAAGAAAACAGAAGACAAAGATGAAGTGTTACCTTATTTCATGGGCAACATATTAAGCCCAGCGATCTGAACACAAGCTCAAGAACAGCGTATCAGTACAGAAACACCAGCATATCAAGTAAAAAGTAGCAGATACTCAAAAGGCTTTAATACAGACAAAAGTAAGAGTAGAGCAGAACAGAACAAGAGTCAATCACACTGTCCTTGCTCCTCATAGTAATAGATGAGGAGGCTACCTCACAATACTTCCTCCCTGTCTGCCAAGAACAGCAGAGAACCTCACAGTTCTGATGTGCATGGAAGTGCATTTCAAGTCATGACACTGCATTGTAAGGGGTAAATGTGTTATGGAGAGGCAGCTATCGATCAGGACACTTCTGAATTCACAAAGCTAACAGACATCATGCACAGACTTGCCAGAGACCACTTCTGGCTTCATTCTACACAAAGCCCCACCCCACAGAAAAAATAAATCAAGAAATTTAAAAGGTAGAAAACCTGTACTACATAGTGTCAAATACTCTTCTACACAATCATTTTCATTGCAGTGGTTATCGTTCCCCTTTACTTGTTAACTAATAAAGTTTATTTCAATTTGTTTCAGGGTTTTTTTCTCATCTAGTTTGTTTGGTTGTTTTTTTTTTAAATGCCAGCCATCAGTACTGTCCGTTTTATAAGTCATTAGATGATTTTCAGTTCTCATTGTACTATCCTCCTTTAAAAGGAGGAATTTAACAAGAACTCTGGAAACATAAGTGCATCTTTTGTATCTGATAGAGTAGGAAACAAGCTTTCTGACAGCCTTCAGTAGTCTACACTAGGTTTGACAGGTCTCTTTCCAATTCTGCACAGCTATTTTAACCACCACCATATTTTGCTTTATTTTATCTGAATCTCTCAGGTAATTGCATGGGCAGTGAACTTCTCTTTAGCTAAGATATTGTGATAATAAACATTTAGAAAGGCTGGAGTGCTGTCGGTTGTAACACCTTAGGGAGTTAAGTGAACCTCAGTGACTAACCTGGACAATCTTCTCCTCTCTCTACAGGAAAATACCCTCCAAATGCATTAATTTCAAGCACTCTGTAGCTTTCCAAGTTTCCAAAAAGCACAAAGACATGGCCTAAATGCAGCTGGAATATTTCACATGCTGTACCTAGAGCTAGCTATACCAGCTATTCTTAACAATATGACAGGGTCAGCTGCTGAGTAGAGATAAATCAGAATTCAATTTAAAAAACACAAATAACATTATCCATTATGGTCTCTCACGTATAAAACTGATCAGGATAACTAAATATCCACAGGAACTCCCAGTGACTAAGTAGATAGTAGTAACAGGTAGCATCTGATAGGAGTTGAGAAGTACTCGAGAGACTCAGAAACCAAATGGAAAACTATGCTTCTGAGTTTACAACAGTATTATACTACTTACATCTGCTTTCCAATACCAATCTGTCCTGTTTGTATCAGGATGTTTACAGTTTAATAGACCTGTGATGGGTAGTCAGAATTTTTTCCAACAGTAAAGTAAGAAATAGCACTGCCAGTATTGCGTGTGGCAAGTGATTCATGTCTTGAGGTTTGCCATTTGTGAAGCAATAATCTAATGCTCTCACTCTCTCCTCTCTCTTCCTGCTCTCACTCTCTTCCTCACGTGAGGACTGGCAAAGCACAGAAACGGGAGAACAGCAAGATGTGAAGGGAAGAGAGGATGCCAAACTAAAGCAATCCTGAACATGTTCCAGCATAATCATGACTTCTCCAGAATTTCTGAGCAAGCACACGTGAAATCAGCACTCAGTTCTAGTGCTACAATGCCAGAAGTACAGAACCATGAAGGCCTAGTAGGTCTTGTCAGAGGGGCAATGTTGCCAAGATCAACAAAGCCTCAACCAACCCAATTGTAGGGAGGGACACACAACAATATTTTTGATCAGCCAAAGCTCTCCTATAGCACTTGACAGTCAGGATCACATTCACAGCTCTTTAAAAAGCAGTACTGAATTTCTACATGTTTTTAATGGCACAGCCCAAGTCCACTCCTCCCTACAGAGGGCTGCATCAGAATCTCACATAAAAGACTCCATCTCCTGTAGTGATGGAAAGAATGACTAGACCTGATGAAGCATTACTCAAGAAAATTTCAACATTTTCCTATTCATCTTGAGCTGAATGTTATGTCAGTATTTTAAATGGGTTTGGCTTAATCAGTTTAAAACAGAATAGCAAAGCATCCGAATTGCTTAGCCCAGAAGTCCTGATAATTTCCTGCATCTTCTACAGTACCACAAAAACTCAATTAACACATTACATTATATCACTGTCAATTGATCTAGGTCTATTGGCTGGAAGTGAAGTACAATTCCAAAATAAAACAATTATGCTATTAGAAGTCACTCAAACAGATGCAATTTGACCAGAAAACAGTACCTAAGCTTTGAGGTCTTGTTTCACTACACTGACAGTAAGTACATTAGATTCATTTATTAGTCAAGCTTCATTTTTACTGTTAAAAGCATCACACTATGTCTAGCACATACATGATCCTGTTTCACGATCTCCTCCACAGGAACCTTCCAGCTCAATGTAATACCTTCTAACAAGAGATTAGGTTATCCTAAAGGACAAATGAATGAAGCTGGCCTGCTGCACTCTACATTTTCCTCTGAAGAACAAAATAGGCAAGTAGGCTGTGATTCTCTATGAAGATCTTGCACAGATTTCTCTAACCCTAAAAGTGTACAAAATATTACTGCCATCTCCCAAAGAAGAGTTTTGTAAGCATTAACAGTAACTGCAATGAGCTTTTTACCCATCTGCTTCTCCTAACTTCTTCCTTTGTTCTTACATTGCTTCAGATCAGTTTCTAGCTTTTGTGTAATACTATTCATTTTTTCAGGTCTCTTCTCTACAAGAAATAGCATCAGCCTATAAAACAGCTCTCAAACTCTTTTGCTTATTTTTTGACCCACTAGTATAGAGGCTTCCTCTATTAGAGACACACACAGAATCTACATGAGGCCATCATCAGTTCTCAAGGCTATTCCATGATTCACTGTACTAACATTCTGACTACAGCTCCATGCCATGACTGTGTTGGCAGTTTACTGAAGAGCACAGCCTCTTTTCTGTAGTGGATACAATTAAGAACTTTCTGATATGAACAAGTACTTCCACTTCCCACAGAACTTTCCATGCAATCCAGACACAGTTCCACTGGAGCTGATTAAATACCTCAGATTCCTCAAGGTTCTCTTCACTGCTGAGAAATTCACACAGTGTGACGTGTTCAAAAAACAGACTCAGTAACTTAAGACACAGTACAGGCACATTTGAGCTATCGTGGCAAACAAAGGATAGCACCTTTAGTTTGCTTTAAACCATGCCAGTGAGGGAGAAGAAATAGACTCTTGTTGCACTACAAAGCTGGAGTGGAGCTGCTAACTGACATCAGTTAGAAGTTCTTGAAACCTAGGAGGCCACCATGTCAAAAGTCACCTTAACAAGTAAGACTTCCCCTCTGCTCCATAAATACAGGATTGGCACGGACACCTTTCCTCTCTGCAGCCTAGCAGGTTTTTATGCATGGCAGGCCTGGGTACACCAAAACCTCTTCCTTCAGGTGTGCAGCAAGAGTCAACTGCAGCTGAGTAAATCTCCTTTCAGCAAAGACAGCCCAAGAGTGCCATACCTTCAGCAACTCACACCTGTCTCAGAAATAACCTGCACGGCTCTTAGCTGGAAACTTTTCTTCAAGTAGAGGCGCACAACCTTTAATGCACCCATTAATGGGACCATACAGAATAGTGTACAAATACTGCTATGGCTCACAAACACCGCTACCTTTCATCCCCCTTTCCACACATGGGAATGAAAGTGTTAAAGAAAAAAAGGTATCAGAAGCATCTTTCTAAATGCAGCAGACATGCAGTTTCAATGTGAAGAAACTGCTGAGAGTTAAAAATCTCCAACAGAATATACTGCTAGTTTCACTCTACTCTCAAACGATCTATGAAAGCAAGCACATGGGGGATGACAAGAATACCTGGACAAGTTTAAGTGGTTTCACCAACCTAGACTACGACAACTTCAAGGACAGTCCCTGCAAAGACTTCCTTAAAGCAGAGCTTTGACTTGTTCAGGCAACTAGCAAGTGGGTAAGAAGGCCCAGCAGAACTGACTGCACTTCAAACTGGCTCAGAACGCAAGAAGGGTCCACTGCAATATGCAGCAAGTTGAGCAGGCATAGCAGAACATCAGCTTTGGCTGCACAAGGAACTCCTGACTGAGCTCAAACATGGAAAGGAAATATCACTTTATCAGTTTTTTTTCCTCCCTCGCGTAGACCTTCAGGTCCCAGGATCCAAGCGTGTTAGTGTCACATGCAAGCCAGGTTTTTAGCTGCATCAGCTTGCATTAGACATCCAAGAGAACATGTCCCAGCATGACTACCCCAAGACTGAATGTTCCCTGTGCTCAAGCTGGGTCTCATTGCTCTTCAGGCAGAAAGAAATAGCTGCTTTCCATACTCAGCAGCACACAGCGCTGTCTAAGCTGTGATATGCCTGCTCATTTAAGATCTAAAGCAGTTCCAAGACAACACTGATAACCACCAACTAAAGCATTCACTCCCAATAAAAGGTTGAGATTTTAAGCTTGGCAAGGCAAAAGGAAACAGAATCAGCATCTACCTGGAATGTAGGTGGCTGGCAAGTGAACAGATAAGACCAGGAACATCAAAAAGCTGAACAAAACCAAGTATCCTAGTTCTTTGCCACTTAGCATGAAAGTTGAAGCTGCAAACTGTATTGCCACAAAAACAAAGACATACTCAGTAATAAGTAATCAGTTACCAGCACAAGCTTCCAGTCATTTCCAAGGGACTCAGAAAGAACACTTTTCATGTATTTAAGGCTCAGTGGTGTCCAGCAGGATTAAAGAAAAGACCTCATGATAGCTAGTATAAACAGCTAGGCTTTAAGGAAGGGTTTCACAACACTTGCTCTGTTTGCCCCTATGCTGTCAACTCTGTAGAAAAGAAGTTATGCTGCTTGGGCAGAGACTTCCACCAGGGCTCATACTGCATTATTCACATATTTCTGCAAGTGATGATCACAGACTCTTAAAGAAAAGCTAATCAAGCTTGGAGTATGTTCTAGTTTGTTGGATTGTTCCAGGCACCAGTTTAGCACAATGTGGACAGGAGTGGTAACTGCTAGAATTACAGCCATCTCTCTCATACTTTTCCCTCTGCAAAAACTTGCACGGAAGTAGCTTAGGAAACCTTGCTGATATTCTGAACAGTGGTGTGTAGCTAGTTTAAAGAAAAAAAAAGCATTATCTTTACACTGAACTGCTGTAGGCAGAGGCCTATGAAGGTTTCAGCTATTTGGTCAAACTACTACCATGCCATGCAAAAGCAATGAACTTCTAACCAGATGCTGTTTTCCAAGTAACCCTTCCAAGTTCTGGTTTATTGCTTAGGGTCATATACATACTTCAGCTTGCTTCAGGTAAAGAGCATGGTAAACCACTCAGGTGTCTCGCTTCGTTGTGTTTACTCTTCACACAGATACCTTAACACCCAAAAAGATGCTTTTAACACATTATAGAAAGACATGCCAAGGATGGGCCTAAAGGGTACTCAATAATAGAAAATGTCAGTATCAACATCAGTGATGTGCTAGGGGAAACCAGAATATTATTGAACACTACTTACAACTTTTTAAGCTGTCAATGCTTAACTATATGCCAGTGCTGAACCAGTAGTCCCCTCTCATAAGGGGAATCAGAAGACTGCTGAGGTGGGACTACCACCACTTTAAGAAATAAAACTTACACTTCGAGGTGGTCCACGGCGTCGGCCAAAATAGCCACGTCGATAGCGGCGCCGGTCTGCAGCATAGCGGCTGCCTTCTACAGGGACTCCATCTGGACCAGTGACATTAGCTGCTTCTGCACCCTAAGAAAAGAAAAGAACCATCAGCTACAGGGAAAAGATAACACAGGAAAGAGGCTTTTCTGTATCAGTTCCACGCTACAGAGATTCCTTTCCCCCCCATGCAGTGCAAGAGCAGGTTTGTTATTCTCAACCCCATAACCAAAAATTACAATCATGAGTTAAGACCCAATTAGCTAGGCTAAGTTCAGAGGGAAAAAAAAAACCTAAACACACACACAACTCACAAAACCTCAAAAAATGTTTGAGAATGTAGAAGAGCAAAAAACTTGAAGGTTCTTACAGTCATTAAGCTACCAGACCCCAAGACAAATTCTTCAGGGCAATATATGCCTCTTAACGATTACTGGGCAGGCTACAAGCTTCAAATGCTTTATCAAGTAAGAATTACAGATTCTAGAAGCACTAGAACATAGTTAGTGTTTTGAAGTACTTTTTAATGAAGCCTTTTAAAAACAGATCTTCTACAGAAAACCTGTATGAATGCCACCCACCCTAGGGATTAATGTAACAGACAAAAATACCAGATACACAGCTAAGGTTCTGTGTTACATTTCACTACAATGTTGTTAACTCTGTTGGAGCACATCCCTAAGTATCCACAATCTCTCACCTTCTCTCCCTCGACCACATCAAATTCTACAGTCTCTCCATCACCAACACTGCGCAGGTATTTCCGTGGGTTATTTTTCTTTATCGCCGTCTTTAAAGAGAAAAAGAGATACAGAAAAATGTATTATTTTGTCTCTTAGTTATCTTACATTCCTAGCCCTGTAGAGGTAGTAAGGACAGTACTCTTCAGCTACAATCTCAACTCTACACACCAGAGCATTCACCCTGCACACTGGTATATCTTTCATTCCACAGACCCTTCAATACTCAGTCAAGGTTTACCCCTTTCTCAATATTTATGAGTTTAAGAATCAGCCATTGCCCCAGGATCCCCTCTGCCAATCCTACTAAATATCCAGATCATTACACGTTTCTGTATAAACAGAGTTCACACCAAGTATTTGATCTCCTGCAAGCTGTACCAAGGCAGCTCCAGCAGCAAGTGTGACTCATGTCTGCACAGTCATTGGACCTGTAGACCATCTACAGAGAACTTAAGACCAGGAGCATTTTCATAGAAAATAGCATTAAATATGAAGTAGCTATATATAGGTATAAAGTACCATTGCAACTCATAGCAACTAAAGACGACTTACTGCAACTGTGGTGTAACATAAATGACTATTTTACCTAAGCGCATACACAAACCCCCTCCCCAAATCAGGCCAAGTCCCTAACACACAAAGGAATAGTACCAGAACAGACAATCACAGTTTGTGGAAATCCCAAATTATAACAACATGGCTTTGAATCAAAACATCAGATGCACAGGAACACTCAAACCTCCTGGAGTGATTTTTAGCTTGTCAACTACAGAGGCCTTTCCCTCTGTAGAGTATTTCTAGGATTCCACCAAGGGCTGTTAGCAAGACAAGCCTACTATCTGTTCAATAGGTAAGAGTACACAAACTGGAAGAGGCTGGGGGAGAAAAAAAAAAACCACCACCAAAACGCACACATTGTACAAGCCACTCAAGTAGCAGACTTTTTACTGAAGTTCTTCTGGATTATTAAAGGCCAATTAACTTTGTTTCCCCAATACAGGCATCTTGTTAGTGTGAAGGAGGCAGGTGCAGATCCAGTAGATAGAAGCACACATGGAAATACAGGGCACAAGTCTGGCTTAAGAAATGGGAAAGGCAGAAACAGAAGAGACTGTTGTCATATCTGTCTGCAGTTCAAGAAAAACGGGCAGAATGACAATCAGTTGAATTGCTGCCTGTGCATGGCAACTAAATTCAGTCAACAAAAATATTTCCCACTGAAAGAAAAGTTCTAATCAGTTTAAAGTTGAGCTTGACCAGTTTAGGAAGAGTAGTCTCATTGTTGCTGAATACAGTCCCCTTTGTCTCAGGCAACAGGCCAGCATATCCTTTTAGCTGTACATCTAGCCACACCTTTCCCTGTACCCTGCAGTGTCCCTGAAAGGCTTAAGGAAGAATGCAAGAGTGTAGATATTATTGCTAGGAAAGCAAAGGCAACCCAAGAGGGGTTTGTTTTGTTGTTTTTGTGGTTGTGGAGGTTTTTTTTATACAGGAAGAAAACAAGCTGCTCAAGTGAATTCTTTTGGGAATTTAGCAAACAAAGACTCCCACCATCAGCTACGACAGTTTCATTTGTTTCTGCTGACCTATTAGTATAACTGCCCCATTTCCAAGATCAGCTGAAGTGCTAGTTTTTCCTTCATTGCTGTATATTCATACTAAAATAATAATCTTTGCTGCGGATCAGGGGTTTAATTCTTTCACCACCACTTGCATTGAGACAACTGACTCAAAATCAAGATTTTTCCTCTGCATATGACAGATGTCAAAGCTGTATTTCAAGCTCCTTCCCCTTCCTTTTAAGTGCAGGGTAAGAAAGGACTACCAGATTTCTTTTCGGGAGCAGGTTTACTTAAGATTAGTGAAGCTCCTCAAACATCCTCGAAGAAGGGTAATGGAAGATAAATTCAACAGGATTCCACATGCTCTTTTCCAGCTTTGTGAAAAGAAACATCAGAAGTTCAGATTTGCAATTGAATATGCTGCCAACAGGAGACAGAGGCTGCCACACAGTAGGCTGGGGTTTGTTTCATAAAGGCAACCAGTAATCATTTTTAAGTCCTAGAATTCAGAGCAGAAACTACATGGTTCTACTGCTTACTACTTCAGCTGCAGGTAAACGTTGCTGAAATAAGCCTCTAACAAGCCTAAACTACAAGACTGATGAAAAGACTTTTACTCTATATATCCAGAGGGGAGAGAGCTCTCTTCTCCCTGTTACTGTTCCCCAGTATCCTGCAGGCTCCAGCTTGATTCAAAAGAGATGTTTTGTGTTAACACAGACAGCACTCAACAATTAAGACAAAGCCCTTCCTTTCCCAAGGGGACACTAGTGAACAGACAGCTCTAAGTCTTCAGAGCTAGTTCAGTATTTTGTTTGGAAGAGTTCTTTCCATACCCTCATATCACCACACCATGTGCACATCCAGCATCATCGCAGCTATAGCCAAAAATCTGTTACACCAGTTATCAGTGCATGTACACCAGGCTGTGCACAACAAATGCAATCCAGCAAAGTAAAGAAAAAGACCTCTGCAGCAGAAGAGATTAACTCCTCCTCACGGGCTTGTTGATTCAAGCTATGCCTAATTAAATTGGACATCTCTGGCTACTGACACTTACAATGGTGTTAAATTGCAAGACCCTCCTCCCCCCTCCCCAGACACACTCCACGTGGTGGATCACATCGGTCCTTAATGCTCACACCACCTCTAACTGACACAGTGCCCTAGACAGCACCTTGCATGAACCAACTGGACAAGGATACAAGCAAGACAAAGCAGGTGAAGAACCGCCCTTCCCCAGAGCACTGCTTGGGTCCCCCGCAAGACAAAGGGTTAATTCAAAGCAAGCCATGCATGCCCTAAAGAGAAAAGCATTTTAATCTGTACTAGGTTTATAAATAGCATCCAATAGTCAGACACCCGAGCGTTAACCCCCATTCCAATCATGAGATCGGCTTGTTCCCTCCCCACTGCGGATGCGTGCGGGGGAGGCAGGGAGGAGGCTGTATCTATTCAACTAGGTCAGCCTTATTCTGAAGGGATTAGGCATGTAATCCAGCCCCTCCCGGGACAGGCGCGGGGAGGAGGGGCAGAACCGGCATGGAGAGGGAGCTCACAGCAGGATGTTTGCTTAAACCATGGATTTGCTTCCCTTGCTGGGCGGCCCCATCAGGAGCTCTGGCCAGAACGCCCCAGGCTCTGGTAGCGAGCACGTTCACGTACAGGAACGGCTCGAGATGGAAGAGCTGAGGAACACCCAACTGCGGCCAACCAAGGCCAGAGGCAGAAGCATCTCCTTTGCCATGCACAGCCCACCACGAGGGTTAATTTGTTGCAGGCTTGCACATGATGATGTTTCAGAAATACCACAAGCCAGTTTTCCTCGGTGCTTACTCTGAGAGGATTTCATTCACAGGAAATAGGAAATAAACTACACCCCGCCACCCCAGTTTACATTTGGGTGAATAACCTTCTCCACAGGTGAAGGAGACAAAACACCACAGCTAATACTAGCTTGCTGTTGGCCTTCACTCTTTGGGTCTCTGCAAGTGGCCTTCCCAAGCAGAATAACACTGATCCATGTTATATGTCATCAGCACAACAACCACTTTCCAGGATATCTTCTCACAGGATACTTCACTTGCCTTTCAGGTAGTTTTACAGTGCTGCCTATCCAGAACACTTTTCTGCTACTGTAACTCTTTCCACCTTCCTCTGGACACTCTCATCAGGCCACAGATGCAGCATCTGTATCAGCATGCACAGAGCACACAGTCATTAAGGAGAGTGACCATTACAACTCAGTACATGCATTAGAGCTCTTGCTCTGAAGTCCACCAACTGAACCAGGAATGTGTACTGCACACACTTCCAATGTCACCTTTGCTCATTACAAGCACTAGACTCATTCCTTCCCAGCTTCCTCCATTTTGGGATAATTGGTCTATATCCCTTGACCCAGAGAAACAATTATCACAGGCAATTTATTCATGAAGCCATAGGAACTAAACTACCTCTCAGCGTTGACTAGCATGTTTAACACAACTACATAGACTGGTCCTCTGTGATGAGCTCTTGAGCGTAAGTTTCGTGGTTACATTTGATAGAAATACTGCTACTTGTGCTGCAAAGTTCATGCTTTTAAGGATGGCATGGGCCTGCAGGCATTTCATATGGGACAAGCTCCAGGGGCAGTATTTCATTTTCTGGTAAAGTCTCAGATGATGCAAAACCAGATCTAAGCCAACTATTCAGTTTACATTAGCATAGAAACAGCATCCTCCGTCTCCCCCATTAGTTGCCTGCGATCTGAGAGTCACAGTATAAACTTAGAACAGCCTACTGACAGCTCAAGGGAAGTTAACCAATGACAAGCTGCTGAGCAACCTCTCTCTGCTTGGGCACACTTGGCACATAGCCTCCCTCCTCTTCTCCCTGACAGCAGCTGTCTCATGCAGCAACAGCTGATGGCAACCCAGGCTGGTCAAAAGCCAGCCCAGATCACTTTCCCTCCAATACCAGGGAGGGCAGACAGAACAGACCTGAAAACAAAGAGGGTAGGAAGAAACAGAACACACAAGGAGCATGAGGAAATGGGGTGGGGAAGGACAGACAACCAGTAGCAAAGCATTTACAGAAAAGAGTCATCTCCCCAGGTGAGGGAAAACCAAACAAAAAACACCCCAAAAACCCCCAAACAACCTTTAGTGTTTAAATCAGAGCAGATAAGAGAAAGCATGAAGGGTTATAATATCTATTCCCTCAGTTATAACTCCAGACAGAAGGAAAAAAATTCACACATGTCCATTCAAGGCATTTGCAGTAAATATTCTGGAACAGACACCCAAACTTATCCTGGCTTCGCCTTAGAACGTTACGTTAGAAGCCTACCACAGTGCACATCTTTAAGTACAATTACTGCTGTCTTACCTGATGAACAAACACATCTTCTTTGGTATCATTTCTGTGAAAAGAGAGTGAGAAGTCATAAGAGTATAGACTAAGAGACTTAAATAGAAGTCCCTGACTTCACAAGCGAAACCCTCCATCCCCCAGCCTTTAGTACATCTCCTGAATTCCATACATTCTGTTTAAATCTATGCTACCAAGACCCTGCTCTGAATTTCCAGGGTCATCTGCCTGACAGCAGAAAGGACTCCTCATCCTCCAGAAGGGTGAGGGGACTGGGGGAGGCTCTCCATAATCTCCTGGCAAGTGTCCAATATTTTGTTTTGACACAGGGCACAGTTAATGACTGGGTTGGTTGCCTTCCACTGTTCCATCCCCCAAAAAAAGCTCCCACAGGGGCTGCAACCTGAGCTGTTATCGCAGAGGTCAAGCAAGACTATCAACAGGACTTGCCACAGCTGTTAACAGAGCTCTCCTTTCAGCAAGGCTCAAAGCAGCCATGCACAAGAGGTGTTAGGAGAGTCCACTAGCAGGGGATCCAGACACGAACATGAGGTTGTCTGGATTAGGCCGGCCAGCCTAGACACTGCTGTATGTTCACTCAGTTCCTCCTCCGTGGAGGGAACAGGTGGGTCAAGGAGTTTGCAAAGATAATGCATAACCCAAAGCTTGTTGTGCTGGACCGAAGTAATAGTAAACTTTGGTTTAGGAAGAAAGTTAACAAGTTAATACAACATATCCAGCTGAAGGCTCTCACAGCAACTGCTACGGAAGCCTTTAAATTACAGTACTTACTAATTCAAGCTTTTCTAAGCTTACCTAACACTGGATAGTAGTCTCCAGAGACTATAACAGAACTGACTTCAGATCCATAAAATGGGGGCTCTTCTGCCCCTTTCTATGCTGTCCAACTTGCCCAAATCTACCTGCTGTGTAACAGTTCAAGGACTTGCAGAACAAAGTAACTTGCCAGGTGTTATCTTCTACAAGACAAGCATTCACCATGCAGGAGCTTTTGTTTTTCACAAAGCAAAAGGCTGGAGTATCTGTTAGGCCCTTAAACCTAAAAGCCAGTTTCCTCCAGCTTGGAAGAAGGGGTCTCGTACCTAAGGTTGGAGTGTGATCAATATCACTTACAGATATTTGTATTACTAATGCCATTCAGAGGTTTGCCCATGTTCAGAGAAAAAAAATAATATTTGAGAGAACTTCTATGAACCCAGGTCTAGAATATCTTCGGTTAGGTGGTATCAGAGCATGTCAAAGTATATGTAGAGTAGGTATTTTGCCCAATTAGTTAACACCAGAGTTTTAATCCAAGAGTATTTCCCCTCATACTCCAACCTTACTTGCACTTTTCAAAAAACAGGCAGGCAGTCATAGAAGAATATACAGTTCATTAAAGATGCAGACTGAGTAACCAAATAACAGACCAAATTTTTCCGTTTTCTCTCCATTCACACAACCTTCAATGGAGACAGAAGGAGGGGATGATACCAGAGTTTGTTGAATGCCTGGCAAAACGCGGCTACCAACTGCAGGAAGTTGTAGCCAGGTCCTTGGGTCTCCACTGCAATTACTAATGAATGGCATTACTATCTGTACCATGAGTCTTAGTACAGTACATTCAACTATCATAATTTAAACATACCTGTTGATAAAGCCATATCCATTTCTGACATTGAACCACTTGACTGTGCCAAGAACTTTGGTGGCTGAAACAAAAAGTTAGTGTTACTCTAAAACATAAGGAAGTACAAGAATATTACAAGAATACTTTCATACCTGCACATGAAGTCACAATCAGACCTATTCTGCTGCCTTAACACTTAAAGTGT
This sequence comes from Falco cherrug, assembly GCF_023634085.1. NCBI lineage: Eukaryota > Metazoa > Chordata > Aves > Falconiformes > Falconidae > Falco > Falco cherrug. The sequence continues at coordinate 9,306,458 of NC_073701.1, forward strand.
ACTTTCATCTCCCGCTACAGTTGCTTCCTGCTACTGCATTGGTATAAGAGTTTTAACATGCTGTTCTTCAGCCAAGAGTTCACACAACATCTAGAATGAAGTCCAGCTCTATTTTCAGAACTGGCCATCCATCCCTTCTTTATTTCTTGTCCCAGAAAAGGGCAGTGAAGCTGAAAATCGTACTGCCATTCATCAGTTCTCTTTAGCTTAGTAGCCAGACACGAAACATAGCCAAAGAAAGCTGTTTAAAAGTCCTCTTTCACACAGTTACCCTTTCTTTCTTCCTTGGAAACCAGAACTGGTCAAAGCAGCAGTTATCAAACACCATGCAACTTTCTCAAGTGGAGAGGCAGCACATCCATCTTTTGGACAAGGGCTTTCTTGCATTTTCAAGATCAATCTAATCCAATGAAACCTTGCAAGACAGTGGGTTTGGGTTTTTTGGGTTGTGGGTTTGTGGTTTTTTGGTTTTGGGTTTTTTTTTTTGTGTGTCCCCCTCTATCCCTACTTCTAGGTTCCAAGGCTTCTAGGATCAAGACAAGCTTCTGTCTCAACACCAAAACAGCATCTGACTTAGAAGCCATACTGCAGAGTCTTATAGGATCTGGTGAAACCTGTTCCTCCAACGTATAGGAACGTGTGGGAGGAACTCAACAGCAACGGAAGTAGTTCAACCTCTCCTTCCCTCTCAGCAACTGGGTGGAGACCACAAATTTGTACTTTTCAAACCTATAGGAAAGGGAGAATTTGGGGCTTTAGACTTCCATCGATGTTACTTATCACAATAACATGACCATAACTATCTAAGCAATCTACATAGTACTTATTTGAAAAGGGGCTAATCACCTACAGATGACTGCTTATTAAAAACCTCATGTTTGGGGGGTGGGAGGAACCCAAGAGGAACTAAAAGGAAAATAGTCCAGAGACAGTCTTCAAAAGTCCAAGCCACTCTGCTAGAGGCATAAAAATTTACAGCATGTCCTTTATCTGCTCTACACCTACATTCTCCCACTAGAAGACAATAGAGCTAGACAGACCTTTGGTCCCACGCAGTCTTGCCATTCTTATATATCCCCATGACAGAAGTAAAGAGCAGTCTCTTCCTCCTCCCCAAACACAAAGCTAAAAGAGGAACGTTTACTGATAGCAGTTCATTGTGTTACTGTTGCTGTTACTGAAATAACAGGCCATTTATCACTGCGCTTTTGGAAGTGGAGGTTTGTCTTTAATATACTTTTCTAGCAGAAAAAGTTAACATTTAGGAGCAGCAAAGCCATGTTAAAACTGAGGTAGTTACTAGAGAAAAGGGCTGCAACTAGTACAGCATCCATTCCCGAGATAAAACCCTCAAGTTTCACTGCCTAGCACTGATTCAGTAACAAGTCTTTAGCATCAACATTTATAGTTGTGCTTTTAGGTTTCATTTCAGGAGGACAGCACCAGGTATAGACACTTGTTGCTACCACAAAGGCACTGGCTACATACAAGACCTCACTGTGCTAAGACAAGTCAACAGGGGAAGAAACAGGGGGAAGCACAGAAACAGGTGCCAGTGGCACACACAGGTTTTAGCCTGCTTTAAGAAGGATGGCTAATTACCACTGATTCCCCCACAAAATAGCTATTGAGTCTGTTGGCCTATTTCAAATCGGATGTGAAAGAGGGCGAGAAGCCTAGGAAGCCTGACAAAAACACTCAAGCGAGTCAGAAAGCTGGTGGAAGGGAGAGGTAGTCAAAACTCACCCTACATGGCCAGCTGGCTACTACTAAGTGGATGCCCACACACGCAGCTTCAGAGCTAATCTGCTCCTTTCACACAAGTTGCTAGAGAAGAGAGATGAATCTCCAAGATATTCCTCAAGACACTATACTGGGGAAACAGTATTCCCTACTCACACTTGCCTTAGAGTCTCCTCTAAGCACTACTAGGGCGGGGAGGGGCACCTCAAACACAACAGCACAACACTGCACATCCACGTGGCCATGGTAGTACAGCCACTGTTAAGCCTGAGCTGTCGTAGAGATGAGATCAGGCAAGGAGGAGGACAAGCCCAGAGGACACTCTAACCAGTTTTACCGAGTCAGAGAAGGTAGCTGATGCGATGACGATGCCTGTCCTATCAGCAAGCAAAAACCCACATAATTTCCACAAGATGCTGCACTCTGATGCTATTAGAGGAAACAATCATCAGCCATTCCTACGTGACAAAATAGCCTTTGTATTAGTTTTGAGAAGGAAAGCCAAAGCTCCCTGTGACCAAGAGAGAAGATAAACCTGACTACCCTTTATCCCTGTTCCTAGAAGTCAGACATTTGGATGCCCTGGGCAAGCATCAGACCTTGCTTCTAATAGGATCTTTGTAAGAAGAGACTTAAGCGAACATAATTACAAGACCATTAACGAGGACATCTGAGGTAGACTTGAACATAAGCCCATTTTCAATCAGCATTACCAATGATCATTTTCTTTACAACTCCTGCTAAAAAGCTTGCCTAGCAAGAAGGCCAGTGTGCGAAACCAAATACCGTGGCAGTTTTATTTCTCCTGCTAAACCAGGAAAGGCACTTGTGCCTTCACTTCCCCCTGCCCCCCCCCCAAGCAATAGCAACAGGCAGGCAAGATAAAAACATTATCAAGAATGAAACATGCCACATTAAGGCAAGAAGCAGCAGCCAGACATACGAAAAGACATGGATGTGCCTTGATTGATTACTGATAAATCAAACAGAACAGGGGAAAGTCATCCAAACCGTACTTACCGCTTCAGTTTTGCCAGAACCCTTCCTACCTCTCTGCACCAGAGAAATCCTTCACCCAGCTTCTCCAAGTGCTGCACTAAGCCCTCAGTCTCTCCCTTCAGGAGAGGTGTCTTTCCTTAGGGAATTTCGGGACTCGACACTAGCAGTCAGCCTCCACTCTGCCTCTACTAACCTCTTAAAAGTTACGCAGTTACAAACGGCGCATCCCCGTTTGCACCGCGGCCCTGCCCTTTTCAACAGGTTGTTCCTGTTCGGTCACGATACAAACACACTCGCGACTCACCAGCCCCGAGCACAGGCGACGGCAAACCCAGCCTTTTTGCTCGCCTCTTTATCCATCAACTAAAAGCTAAAAAAAACACACCAAAAAAACAAACCCAAACCAAAACACCTCGACCATTAAACCTAGACGCGTTATTAAAGGGGCAATCTTGACAGACAGAAAAACGGCGCAAAGACCTTAGGATTAAAGGGGGCACATAGGGTTTAACCAGCACCCCCTTCCCAAGGGGAGCTGCTCCCACAGAGCACGGGACCGGCGGCAGGTGCCAGGAAGACCCTCAACATGGCTGCACTTCGCTCGCTATCACCGCCCGGCCCCGGAGAAGCGGCCGGGGCCGCCGTTCGGCGGCCCCGGCCGCTTCTCCGGAGCCGGGCGGTGCTGGGGCGGCCGCTGAACACAGGTGCTCCCGCCCAACCCCGAGCTGCCGTCCCGGACAGGCACCGCTCGGCGCCCCCCTATCGCGGCCACCTCACAGCCGCGGGGAAAGGGCGGGGAAGGGGGGGGGGGGGGCGGTTCCCGCCACAACCCCCTCCCGCCGCAGGTGCCCCGGGAAGTTGGACGCGGGGCCCGGTGCTCACCCAGCACTTTCTTCTCTGTCTCGGTTGTGGTGGCGGCGGCGGCAGCAGCGCCCGGGGCCGCCTCACCAACAGCCGCGCCCGGCGCGGCGGCGCTGACGGCGCTCTTGGGCTTGGCGTCCGGGGCAGCGGCCGGCGGCGGCGGCGCAGGAGCTCCGGCCGGGGCAGCAGCAGCGGCGGTTGTTGTGGTGGTGGTGGTGGCGGCGGCGGCGGTGGTGGCCGCGGTGGGCGCCGGGCTGGCAGTGCTGGTCTCCGCCGCCTCGCTCATGGTGGCCGGCGGGTGGTGAGTAGGTGCGCGGGGCTCGGCGGCGGATGTCCCTCGGGCCCGCGCTGGGTCTTACTGCCCCCAAAATGGCCCCGCCGAAGTTTTAACACAGTCAGCGGGGGCCGGCGCCGGCACTCGCGCCGCCTCATTAGCATTTAAAGGGGCCGCGCCGGCGTTGAGCGGGCGGCGCGCAGCGGCCAGCGGCTCCCCCGGGGCGGCGCGCGTGGGGCAGGCGCGGCGCGCGGGCGGGTCGTGCGCGCGCCGCTCTGCGGATATTTACGCGGCCGCCTGCGTAACACAGGAGGGCGCGTGCCCGCGGGGGCGGCGTGGGGCTGAGCGCCGCGCGTGCGCGCACATCCCTGTCCGTGGGTGCGCGCAGCCGCACCCCACCCCCCCCCTCGCCACGCGGGGTGCGCGTGTAGGTGGCCGTACGCGCGCACTGACGCAGCGGCGCGTGGGAGCGCGGCGCCGCCCGGTGCTTCGCGCGCCCGCACCTGCGCGAGTGGCTGCGCGGGGGGGGCGGGGGGCGCGTGAGCCCCTGCGCTTTCAGGGAGACACGGGCGTGCTGGGGGGAGGGGGCGGTGCGCGCGCCGGCGGTGCCACTCCCGCGCCGTTCCTTGTCAGCTCTTCCACGCCGGGGCTTCCTCTCCCGCGGCGTCCCGCAGTTTGCACCGCTGGTGACACCTCGCGTCACCCCCGCGGTCCCGCTGCCGCCTCCTGTCCTTGCCCCGGCCGGGTCCCCGCTGCCGTGGCAGCCCGGCCGCCCGCCGCCCCGCTTCTCCCAGCCGCCTCGGCCTCGTGTCCCCCTGCCCGGCGAGAGCGACGCCTGAGGCGCGGCTTCACGCACCGGCCTTCGCTTTACCCGCGCACTCAAGGAGCGCGTCGTGCAGGGTGGTCGCCTTGCACCCCCTCCCGGTCTCCGCTTCTGGCCAATTCCTTCATGGTTCTCAGGACAGAAGTGAGGGTCGGTGGTGGGCACCCCTTGCTGAACGCCCCTGGGGCAGCACTGCCAGCAGCAGCCCCGAAGCAGCCCCGGCTGAAGCCTTCGCTGCGAGGCACGCCTCAGCGCGTGGGCTCAGCTGCAGGAGGCCTCCCGGACTGACACTCCCCAGGAACCTTGAACCTGGCTTTGACAGATGTCAGAGCCAAAAGAAAACCACGAACACGCTATGACGCGGACCCTCCCACAGCGGCAAACAGGCTGGGGCTTAGCTGCTCCGCAGGCTGGTAACGCGCTCGAGAGCTGTTTTGAAATTCAAAATGCTTTCGGAGCATTCGGAGGTATTTCCACCCACACGGGCATTGCTGCTCCCAATTCCATTACTTACACCATCTTCTAAATCCTGGGTGGAAATTGTTATTACAGTTCTCGTCACTGCATCCCACTGTACACATAAGAGAAAAAAATCTTTTTGGTCCCACAGTTTTTAATCCCCCGCTCTATGTTAATTCCGTTATTTTAAGATTACATCACTTTATGTTCTTTTACATTTTCACGGTACGTGAAAGTTTCTAAGAGGTTGCTCATTTGAATCAATTTTGAGAGGAAGGCTTATTACGCTAAGTCAAATGTGTTACCAAAATTCAGACACACGCATGCACTTGAGACATCAGATTTGTTTTCAATGAAGTTATTAATTTTTCTTCCTCAAGTTAATTCTAGAGTTTTATTGAAAAGCCCATTCAACAAAAATTTACAGTATACAGCTCTGGAAGCGTACTGTGCTTTGTTCCATTCCTTCGTAGAGAACTGGCAATGTTTCCCTCTATTTTTTCAATTATTTTAATAATAAGAAAACGCAAGAATCAGCGTAGTCTCATTTTTCCTTTTCTTGCTGACAATTGGTAATACATTTCCTCTGCTTCAGTATTCAATCTCTTTTCAAAAATTATGTTGTAAGACATTAATCCTCCAAGCTGGGTAATAAAAAATCGTAACTTCCAATTTCTGCATCTCCTACATTTTCTGAGTACTTCCTGTCAACTAGTTGTAAATAACTACTTTATAAAATTTAGAACAGTACAGAATCACAGATTCGTTGAGACTGGCAGGGACTGCACCCTCCCTTCGGGTATTTATACTCGTTTCTAAGATCCCCCTGAGCCTTTTCTTCTCAACAGTCCCAGCTCGCTCAGGCTTTCCTCCTAGGAGAGATGCTCCAGTCCCTTCATCATCTTCGTGACGGTTCGTTGCACCCTTTCCAGTGTGGCGGTGTCTCTCCTGTACTGGGGAGCCCAGCACTGGACACAGTACTCCAGGTATGGCCTCACCAGTGTGGAGGAGTTACCTACTGGTAACACTTCTCCTAATGCAGCCCAAGATACTGGTAGTCTTCTCTGCAGCAAGGGTACACTGTTAGCTCATCTTCAACTTGGTATCCACCAGGACCTTCAGATCATTTTCTGCAACGCTGCTTTCCAGATGCGTGGCCCGCAGCATGTACTGGTGTCTGTGGTTGTTCATCCCCAGGTGCAGGACTTCACCCTTCTAGCTGAATTTCATGAGGTTCCAGTCATCCCGTTTCCCCAGACCGTTGAGGTTCCTTCTGCATGGCACCACGACCCTGTGTCCTATTGGCCACTCTTCCCAGTTTTGTATCGTCAGCAAACTTACTGAGAGTATGCTCCGCCCCACCATCCAGATCATTAATGAACATGTTGTACAGTATTGGACCCAGTATTGACCTCTGAGGTCAACTGGCCTCCAACTAGACTTTGTGCAACTATCACCACCCTCTGGGTCCAGCCATTCAGCCTCACTGTCTGCTCACGCTTCAACAGCTGCTCTGTGAGGACCTTAAGGGAGAGTGTGTTGAGAGCCTTACTGAAGGCCAGGTAGGCAATATCCACTGTTAGGCCCTTGTCTACCGAGCCAGTCATTTCATCATAGAAGTTTATCAGGTTGGTCAAGTATGATTTCTCCTTGGTGAATCCATGCTGGCTACTCCCAGTCACCTTCTCGTCCTTCATGTGCCTTGAAACGGTTTCCAGAATTAGTTGTTCCATCACTTTCCCATGGATCAAGGTGAAGCTGACCAGCCTGTAGTTCCCTGGGTCCTCCTTCCTGCCCTTACTGAAGATAAGAGTGACACTTGCTTTCCTCCAGGTCCTCAGACACTTCTCCCAGTTGCCATGATCATGATCAATCAGGCAGTATTGACAGTTGTCGTGCAATGACATCTGCCAGCTCCCTCAGCACTTGTGGGTGCATCCCGTGAGGGCCCATGGACTTATGCATGTCCAGCTTGCTTAAACATTCCCTGACCTGATCCTCTTCCACCAAGGGTACATCTTCCTTGCTCCAGCCTTTCCCTCTGCCCTCTGGGACCTGGGATTCCTAAAGGCAGGTCTTGCCAGTAAAGACCAAAGCAAAGGCAGATTCAGTACCTCAGCTTTTCCCATGTTCCCTGTCACCAGCTCCCCAGTCTCATTCAGCTGTGGGGTTACATTTTCCATAATCTTCCTTTTGTCACCCATGCACTAGTAGAAGGCCTCCTTGTTGCCTTTGACATCCCTCCCAGGTTCAATTCCTTTTGGGCTTGTCTTTGTATTCCTTCCAAGTTACGCATCCTTGCTCCCACCCTCTGTATGCTTCTGTTTAAGTTTGGGTGGCCTTTCCCTTTTGAGGGCCAGGAGCCCCTAGTTCGTCCACACATTTTTGCCTGACTTTCTGCTCATCAGGATGGATAACTCTTGAGCTTGGAGGAGGTAACTGCTGAATATCAACCAGCTTTCATGGGCCCATCTTCCCTCCAGAGCCTTATCCCATGGGACTCCTCTGAGCAAATCTTTGAAGATGCTGAAGTCTTGTCGCTCTCCAGGGTCGTGAGCTTGTATTTTGCCCTGCTCCCTCCTCCCAGGATCTCTACCGTCTCATGGTCATTGCAGCAAAGGTTGCCTTCAACCTTCACATCCCCAGTGAGCCCCTCGTTGTCCATGAGTATGCAGTCCAGCAGAGCATCTGCCTCATTGGCTCCTCTGTCACTTGGGTCAGGACATTGTCATCGATGCTCTTCCAGGACTAAAGTCTTCCGTGAGGACAGGGCCTGAGAACATGGGGCTGTGCCTAGCTGTTTGTACAGGGCCTCATCTGCTTGTTCTTCCTGGTCAGGTAGCCGATAGCAGACACCCATTACTGTGTCACCCATACTGGCCTGCTCTTTAATCCTTGCGTTGCTCACATCTTTGTGTTGGCTCATCATCAATCCCCAAGCAGAGCTCCAGGCACTCCAGCTGCTTGCATAATGGCCAACTCCAGGTCTTCTTGGCCTGTCCTTCCTAAAGAGCCTGTATCCCTCCATTGCAACACTCCAGTCACTGGAGCCATCCCAACACACCTCTGTAATCCCCATGGGACTGTAGCCCTGCAGCTGCACACACCTCTCTAACTCGCCATGTTTGTTCCCCACGCTGCCTGCATTGGTGCACAGGCCCTTCAGAGAGGTACTCCAGCATGCTCGTTTTCCCGCAAATGGTCTGGGGTTTTATTCCATAATGTTGCCCTGTCAGCGGTTCCTTGTTTGCATGTAAATTCTTGAGTTTGGCTTAAGCCTTGATTTGTTGATTTTGTCTTCCCTCCTCTTCACATCTCCCAGCCCCTTTGCTCGTCAGCCCTGTGCATCGCTCCCTCACAGGGCTGCTGGCGACTCTCCCTCCCCCATCATTCCATGTGTAAAGCCCTTTTCACCAGGTCAGCCATCCTGCTGGCAAGGATGCCTTTGTCCTGCTTAGTGAGGTGGATCCTATCTCTCCCAAGCAGACGTTGATCCCATATGGTGTCATAGAAACCAAACCCCTGTCGCTGACCCAGCTCCTCAACCAGTTGACACACAGTTGTCTCCTCTTCCTCCTCGCACCTTTTCCCCTCATCAGCAGGGTTGAAGAGAACACCACCTGGGCCCCCATGCCCTGACCATCGCCCCCAGAAGGAACACTGTTTGCAGAAGATGCATTTTCTTTGAAAGTGTCTAGAAATCTCTAGACATTTCTAAAAAATATTTTCATGGCTCTCTTTCCTAAATAATAGATCCGTAGCACATTGACAGCATCCTTCTGACATTGCTGGTGGTGGAAATACCAGTCTAACATACTGTTTAAGTTGCTCGTAACTTGGCCATACTGTATAGCTTGGACTGAAATTTGTACTTCTCGTCCAAAAAGTTCAGCAAAAGATACTCAGTCCTGACAATGAGATGAGGGACAATTTTTTCCTTATTTTAATTTGGTTTAGGACTTGGCTTTCTAAGTTGCAGTGACTCTGTGCTTTTGAATGGAAAGCGGACACTGAGCTGTGATAGAGATACATGTTTTACAGTTCCTGTTTGGGGGGAGAACAAAAAGCACCCCTCAAAACTACTAGCAATCAAATTTCACCAACTTCTGAAAAAACACCTTTAGCACAAGGTCAGTAGAGAAATTATCTGAAGGTGCCATCTGGAGGTGCGCCGAGCACGCTCCAGCTCTTGCCTGCTGCTTGAATCCCATGTCTGTTGCTCCCACGTGAGCACCATGGGACAGCTGGGGACAGCTGAGCAGGTCACCCTTGCAACTACAGTTCCTCTGGGGCACTGTGGCACCAGTCACTGGTGACCGGAGAGAGAAGACTATCCTGTTGGGTGCTCTTGCATGTCCCTTCTGCTGCCCAAGCTGTGAAAGGCAGGAAGCAGAGGGTGGCTGGGGGGCACGGCGTTTGCCAAATGCAAGACCAGGGACTGAAACGTCCAGGGTGAAGACACTTGTCGGAAGGGGATGAAATGCTATGGGCAGAAGAAGCCAAAGGAAAACTGGTTGAGAGAGAGAAGAAAGGCCTGGTGGGTGTTTCGTAGCCCCTCGATTTGTGCTCCATGTGCTTTGCCTGCCGCTGCTCCGGCTCACCGAGAGTTAGGTGTCTGAGCTGGAGCCCTGAGGAGCTAGACCTGCTTCTAGCTCAGCTTAGTCAGAGTGGCTGTGTGGGACAAAAGCTCTGTTCCCCAGACTGGGGTTTATTGCTGTTTTACTTTTGGAAGGGAACTGAAACCCATTCGACAAAAGACAGCAAAGCTGCGAAGTTAAGCAAGGAAAAGTTAAGAAAAACTCGGAATGAGGTTACTTATAAGCTTTAAGTTCAGCTCCTTCAAGTGTAGGGATAATTATATATTTCTCAAGTAGATGATCACATATTCCTCTTCCCACAGGATCCTGCCTTTTTTCAGCAAATGAGCTGTATTTCAGTAGTCCCTTTCATCCCCCTCAGTCGATTTGCAGCTCAAGCTATTATTTAATGCATATTGTATAACCCTCAGATAGATGCAGAACTATTCATTCCCTTCTTTCTTCAGGATCCTGTGGGGCTTTTACCGTGATGTACCCATGGGTCACAAGTATTAACATATTTTATCCAGCATCATGTGCAAACAGCTGGGATTTTCATCTCCATTCTGGGAGTGGGGAACGGAGGTAAAAAAGAGATTAATGCTCCTGTTTTCAAGCACCTACTGATTCTGGGTAGCTATGTTGAACGTACATGCATTTCTTTTCCATGGAACTTGCTGCCTTTAAGAGTCGGGTGGGACATGAGACACCTGCGTGAGGCGGGGACGTGTAGCGTGGGAGCACGGGAGCTATTTTATGGGGCTATTTTGTGTCCCTGGCTTCAGGGGAGGTTGCGGCTGCAGATCCCGAGTGAGAGGAGACATCTCACTGCAGCGCTGGGTCGACAGCCTGGCCTCCTTGGAGGGGCTGGGCTTGAACCGCATCTTACCTCGCTGCTTCCCGCTGGTGAGCGTACGTTGTTGTTCGTCGTATCCAGTGAATTTTTCTTTCAGTGACTAATCCCTGCTCTGTGTGGGCAGCCCAGGCAGCCAGCTCCGCTTCCCAGTCCTGCAGGGCTGTCTTTTACAATCCTAGTTTCTGGAGTCCTGTGGTACCCTGAAAAATCTGTGCTTTCATTTCTTTGTGCAGAAACTCTTTGCTGGCTGCGTGAAAGATCTTGAAATGTAGCGTTTATGGCTTAAATACCACAAGACAGATCAGAAGAGCTAAAATTCATCGTTGTTGTAAAAATTTCATGATTTTAAACCAACCCCAGTGAATTGGAGTGCTGGGAATTGGCAAGGGTATGCCATAGGAGTTCTAGATGAGATAGGTAGTCTATTTGGTGATTTATGGATGTGAATAACATTTTCTACTTATAAATGAGCTCTTTAGGGGCCTCAGGCTCTATTGAGAAATCTGAGGGGTAAACAGGGTTTCTGAGTATTCTACACAGTGGATGATATGCAAGTGGCTGCATTCACCTGTCTGTAACAGGGTGTGCTGATCTAACAGGCTATTGCGAAGAGCAGGTTGCGCTATCAGGTTTTGTAATTAGAAAATGCCGTGTTCACCAAAGCGGAAGCATTTTGCAAATACAAATTAATTTCTGTAATTGTATTTCTTGGAAAAAATTGAGATAGCACCTTTCAGCAAAGTGGAAAGGTTCTGTTTCAATAATTGCAGAAACTAACATTTCAATATAGAATTTCCAAATAATTTCACATACTGAAATTTTGTAATACAAAAATGTTTAAATGTTTGTGGGGGTTTTTTTCACAGTAAACAGTATTTTTCTGGGGATGTATTTTATAAAATACATATAGAAATACTCCTTTTTCTTCCAGTTTTGGAAAGGAGAGACATTTAAAGCTGCAGAACTTCCTTTAAAATGGAAAACCCTGATCTACCCAGGTCTAGCTAGACAAGTAAAAGTTTTATTGGGCCTTAAGCCTGAATTTAAGCCATAAATTCTTCAAGTTATAAATGGTTAGTGTGCTTTTATACACATTCTGGTGTAATTGGGACCTTATCTTCACTGCAGCCTGTGCTTGTGTTGACATTGTCATAAAAATTATAGCACAGTGTTCTACCACAGGCAGGTCATTTATACTCTACACTTACCTTCCTTATTGAAAAATTAATGTCATAACATTTATTTAAATGCAAGTTTAAAAAATCAGAGAATCATAAACTAAAATATGTGGCACTTGATCTACCAAGTCAGTAGGAAAATGGGCTTGGAATTAAGCCCTAAGTGTATGGATGGATCTAAAATGTAGAGGATTGATTGATTGTAATTACATTTACCTTGCATTTTATATTGTCAACAGCTACTTCTCAAGTACTATCTTTAATATTGGTCTGAAGGCAATTTTACAAAATCCAGCAAGTTGTTTGGGGTTGGGCTTTGGTGGGGTTTTTTTGAGAGCTTTTATTAAGAAAAAACAACTTACACTTACTTTAATGGCAAGTATTGACAGTCTTGTAAATCCTTTAATCTAGAAGGAATCAAAACGGTTTATAGATTAAATGTCTGCAGAGTACACTGGTGAAATGCAAAATGCTGCTTGCTCCACCAACCAGTGTCCAGAATACATTAAATAATGACATAAGAGGCAAGTAAAAAATATCTTTCCCATTAAAGCTGTGGAAGGTGATCTTGGGAAATATAACAAAGATACTGTGGTAAAGAAATAACAAAGGCTCCAAAAGTCATTGCCCCTTGATCTTCATGTTGACCTGCAAGCACCTCCCAGCCTGCTCTGAGAATGGTGAAGCTGGACCTGGGGGGAAAAAGAATTCATATGGGACAATGTTATGAATTGAGATCACATTCATTAATAATTTTAGGCAAAATAAAATTTAAAAAATACTTCAAAATATCCATTTGAATATGTTAAATAAGTACATTGGTAGTCTACGTACAGTACACCTGCTTCAGCGTGGCAAATAAAGAACAATCCATCCCAAAATAACCCACAGCTTGGCCCTAACCTGCAAAGTGTTGGATTGAATTCACTCTTAGGACTGCTGTGTTCTACCACACAGAGTATGTGGTTCAAACTTGGATAAGGTACCTAAGAGTTACTGTTTATAAGCAATTTTGGATCGTTCCAGATGGAAGGACTGGCAACAATTTCCACCAAGATCTGTGTGTTGTAGAATACAGAAAAACTTACGAGCAAAATAGTTTTGATTATTTGGCTATCTGTGAGATATGAAGAACCTGATTTCAGGCCAAAGTTGAAAGACATGAACTTCACAAAAAGCTGCCGCTGCTGAAGAATGAAAAGTTCTTTTCTAAGAAATGAAGGAGCTGACCAGCAGCCAGTGAAGGAAAAATTTCTCTTGATGGATCGACATCTAAAAAGTTTTGATCAGGTACCCGAGCGTGTCAAAAACTGGGTAGCTGACTAGGCTTAAATACTATGTACTACCATGCAAATATGACTTTTAATAAAGAAACTTGAGGAAGGAGTTCAGCATTTGCTTGCTAGAGCCATTCTCAGGCTCGCTGGGTGGCTGGGGAGCTGCTGCTGACTCTGCCCTGGTCAGTCCTGCCACGTTACCCTGCCGAAGTGGGGTCTGCCCTCTCCATTCCTGTTCTCTGGATGCTCCTTTGTATCATTGCTCCAGCCAAGGCTTCTGGCAGTGTCTTAGGGGTTAACGTGACACAAGACAAATGCACAATAGGCAGTGTTATTCTAAGGAGTATAAAGTATAGCTGGAAGGACCTTATCAAGATAAGGAATTAGCTCACTAGAGCACTGAATTGTGTAGTGACAGTCACACCGGCTTGCTTCCGGATCTTTGTTTATTTACCATTTTAAAAAGACTGGATGACAGCCAGCTGTTGGCTCTGCGAGAAGGCAAAGGAACAAGATGTCTACACTGGCAAAGGAACAAGACGTCTACATTTGCAAAGGACTTTGCAAGTTGTAATTTGTGTTATCGTGGCAAACAAGTATAGAACACAGTCCCTAAATTTCAACTCGTAAATCCATTCCTCAGCCGCATATACACACCGCAAACCACACATTCACAACTTCGTCTGCACATACAACACAGATACCACACACACAGAGAACTACACCCAGCACATCCTTCGTAGCCACAGATCAAACCCCAGGCAGAGGCTCAGCGTAAGCAGCTCAGCTCAGTACAGGCAGTAAGAAGGGTTGAGATAAAAAATAACGGAGAGGTGCAGAACATGCTGTGCTCCCTAGGGGACACGAGAACAATATTGTCGTGTCCTCCAGCATCTCCCCTGGAAATGGTCTCTCCCTTGCATTTCGTGGTTGTTTCTGAAGTCAAGAGCCTTTGTAATCTTTCCTAAAGTGGTAGTCTTTGTATAGCTATAGAAATTCATACAATGACAGTAAGGATGAGGGGGTTATGAGTGGAAAAGCGTGAAAGGAATGTAAACTAGCCTCTGACACAGAGTAACACACTCAGAGGAAGGTGTCTACCTGTCGCGACGGAGGGAAGACACAGTCACTCAATATGAGTGATCAGCAGACTTCCTTTATTGTCTCTTACAGTCACCTTTTATGCCTTCTTATAATTAGCTCATACATATTACAAAAGTTAAGCTCATTATTGGTTAGTTGCCTAAATACCAAGCCCGCCCCTAGTTTCTCTTCTGTAGTTTTCTGTTCCCACCTGCAACATTCTTTTCCCACCGAAATCTTCCTGTTACTGTGTAACAAGGACAGCCAAAGACAGTGTATTTTGCTTTACTTCAGGTAAGCTGAGAGCGATGTGCATTTTTGTCCAGCCAGCTGGACTATGTCTATGTGACCCTTTTCAGCTAGCCAGTTATCCACATCTACCCAGGAGTATCCTGGCTTTGTAGAAAGTGCATTAAATGTAATGCTATACCAAGATGAATAATGCTGTGAGATCTGCCTGTGGCACTGGATTCTCCTTTTGCCTCTCGTGGCTAATGAAGACCATAGAGTTAATAAATTCCTTCTCTGCTCCTGAGTATGCCATCAGCTTTTTTTCTTTCTTGTCCTCAGGAAGTTTTGTGGAGGAAGCATGTGTCAAAGCAGACTTGGACACTGAGATTCGGTTCTTAAGTCTGGGGCCTGATCTTCTGAAACAAGCATTCTCCTTTTCCTCTGAGTCTGTTCCCAGTAATTATCATGCAGCATATGACGGCACATTCCTGCAGGGAAGGTGGTTGGGAGATACATTGAACATAGTCAGTTCAAGGTTTTATGGCATGTCATGAAAGAGTTTTTAAAAGTGGCAAGTGATGAAGTGAATTGTCTAAGCCAGTGCAAAACATTTATAATTAGGAAACAAAGCACTGGAATAAAGAAAAATTACCCTGGCCTGCAGGGTGTGTATCTGCAAGCAGGTGGCAACTCTGCCTGGCAGGAGACGTGCTGATAGCTAAGTTGTTCAAAACTTTGTTCATAAAAGCAAGTGTCAGGCTCCATGGGGGTGGCAAAAATCCCATTTAGTTTAAACCTAAGTTGCATTAAAGCAAACCAGAGCTCCAAAGAAGAGGTCTGCTCTGTCAAGTAAAAAGAGAAGTGTCTAAGGTGTGATCTAATACAGTGCCTTTTCACTAGGCATTTAGAGGACCCTGTGAAATGCACATGCTCCAGGAATGCCTCCTGTCTGTGTTGCAACATGAGCTAAATGTTGTTGGGCTCAAAACAGCTCCCAGCGGACTGACAGCCCAAGATAGCAAGGCTGGGGAGGTTATGTTGCACCAACATGGAAAAGGCTGGATTTGGAGCCTGCTCTCCTGTTCTGTTCTGACACCAGGACTGCTGGTGCATTCAGGTGGGCTTACCTAATGGTTGCATGTAAGACAGGAGAAGAAATACATCAAGGGCTAACCATGATAAAAATCCATCCAATCTTGCTTCCCTTCATAAACAGCAAAAATCAAAGCATCAGCCTTTTCTGAATGATTTCTGCCTGACTTAATGCCTATCTGATCATTTACATGACACTAATTAGAGAGTTAGAACATTACCTGCAGCTGGTTTCCTGAAACGATGAAACCTGAATGTTATTGCCTGACAGCACATATAAAGAGAGTCGCACTGCAGGATACTGTTGTCCAAGGAGACAGTTGCTTTCTTTCACCTGAAAGAGCTTCAAGGTCCTTGGAGCCCTTTTGCTAGTCCTGGCTGCAGGTTAGGCCACAAAACTAATGCTCCCAGATTGACTCTCAAGATGCATTTCAGCCCCTTTTGTAAAGCCCTGTTTTAAATTACACTTTGGGAAGGCTGTGGCATTCGTTCTTTTCCAAAAAAAAAAAAAAAAGCATTGCTTCAAAATAAGAAATGCAAAACTCTTTTGTTTTCAAAATGCTGAAACAATGTTTGGCTTTTCTGGATCATCTTCTTTTTTTTAGCCATGACTTCGCCCCAGATAGGGCCTGAGCTTGCCATTGCACAAGCGCTGCATTTCTCAGTTAATCCATTCCAAAAAGCCCTCTCTCTGTGGGTCCCTTGTCAGTGCACTGCTGTTCCACACCGTATGAAGTGCTAGCTGTCTCATGAGGGACCCTGCTGACAGAAGCAACCCAGATCTCCTGCTTTAACCTCAGGTGGTTTGTGATTATACAATTTTGAGGGTGAATGCCTGGCATCCTCATGAACATACGGGACACTCCCCTTCACTCCAGACCACCACTGCAAGAAGATGTGAGGTGGTGATGGAATTTGCCTTCCTCAGAACACATGATGTATTCAGCGTTGTCTTAGGTAACGCAGAGCAAGCCAGTTCCTATTAAAGCAAGAAGTCCCATTCCCCTGCTATACACAGCTAGCCCGTTTCCTTACTTCTTCCCAGGAATTTCCAAGCTCACGCAGGAATCCTGCAAGGAGCATTGTCAGGTCATGCAGGAAAGGCTGCTACACTGCTGCACCTCCTCTTGCCAATTGAGCCAAAAAGCCTTTTTTCTATATATCGGTGCTGAAAAGCTAACACGGAATCAAAGACATTTAAAACAGAAAGGAAGACAAACCTCCCAAGGCCAGCAGAAATAATGGTTTTATCAAAACTTTTAGCTCTTACGTAAGTAAGAGTAAAACCGAGAGATTTATTCCAGGCCCCACGATGAGTCCGTTCAGCCAGAGCCAGTAGATGGCAGTAAAAGATGGGGAATAAGGAAGATTAAACCTGCAGTTGGGAAACAGCAGGCAGGTTCCCATTTCAGTGCAGCGGGGGAGGAAGGCATGGTTTCTTGGAGAGTCATTTTTTTCTTACGCCTCCTGCCTTTCTCCTTAGGTCCTTTGGACACGCGAGAATTGCCAGTGTTACCTGTACATTAAATTTGTTTTCACGATTTAACCCCACAAATAAGATTCCCTCAAGAGTTGCAAGCCTGATTCATAGGTAGGATCACGCACAAGCTGCTGAAAGGCAGCTCCCCTTCACCCACCGCCCGGTAACTGGTGGGTATGATCCACCAACTGCACAACAGCTCATGGAGAAAGGGAAGAATACAGCCAGCTGACATGCAGATAGCCAGCTGAAGTAACCGAGAGCCCATTTGTCCACAGTAATGTCTGGTCAGCGTTTGGATTAGCAAATTGAATATGGCAAAGAAAAACCATCCCAGAACCTTGAGCGAGCGTAGCGGTCAAAGCCCAGACTGTGCACTTTAATACAAAGCAAAACGTTGTACAGCAGAATACCGTGTAGTCCTGCATTGTGTGAGCTGAATGAAATGCTCGGCATTGTGGTCTGCGTTAGTTGTGATTCCATCCTGCAACAACTGAGTGCTTCCCACCTGGGCTCTAAGGGACATGGCTCTCACCTGTCATGCTGAGAGGGATGAAACACGGCACGGGAGCGCAAGACTGCAGAGCCATCAGACCCTAGCTTTGCATGTATTGTCATCACATTATATCCGTAGGAAATGTATTAAGCTCCATCCCAAAACTAGTTTCTTCTCCTCCTCCTCCCCCCCAATAAATGCCCTCTGATTATCACCTGTAGTATCCCATAGGCTGCACTCTGTTCCAGCTGTGACATATACCATAATTCTATAAACTGCAATGAACATAAACAAATTGTTATTATATAACATATACAATACAGAATCAATATAATTAGTGCAATTAAAATACATTGAAAAGTCTAAATATAAATAATAAAATTTCCATTTCACATTGGAAGCAGGTTGACATTTTTCACAGAAAATGGCTTCTGCCAAGTGAAAAATTAATTCCAAGTTCCTAAAAATCTGGAACTTTTTCAGCAGGTAAAGCTATTCAAAGAAAGTTTTTCAATGAAAATAGAAGCATTAATTCCACTGAAAAGTTTTCTCAGGGGAAAGCTGCTTAATCACAAGGTATATGTAACACCTAGAGGAAATAGCATCCTTAGCTGAGTCACCAGCAACCACAAAGACTCCTGGATTTTATATTCTGGGCCTGTCCCTGCTGAGAGTGAGAGATCCCTCATGTCACAGCCCTAGGAGGGTTTAAATTAAACCAACCTCACACACACTGTGTGAGGCTGAATTTAATTTAATGGCTTCTGCCTGATACCCCAGAGGGATATGTGTTCTCTGAAGACACTTCAACAAGACCCTTTGGTAAGTCCCAATTTGTTTCAATTTATCCTTGAAATGTGCCATTGTTCCTTTTCCTCTCCTTTTCACACCTGTCACCATTTTAGAATCACAGAAAAATTTACGTGGGAAGAAGGTCATCTAGTCCCGCTCCCTGCTTAGAGCAGGGATAACTTCAAAGTTTGATAAAGTTGCTCAGATTTTCTTGTAGAGCTGAAAAATCTAATAAAATCCTGTAACTAGGACAACCAAAAAGCTCGTTGAATGGCAAGGAAACTCTTTGTCATGGCGTATCTTTAAGCGAGGGCTGAAGGCGTTCGCTGACACACCGTTGTTACACAGAGTTCTGCGGTCCCTGTTCCAGACTCTGTAAAGAATATACAGTATAAACTGCACAGGCGATATGTATCAAGCATGACTATCACTTTCCATCATGCTTATATAAAACATAAGTTGCAGCGTATAAAGCAGTAATGCACTGAGATACCCAGGCAGGTATCTAATGCCAGTAGTGACTTGTCTACTGTTTAATGCCACGACGGCTGTTACCAGGTTCTAGTTGCTGTCTGGTGGGGAGGTCGCTTTACCTTGCCAGGTGCTTTCTGAAGTTAACTTCGGGGATCAGCAGTCCTCTGGAGGAGTGTTAAAAGTGAATACCAGATTAAGGTGTGAATCATGGGAAACCTTTCTGGGGCTGGTCTACAAGGTTTGCATTTGAATTGGATCTGTCTGGGGATAACTTGACAGTGCTGGGACAAGGATTTTGATTGAATGGGAAATCCTAGCCTTAAGGTTCTGTGAGTGGCTGGACAGCTGCAGGGAACAGATGATGAAACCTTCTGGTTTCGATCTACAAAGCTGAGTAAACATACTTCTTCAATTTCTGTACATGCAGAGCCATTTAAGTCTTCTGAGCTCGGCAGGCAAAGCTGGTTTTGTGGTCCCGCAATAAGGTGCAAGAGCCAGACTGTTCCTGACTTGGGAAGTGGAATGGGGAGGGCAAGGAGCAGACCTGGAACGGAGAGAGTGGGGAAAGGAGCCCCGGCAGGGCTGTGCTTCCTCATCCTGCTGTTCCCTGAGAAGGATGGCATCTGCTCCCCGCTGACACGCTCCTGCGGGAAGCAGCTCCCAAGCCCTCCCTCAAGCACAACAGCAGCAAGCCTGGTCTTCCCATGCTGCAGCAGGGGTAAGGGCCTTGGCTATTGCTGCTCTGTGCACACAATAAATGTGTTGTTAGCATCATAGTAAATGCTTCTTTCCTTATTTTCACTTTAGTGCTTGTCTGCTGTAAGGGAAGATTTCGGAGCGACTGGTGAGCAGCAAGGCATTGCATACCTGTGGGTAGGGGAAATCTCTACACAGGGGTACAGAACCACCTCCTCAGCATCCAGCCTTCCCAGTACAGAAATCGTGGGTAGCAAGGGTGTTCCTCCAGTGAGCTCCAGCAGGCAGGGTGAGAGCTGGTGAATGTGGGGAGCCCTTGATGGTCAGCTTTAGCCAGATGCTCCCTGGCTGTCCTTCAGAGAGCACAAATCCCAGGGACCTCTGGGAAGGTTGCTGCTCCCCTGAGGGTGCAACTCTCCATATGAATTATTGTGTCATTGTATTTTCATCAAGATTTAGGCTTTCACTTAGAAAAAGTGTTATCTAAATATTCTCTTTGAAAAGAAGACACAAGGATCCCGTGAAGAACCATATTGTTGATCTCTGAAAAAGGCAGTGTGGATGGGTTCAATTGCTTGCACAAGGGCATGTACTTTTGTCTGGGATGACCTACTACTTCTGATACAACTCCAAGGGATTGGCAAACACTACACAGCATCTACAGAAGGTCTTCTTCTGTCTGAGGGGGCACCTGGAGGCTAGAAGGAAGACTTAGGCAATATAAGATGTTCACATTTAGGCATCCCACCATTAAACTCTCTGTGCTGAATGAATGGCTTTTCCATTCTGTCAGGAGTAAGCCTTCAAGAATCAGTTAGCTTATTTCAGAAATGAACAATCTGGCAGCAATTCAGTCCCCAGAAGGCTTTGTGCCACTCTGTTGCTGCTTCTAGCCTCTGTTGGCTTCAGCCCAGGCAGTACGTTGCAGCCAGCCACCTGACCATTGCACTGCCTCTCTGGCCACCACGGGGCAGTGAAGTTCTGATGGCCACCTGGAAGACTGAGAAGACTGAGAAGAGAGCTGGGCTGTGAGCCTGGGCTCCGTACTTGAGGTATCTACAGGAACCCCACTAGCTGCTCTGGGCCATCTGACCCTTTGCTGCAGCCATGACCCAGACCCTTGTACCCGAGCTGAAGCGGGTAAGCTCTCGGTGACCCAGGCAGGTAGGAGCTAGAGGGAAGATGAAATGGCTGGGAACAGGGGAGGGGATGGGGAGAGAAGGAACAGCAGAACTTTCCTCCATGTACCATGCAACGATCTGCTTAGTAACTACCACACCCTGCTGTGTCCTAGAGCTATTTTTATCTGATGACGCTTCTGTGCTGACTCATCCCAGTACTCAGCTTCTGACACATGCCTATGAACCACCAGGCAAAATACACACCCATACTCATGCTTTAACTCCAAACCCACTGATCTGCCTATAACACTTTAAAGCATGTAAGGAGCATAACAAGCTTTCTTTTTAACAAGACCCAATGACCTGCATATACCCCGTCATCACAGCACAGTGGCATTATCCGCCAGATCCTTCGATGATTACGACATGCCCAAATGTTCTTAAAATTACCGTCAGTGTGAATGATACTGTTATTATCTGGAAGAGGTGGACTTTTGTAGCACAACCAATATGTCCTTAAACCAGAGATCAGCAACAACAGATCATAGCAGTAAATTCCGATTTGGGTACTGAAGGTCTGCTCTGGCTGCACCTTAAATGTTAGGAACAGCATTTGGGCTGAGAAGAAATAGAAAATACATCACAGAGCCTGAAAGTGATTTGGCAAAATTATCTCACATTCAGTAAAATCATACTTGAACCGTCTTCCCTCTGCCAGCTGTCAGTGCCGAGCTGCTCCTCCTGGGCCTGATTCACTCACATTTAGGAAGGCCACCAGCAGTAGTGGGCTTCCTACCACAGTTCATACACTGTACATTGCCCAGCCTGATGTTCCCGAGTGTCAGAATTAATCAGAGTTGGTTCAATGGAATCATATTCTCTGAGATACAATTTTGCTTCTTAATTATATTTGGTTTCTTTGTATGACAGCATTCTTTCTATCACCAAAGAAACTGCTACAGAATTGCTTCTGCTGATAACCCTTTTGACTCTGATTTTTTTCTATCACTGTTAGCTGCTAATACCTATCACTGTTACATAGCTTGTTTTATGTGGTCACCAGAAATATTCTCTTCCTGCAACTACAGCCTCCAGATATAGACAAGAAAAAATCGACTAGTTTACTCCCTACTCATCTTCTGTGTGATAGACCATCTTCTTCAGTGAACACCCCAGCCAAGAGGGATCTTCTACACCCCCCACTTTCCATCTTTGCCTTTCACTATATCCCATTTCATACATTCTCTAGCACCTCCAATCTCTCTGTGCTGAGTCATACTTCTACTAACTTTCTGGTTTGGTGGCACTTACATGCTAGGATTTTGGATGACACAAGATGTTTTTTTCCTCTCAGGTAAAGGAAGAAACAAACAAAATCAGTTAGATCCTTCTGCAACAGGCAGGTGACAGTTACTAGTAAAATGAAGAAATTGGGAGTCTGGGATGCATTAAATGATGCACCCAGAAGAAAAGGAATGGCTTCTATCCCTTGTCATCCTGCCAGTCTACTTTCCTAGCTACCAAACCTTCCACATCCTAGATTAAACCCTCTCAACTGCTCACACCCTACAATCTAGTCCATCCAAACTCCTGGACTTGCATGAGTCCTGTGAGTCTCCAGAAAATTTTCTCTTACATATATACTTCAGCCTCTGTTCATAAATCTTTGCCTGGGAATACTTCAGAGACAATCCAACGAGATTAGTACTTGATTCCTGCAGAGCTTGAGAGCAACCTAATAAATTTAATTATGGTCTCAGTAAAACCCTACTCCCAGGTGTATAATCAGTTTTTCTCATGACTCATGTTTGTTGTGTTTAGAGATCAGGCTGACTACACCACTGTGACAGCTGAAGAATCAAGTGTAATTAGTAGGTCTTTTTCACTTCTATTTTTCCCCCTAATCTGTTATGGCTCAGCCTCTTTCTTTTCACTGACTCCCACTTCTTAGAACATGTGAAAAATGTAGAAACTACAGTCTGGATCGGTCAAACACACTGCTTACCATCCTTTCGACTTCACATGCTGCAGTCCTGACATATACAAGGGCCATTGGCTTAAGCAAGATCAGACCTACCTTTGTAAAATGGTGCTTCTCAGACAGAAGACTGCCAAATATCAATTCCACCTGGTAGTCCAAATCAGAGGCATGAATTGAAATGAGAAGTGTTGATCTTATGAGATGGTCACATTAGGAGTCACCTCCTTGGGAAAGATTCGCCATATCATTTTCAGTTTTAACATTTTTTCCCTGGAAATAAAGAGACTCGGTGGATGCAGCTGTACCTCTTATCACTGAGAAGCCATCTGGACATTTGACTGTTGAGGCCGGCTAGAAATAGTCTGCTTAAAATTCCAAATAACCAGAAGTGTGTTTTGCACCACATGCTTTCTTTCCTGAGATAGCGGCATCAATGAGCGGATGCAAAATCAACCAGCAAGCATCTGTTTCCCTTTGTTTACCCTTATTCTGAAAGTTCTGAAATGATCATCTTTTGGGAAGCAGAAACATGAATTACTGGTTTTAGACGACGTTAGTAGAGGGACTGGTCTGAAGAGTATGAAGAAATGGCACGAACAGTAGATGGACCTTTGAGACCTTGTGGGGGACTGGTGGCTGTGCCAGGGCAAGGCGTGCTAACTACTTATTGGAGTTACCCTGGTATGGGATGGTAAAAGACCTTGTTGCAGCTGGCTAGTTTTGAGAGTGCTGCGACAATCGGTGCCCCGTGTGAGGCTCAACCTCGGGACCTTCAGATGAGGAGACTGAGTGTAATGAGTGGTGACAGCAATAATGGCTGTGTCAGTGGACATTTGAAGTTTTGAACAGTGACAGCGGTGCCCAACATAGTGGAGACAGGCGGGGACAGCGTGCAATCCAGATCACATTGGGATAGGCGAGAAGAGCCTGGGGATCTGGATCAGACACCGGTAAAGGTGAGCCGTTGGGATCAAAGAGAAGGAAGCCTGACTGCCGTGGAGACCGAGGGTAACTGGCGATAGCGGCAGAGTACACGGCCTGAAGTGGCAGCAGGCCGCAGCAGCGGCGGGTCCAGAGCGGGTCTGGCCAGACAGCGGTGATGGCTGTACCAGGGGAGGGTGCAGGAGCAGTGCGGTGCCGCGGGTGGCTCCCGTTGTTGCTGCTGCTGCTCGGCCTGGTGGTATTCTTGCCAGTGTTTATGTGCTCGCTGAAGGTGTCTCCAGTCGTCGAAGAAAGAGCAGCCACAAGGATGTTGAGAAGCTTGTTGGGACACAGAGTAATGTATTAGTGCTGTATTCTAGATCCACTGCTGTTAAAAGGTCGTTCAGGTTACTGTCCGCTGTGACCCAGGAGGTGAAAGGACGACATACTATAAGCTCATTAGAATTTCCCTCTGAAGAAAAAAAAATCCCAGATTTCAGGAAAGCAGATGAGAAGGTGATCAGCCCCCAGAAACTGAAAAGCCCAAGATAAAAGTGAGGAAAGGATATGTGTATGAGTTCAGGGACAAATTGTCTGGACTGTATGAAAAGTTTATTTGTAAAAAGGTTGTGAGGATTGTTAAATACCTAAGGTATGAAATGTTAAAAAGGGAAAGAAAAAAAGGGGGGAATTGTAGAGGGATGAAGCTGGGTTAATTAACATTGATAATATACAGCTGTGGGCTGGCTTCAGGGGCGGTGGGTTGGCTGGTGTGGATAATGTGCAGCTGTGGCTGGTTCTGTGAAGTGGTTAAATAGCTCTAAGGGGAGCAACTAATGAAGAGAGATCTGGAGAAGAGAGAGTGTCTTGGATGAGAGGAGACCAGGAGAAGGCAGCAGAGGTGAGAAGTAGAGGGATTGGTCTGAAGAGTACAAAGAAATGGTACAAACAGTAGATGGACCCTTGAGACCTTGTAGGGGGTGGTGGTGGACGTGCCAGGGCAAGGCGTGCTAACTACTTATTGAAGTTAACCTGGTATGTGATGGTGAAAGCCTTGTTGCAGCTGGCTAGTTTTGAGAGTGCTGCGACAGAGGTTCAGTCCAGGCCACCAGCATTTTGTAACGGTCTTCACCTTGTGATCATTTTAAAAACAGGTCTCCTGGCTGCAACAGCAAAGCCTGTGTTTTGCTCTTCTTTATGGCCCCACGGAGGACACCCACGTGGCCTTCCTCACAGGTCTCCCAAATGAATTCCTCCAGGTGACAAAACCACATGTAGCATCTGAAAGGCTTCCCACCCTGGGAATCTGTCCTCAACACTGGGGAGGTCCAACACCCAGCTTCCCATCCCTGGTTCTTCCACAGTGTCCTCCTCTTCCTTCCTCTCTTAAGTGTTCAACCATGTCCTGTGGAGATGACACAGAATGAGGAGACCACAAATGCTGTGTAAGTACTTGCTGTGCAGTGTGTGAAACCTTACTTCCAATGTATAGTTGTGTAGTCCAGATGGACTTATATGAGAATGATCTAGAGATCAGCTTGTCCTCTTGAGCTTTACGGAGGTCTAATAAGATGCTGATTTAAATAAAGCTGTAGATGGAAAAATCCACAAACTATTAAAAAGCTCTGATTTTTAATGAACACTTTCCAAACTGTACGTTTACATGATGTTGTGAATGAACTAGCACAATGCTGGCAACAAGATGCCCCAAATGATTACAGAAACATTTGCTACTCAGCCACTTCTCTCAGGGACTGAGGGGGATCTGACCTGTTTTTTCACTGCAGTTTTTTTGTTGTGGTGTTTTGGGGTTTTTTTACCAGCAAAGATACAGCATATAGTGGTTCTGTTCTGTAATTTAGACACCTATTTAATCAAAAGTAACTGCTTCACAGCCAAAGGAACACCAGACAGGAATTGAACACCACGAGCTGAAAACTTCCAAAATTTCTTTTTTAAAAAAAAATACTGCCCTGTAATAACAAGCCTTTAGTGGTCTTCCAGCTCAAATACATCCTTATTTACATTAACTATAATTCTCAGCTCACGTTAGCAATGAGGAAAAGGGTTTGTTACACCTAAACGCACTCTTTTTCAGGATCTGGTTGCAGACATCTAGCTAAATAAGAGACAAGGAAAACATCTACGGGCTGTCTCTGAAAAACGCCTTCACTTTGCACTGGCTGGTGCCTTCAGTTTCTCTGCAGCCACGGTAAGGAGCCCAAGTACAGAGAGATTTCAACCACTGGAGGGCAGCAGCAGCTGTACCGTAACACAGCAATAGCTATTTGGAAATTGGACGAAAAATCTTTAGAATTTGCTGTTTGCCCTCAAAACACTGGGAAATAGATTAGTACGGTCAATCAGTCAATGATTTTTTTAAAAAAGTATGTTTAAGTTTCTAATTTATTAACAAAAATAATTGTAACGGATTTCAAGTTAAGAGAAAGATCACCCTAGCAAGTAATTTCTGGCACCTGACAGAAAGTGGGATTTGCAATTACAATGATAAATGTCAGTAATGCCATCAGCCTTGGGAGAACAGACCCAAGGTCACATCGGTGAAAAAAACATACACATTCTGAGCAGCCTTTGACGTAGCTGCAGTAAAACGTTATTCTTCAAGTACTCCTGTGCCAGGTGGGTAACACTACCATGTCAGGTGTGGAACACAAAGCTGGGACTGATGTTTCAGACATCCTAATGGCTGCTTTTTGCAATGCATCATGGAAACTGCAAGATGGAAAGGACTTCACTAATTTTGAGAAATGCTTGGGACATGGTTCAAATAAACTACCACCACTGAAAAGCTGCTCTGGAATAATGACCATAAGCGTACTCAGTTTCAGCATCCCTACAAAATCCATTACATTGGTGTTAACTTTCAGGAGCAAGAGTACAGAGGTACAATGAAATTAATACAATCAACTAAAGTGATTAAATACTTCAAAAGCAGTATGGACACTGTTGAAAAGCAGGCAAGGCTTAAGGAAAGTAGTTCAAAAAGACTCTCTTCTAATTTTTTCCTTCCCAAGCTATTAAAGGCCAAGCACCCCAGTGAAGTGGAAATAAGCAAAAAGTAGTAATAATAATTACAGCAATAAGTAATCTTGCAAAAAGCTTAAAACCTGCCCAAGCAAAGTAAAAAAAAATATATATACTTTGGCAAGCAGGATACAAAAACACAGGTAAAATATGGAGACAGGAAAATTTGGAAAAACCTTCCCCATGGCATAGAAGTTACCTCATGATTTTTGTTCAAGCTTGAGTCAGGAATCCTACCTGAGGATCTGTATGGCCAATTGCTTATGCTTTTTTAAAGAAAACAGTCAAAAAAAGAAGTATGGCAAAAAAACAACCCAACCCAAAAAATCCAAAGAAACTCTTGGTCTGTATTGTTAAGGAGGTTCCTACATCAGAACTTTTCTTAACGAAGGATGCAACAAAAGCCCTATTAGCTGATCAGATTTTAATAATATGTAAGGTAAAGAGCAAACATGGCTTTTAACAAGGGCACTCATCACTCATCAATGTGCTGGAACTCTGTATATAGGCAAGGGTGATCTGATTTACACTTGGATTTTTTAAATGTTTACAAGGAAATCCATTGGAGTGTCCCAAAGAAAAGAAAAATGAAATTAGAAAAGGTAAATTTCTGTATTATTGTCTAGTTAAGAACAAGAAATGGAGAAATAAATAGTTCACTGTCACAAACAATGAAGGTGACTATGTCCTAAAAGGAACTTTATTGTAGCCTGTTGTATCTTAAGGACTCATGAATGATTTTGAAAAATGGGTACAGAGGAGGGTGTAAAATATACCAAAACTGAATTGCTTAGAACCATAATAAAAAAAGCAGACTATGAAGACTTAAGAAATACTAAGTCACTAGCCAATAAACCAGCATTCATTCATTCTTTATTGAAAACGCAGAGATGCACATTGGGAAAAACAACCATACACATACAGACTGATGAGCACAGTCTGAACTAGCAGTGGTCAGCTGGACACGCTTCTCTTGTAACAACAGTATAGGACCTTTCTGGTCAGCAATTCTAGCATATGTTAATTATTCAGTTGGCAGGGCCAAAATAAACAACAGCAGGAACTTTTTCAGTGTTGTTAAATTAAATTGTCAAACGTGGTTACAGGATGATGTACAACCACAAAACTTAAATTTACACAAGAGATTTAGATAAATTCCTGAAATTCCTTGCAGGATTAGTAGACACTAATCTTGACATGGAAAGTCACTAATTAATAGATTGCCGAGGTGGGAGGCAGGACCGGAGGCAGGACCAGAGGCAGTATCAGTGCATAATTGCCCCATCCTTATTTTCTTCCCTCCAGATCTGCCTTTGGCCACTAAATGAGAGCATTACCAACAGGGTGGGCAGATGATACATCTGCCCTTGTACACAGCCTCCTGTATAGCAAAAGTACATTACTGCTGATAGACATGGACCAGCTGAGTGACGATGCAGCCCTAAAGAAGTGTCATCACCAGCTCAGACCAGCGAAGAACCCCATGCAAGAGACTTTCTAATTAAAGCCTATCCAAATTGATGACTGAATTTGTGAAGTAGTTTGCCATTCATTTTACAGGGGACAGTGAGACTCAGAGCATGTGAAAGTCTGAGTTTTAGAAACGCTTACATTACAGATTCAGGGGGCATTTTTAGTGAGTTGCACATTTGAAAGCAAAGCAAACAGATCTGTCACAAAACCTGCAATAGCCTTTACTCACAGCCACCAGACCACCATGCAGTGTAGCAGCATCTTGGCATCTTAAAAGATTTTACTATCTCCTTCTGTACTCTGCCTGCCTACCCATTCCTCTTCTGTTGCCATTCCTGCTCTTACAGCTTGAAACACCTACTTTTGCAGCCTACAGCCCCAAAGGCTTTCTCTTGTGTGTAATCTCTTCTGGTCCTTTTTGCTATCTAGAACCACAGTTCTGTTCCTCCTCACATAGCTTTCATCCTGGAATAGCAGCTTGGAATTGGTAGCAAAGAAAAATAAGCCATACTAGAAAACCAAGTCAGATAGGGCACTGAGGAAGACAGGTCAGGCAATGCTCTTCAGGGGCCCAGCACATTTAATCTGTGCCCAGGGAGCTGAAGCAATCGCTGGTTTTGGTGGTATACAAGAAGCCACTTGTGCTGCATCAATCAAAGCTGTAGCTCTCTATGCCCATTCATCTCTGACTTGCAAAGCTGGCCAGAAAAAGAATGAGACAGACTGAAAAACTGAAGCGGTTTTCTGAAGGCTTTCCACAGAGCTTTCAAAAGTGATTTTTTATTTTGCTGCTTTACTTCAAATTTGGAGCTTTGTATGGTTCATTGTGTCACTCCAAGACTTAGCAGAAATATTTCCAGACCACAGCACACTGTTAGTACGCCTAGCAAGGATGTGAACAGAGCATCTTTTCCTCCTTGCAGGGAACCTGACCTCTAAAGTCCAGCCGATCAGCCAGGGTTCTCTACCTTTTGGTCCTCTCACCAAAAATAAAATCAAGGCACTACAACAGGGCAGGGCAAACGTTGATGCTGATTTATTGTAATCCAGATTCTAATAGCATCAAAACACAAAGAGGATTCAAAGCAAATTTTACAAAACAATTCCTATCCTACAAAACGGATTTAGTAACTTTAGCAATCAAATGTTCCTGTGATGGAGCTGAAATCACCAGCTGATGACCAGGTTTCTTCAGTTTGTGCATCTCTTCCTATACAGGAAGAGAAGAAAAGAGGTATCAAATCCTGAGGTGGCTCTCAACTGTCCCAGCATGACATAACACTAAGGAACTGATCCATCTGCTTGTGATCCCCTTTTCCTTACTATCTCACAACGGTTCTTTAAAAGATGTACAGGTAAAATGCAGTTATCTGAGTTTAGATGCCTACAAAAGGCATTCACTTACAAAGCTGATCTTTTTCTCCACCATTATCCTCACTGTAGATGGATGCCTCTGTAACAAGACATCAGAAGGGTCACACTGCTGAACGTTACCCCCTTACACACATGCAGTGAAGATAACAATACAGCCCCATGCCTTCATCTGCCAGGCAGGGCATAGTGATCCCAGAGGGGGGGTTGGTACAGATCAGGGTAGTCACAAGAAAACTCCAAAGGGGAAGCATAAAAATAGGATGCTCTGGAAGAGCCCAGGCTGCCTTTTCAACTAAAAGGGTTTATTACCTTAAAAAACAGCCATGCAACAAGCAATCCTAGATAATTTCAATCTACCCAAAGACACCTGATGCTTTTCTTTCCATCCAAACAAATCACCTTCAGAAGCAGACATAACCCTACTTTTAAAATGAAGATCTAGATCCAGAGCTCCAGATCTAGACATGTCTGATCAGATGTGGCAGACTCAGCCCAGTCACTAGTGAGCCAGGATGCAAATACAAACTAGAGGTAACAACTTCTGCCCTTCCTCATCCACGCACAAATTCATAAACTTCTAGTGGTAGGAGAAAGTTTGTTGTTTTGTTTTTTTTTAATTAGGCAACAGAGCATTGTCTCTATATCATGAAGATCTGGATCTCCAAACTGATAGAGACCATGAAGAACACAGATAACATCTGTTAAAAAAAAAAGAGCAGTACTTTCGCTTAGAGGACCAG
Source organism: Falco cherrug (assembly GCF_023634085.1). Taxonomy (NCBI): domain Eukaryota; kingdom Metazoa; phylum Chordata; class Aves; order Falconiformes; family Falconidae; genus Falco; species Falco cherrug. Next base: position 9,336,504 of record NC_073701.1, read on the forward strand.
AAAAGAAAATAAAATTAAAAAAAAAAAAAGGAACAGATAGGAATACTCACATGGCTCCCCAGTCACAGATCCTTCATTCAAACTGATGCTGTGCTCAACTGCTGGCATAAGGAAAAGATGTTAAAAAACAAAAGACAAGCAAAATCCAGAAACCAGTAAGGCCAGTTCTTTGCAACAGATCACTCTATTATAACAAATCCACTAGGCTTTCTGCTTCCAAACTGGGTATGAGGCACCCGAAAAAAGTGATCCAGAAGCCAGGCAGCATTAGTAACTGGCATAACTGCATGGACCACCTGGCACTGGCATGACGCTTCTCCAACTGCACTGTTGCAGAGAAGACAATGTAGCTATAATGTCCTATGACGGTAAAACCAGGAATGCTGGAATTGCTATGCATTGGTTGTATCCCTTGCAATGTACATTTCTTCTCTGGAGATAACCCATATCTTAGTTGTTCATGGTTTATGGATGGTTTCCCTTGTCCTGAATTTAGATCAGAATCCTAGCACAGCCAGGAGGCTTCCATATGTGATACTAAGACAGCTGCTTATTATTTATATTACCAGAATATCTGGGTACACTCATTATGAGCCATGGGACTACTTTATTAGGCATTATTGTTTCATACCACAGCAAAAATACCTATCCTTGCCCTGTTTTCCTCAGCCAAGAGTTACAGGCTTCCTGCATTTCTTTATCAAGTTATTCAGGCAAAACCTACTGCTTGATGCTCCCTCAGTGTGAAGACATCTCTGTGGATTTAAAAAAGCCCCTACAGTCAGCAGCCCTCTCTCCAGCATTTTCATGCTTATAGTTCTTTGTAATGTGCCTGAAATTATATTTTTTTTCACACTGTAATAAAGACAGAAACACTACTATTTATAAGCTAAATAAAACTGGAGTGGAAACTTCTTACATGTTCTCTTCTGCACATATTGCTCAGGGGAGATGATGCTGGGTTCACCTACAGAAACAGAAAAATCAGTACTCTGTGGAAATGTACATTTCACATCCTTTTCAGCAAAACTCTTTGTAAATTGCCACTGTGGAGCAGTGTAGGGTTGGCTGCACTAGGCAGAGGAAGCGGAAGTAGCAAGCTAGCTGAATTTCCTGCATCGCCTCCTAGCAATATCAGTAACTGGTTAGTTTTTCATGCAAAGCTGGCTGTTTATTACGTACATAAAACGGACAGTGCTATTTTTGCCTTCTTGAAATAAGTACTCACAGATATTTTTTCCCTTTGCTTAGGTTTATATACATAACTTCTATCTGCTGCAGGCTTGAAGAGTTTACAACAACAATAAAAATTAGTAAAATAGTGGCAATACAACAGACAAAAATTAAAAACGCGCCAAATAAGAAGGATATTTGGATACTGTTACAGAGGGCTTTGGGGTTCTAACATTTATTTTATTTCCATACTTTATTTACAGATGCAGAAAGGAAATGGATAAACACTTAGCTATTTCTCCTACTTAACAGCGTGATGCAGCATACTAAAAATAACTACCTCCTCTCTGAGGCCTCCAAGAAATTTTCTGACTAAACTAGAACAGACATGAAATTTTTAATATTTTTAGGATGAGCAAAAAGTCCTTAAAGAATAAAAACCCCAGTCCTTCTGCCTCTTACTATAATTCACAAAGGAACAGGCTAAGAAACCAATATCCAGGCAGTGACCACAAAATTTTCCTTTTTCTCTCTACAGGCTATCACACACTGTCGGAATCCAAGGTGTGTGTAAGAGAGGGTAACTGTGAGGGTCTTGGCTGAAGGCATTTGCAGGCCAAAGGAGCTCCCTGGACATACCAGTCAAGTAGTCTTCCTCTGCGATAGAGTCATGTTCAACTATTTAAAAAAAAAAAAAAATAATATTGGCATGTTTTAAAAGGCAAAATTTTCTAAAGGCTTTAGAAGAAAACTCATCCCATGAGAAAAGCACCAAGGTTCTAGTTTCATTCTGTGGAAGAAGCACTCAAGCCAAATGCAGAAGAGAAAGAGGAAGGCAACAGGATCCCGGATCCACCCACCTCTTCTCCCCATCACCCCAACCCCTCTTGAAAGCCATACTACCAAGGAAAGAGTAATAAATATTTCACTTGCTACTGAGCAGACTGAAAACTAATATTGCTGGTGGGAGCTAAACCCCTCAGATTTCTCAGCATGTTTGGCCCTGTGTACAAGTGTTGCATGATGAGACAGGGAAGCTGTGCTCCAGCCAGTCTCCTCCAGGCACACATCCCACCAGCTTGCTTGCTTCCCACTGTGTGCAAAAGAAGCTGCGAGCACTCTGACTAACTGTGAATGTGTTGCATTTCTCCTGGGTTTGGGGATCCAGGACATAAAAGAAGTTTTGGGTTTGTGCTACTCAAGGACAAACGCATGAGCAAGGGCAGGAAAGCCATAGTAAAGGGCCATATGAGCAAGGTCTGTACAGACTGCATGAAAATGCAGATAAACATCACTTCTGCAAAGCAGAAGAGCAACCACTGGAGCATCAAGACCATGGAAAAGCTGAATTCAGAGCTATTTCTGTTGGCATGGCAATTTGCCAAGTTTAATAATACATCTGACCTGTTTCATGTGGAATATTGTGCCTTCTTGGAGTGCTTTTTTAATTAGATATTGAAAAGAAAGATAACCAATGGCAAAGGACAACGCAGTAAGGACACTGCAGGCACTGAGGGAGTTGTGAAGGGAGGACACAGCTGGCATGGCAGCAGGAGTGTAGGTCAAGACTGGAGGGATACTGGCAGTACTATTAAAGATTTAATAGGAATAAGGCCTTCAAAATTAAGCTCTGAAGAACATCAATCAGTGACTTGAGTTGAAGTTGTCTTTCCCATGGTTTTCTAGTATGAAAACGCAGCTTGGGGTCCCAAAGCAAAACCCACACAATTTTAATAGTTTGAGTCTTTGTCTGTGGCCGCTGCAACCTGCCATACAATGGGAGCTACAGCCTTTCATGCAGGAATCACAAAGATACACCTCACAGTAACAAGAGTTAGATGCTTCAAAAGTAGCAAGACTAACTTACCGTACTCACTTCTCCTGCCTCTGCTTCCACCAGTGGTCACTTCATCTGCAGCAATGAATATAAGAGAGTATATTTAGGCCAGTCATGCTCTACTAGATGCTCTCCAACACCTGCAAACCCTCAGGTACATGGGGCCAGCTGCTGTGTCTATGTACCAAAGGAACAAGAACATCTGGGCTACTGGGAAAATACGATATCTAAGACATGCTCCACTGCATCAGTATCAGTGGTATTGCAGTAGAGATGCCAGTTTGTGCAAGCTGTTACCTCTGCAATAAGCATTTGCTCCTTCTTGTTCTGTACCAGAAAATACTCAGCTTTCTGTTGTGATGACTGAATTATCTGAGACACTACACTGTGAGCCTAGGCCAGAGAACTGATCCAAATAAGGGGAAAATGCAAAAAGAAAAGCTGGAGTTGCAGCTAATGCTTGAATAATCAACCAAGAGCTTTAAAGAATCAGTCACAGACTGTGGTTAACAGGGTGTTCCGAAAACACAAGGAAACACAAGGGTCTTGTGCAGCACAGCAAAAACCAAAACATAACACGAAGAAAACATTTAAGCTGCAGGATATTCACTGAGCTTAGCTCCATTCCAGTGAAAGGTGAGTTCATCTAGACAAAAAAAAAGAACAACGTTGCAAATACATATGGCCAGGAATAACTGTCAGTTACTGCTATTCTTTTATGTAGGCTACCTTTTCCTATAAAATGTTTTAAACTATCTGTTAAGGAGGCATTTCAGTGTTAACATGCCATCTCAGATTAACCTGCAATCACACCAAAAGCCAGAATGGAACAACTACTGCAGGGTGGAACTGAAGTGTGTCAGCACAGCAATGCAAAGGATTTAAAAAAACCCTAAAACTGCCCTGGGACATACTGAAACATACAAATAAAGCTACGGGGGCTCCCCTGGGCTGAGCTAGCAGGGAGGCTTCAGGGCAGGAGTGCAAAGCCCTGGCAGAATGATGTGGAAACAAAATTAAAATAGAAACTATGTCTTAATTTAGGACCACTGGACTCAATGATGCATATATTCTTCACTCTTTAATACCACAGTTTAAAACTGAACTAACATGCTTCAAAGTAATTTTATTTTATTCCTTAGACCATTAGTAAAGAAAAAAAAAAATCAGGGTTTTTTTTTACTTCTAGCAATTATCAGGTAGAGGTAACAAATATCAAGGTTAAGAAGGGTTTTGAAGAAAAAAAGGATGACACTTAATTCACCTGCTGCCTTTCGAGCTGAGTCTTTGTTGTGAGAAGTGATTTTTAGGAAAGGTAATCAAAGCAGACAAATTAGTTTCTTTCTAGTCTTGTGCACTTGCCAGTGTTGGTTGAAGAGCAAAGTATGAAAGAAAGAGACCCAGACTTGACAAAAAGACTTCTCCCTATTGTTCTAAGGATTATTTTGAAATGCTTGCAAGTATTATTGTATATTTCCTTATACTTTATTTTGTCCTCACAATTTCTCTAATGTAGTCATTGACAACAAACATAATACATAACAGACACAGCTACAGGAAGGTCTTTTTCTTTTCCTGTGTAGATTTAGAGAACATCTTTATAAAAATTGCTCATTTCAAGAAAAATGAGCAATGTCCAGGTAGACAGCTGAACCATAACAAAGTCATCTCTAAAAGAACAGATTTCCTGACAGCATGAAATATGCAGAGTACAGGCAGCTTAAACCAAAGGAAAAAGTAATATCATTTCCTATAGCAAACCACCAGAGGGTAACAGCATATTTTCTCAGGAAAAAAGTAGAAGCAGCACTACCAGAAAAATGCATATTGCTATTAATGAATATGTTACTGGTTACGAATTTAACTACTGCATTTTTAGAGAAGAATTAGGACTGCTCAGATATGGACTTACTCCTTTTATTCTGTACTTGTTTCTTCTACAGAAGAGCTGAAGTGCAGGATAAACAAAACTAGCTTTCATTAAAACCACATGTTGGAAAACTGGAAGAAAAGTCTTTTATTCAAAAACTTATTTTTTTGATAGTGGAAATTTGTTATTCCTAAATACAAGATTTTTATGTCCTTTTTCCAAAGAGGGAAAGAACAAGATCCATCATTTCATAGCTGTGCTTTTCTTTTCCTTTAGTATCACTAACTGCAATATTTTGGAGGCATTAGCATGCTTCCATGGGATCCCATGTTTCTAGGAAAGTAAATAAGTAATTTAGGTGCAAACTCACCAAGTATCTTTGTTATTTCTTCTTCAGTAAAAGACTGGGTGAAACCTGGTGAGACAAATAAAAAGACTCAAAAACTGTTGGAAACATTTTAGAAAAAACAGTTACTAACTGATTTCATCTTAATTGCATCTGTCAGATCTTTCATAGTTATCATGTGTAGCAAATACTAAACAAAATTAAATTAACAAAGGGAATTTTTGCCTATGAACATATTCTTAAAGAGTTAAGTTTCTTGTGACAGCATTCCTCTGGGAAGTGGTGTGATTTACATTACCTGAGTCTCTTGATTTAGACTAAGCGACAGCATACATTGTATGAATCAATCCTGAAAAGACCACAGCAGGATCGAACCATATGTAATCAAACCTCTTACATATCCAGTTTCTGGAATATTGTATTGCTTCTCTTGGACATTTTAAAAGCCTTTTAACTACACTGGATACTAATCTGAGCTAATTTAAGACATAAAGTAAAACAAGACTCAACACGTCTAGTATGTTACTTTCACTATGTAAGAAGAAATCCAGAGAGCTGCCCACTACCCTCTTGAGATGCAGTTGAGACATGGAGCCAATTTCAATGTGAAATAAAAGCTAGTGAAGCCCAAGCAGGGTCTAGAAAGGAAAAGGCATCAAGAGACTCCTTGGGTAGATCTAGACATAAAGAACAAGGTTGCTGCAGAACCAAGATTTCTGTGCATCCGTGCCTGTCCTGCCCAGCTGGCTTCTGTCAGAAGTTATTCGCAAATGCTAACATAGTACTGGAAAAACATTAAGGCCAACATTTAAAAGAAAAATGGTTGTTGGCTTCAGGTACTCTGTTTGGGGCCACAATTAACATACAGACTCTAATGTACCTGGAATATTTCTCCATATATTAGAAAAGTAAAACTGTATTTCATTATGTATGATGATACAGTGTCGTGCTTTAACCCCAGCGGGGCAACAAGCACCACGCAGCCGCTCACTCACTCCCCCTCACCCAGAGGGATAGAGAGGAGAATCAGAAAGGAATGTAAAACTCCAGGGTTGAGATAAGAACAGTTTAACAGGTAAAGCAAAAGCCGTGCACGCAAGCAAAGCAAAGCAGGGAATTCATTCACCAATTCCCATGGGCAGGCAGGTTCAGCCATCCCCAGGAAAGCCGGGCTCCGTCACGTGTAACGGTTACTCGGGAAGACAAACACCATAATGCCAGATGTCCCCCCTCCCTTCCTTCTTCTTCCCCCAGTTTATATACTCAGCATGACATCATATGGTATGGAATACCTCTTTGGCTAGCTTGGGTCACCTGTCCTGGCTGTGTCCCCTCCCAATTTCCTGTGCCCCCATACCCTCTCGCTGGCAGGGCCCAAGGAACCGGTAAGTCCTTGATCCAGTATAAAGATCACCCAGCAACAACTAAAAACTAAAGACATCAGTGTCTTATCAACATTATTCTGACATCACAGCCAAAACACAGCGCTCTGCTAACTACTAAGAAGAAAATTAACTCTATCCCAGCTGAAACCAGGACATATAGCATTATTTTCATTTTCCTCAGCAACCCAGCTCCTTCTCCGCAGCCACAGTTTTATCTGCTGACTTCAGTAATTAATATTTGTCTCAACTTCTATTGCAGGGGTCCTCAAACCTTTTAAACCAGGGGCCAGCGCATGGATTAAGTGGCAGGAAGTAATCGGTGGCTGCTTGGTTCCCCCCCCCCCCAACCCCCGACGGGGGGGTTCTGTAAACACTGGGGGCCGGACTGAGGACCCTGGGGGGCCGTATCCAGCCCGCAGGCCGTAGTTTGAGGGCCCCTGTTCTATTGCCTTTACAGAGCAGACAGCCATTTATTAGAGCCCTGGTGCAGAATCAAGGAGAAGTGTTCCAGTGCTTGTTTTGTTACTGAACTCCTGTCTGATTTTTGGCAGGACATGAAGCCTTTGTGTGTGTCCGTATTGATGTGCAAAATGAGTGTTGATAAATACATTAAAAATTGTTAGCCAGTGATGGAAGGCATGCGAGTATCCTGGATTAAAAGTGAGGAGGGCTCAGAGACAGAGCTGCATCTTTTTTTTTTATTAGGTTGGGAAAGACCTTTAAGATTAGAGTCCAACTATTAACCTACCACCACCAAGTTCACCACTAAACCGTGTCCCTAAGCACAACTACACGTCTTTCAAATACCTCCAGGGATGGCGAGTCAACCACTTCTCTGGGCAGCCTGTTCCAATGCCTGACAGCCCTGACAGAATTTTTTCCTAATATCTAATCTAAACGTCCCCAGTGCATCTTGAGGCTGTCTCCTCCTGGCCTATCACTTGTTACTTGGGAGAAGAGACTGACATCTACTTCATTACAACCTCCTTTCAGGTAGTTGTAGAAGTGATAAAACCTCCCCTGAGCCTCCTTCTTTGCACACTGAACAACCCAGTTCCCTCACCTGCTCCTCACAAGTCTTGTCCTCTAGATGCTTCACCAGCTTCCTTGCCTTTCTTTGGACATGCTCCAGCAACTCAATGTCTTTCTTGTAGTGAGGGTCCCAAAACTGAACACAGTGTTCGAGGTGTGGCCTCACTAGTGCCAAATACAGGGGCAAGTACAGTTCCCTTGTCCTACTGGCCACATTGTTTCGGATACAAGCCAGGGTGCTTGGCCTTCCTGGTCACACTGCTGGCACACATTCAGCCACCTGCCAATGAACACTCCCAGGTCCTTTTCCCCCAGGCAGCTTTCCAGCCACCTTTCCCCAAGCCTGTAGTGTTGCATGGAGTTGTTGCAACTCAAGTGCAGGACCTGGCACTTCTCCCTGTTGAACCTCATACAATTGGCCTTGGCCCATCAATCCAGGCTGTCCAGATCCCTCTGAAGAGCCTTCCTACCCTGAAGCAGATAAACACTCCTGCCCAACCTGGTGTTGTCTATTTTCTTCTGTGAGAATCAGTTCTGAAGTTTCAGTCAACAATATCCATTCAAACACATTGAAATATATGCCCTAGGGGCTGACATATGCTGGAAAGCATTATAGTAATCAGTTTTCCCCATTTTTAGGGTTGATTTTCATAGCAGGAAGCTTGAGATGTGAGTCAGACTGCAATGCCATACATAAACTTATAAAACTCTGCATGGCTGAATAGGAGCTCCTGGTCTGGGTGTCCACTCATTTTGTAGTTTGTTATGTGGGGAAAAAAAACTCACCAGTAACTTCTGTGGTTGTGCCCTCCAGGTGAGAAGCTGTAATATCTGAGGAAAATAATTATGAGAAATAATTATCTCCTGTACACGCAGAGGACATGAAATACTTGCCTAAAGTTTTAGCATCCACAGCAAACAGCAGTCTCTGCTGTCTTGAAAGGCCTTCAACTGTGAGTCCCTAAGAGCTATTTTGATCTCTAGAAGTTGCAGGCACAAACAGTTATGAGACCAGCCGAATCATTGCTTCTCAACAGCATCTTGGGTCTCCACACAGCACCTGTGTTATCATGGAATGGTTTGGGCTGGAAGGGACCTTTAAAGGCCATCTAGCAGGGACATCTTGCACCAGATCAGGTAGCTCAGAGCACTGTCTAGCCTGACTTTACTCAGAGCTGTGTTCAGCACCTGGTACATGTGCTAAGAAAAGCTCCTGTGAAGATTTTGTCTTAGAAAGGAAAAAGGATTCAGCTATTGCAAGATTTATCTCAACTGAGGAGGAAATGACGCACAGCAGGCAACAACCTGCAAGCAAACCCGTGACGATGGGCATGCCAGGGAAGGGCCCCTAGAAAAAACACACACACACACACACCCCTCCAAATAAGTTGTCTGGGGAAAGCTGCTCTACCCAAACAAACCCCAGCTCGCAGGATGGGCTGTACGCCCTTGCTGGCACGCACACCAGCAGGGCCGCTGGGATCATGCCAGCCTGCGCCTGCCCAAACGGCAGGCTTGGTGCCCCGCTCAGGTGCGCTGTCCCCCTCAGGCGCGCAGTCCTCCTCAGGCGCGCTGTCCCGCCCGCAGGCACCCCGATAGCCTCAGGCGCGGTGTCCCCCGCAGGCGCACTGTCCCCCCTCAGGCGCGCTTCCCCCCCGCAGGCGCGCTGTCCCGCCTCAGGCGCAGCTGTCCTCCCTCAGGCGCGCTGTGCCCCCCTCAGGCGCCCCGCTCTCCTCAGGCGCGCTGTGCCCCCCTCAGGCGCGCTGTGCCCTCCTCAGGCGCGCTGTGCCCTCCTCAGGCGCGCTGCCCGAGGCCCCACAGAGCGGTCGTGCCACTCAACCCACCCCGCAGGGACGGTGCCGGGTTACCTGGTGCGGCGGTGGGGAAGGCCAGTAGCGGGGCCAGCCAGGCCAGGAGCAGCAGGGCTTCTCTCAGCATGGCTTCTCTCAGCATGGCTCGAGGCTCACCGGCTGCGAGAGACCACCGGCGGAGCACGGCCCCGCCGCTACTTGAGGAGCAGCCATGGGGGTGGGACGGGGAGGGGACAGGCTGGGCACACCGGGGCCGGCCGGGAACCTATTCCCGCATTTTACGGGCAGTGCAAATTCCCATTTAGCCGTTCGCTGGTCTGCAAAAACCTAGCCTGGGGCAGGGCGAGGGGCTTGGCCCTTCTGAAGCAGGGGGAGGGGACCACCCTGCGGGGGTGGCTTAGCTCAGCTCGATTCAGCAGCTCTCCCCGTGGCCATGGCCATGCCCTTGGTGCTTCCAGCTTCTGTGCCAGGCCCAGAGAAGGACCGGCATCCCTGAAAGCACAGATAGGGCTTTTTTTACATGCTGTAAGCTCATCTAACAGAATATAATATGCCGCCTGATAACCCCAGCTTGGGAGGACGTGTGACCTTTTCTGGATTGTTCTTTATTTTTAGTAATTCTTTTGCCATTATTACACTGGCCTGAAATAAACCTAGCTTATTTTCTAGAAGAAAAGGAAGTCGGCCTTCATTACACCACGATTCCAGACTTCCTCCTCATTGCTTTTAAAGAGTCTGTCTAGATCATCTAATTTGATCCTTCTGCCTTTACGTTTACAAGAAGGCCCATCAAATTCGAGGGAATTGCTCATAGATATTCTATGGCTGCCTTCCCAAACTGTGAGCACAGTAATCAGCTGTGGTGTGACTAGATCCTCTATTAGATATCTATGAATCCACACAGGTGAGCACCTTCAGAGAGCTACCTTCTAATTCTCCTGATCAAGAAGGAGTTGCCTCTCTACCTTGGGAAAAGCAACTGCTAGAAATCCAGTGACTTATCTTAATTAACAGCATAATATGCTTTTAAACATGGCAGACCTTGCCTGCATGAGACACTAAAGGTGATTAAAACGTCTTAATTAAAGGCTAGTTATTCTTTAGAAGACACCTTTTACTTGTCTAGACAGGGTGAGGTGATAGCTGTGTGATCATTAATACCAGACCTGGGCCCTGGAGGGTTAAGGAGCAGTACAGGGTTGTGCACAAGGTCATATTTCTGATGAATCAGTCTGGGACAGCATTTAAGCCAGTAAGTTTTTCCAGCTATGAAAGGTCAGATAATGACTGATCTGGCATCAAGTCTAGAGGTACAACATTGGGCCTTCAGTATTGTAAGAGGTTTCAAACAGCACAAAGATGTTTTCTTGTGACACTAGAAAACCTCAGGGCAGATTTACCATGATGCCAAAGCCTGGTCTCAGTTTCTTTGCTTACCAGAAAATGTCTCTTCTTCATGCTCTGTAACAGACTACAAGGCCTATTTGTTCAACTCTTAGGAAAAGAAAGAAACCCCCAAAAACCAGATGCTGGATTAGCCACACAGAAATTCTGAAGTGTTTTGATGGAAATCCAAAATAAGGATTCACTAGTAAGCAACGGTATCTGCAGAAGAACATGGTTTCAAAATGGAATTTGATAGACCCTACGCAAACTCCATTGTGGAATACCAAAGGGTGTTCCTGTATAAGCCTGTATAAGCACAGCCTGTATAAGAGGGGGTGGGGGCTTCAGCCGGTGTGTGCTTGCAGAGCATTAAAAGGTGAGCAATCTAGTGTTTCTAGATGAAACTTTGAGCTGACATGGTGTCCTTGACCTCAGCTTTTCTGTCATGCAACTGATGCAGTCCCAGACTCTATGAGTCATGTTCAGAAGCACATGTTCAGGAACCCCTCTGAGATTTCGTAATGAAGGGATTGCTTCATTGTTGCAGCTACATTGTTACATTTTAATAATAATTCTCTCTTTTTTTGTGTGTGTGTGATTTTTATGCCAGAAAGTGAAGGAGGTTTGGGCAAAAATGCTCTGGACAAGAGAAGGCTTCAACAGCTGTTTTAGTCTCTTCCCAACTTTGTGTTTATTACATCATCTAGCAGTAGAGTTTATTTTGGAGAATGACTAATAGCATGGACATTCTTAAAATACTGTAATTATTGTACATTATCTCTCAGTGGACCCATCCACTTTGTCTCAGATGGAAGAAGATTCCTACTCTTGATAGTCCTTCCACACTACAGAAAAGCTCCAGGCTTCTTGAGTTACTGCAGATTAAACTGCAAATAAAACATACGAGCTTCAGCTGCTTCCCCTGCAAAACCAAAGAACTGGGCTGAGTAATTGTTACTTGCATTGGTTTTCACCACTAACAGAAGTCCCACTGTCCAAATTTCTGCCCTCAGTGGAATGTTTCACCATCATCGGGATGCGACCACAAGGTTGACTGTCATTCTGTAAACCATCCTCTAGATTATGCACAAAAAATAGTAGCCTCCAGCTCACCCTATTGCAGCTTTGCAGAATCTGTAGGGTGAGCACAGATGAAAAGCTGTTGATGATTAATCACTCTAAAGTGTCATTCTGACACACAGAGGAAAGCTGAAAAATAGGTGTATTACTATATGCTCATTCTCCATGACCATTTTCACATGAGAAATGGCGAAGAAAATAATCACAGCTATGAGCAGACTCCACAGCGCTCTTTTGCTAATGCTTTATGTACCTCTGTTCATCAGGGGAAATATTTTTCATGTTGAGGCTTGAATTTTCCTTTCATATAAATGATTTTTTTGCAAAATGCCTGTCTACTACTGTGGTGTATTTGGGTAATACACTACAGAGGGAAGGAGGAAAGGTACAATGAGTGAAAAATGTTATTCTGCAGTGAAGTTTAAGTATATATTTTAGAGGTAACCTCGATAAATAGATTGGATGTATAACTGCAATACAAATAGTACTTGATGTTTAGGAGATAAATTATGCCACTGAATCAAGTTGCAGGATAGAGAGGCAAATGGCTGGTGCCAGCAGTGATCTGTGGCGTGACTCCTCGTGTCCCAAATTCCAGGGTGGACAGACAACAAATATCAGCTATGAAAAATAACAGTCCATGGGATGTAGTTCACTGTGTTGCCATACCATTGAGTAGTGGGATGAGGTCAGATGGGTCCACCTCCCATCCAGACTTGAGGTAAAGGGACCTAGATCTAAGCTGGTCTTCATTTTACCAAAGAAATCTCCACTCAGACAATTGAAAGAAAAAAGAAAGTAAAACCTCTAATCATTAACTTTTGTCTCATTTAATGTTGAATAACTGAGCTGCATACAGGGACAGTTCAGCTTGAATACATTAACCATCTAAAGCTCCTGTATTTAATATAAAGAACAATCATCAAGGGTTAAGACTGATTTTTTATTTTTTTTTTTTTTGAGAAAAGTAGGATGCCAAGAAAATAATTCAGATATTGTTCTCTGATCTACTTTCATTATCTTCTTCAGAGATTCTGGATGTATTTGCAAAGAACAAAAGCAGAGGCTGAACTCAGTAACTACACAATTAAACATGTAATTATTTTAATAAGGTGTAACGCCAGTGTAAGGAGTTTTTCTAGGTTGTGCTGGTTAGAAATTTTCTAATTAAACAGTTTTCTGTATTTAAATATTGACTGATGAAAAAAACCCTCCCAATACTCATATCGAAGAATTACTGAGTCATAAAGAATGAAAATCATGCTGTCTTAACTTCAGTGGATTTCAAGTTTTCATTTCAAAATGTATTTTCTTATTACCAGAAAAAATGCAAAGCACTACGGAGCTTAAGCTGCTTGTGCACATTCAGGCAGAGCTCCCTTTAGTACACGAGAGGGCTGGACTCTCTTGAGTGGTTTTTATAGGGTCCCTTGTGGTCTTGCCTTTTATTTTCTCTACTGGAGTACTGAAAAAGTAGAGGAAAGTTAAAATAAAAGCACATCTTAATTTGTAGTGAAAGTAAATATTTTGAGGAACACTAAAGAATTTTTACCCCAAATGCTCTGTAACATAAAATTTAATCATTCAGTGCTTCATTCTCCCTGAAGCAAAACTAAGGACTGTAATAATGGAATTTCCCCCAAAGCACAATTTCTCTCCTGAATAGCTCTTATCTTACACTGTCATGAAATCTCTGGGGTAGGGTATGTACGGCTGAGGAGTGGCTGGCTATGGAAAGCACCCAGTCCTTCTCTAAGTTCCAAATATCCTAATGGGTCTACTGGGGAAAAAAAAAAAAAAAAAAGAAAAAAAAAGTTGAGCAGAGGATATTTTGGTCCTCCCTGTCTACCTTTTGGTAGATAACTAGAGAAAAGCTGTAAGAAAGGAATAGGAAGAAGCAGGTTTCACTTACTAGATGGTTGCCCATGTGGCTGCCAGCCTAGTTGACCATTTGTTTGTAAAACAGATTCCCTGCTTGCTTCTCCACTAAGGTCCCCATTTGGTTTTCCAGATTCTGAGACACCAGATTCCCCATGAGAAACAGAGAGGAATGTAAACATTCATGCATAAGTGCCTACAACATACAAAATGAGGTGATATTTATCCCCTATAACATTGTTCTCTTGGATGCCCCATTCAGCGCCTAATTCATTTGGGATTACAGAATGAAGTGTATCAAAATGGTATGGCATTATCGTTTACTTCATCATCCTGTAGCATATCCATGGAATCCAGGGGCATGTGTTGGTTTTCCTCACCTTTGTGTAAATTTACATTTGGAAGAATTGGAATTAAACCACTAGGAGACCTTTTCCCACCCCCCACCCTTGAGGAGTACAGTGACACACAGTAACAGTACATGCTTTATTTGCAAATAAGGATCATCTTGAATTTCCGTGTAGGACTAACTTACTAGAATTAGGAAAAAAGAAAAAAAGTAATCAGATGGACTGTTGAGGGACATATACACTTACAGAACCAGTCCCCAGCTCATCCTCTGTGAAAACAAAGGAAGCTTATCTGAATGGACCAGAACTGTAACACTGTGATGACAGAAGTCAGAAAATTTCCTTTGCATTCAGGGCCAGTCCAGACCTCAGAAGCCAGAGGTAGTTTTGTGTTCAGTACAGAGAGAGGGTGACTTAGGTTCACCAGAATCAGCAAGAAGAAATGCAGAGCAAGATGCATTTGAGACTTCTGCAATAATGTAATGCTACCAACTCATTCAGAAAGAAAACCTGTTTGATGAGTAAGGAATCTAGGGCCTTCTGATTCTTGTCCATCATTGAGCATCTGGTATCTCAACAGCCTGGTCATGCTAACAACAAATGACCATATTGTAGTCACTGAATTTGCTGCTCTGATCAGGAATGCAGACAAGACATTCTTGGCAGCTTTGAAGTAAAAAGGGTTCCAGGTGGAATCTCACCCCTGCAATATCAATGAACTTCAAAGTCCACTAAGGTTACCTTGTGTTTATATCAGAGAAGTTGTAACAAAACCCAACGGTATCATCGCCTTTTCCACTGTTACTGCTATCTCGAATGAAGCCCCCATGGGCAGGCAGAGAGTAGAAAGGAAGAGCTCTGGATGTGTTTGAAGAAAATTCTCCTCCGTAGTGAACCTTACAGTAACAAAACAAAAAATAATTTCAGAATGAACTGCTCAAGTCTCCTACCTCACAGGAAGATTGCCTGTATAGACTGGAGAGTCCAGCTGTGCAGGTAGGTGGTTAGTGGTTTGTTTCAAAGACGGTGGGTTACGGTATATTCTGTCATTTAGGAGGAGCTATTTAGGAGGAGTTTTACCATTGCAAGACACTTGAAGTCCAGGAAGTGATGGAGTCTTTGCCTTATTGAGGAACAGCAACACATTTCCAGCATATGCACACCAAACACGCCGTTGCAGGCAAGCCAGCCCTATGAAAAGGTACAGAATTAACCAGTACAGCTCACAGAAGTTCCTCCATGTTCACAGCTCAGGTCCTAACCAGATCATCGGTCTCCCAAGCATTTCTGCTGGAAGACCTGCTGGGATGCACGATGGCTCCCTTGCTGGCAAAGCACTGTTGTCTCTTATCTTCTACCCGTATGGAGGCAGGACACAAATGAGATAACACCTCCCACCTTGAAATCCTCCTGCCTGTAAAGATGACATTACTCTGGGATGATTTTCTACATAGGTAGGTAGGGAGCTTTTTCTAATGAACTTCTCACTTGGTGACTTGATGCCAGGCAGTAGCCACAACAGCATTTCTGTTGCTTTCCTTGTAAATCAACTTTGTTACAATTTCTCTCAGAAATTGATGCAATGGTGAGAGTTGCTAGGCAGAGACTGGATATTGAGTGTTCTGCTAGCTCAGAATTTGGCTATTAGGAAAGAAGATGTACAGGGTTGAAAAGATGAATGATTGTATCTCCTGTCCTGATGAGCTCCTGTCCCTCCTATTACTACACTGCAGCCTTCAAAAACAGTGCGCTGAACTTCCAAAGAAAATGGTTTGAGGCTACACCTAGTTTAGGATCTTAGTTATTCTTTTTACATTTTTATATTTGCCTTCATCAAGGTTCTGAGATTTTCTCTCTAGCCTATGCAATTTAATCAAGGCCATCCTTTTAATGGTTTGTTTGTGTTCTTTTAATTATCTCCTTCACTCTTTACGTATGCATTACTATAGCCGTGAATAAAAGGGATGGTGCTTATCAGCTAGGGCTGAAAGAATGTCTGAAAGGCCAAGCCAGAACAGCAGGAATCAGTATCACTCATAGCTATGTGCCTGAAGCCAGAGGGAGAGGAATTGGCTAAGCTCCAGGGAAAAGCAAAGGGGCAAGAAACGAAGGAGAGAGACAACTCCCTAGTGCTGGATTTACAGTCACATACGATTTTTTAGATATCATGTGTTATATGTATAATGTCATATATATAACCAATGACCATGCAACCTGGTTTTAAGAATTCAGTATCAAGTAGGGCATTTTGCTCTCAAGCTTGTGTTTAAAAAGGAGTTTGCCTTTATGTTTGAGAGCGGGAGGGTGTGAGAATGAAACAGGTGCAAGGAGAGAGTGATTTCGTTTGCCCATATCCTTGGTATTGTTAGGATGAGAAACCATCACAAGCTGTCCCTGAGAGCAACCAGGCTGACTCAGCACAGAGCTGACCGGCTGGCAGCACTCCGCCAGCCAACAAGCAACCAAGTAACTAGAGCTCAGCAGGTATCTGCACGAAGCTGCTGCACACCTTCCCATCCGTAGCTTTCTACCTGCCAAGAGCCATCAGCTGGGAAATATTTCCCACTTCAGAGATGCTAAATAGATTATTATAAACATTGACAAACTCCCCAAATTCAGTGAACACAATTACATTCTCTGCCTGTGGAATATGAAGCTCAAATTGAAGTTTGTTAAACTTGGTTTAAAGGCTATAGTGGACTGCCAAAACCACAGGCCAGTGCCCCAAATTCTCAGTAACCACAGAAAGGACAGTCACTTCATTTTTAGTTAACAGCTTCTCATTTCAGAGTACTTTCCTTCCTCCCCCCGAGTTACCAGGCAGTATGCATGCTTCTTACCCAGTTGTCTACACAATGCAGATGGTTGCCTTTCAGATGCTAGGACCTGCCACTGAAATTCCTGGAGATCTGCCTGCAGCAACTGGAGACCTGGTTATCTGAGTGAGTCCTGTTGGGCTTATAATCAGTGACGGTTTCTAATTGGTCCTGAAATGCCTTTCTCTTTGCCGTGCTTGCATCTGTGTGTTCCTTTCAGCTCCTTGTTTTGAAATGAAGACTTTCTACTTGGTAAAGCCTGTAAGCCAGGAACTAATGAGTGCTGGTGCTACACATCCCTTTTCAGCATTCTGCTATTATTGAACAGGTTATATATGCAAACCCACATCACATTAGCTCTCGAAGACTGGGGGTTTTCTTGCTTCTAAAGAAAGCTGGAGCTAATTAATTTGGACTGGCATCTTCATTTGGTTGTAGGGGTTATCTGAGAGTCTGATGTGAGAGACAGCTGTCTTAAGAATCTTGCAGCTAAAATCAGGTCAGGTTAGTGAATGACAACAACATGCAGGTCCATTTCAGGTCAAAATGTCACCTGCCACCTCTTTTTTTATTATCTCTGGTTTTGAAACATTTCTTTCTCCATGGCATTTGAATACCTGGATTTATACCAGAGCACCTGGCAAACAAAAGGATGATCTCAAGAAAAACATAACCATTTTTGTCTACTATTCATTTGGTACCTGACTCTGTGGGGCAGGGATTCTGTCTTCAGACGGTACTTACCAGAGCAGCATCATGCTTTGTGACAACAGCTAATACAATACATGTTATTTTTCCTTCTAGTCTGACTGACATAAGAACAAACACCAGCATGTCAAGTGCTTTACTAAATCTCTTTATTGATTTCTGGTGCATACACTATAAAAATGTGGTATATTATCAACAGCAGCAACATGGCTTAAGTACAGATATGCTTAGGTACAGGGAACAATTCTAGAAATATTTGCTATACAGACCCTTGTTACTCAGGGTCTATAAATCATTGATATCAGCCTGTTCCAAAGAAATTATAACTGATGGGAACTGAAAATAATATAAAAACAGACAGCAAAATAGTAATTACGGACAAATGCATTTGAACCTGAGGTGGCTCAGTTCCAGTGGAGGACTCTGATTTAAATGAAGCTACAGCATTTTGGGAAAAAACAAAACAAATACAAATATGACCTGAGACAGAAGAAACATATTGTATCTCTGTGAGATGCTCTTCTGGACAAGTAGAACAGAATAATTTTATTCAAGCCAATGCAGGTGATGGGGCTGAGACTTTTCTACTAAACAAGTAGTTTCTTTCACCTTCAATACTCGTTTCATACAAATCCCACTGAAGGCTGTCAGAAGAAAAATCACATCCAACCATGGGCTTCAAAAAAAGTTCAGTGCAACCTTTCACATTCTCTGTTTTACCCACAATTTTTTGCACTTGCACATATGGAATCTAAAAGCCTACCTATGCTGCAAATTATTGCAAAATCAAGTCAGGTGTGAATTAAAAGTAATGTCTCAAACTGAGCCACCTGGTGATGTGTTGTCTGGACAAGATCCAGTTCCAACTTTTGATGCAGCAGCTTAAGCCCATGCCTTGGTGCATACACTGATATAATTGCATGGTTGCTGGTATTATAGGATTAAGCAAATTCCAAATAAAAGTAATAAAATATGTTTTGTCCACATATGGAGAGGTTAAAGGTTTAATGGAGATCCTGAAAGACAGAACTGAAGGGTGGTCAGACTGATGGTATCTTTTCTTTCATAAAAGTTTCTTCAGAAAAAAATAATGCAAAAGTAAATAAGCATTATGTCTTGCTTTGTTGAAGAAGCAGAGCCTTCCTGTGCTGAGTTATCTGGAAATAAAAGAGATAAAAGCTAACAGGAGTATCTCACTGAAGTTCAACCTGCTGTGAGTGTCCTATGAGTAAAGAGAAGGCTCCCATATGCCATGAGGACCATGGCAAGATGTGATGTGCCGCAGGATGGAGGCATGGTCATGCAGATATGATTAGGGAACCACTTAGTGATAGGGGCACTGTTTCTGGCACAGGATGGGACATGGTGTCTTTAGCAGGGTCAGTGACAGCTTCCAGGGAGAGCAACCTGGAAGAGTGATTAAACACAATCTGTAGCTCTACAAGAAGCATTGGGTGTGGATGGGAAGATTTTCTCTGGAGGTTCCTAGTCCAAATCGGACAACTCTTTTGGTTTCCTTTAAATCCTAGACTGAACACCACAGCTGGCCTGTCTCCTGTCACTTCACCAGGTCACTGTCAGTCCTGGCCTGGATAGTGGTTATGGGAATCACCTCTAGCTGCACCCAGACATGTCCTTGTTCCATGTCATGGCAGGCTTGTGGCGTTATTTCACTCCACAGATGGGAGACATTTTCTTGGAATAAAAGCAGCAGAACCAATATCTGCTCTGGCAGGTGGTTCTGCCAAAGCTGCTGTATGCTCCATTAAGCCAAACACGCTCCATTAAGTGCAGCATGCATTGGTGGCAGGGAGCTGGATGTTATCTCTTGTGACTGTGAACTGCTGATTGGTTGAATTTGTGATGGCGACTTTAGCATTTGCTTTGGGATGCTTCCTTGCAGGTCCTCTGATAAATGCAAATGTATTGTACAAAAACACAAACACAGCTAAAAATGGCTTACCCTGTAAATCAGCACGACAGCAGGGTCTCCCTCAGAGGTATTGACATTTCGTCGCCAAGATGATGACAGTGATAAGCAGAATCAGTGCAGTGAAGTACAGGGTGGCAGCAATGTAACACCAGTGTGGGTTCTGCAAGCAGGTCACTGCCAAAGGGACAAGGGATAGGGGTCTCACCACAGGCAGAAACAAGTCAACTTTTGTTCCAAGTAACAAGAATATGCAAAATCATTGTAGCTAGGCCTTCAGCAGGAATCTGTTAACACTGTGTGCTGCATTTGGAACCAAAAGCTTTTTGAAGTTTTTTCAGCTAAATGTACCTGTAGAAGCTACATCTTGCTTTGGAAATTCTTTTCTTAACTAAAACCCAAATGCCTGAAAACTGGAAAGCTGTGGGTCCTAGAATTTTACTTATTAAGTGAAAAAAAAAAGTATAGATTTATATTTGTATATAGGTTTATATGTGTATAAACCTGTATCTATGTATGTTTTCATATAAAATCACATTTTCAGGGTCAGAAGAGCCCTTTCCCTGACCAGTCCTAGTTTTTATCATCATAGCTGTTGAGAAGATGCCTGAAAATGTGACCTCTCAGCTCCTATGGCAGTGCACAACTTTTACCAACACTGCTGTGTCAACACTCCGCCATGCAGTTTGCCTGTGGTGCCCGCACAGTGCTGCCAGTGCTTCTTGCTCTGGAATATACCCTGCTTTTCCCTTGGAGAATGGCTTGCAATCGTCGTGCTATCATGGGTTATTTTTCTGAGGTTACACAACTGAAGACCCCTAAGGTAATCTTGAAGTTCACATTCAGGCTTTAAAAAAAGGTTTTGTATGTTTATATGCTAGAGTAGACACTCTTTTTTCCAGATTATCATCCTTTTTAAGCATAACAAAGAAACATGGTTAATTATTTGTTAAATCCCTGCCTCCATCATTTTCTGCTACAACTGTAATCCTGTCTAGGATCATTGTGTTCTTTTGATCCCCTATTTCTTAATACTTTCCAGGCTGATCTGTATGGTAAACACCACCACACATACCCCAGCTAAACCAGAATTAGAAAAAATGCCAACTTCTGTGTTTTTAAAGAGGTTTCAGTGAAAAATGTGAAGGGAAAGAACTCACCTAGAGCATTTATCCGTATGTATAGCGTATATAGATTTTGATATTCCTTGAATAAAATTCTGAAAATCTGGACATATGGACAGTGTAGGAGAATCAGAGAAAGGAATGGAGCAAGTGAGGACTGGGGTATAAAAAGGCAGCCAACAAACAGGTAGGCAAATGGTGATATATCAAAACTGCATTACTGACAATACTTTTCATGATCTGGTCCAATCCCAGTTTCACTGGCATAAAGTCAGAGGGTATTTAAATGAAGCCAGTAAATTGGTTTTACCTTTTCAATAGCAGGACCAAGATCTCCACTTAGCCTCTTGTCTGCCTGACTGCCACTTTTAATCAGAAGGACTGTCTGAAGCTTTCAGTTTCTTTTTCCTTGTGGTGGTAAAGCCAAAGTAACCCACCAGTGGAAACATTTGTTCTCACTAGCATTTTCTGCAACTAGCATTCTTTCTATAAATATCTTAATTCTTATGTTAAATATATGTATATATAAAAATATCTTAGTTCTTACGTATCACATGAATGCAACATTTGCTTTCCTTCTCACACAGGAAAGTTAAAACTCATATCCAATATATTATTTCACTTTGCAGAACAAAATTTACTTTCAGGGTTGGTTACACAGTTTGAGAAAACAGTTTAATGTTTCTTGAAATTTTCACTTAAGAAAAGACAGACACCATTTATCTGAACTTGTCAAAAAGCTATTCAAAACGTAATCTTTACTTTCTAGCTATCACTTTCTAAAAGTAACTTAGTTTCTGTGCCTGAAATGCTATTGCTGACTATTGTCATTCATTCACCCTAAATGCATTTAGAAATGAAAAACAATACATGGAAATTGTTGCTAAAAAGAATGGAAGAGTTTGCAAGTGCCTCCACTGCAAAATGAATTTTAACCACGTTCTGAGCATCCCTCTGGAGTGGGCAGCAGGGAGAAATGTACTGAAATCACCTGCAGCAAAGACAGAACGTGATACTGTCTCATACCCTGGAAAAGTGTGCTATTTGGCTGCTGAACAGTGGGAAGTTGCTGTGTTTTGTGTAGGTCTAACTCACTAGAGGCACGGAATGGCGGTTTGTCCTGGTCCTCCAATGGACCACACTGCCTGCATGGTGTGTGTTCATTTTCTTCTGTGATCCTTCTGGGACGAACTATCTGGTCCCTTCTCAGAAGAAAGCTGGTTGTATTTCAGAGAATCATTCCTTTCCCATGGTGCAGGTATGGACAGTGCCAAATTTTACTTCCTCGGCCTAGAACTGATCTCCAGGTGCAGCCCCAGTGGACATTCCCATGATCTATGTGAGACCCCCTGCTGTGTTCCCAGAAGCGTATTGCAATGTTTCCTATGCCATACTTTAAAAAACAAAAGGCACTCTGGAAACATGCAACACAGCCTTTAAATTCAAGCATTTCTGAACCAGAACTCCACAACCAAACGAGTCTCATGGGTCCCAAAGGAGGTAAGCGGCCAGGGTTACTCTGTACAGAAGCAGCTGGTTTGCTCCAGCGTAGCTTGCTCTGGGGAGGGTGGACACAAATGCTGTGTCCACACCAGTGGGCCCTGGGGCTACCCTTTATCCCAGGTGCAAGCTGTACTGGTAGCACAAACACATGCCAAAGGCTCACTAGGCTGAGCCCCAGAGGCAGGGACACTGACACTGTGAATCCTCAGAGGCCTAACTGAGGCTGAGACACAAGAAGTTCAGCCTAATGCAGAGCTGGGGGCCTGTGACTTTACCTGCTGACCTTAAAAACACCATCACCAGCAGCCTTCAGGCACCCCCAGGGAAAACCAGCACCAGGGAAAGATTTTGAAGGTCTTTTAATTTGCTTAGATCGTATCAACATCTCTTTGGGCACCTAGTTCTAAGCAACTCTTCCACAATAGAAGATAAAATATAATAGGAAAATGCAAAGTATCCTGCAATATTGCATACTTTTAAGTAGGTAAGTAGTACTTACAGTAGGTAAGATACTACCTGTATGTGTAGTCTTGGGTGTGCTGTCAGGTCTGTCAGATTGCCGATTCACCTTCAGCTCTGTGTATATGGTTGGATCACCTGTAATTACAAAAAGCGCTACAATTAGAGAACCTGCCCAAGGC
This sequence comes from Falco cherrug, assembly GCF_023634085.1. Lineage (NCBI taxonomy): Eukaryota > Metazoa > Chordata > Aves > Falconiformes > Falconidae > Falco > Falco cherrug. The sequence goes on from NC_073701.1 coordinate 9,359,374, forward strand.
CGACCCTTGCCATTCTTATTGGGTCCAGTACCCTGCAGCATCAGACTGTCTCAGAAAATGGGAAGAGCAACAACATGCAAGAGAGGTTGTTTTCATTTTTGGTTTTCTGATAAGACCTGCATGTCGCTGAATGCATGTGCCAAAAAGAAATTACTAGAAGAGTTCATGTAAATAATTGTCCTGCTGTGCAGTGTTCCAAATAAATATAAAAAATGTTAGGCAGTTATTCAATTTTAGAAAATTTGGAAAAAACTCTCTAGGATTTTTTTGGTAGGTTATCACACAGTGAACTATTTTATTATTAATTCTATTTTCTTCTTATTATTCCATATCTTCTACACACATGTATACAGTCTGTCAATCTTTAAGTAGAAGTTAATCAATGGCAACTTTTTTTGGCTAAATTAATTTATTTCTATTTACTTCTCAATAATTTTTTTCCTCCTAGTGAATTCAGATCTTATACTTGGGTACAAACCATGCCCGTTTTCTGCTGTTTCTTCTTTCACAAAGAGGAGCACAGTCCCTATCGGAACAAAGCTATGCATGAGCATAAAGCAGAGACAAGCTATTTTTCAGTCACTTATGAATTAAACATAATTTTTAACAACTCAGAGTAAACCACCAAAAGTAAAACATTACACAAAATGTAAACATACTATTTTAATTTCATCCACAGATTTTTCTTCCTCAAGTTCATTCTTCCAAGTATTTAAATGAAGTTTTAATTAATGGTTGGTAAGCACCACTACAGACAGCACAGATTTTCAGTACAAACGATGAAATTAACTTTCTCTACAGAAAGGGGAAAGGGAAGCATGTCTGTAGTTAATTCTCAACCAGAATAATCGAAAAGCATGTTTTTGGGTGTCCACCCCACCGTTAGTCACAGGAGACAGAGACCTGGGGAGAGAACACTGAACTGAAGACAAGATTTATTTGAATCTATATTATCGCCTTGCTAATTTATGGCCATTTTCACTTGCCAGCAGACTAGGTGCTCTCCTCTCTTACATCAGTGCCCTGGACACATGCTTTCCATGACTAAGAATCATTTGCAAGTGAAGCTTTCCATATTCAATGCAGAGCTGGCACGACCGCTCAAACTGCAGCAGCCTTCATCTCCACTGAGTCCAGGCACCCACTCCTCTGGGCTCAGAAATCCCCATATCACAAACCAAGGCAATGGAGCAGGTCTTTCTCTCACTGTGAACATTTACACTGTTGTAATGAGGTCTAGAAACCACAGGGAACAACTGATCTTACTCCAGTCATTGCTTTCTTGTCTGTTTCTTCCAAGTGTTACTGATTGTGCTCCTTCCTGACTTTTTTCCCCATTTGTCAGCTGTTCATCAGGATAAAGATCTTCCTAGGCCATCCTTGTTCTCAGATACCTGTTTTTAGGTTTTATTTTGCAAAAAAGGCTCCTCTATCCTTACACTTGATCTGACTGCCTTTACACACATAAGGAAGAAATCTTCATCAGATGCTTCTGCCTCAGAACATGCACCTGTTCCCTCTGAAAACTACTTGCCTTCCAAGTGCAAAAGGATTGCCTCTTGCTATGCATGGAGCCCGTGGCAAGCACACCAGTACCTTCTATAGCACTGTCTCACATTAGGCTTTCAAATGTGACATGGAAGAGACCGGGGGCTGCTGGAGGTCTCTCCATTCCATCTCTGGTGGTCAGTGAGCAGAAAACTCTCATATGCCCTGGTAGCCACCAGCATGGTTATGACAGTCATAGTTGCAACCATTAATAAAATAGTTTTCATTGCTTGTTACAAGGTTTTTACAGCTAATGGAGAGCGTAAAAAATGTTGCCAAGGTGGGTATACCCAAAGGTGTGGGATTGCCTGGCAAACTGCATGCTCCCTGCCTTCCTCGCCTCAATGGAGAACTCCCAGTCTGCTGGACTATCAGGAGTGCTTGATCACCATAATGCAGCCTGGGCTGGGAAAGGAACTGGCAACAGGGTATTTAATAGCAACCATTCATTTTCCCAAGAAAGTGGGTGGTTTGCTGAGATTGCCTTGCTTTAACACCAAGAGCTAAGTACTGCTCCCCTTATCTTTGGAGGCCTTGTCTGCACTTGTCTGTTATTATGCATGGATGCTTACACTGGCCATCTGCATGACAGAAGAGAACTGTTTTGCTAACACTGTAAAAGCAGCACGTATTTTGGCTGTTTAGTTCAGTGGCTAGAGGTAAAGCTCAAGGAGGGCAAAGATGATGTTCAGGTACCTGACCTCTATTATGCAGTTGAGCTGCATGACTTAGGCAATGCTTTCGAATTCATACACTTAAAGAAAGGTACACTCAGAAAACGTCTCACTACCCAAAGGGTGTCTACAGGACTATGGGCCAAATCATCATTATTGTACAATCAGAAAAGCTCAGGGGAAGAAGTATTAGTAGGAAGCTGACTGCAGGTTTAGTGAGGTGGTGAACTACTCTATGACGCAGTTAATCCTCCATCTTGTGATATTAAATTCATAAATGAACTGTCAGAGAAGGAGGGAGAGGGAAAGTGAGTGATGGGACATACCTGACTGACCCCAACAGTTTTCAGTAGGTGTGGCAGCAGAAGGAAGAAAGGAAGAAGTATTTTTAGATCATCTGTAACACACCGCCTTGTAGGTTGCCTGCTTTGCATGTTTTGCCTCATTTCCCAGGAGCTACTTACAGCAAACTTGCTCGCTGGTAGCGTATGAAATAGGGTGGGTTTTTTCTTAGGAGAGAAACCAGTTTTTTCTCTGAAGTGCCATGGGGAAGACAAGTAAATGCAAACTTCAGCAGTGCAAAATGTAGGACAAGTCCAGCAATGTGGAGATTAAAAGCTCTATCCACCACATGCAAAAACTCAAGGAAGCAGAAGGGGCCGAAGGGAGAGGAGAAGTGGGGTACAGACGAGCCAGGGGACAGGCATAGTGGCCATGGGGAAGCAGACCAAACTTAGAGCTGTGTAATCAGATTAGACAGCACAAAATGTCTGTAGCTCAAATAAATGCTTAGAGGCAGGGCAGTATGAAACAGCTTTTCTTTGCTAGCCTAGGCTATTCCTGTCTCACAGGAGCAACTTTACCCTTTCCAAATCTTGCTGTATCAATGATCTAATGGAAAACATGCATGGAGCAACAGCAACTGCTTGCTTTGAGCTTTTTCAGGCAGGTGGGTGATAGTCAACTGCTCTGAACTCACTGTAGCGTGGCAAATACCAAGCTTTTGCCTGAAGAAAAGCAATCTTCTAAGGGTGCCAGAGCTGCTGAGATCTGCCTTAGACTTACAAAAAACATCAAATTTAAACCATTTTTAGAACCAAGCATTATTAAATGCCTGTCGTGTTGAATGCAGCATCTTTCTCATGCAGCAGCCAGAGTCAGGGCAGTTAACAGCATCTGGCAGATGAGGACTACCGTTTCCTGCACTCCTGCCCTTAACTATGAAAGCAATGGAGCACATACAGCAATCAAAGATAGAGATTATAAGAATATATAGCACAAATTTATATATATAAGAACACGAAAAAAATTATATAGATAGCTGGCTTTTTCACTAAATCTCATTAGGACACACTGACACTATTAACAGGTGGCAAATTCAAGACTGATTTAAAGTATTTCTTCATGATAAATATTGCAATTGGTCTGTAGAACTCATTGTTTTAGGATGTTGTTAAAGCATTTATTAGGACACCAAAAGAGAAGCAGGATTTACAGAAGTGACAAGAATATGAGAACTGCAACTGAAGAGACTTTTCAAAAAGATTATTGAAAGGGTGAACACTATGCTGTCATACTCCAAAGCATGTGAAAAATATTTTGCCTGAAATTTGATTACTTAATTAGCCTCATAATTGGCCATGAACATTTTTTAGATACTCTCTTTCCAAGCACCTCATACTGGCAATTTCAGCAGTATGTTACTGGGTTAGAGGGCTCTCAGGATAACTTACAACAGCAATTTCTAAGCATAACTCACTGAAGTGTATTAAAAGCTGTGTGAAAGCATTTAAAATTCTAAAATACAACGGGAAATTTAAAGGATAGTCTCAGGTGAGGAAAGAAAAAAAATTAGATGGAACAGACTTCTATGCTCTCAAAGTTTGAAACATTTTGTACAGATGGTTGTACTGGCCACATGTGTGCATCTCCAATAAATACTTATGGGGTAGTTCTACGCTGGGGTACCAAAGATTGTCCTGGCAATACAGCTCTTCTACTGTGACCTGATCACACAATCTAAGGCGTGAACTGAGTTAATACATGAAAGACAAAGACATCATATCTATACAGATGTTTTTAGCAGTGTCCCAAGGAGCGAATCTACAAAACTTACTTTTATAGAATAAAGTTGCTTTGCTAGCGTATTCAGGACACATTTTTCTTTCATACTCTGACCTCTCAACATTATGATTTAAAATAAATTTTCCATGCTTAATTGTCTAATGAAGAACACAGATCTGTCTTTTGATCAGAACCTAAAAAATAAAACTTGATACTTTTGTTTTAAAAACATGCATTACTTCCTACTTACAGCCATTAATGGCTATTTTTTGTGCTTCATTTCTTGAAAACAAATTTTTAAAGTGATGCAGTTTTATAGTTGAAGACATCAGTGGATCATACACAAATTGTAGGACTAACACTTCTCAAAATTATAAAAACCTGTAATGGTGCTTTACTTGTATTTTTCTCAACATAGAAGTTTTAGAAGAGAAAGAATGAGAGAGAAAGAAAGAGAAAGCAAGAAAAGAGAAAGAGAGCAAGAGAGAAAGAAAAGATAAACAGACCTGTAATTTTACAATTTAAAAAAACTTCTGGTGTCTAAGAAAATGAATGAAAATAAAATATAAAATTTAAATGTACTGTGGGAGAGAGAAGTCCATTCAGTGTCATCAGTGCTGTACCTGCCAATGAGTTTCCAGAAATATTTATTAATACTCTCGATGTCTGATCATTAATGTGTTTCAGAAACAGCACATCTCAGCCGTATTACTGAAATCCAGAATGAGATTTTACAGGTAGTTCTTTACTTTTGCTAGAATTCAATATTCCTTCTATTAATAAACATAAATTTGCCAAGCAAATAGATATATAATGAACAGAGGTGGATATTAATAGTTATAAAAATGCTTTGAACATGACTTCACCTTCTTATGATTACTTCAGTTTAAGAAAGAATGGAAGTTTTCAGAATGTGTTACTGAGCAAAGGAAAGGTAAGTAATATTAAAATGACCATTTTTTACCTGTATCTGAAGTTTGAGAAGTGAAATGCACTCTTTCCTTGGCTGATACCTCTGCATAAACAACCTCACTTGCCATTTTGAAAAGATGCTCTCAGATCTGCAATCAAAATGGACTCATTGAAGAAGGAGTACCCCATACTACATCCTCTCTGACCTCCCGCCTCCCGTCGTACCACATTAAATCAAAAGGGTTATTTAGATGTCTGTAAAACGGAAGGAAACTAGATACTTTTTTTTGAGTTTTGAAATGTAAATTCTCACCTTGTAGCTTTTCATAAACACTTCTGAATTCTTAGCCCCTTCTGGAGGTGTATGTTCTTTTAGAAATTGTATAGCTGCGATTTTTATCAACTTTCTCATGGACTGTGACCACACATAATTTTCATTTGGAACCCAAGCTGGTAACATGCTGCGTATGTACATATCCACCTCAAACCAACTGGACATTAAAAAGTATTTCAACAGAAAACTAGATTGCTTTGGTTTGTGATTATCAGATCACTTCCTCTTAAACTTCATTAATTCATAGTTGAAACCAGAAAGCAATGGTGAGGGGAGGAACAGAGGAAACATCTGGCAGTGCTGAAACACCTGATTTCAAGACTTTTGAGAGATTTTTTCTGTATTATTTATTATTTTTTAATTTATTTCACACTGAATAAAATTAATTTTTAAAGTTAGATTTGAAACAAAATGTTGCTATTAGGCTAACTCTTTCTTCTTCAGATTTTCCTAGACAGAAATTTTAAAATTTTTGTTGTTGTTGTTTAATGGTACCTCAAAATGATGCCAAAACTTTGAATTCTTCTCCCAGAGGAATTTCTGCTCTTCAGCCAGCTCTAGACCACACCCTAATCCTTATATCCCAGAGGCATTATTAAACTCAGAATTAAACAGTCTGACCTGTTACTGCTCTGCGTGTTGGTCATCAAATATTCTTATTAAAGGTAGACAACATGGTTCATTTTTTTCCATATAGTAGGGGTGTTAGTTCAAGATGAAGTCAATGGAGTCATTATGGTGGTGATTCAAGAAGTACAATATTTTGCCCTCTTGGGACCAGCCATGGAGAAGGGATGAACACCACTTTGGCTTTTTCATCTTAAATCATTAAACTTTCAAGAATGGGCTGCCACAATCCTAACTGAAAGGCTCTGTATAATGCCCTCTTCTTCCAGGGAAAGGTTTGAGTTGAGGCTTGGTGTTCTTTTGGTGTCTTAGCTGCTAAGGCCAAGCTCTTTATGCAGCCTGGCAAACCATATAATTTGAACAGAAAAGAGGAAAAGTTAAGGCAAAGCATATTGATCTTTTTCTTCTACTGCAGTGACTTGGAGTATGTATAAACTACTCACCCATACCGAAATACTTGCTGAAAACTGTCAAACTCAAACCAGAAAAACAACGATAACTATAGAGATGATTTCCCAGAAAGAGAGAAAGCAAGAAAGAAAAAAAGGCAGAAAAGCAGCCATTTCAGAAAAAAAAAGAAGGAACTGAACATCCCTACATGAGATGTACGTATGTTATGGGGCCAGCATAACAACAGCACTGGGACATAATGAAACTACTTTTTGTTTGAAGGATCTTTAGGAAACTGTTGTACATGTGCCTTAGTAGATATATATGCATTTAATATATGTGTAAATTAAACACATATTCCTGTTTAATGCCATGGTAACACAGAGTACCTTTTTGACATCTTTATTAATAGTGGTGGAGAAGGAGCCCTCACCCCCAGGCCAAGCCTCCAGCTGCCTGCTGGCACTGTAGGCAGGCCTTCACCATCCAAGCACAACCGCTCCGGAGGCATACCCGTGTGTATGCACGCTGTATCTTGGTATAACTGCAGCCCACAAGCAACTCCGGCACTACCAACTCACCCGTGCCATGCACAAACACCGCTGTGCCACCATGCTCCTTATCGGGGTGCTACGCACTGCACGAGACCCCAAGCTCTGCTCAGCGCTCACAGCAAATACGTGACCTCTGCTATGTAATAGCCTAGCACTGTTGCAACATGGGATTCACGCAATAGGATGATCGCAGGTGAGTTTGCATTTGACATTGTGCCATCCTTGAGCAGTCTGTAGGGAATGGAAGAAGTTGCTTGCTAAGGGCATTTTTAGCAGCTCTGACCCATCATGAGCAGCCTAGTTCATATTAATGATTCAGGACAATCTTCCCCCGTAGAGAGGAGGTTTCTGGAAAGGGAGACAAGCACCACCAGCATTATTTTTCAGTTTCATTGACCTGCATTATTTTACATACCTGGGAAAACAAGTGGTGGAGCGGTCACACTCAAAGCACCTAGCCTGGAGCCAGGTCCTTCAGCAGCAGCTCAGGATAGGAGGACATACCTCCCTCTGGTGCCTCCTTCACCTAGTCTGTCCTGTTGGGAGACATTCAGGGCCAATTCCTCTGACCTTTCATGAGAAGATAATACTGTGTAGGTACTGATTTCTCTAACTGGGAAGTAAAAGTAAGTGAACAGCTTAGATTTAGACACATACCCTTAGGCACCTAAACAAGTGAGCAGAAGATCTCAGGATGAAAGCATTTCTGTCCTAAGGAACATAGAATAATAGAATGGTTTGGGTAGGAAGGGACCTTAATGATCATCTATTTCCAAGCCCTGTCGAGCCCCACCATCCTTCCCCTCCTAGTTCCAACACCCTCCCCTTCTCTTAGCAGCCAGGTGACTATTCAGTTGAAAAAGACATTTGCTCTGTGACTTTGTAGGCAAGATATTCTGAGGCATGTTAGCTTCATCAAAATAACATGAGGAAGGGATTTATACTGGCACTTAGGCACTAAACTGTGCCCTCGGTGACAGCGATGTAAAGCTAGACTAAATTTATTTATTGTAGCATCCAAGGCTTTTGAAGACACGTGGGGAAAGGAGAGGAGGCTCTGGAGGCAGAGAGGCCGGTGATGTTTGATCACTGCGTTCCATCCTGTGTACTACTAGTTGCACAGAACTGATAAAATTATTTTGTCAGTGGATTTGGGGAGAGCATTTAAGGATGTACCTGTCACTAGAAGGGTATTTCAAGGTTTGGAAGAGGTCGTTTGCCCTCCTACATTAACCCTTTGCATCTTAATAGCACAAAATAGTCACTAGATGTCTCTACTGCACCATAAAATATATCAGACCGTATATTCCATGGAAACTGAAGAAAATTTTATATGCTTATATAGCCTTTTTTTTTTTTTTAAAGAAAAAGTATGAGTTGCATACAATAACTTGTCAGAGATAGCTAGAGCGTGAAGAAGAAGCCTGGGAGATAAAAAAGGAGTGAATAAGCCGGGTATTGGCTACAAATTCACAAAGCCCAGAGAACTTAGTAAGTTTTTCCTAACCGAGACCAACACAGTAAAGTCTCGTGGAGATCCTGGCATATAACTGCACCCCTCTAACTGAGCTATAAGCTCAAGCAGTTTAAACCAACCCTGATGGGGTGCACAGGAGTGGCGGGGGGAAATGGGGAGTCAGTATTGTGGGCAGATGTGCAAGAGCCACTGCCTATGATTAGCGATGATGGTGGCAAAGTTGTAGGAGGGTGTTAAAGTCCAAAGTAGTTATCTCAAGATCTCTGGCTAAACTAACCATGAGGTGGTGTCGCGTGATATGACTTCAGTGGTGCACAGCAAGCAGTGTGCTGGGAAAATTCAGAGGGAAGAGACATGTAGAGCCAGGCAGCTCTCCCAGGGGCAGCAACCATCCATCCAGACCAGACTGAGCTATTTAATTTCTTGGGTTTCTGAGTATAAGCCTGCTCTTTCCTAGGACCTAAAGCTCTGCTATAACTCATAGTTAAAGTAAATCCCCTGGCTTAGGCTAAAAGAAACAGCTTTCCCCCATCCCCGCCACCCCCCCCCCCCCCCCCCCCCCCCCAAAACAGGTAACAGCAGGATGTTCCTGCTGTGGGGCAGAGTAGGAACTGGATAATCTATGGAAAAACTTTCTTAACCTTTACATAGTTTTTTAGATTTTTTTTTTCCTATGGTTTTGAATCTTTGCCATGGAGAATAAATTCCTATCATTTACATCCAAAACAAGTACATAGCTTATGTATATACATCTCCACGGATATAAGCCACAGTATGACTTTAAGTTTTCAACTTTTGAGCATAAACTGGAGAGCTGACTAGAGCTGAACAAGCAAAACAACAGCCACTGAGAAAGATTTAAAATAGTAATTTTTCCCCCCCTTTTTTTCTTTTAAGCAGTCTGTGTGAGGTGGCAGATGCAAACTTAGTATGCCTGGGAAATAAATCCTATATTTTCAGGAAGTTGCAGGCCCTGCCATCTGATAATTAGCCATAATTTCCCTTAAGAATTACATGTTTTCCTAGAAGGAGAACAGGAAAATACTTCTGTTACTGATTCTGACCAATATATCTCTTAAGAATGCATTGAAAAGTACTGGAAAGTTTTTTAGGCTGTCTGCAACTTGATTTTTGCCTCACACACATACTCAGTGAAAAGACTAAGACCAAGTATGATGCTGTACTGCAACACATTCAGGTAAAAGTTATTGTTTTCAGTTCAGTTTTGATTTCAATAATCAGAGGCAAGAGAAGTGTTCATGCATGGACCTTTCACTCTTTACTGCCTCATCAGCTCCTGTTGATTTTTAGTAAGGATAACAACAGCCCAGGTGTGGAGAGTGTGTTTTGAGTGGATGCCCACTCTGCTTGGGAGACTAGAGACACGGTACTGTTTCCTTCTGTAGTTATCGGGAGAAAGCTTCAGGCAAGATATCCTGTGACAACCTTTTCAAACGTCTAAAAATCTTCCTAAGTGAGTAGAGTACTTTGCATGTATTGCACAGTGCATATCATGAACAGCGCTAATAACAAGGACGTGACACTGGGTTGAATTAATAATCAGCTGCCTTCTGCCAAAATGTGACACAGTATTTTATGCACAGTGTTTATAAAAGCCTTGATTTTAAAGGTTTTATGATGCATTAAAAAAACTCAGAACTGTTGTGAAATCCCACTAGAAGCAGTGGTATTTCAGATAAAATTCCTAGGAAAATATGTTGATGAAATTTTGAATAGACAAACTGAAAGCTCTAATACTGCTGTGTTATTCTTGCAGGAAACATCATAGCAGTTTATTCTTATTCTTACTCTTGTTCTTATTACATGCTGTCTTAGTTTGGATATGGGCTTAAAAAGGAATACTGTTGAATTCTGATCTGTCCCCTGCTCTGCTCACTTAAAGTATCATTTGCAAGCTTGGATAACTTATTTTTTACTGTATAGTTTTGGACAAGTATTATTTGCATATTAAGGAATTAAAAAAGATAAAATTTGTAATTCTAAAATGAATAAACCCCCCTATTGTTTCAGGGATTGCTGTCCATTTATTTCAATCAAAGCCTGAATGGCTTCAATAGCTTAGAAGAAAGCACTTAAGAATGATAGGTATTCCATAAATACCAGCAAGCAAAAGTGAAACTGCTGAGAAAGACAAGTGCTCCTACCGTTCACTCCCTGTAATTTCCTTCCTTTGCTAATGCTGGCCTAGACAGATATATTTCCTGTGATATTTAGAAAAACACGAGCAAAAGTTCCCACAGACCCCTGCTCTTCTCCTGGAGTTCAGCATTGTGCAAAACTTCCAGCTGCTGATTATTTCTTACCAGTTGGGTTTGTTTGTCTGTACCAGTCAGTTCTTTTGAATGAAAATCATCACTTTTCCATCAGTTACAGAATTAGGGATAGCATGAATCCATTGGGAATTGACAACCTTCACAGCATGTCCAAGTGTGGTAAGGAAGCGCAGGGGAATCACAGGGGAATTTCATACTTTGGGAGATGGAAAATGTTATTTGGTGAATGAGGAAACTACTTCTGAAAAGACATGTAATTTAATTGTTATAACAAATCTAATTATGATTGTATTAAGTGATCACAGACAATATGTTGGATTCTGTGCAGATCCTGCAGGGAAAACTGATCTGCCTGCCAAAGAGGTTACTACACAAAAACTTTATAACCTAGAAGACCAAGAAATAATGTACCCATTGACCCCATTTAAATTTTACCAGGAAATATACATAGCAATTATATTTACCCAAGTATTATTTTCAACTTCTGTTTTTGTGGGCTGCTACTCTGACTGAAAGCTTAAAAGGAGACTCTGTTCAGCAATCCACCTGTTGGAATTGCAATTACAAAATCACTGAGAAGTGACTCTGCTCCTCAACTAACTTTGTGTGGGAAGCTCACAACACCGATGCATACTGTGCAAGTTTTCCTTGACAAAAAAAGCTTAAAATGAAGGGAAGTTTATATGGGTTTTAATTTTCTTAAAGCTATTTCAACTAGCTATTAGAAATTAGCTGTAATTTAGCTGCCATGTGAGACTTTTTAATGGGAGCAGGGAAGGTGCAGTCAGTAACCTTGCTCAGCCAAGTGTCCGATCATCAAGGGCAAGTCTAAGGTCAAGCTGGGAAAGCAATGTATCAGTTGAGATGAAATTGGGTCTTGAGCCCCTGGGCTGGACCATGGGAGAAGGGGTCACCTGAAGGGTGACGCTTCAGAGTCAGTCAGGCTTATAATGAATTCACAGACTCTGTCATGGTCCTACACGGGGTTTGTGAATTTCACTGTTAAAAAATGTTCTGTGCCCACCTACAGACAGTAATTAAACATCCGTAAGGAAGCAGGTATAATAAGCTAAACAAAGCAGTCTTGGACCACCACAAACCAAAAGCTGAGGAAGAAGCTCAACAAAAAGCAGAGACCCAAAGCATCATACCGAGTAACTATCCGAAGTATTTACTGGCATATTTACAAGGCAATTTACAGAGACCACAAAATGGACTTCTCACCATGGCTGGCACTTCATGTGACTCTTTCAACTGAACTTTCGAGCTGTGGTGGGAAGTAGGCCCCTGCCCTGGAGTTTGAATCCTGTCCACAATTCCTTACTTGCTTTCTTGGAGAATGACCATGGGAAGCAAAGATATATTGATTACTCTGTTCCAGTTTCTCCTCTCGCCTATTTCTTTCCCTCCAAAGGAGTACGTCTTCTGGATAAATACCAAGTGCATTTATAGTAATACGCTTTCTTCTTCCCATTTCTTTGAAGATCAGTATGCCAGACTCTTCATCTTCCCTGTGAGCTTAACATGGTGTCCTGTTTCTGACTAGAATGTTTTCCTAGCTTAAAATGCCTTTATTCTTGTTCACACTTTTAAACCCAGTAACCACCCTTTCTAATTCACGTACTTTGGGAAGCAGGTATCTGCTGAATCTGAGAGTGACCAGGCAGGAGCCAACCACCTATCTTCCAGGTGAGCCTCTCATGCCCTCACTACCCATTTTCAGGACACCATACCAAGAATTTAAACAGATTAATCCAGGGTCCTCCCATGGACTGTTAAAACTATCCTTGCCCACACAAGTCACTCGATAAAACAGCGGTGCTGGAGTCAATAAAAGCCTTTTTTCCCCCCCCGCGCAAGCAAACAGATAAACACCACAGCACCTCACTTTAAGGTGCCCTAGAACACCTTCCATGCGACGTATCATGTCTCTCCCCTTCTAAATGCAGTTGACTTCCTCAGCTCTCCCAAAATGACAGTCACATATTCAGGGAAGTTTTGGGTAGTGGCAGTCATGTTTCCAGATCAGGCCAGAGTGATAGAGAATAAGTACGTGTAATCTGCTCCACTCTATATGACTTGTAAGACCAGTGCCATTTGCTAGAAGATGTAGTTATTATCTGCCTTCCTGGCTTACAAAGCTCACGCTTATATCCTTGGATATCACATACAGTCCTTGGTTAATGGCTGGACCTGATGATCTCAAAGTTCTTTCCAACCTCAATGATTCTATGAGACCAATCACATTTGAAAACCCCATGAGCTGCGATGGAGAGCTGGGACGCTGCTTGATGCAAGCAAATGTCGATTTATCGTACACAACCACGAGTTTATATGTTTTCAGAAGCTGCGCGCTTTAAACAGAGTGATTCCATTACATACTAGGCAACCCCTGATTGGTGGTTAACTACAAACAAAGGACACTTTAAGTAAGTGTTTACAGTCATCAATTAACAGCAAAGTGTTACCTCTCCTTGGCCCATCCCTTCCTCACTCTCACTCCCCTATCCTCCCTCGGCAGGACTCATCCTGTTAATTGTTACCTGTTCCCACTCATCCTGTTAATTGCTATCTGTTCACACTCCTTGTCCTCCCAGGGTTCATGACCTACAAGCTCGAGCACATTCCCCTCAGCTAACTGATTGCCACCTACGGTCCTGATTTCCAGGCCCCCTCCCGCACCCATGGGAAAAGAAGGGGAGGGAAGTCAAAACACCTTATGAAATTTCACACAGTTACCACAAAGACAAACTGGAAGTTCTCAGAAAAAGATTTACAGAGCTCCAGAGGACCAGATAAAACATCACTGCGTTCACTATGAACTGTGTTTTCAGTAAGACCTTCATGTCCATCCAACAATGCTTTTAGCTGCTTTAAAAAATAAGGCTTTGCATTATTTAAGTGATAATTAGATATAATGATTATTATCATTTATTAAGTGGAGAGTTCTCAATGAAAGTATACATTGCTGTGTTCTTCAGTAGTTTCAACAATGAAACTGTATTACCAAGATGCAACTTTTGTTCTTTGCCACAGCCATTGTATCTTTGTTTCCTCTCGGTACTGCCACTTCTTAACTAATTGCCTCTTTCACATGGAGTCACTATTACTCCCTGTATGCTTCTCCTGGAGAAGTTTAGGTATGATCCTTGCCACAGCACCTCTTGCCCTCATGGACCTCCTACAGCAACCAGACGTCCGTTTTCTGAAATGATGAACTTTCAATATTCTGAATTCCGACTTCTTGTAGAGAAAGGCTCTGTATTTGCACAGCCAGCTGTTCCCTGTTAAGAGTTTGTCTAGGCATTAAACAGATCAATGGTGCAAAGCGAGTCCCTGAGCGAGGAGCACCTTCTCGTAGAGATGAAGGGTGAATCTATACAGACACAGTTTCCGTCATTTGTTGTATTGACATGAAATCTAAAAAGCCAAGAGAAAAATAAAAATTAGAGCAGAACTCTGGTCTAAAAATTAGAAGACTTATTTCTTATTCTTTGTAAAACGGTGTCTTTAAGACGGTGGAGAATGAAGCACAGAACTATTAAAAATGAGCCTCACTTCTCATTGGAAGGATGAGAATTCAGGTGCACATGGAAGACATCGTGATGCTCTGATTCAGCTTCTATTAAAGTAAGCTGCTTTGATCCCCACAGAGATGCACCACAGGTACTTGTACTTCACAGTCTGCAATGTGTTGTAAGTACAAAAGGCACGATTCTCCTGAGCAGGAGAGAGTGAGGATCCCTGCGGGACCCATGGCAGCAGTACTCCAGGCCAGACTGGGGCCCGGCCACCACTTCCCACTGATTTTGCTGAGTCTCTGCAAAGAGAGCCAATCTCTGGGATACAAAGTGGGCAAAAGCAATGCCTTCTGAGACACAACCCCCCAGCCCAGTGACCTTGCAACGTGGTCCCGAGCACCTCAGTTGGTCTTAAGAAGCCCTGTCTGTGCTGGCTGAGTGTTGAATCAATCCTGCAAGACCAACAGGGCAAGGGAATTCAAACAATTTACAATATCTAATGTTGGTAATTCTTCCTAATAAGGCAAATGTTATCCACTCCACTGCACGAAAACAAGTTACTCTAGGCACAACCAAACAGCTGCTACGCAAACACAAGAAAAAGCAGGCAATGATGCCCCTTCTCCACTTCTATGGGGACATAACTTAGTTTTATAGCATACTATTAGCATTTTTACAGCCATAGGACAGCCCTCATTTGGTAAGATATGCCGGTTTATCGACAGTAGAATAGTAACACAGAATAACTTTTTTACTTGGACAAAAAAGCTACTGACTCTCCTCCCACATAGTAAATTTGAAAGAAAACTCACAACTTTGTATCAAATGACTCTCCATTCTCCCAGAAGAATTTGCCTCCTTTCCTGCGCAGCCCAATCCAGAAGTCTGTTATGCGTAGTCGGTACATTATAAAGTTCTAGACAAAATACAGAATAAAATGACATGGCTATTAGATTTTTTTTTTATGATTATATAGCTTCTTATATAAAAACTGCATCACAGAATACACAGTGGTGGACTATTTTTTTTCACAGGTCACTGAGGTTTTACTGCTAAATTTAATGAGATGAAATACTAAAGGAATCCCTAGATCCATTACTAATAGTCAATGAGGTCCCAGCTATTTAGCTGGTAGTCATGCGGAGTGTTACTGACCATCCACCTATACCCTGCCCCACCCTGTAATTAAAAACATCCACATATGTCACCAGAAATACCATACTTACACAATAGCCAGCCAGTACAATGGTTTCACTGTATCACCATGAGAATGGCATTTCAGTACAAGGACGTATATTTAGCAGGGACACAATGCCTGATGTAGCACAGGTTGCCTTGACTCTTATGTCACCATAATTCCTTGGATGTCATGTCTCCATCAAAATCAAGTCACACATTTAAAATCCCCCAACTTCCCAATTTTCGCACTTTCACTCTTGACACTAGTTGTATTCTAAAGTGTGTGAGTTCATTCTGTTTTCCTGTTCCCTATATTTGTGACCATAATGTCAGTTGGGACTACCTAAACCCAAACTCCAGGGCATTCAAGGGCACATACACAGTTTACTGTCTGCAGTACGAATAAAACGAAGTCTTTCTCTATTCTTTCCTTACGATCCTATATTCGTCTCTGAAAACACATTTGCTATAGTGCTATTTTCTTTTGTTTTTCTCAGCCATAAAGAACACCCTGAATTGGTAGGACACCAGAGAAGACTTAAAGAACATAGTAAAAAAAATGGTTTGAAAACAACAAAAACCCACAGGTAGAACCTACTGCACAAAGCAGGTATTTTCAATACCATGGGTCCCTGCATCGTATAACTACAGCCAGTCTCCGCCTTTTGTGGAAACAGAGGGATTGGCTACTTTGCACTGAACCAACAGCACATTTCTGTTCCCTAGTGGGCCACTAAACCATTTGTTATGCTAATGAAAGCTCCTTTTTAAAGAAGTGTGTACTTAAAGGGTTATCGAGAAGATAAAACACATTAATGTCCACTAGTGGTCTGTAAGCTCAAAATTAGTTTAGAGCTGTATTTAGTGTGGAAATTGCTGTTGACTGTACTTTTGGGTACCTGGAGAAGGAATGAACATTAAGAGGATATGAGAGGAGAGAACAGGTGAAATTGCCTGACTTCAAATGGACACGTAAACTGCCAGTTAAATTTAAATCCTCCTTTATTAGTAATGTGGAGTCACAACTCCATTTTTATATTCTTTCAGACTTGACTTTACATTTATACATTGTTTGCCTTTTAAATTTCTGCAATGCATTCTAAGGTAGCAGCAGAATTTCTCAGTGGATTTTAGTGAACAGACCACATCGCACTGAAAAAAGTCCGCAGGTTGTACCGACTGGTGGCAAAGAAGTCTGGCACACATATATATGCTGGGTTTCAAGCTATGCAAGGGAACAAGTGATGGAGTTACAGAAGCTGTTAGGGCAACAGACATAACACTGAATGCTGGACACCTTACCAACTCTTGGTGGCTGTCAATCACTGCAAGGAAAGCGCCATAGCGAGAGCAGGACTCCTGACTGGAATTCCAACTTGCTACAGCTTCTGAATGATAGTAACACTTCTTCTGGTAGTACAGCCAGTCATCAGGGCACGTCTCCAGCTGTGGACCTTCTGTTCAAACGAATAAATGAAAATAATGTTATTTACTCATCGTTACCTATTTAAAATACAATTGTATACAAGTTTACACATTCTAGACCTGCTTCCTCTAGCTTAAAAATATCTGTGACTTGCACTGAATTAAGCAGGAGGTGCGTGAACATAATGCAACTGAAGGATTGTGCTCAGTCTTCAGTTTTCTCCAGTGATACCCAGCTTATGTGGGTGCAGTAATCCCTGATCCCATGCTGGGCATGTGCCAGCAAACAGCCTCCGACAGGAGCAAGTGCAAAGCTCCAGCTACACTGGAGACGTCAGGGGTGGGCACAGCAGGGCAGAAGGCTGTCTTTGACAGAGTACAAACCTAGACACTAGTTACCTACCCTGAAGCAGCTAAAATGTAACCCTAAACAGGGGGCAGCTCAATATACTCAGCTCTAAAAATAACAGGCCAGAGCCAGGTCAAGAAGCCAGTACTGCCTGCTGAACTCTGTCACGCATCAGCATTTTGCTGTGCTGCAGTACAATGAAATCCTGCTGCAAAACTGAAAAATTAAAGTCAGTTTAATGCTATCGGGAACAACTGCCCAAGAACAAACAGACGTGCAATTAGTTTCAATTTCCTTTTCTAGGGGGCCGTAACGGACGGGAGTGGCCCTGACAGGAACGCTGAAAGATCGCGGCAACAATGAGCGCATAGTGACGGCGAGCAGCACTGAATTTCTATTTCCAGGGCTTGTTTTTTATACAAATAGACGCACTCACTTAAGGTAACCCTCATGCACAGCAGAATCACAGAAACAACGATGACAGTTCCTGCAACTGTTCTCCAAAAAGAGAGCGGTACGCATGTATCTAAAAAGCGAAAGAAGTGCACGTTAGGGAGTAAAGCACGTGTAAGAAACAGAAGAGTCCGGTCAAAAAAACAACCCATGCAGAGATAGATGCACGATGTCCGTTAAGGTTACCCCGAGACCCCCGCGTACAGCTGGGCTCCAGCACTTAAAACCCCCCAGGTCAGCAGAGGGATGAAGCTACCGGATCCCCCAGAAGCAGCCCCCGAGGCGCCCGCCCGGAGCAGGGCAGGCGGGGGGCTCCGCGCCCAGCCCGCCCAGCCCGCCCCGCTCCTCCCGGCCACGCTCGCAGCCGCCGTCCCGTCGCGCCCGGCTCACCCGGCCAGTCCTGCCGCCGGGGAGCTGCCGCTGTCCCGAGCGGCTGTTCCTTCCGTATCGCCGCCGCCAGCCCCGCCGAGCTGCAGGCCGCGGGGCAGCCGTCGCCAGGCGGCAACCGGGGCAGCAGCGGGTCGGAGGCGCCGCAGCCGCCGCAGCGCATCGCTGCGCCAGTAGGGCCGAGCGGCGCCTCTCGCCGGGGGATGAAAGAATCCGTCACCAACATCCGAGCGAGCGGAGGGTGTCTTTATTCGGCAGCGCTGGGTGCACGGGGGATCGCTTCACCAAAGTCTTGCACGCCGAGGGGTCTTTTCAGTCCCTGCTTTACTCATAGCTATCCGTTATTTGTCCGGGAAATCATTTACATATTCGCTACAATTCTGAGAAATCATTGACACATCTCGCGCCTGCGCAGTGTCCCTGGGCGTGGTCTCTGCGCAGGCTCCGTCCCTTGGCGTCATGTTTAAAGCCTCCATCTTCGCTGCGTTGCACGTGCAACGGGAATCTGAGACGAAACGTCCCATCTAGCGACAACCGACCCAAGGACTTGGCCGCGTGCGCATCCGCCATGCGGCAGTAAGGGTCCCTGGACATTTCCCGACTTTTAACTAAACGCAGGTGCGTCACCCTGTAGATAAGCGGCACAGCATTCGCTATTCACCGGCCACGGTCATCGCAGGGGTCAACGGGCTCCTCGCTTCCCGCCGGCTGGAGGAAGGGTCGGGGCGCGCGCGGCGGTCCCGGCACGGCGTGAGTAGGGGGCGGGCGGGGCCGCGCGGCGGGGAAGGGGTCGGCGGGCGCGGCAGCCGCAACGGGTCGGGCTGCGGCGGCACCTCCGTGCCCACGGGGCGGCGGCCGGCAGGCGGAGACCCCGTTCGCAGCGCCGGGGAAGGGGCGGGCCGGCTCCCGCGGCGGCTCGGGCCGGTGGGGCCGAGGGGGGGGGGCGATGTACCCGTGCGGGGCGGGCGGGGCCGGGGTGCCCGCGGCCTGGGGGCGAAACTTAGTCGCGGACAGTCAGTGTGGTGCTTTGTGGCTCACTGAGAAGTCGCAGCCGTTAGTTTTTAAGTTTAACGGCCTCCCAGACGTCAGGCCGCGGAGCCTCTGCCTTCAAGCAGCGTTTTGGGGGGGGTGGGGGTGGCTCGCCCGACCCCCCCCCGGCCGCCTCGCTGCGCCCCGCGGAAAGCCGTGGCGGCTCGTGGGCGTTGTCCCGCCTGTGAGCCCCCCCCCGGCGCCAGCCCGCTGCAGCGTCAGGGCGAACGCGCCTGCGCGGCCGGACGGGGCCGTCCGGGCAGCGAGACGGACGAGGCGCCCTGGGGACGTGCTCGGGGCGGTCGGCAGAGGCGCTGGGGGAAGAGCAGCTGGCTGGGGATGGAATTCCAAGCCTTAGTTTCTTTCTCTTCCTGTAGGACGGACCGAGCGCAAGTGGAAGCTGATTCTTAGGAATCAGGCATCAAATTACAGTTACGAATTTGTGGAGTTGAAGCGACCTCTTAGGCATACGCTAATTAAGATAAATAATAACAGTAGTGAAAGTAAAGATGTCGAAGCCTCCAAAGAGGCTTTTGAGGTTTACAACCTTTAAAGAGGTTTTTGGTTCCCCCCGCCCCCCCCCATCATTATGATCTTTATAACCTAATTCATGAAGATGAATTGATGGTTTTGCACTGATGCAGTCATGTTTATAGCTGCGTGTTCTTCTCTGGGTGACTTCTCCCTGTTAAATTTATGTGATTGAAAGTGGGATTTCAGAAAAACGGAGGAAAACATCACTCCCTGGAGCGAGCACAAAAGGGTACAGTGACCTTCCCTCTGCAGACCAGGTTCAGTCTTGCCTGGGAGGTTGCCCTAGCTTTTCACATGCAGATGAAACTACTTTAAGCTAGGTAGTGGTGAAGTTGAAAGCTCTGTGCTTTGTGGCCTTTCCCTCCTGCCTTGATATGCCCCATCCCTTCCCTGTCACCCTGTTCCCCTCTGCTCTGTCCTTCCCTTTGTTCTGTTGCAGTCCTCACTCCCCATTACTCCCCTCCCTGGGGAGGAGGGTATGTACAGTGTATCTGAGGCCCACCTTCTCCTTTTGGTGGGCCTCAGATGTGGTGCACAAGCTCCTCATTTTCGATTTGTTTTCTCATTTCTCCGTCCACGCTGCCCTCATCCCCTCAGGTACAGGCAATGACTAAGGCAGCTTTGGGATTTCTACTGTTTCCACTCATCTATGGACAGCAGGGGAAGAACTCACTAAACATAGCTTCTTTTTTGTTTCCCAGCTGTAGGTGGACACTGAGATCGCCCAGATGACACAAGCATTTCTGGAGGATGCAAAATCCAGTAATGCCAAACAAGATGCCAGTCAAGGCGTGGAAGCTAGTTCATGCGTGTGGAGGACAAGGAGATGCTTTGAAGAGTGGTTCAAGAAGCACAAATATTGCGTGTGTGGTAAGACAGCTTCCTGCAGGAAGCCTGAAGTCTAGTTCCAAGTCTAGTTTCGGGTCCCTGGGAGTTTACTTCTGGTCAAAGCTGTGGTCACAAAAATTAAGATTACTGTTCTGTTTGATCCAAGTGTCAACTGTTCATGTTTGATCCTTTTGTGTCAAAAAGGACATTTTCCCATGTAGTAATGTCTGTATGAAATACTCCTGGACAAGATGTAGAAAGTGAAGCCAAGCCTCATTAGAGAAAGTAGTTTGCAACAGATGAGCTTGCACATCTGCACTGAAATTTGTGCATGAAGGACTGCTTGTGACAAAGAAAAAAGACATTTGATTCAAGACTGCAGCCATGCTACGAACATTAACTTTTAATGTGTGAATTGTGTGAGAATCCTGTTTTCCAAATGTGGGTGTAGCTTGATTGGAGTTAGCATGACCTGCGAGTTCTCAGCCTCCTGAGAGGTTCTTGCTAAATGGTTTGCAGAACATAGAGGAGGTGATAAACTTGGGACTGGAAGACTTAAATTTGCTGTACAGGGATCTGCACATCTGTGGAAAACTTTAGGTTGTATACAAATAAAAAAAAAAGTGACTTAGTTGATAGCTGATCATTTTATCAAACTGTCCGGTACATAAATGTCAATTCAGGGTGCCTTGGTTGACTTTAACAGTGCTTTGATTTACATACTTGGAGCTTAAATGAACGGTTATCCTGCTGCTGTCTCATTTAATACTGAAATACAGACTGAGCCTAAATGCTCATATATACAAAACCTTTAATGATTCTTTTTTTCTGTCTGTTGCCAGTTTTTCTGCTAGTTGTGCTGGTGCTGGTGCTTTCCTTCATCACTAAATGCAGACTTCCATCTGGTAAGCTTTTGGAACATCTTCCATATGAGAGAGATTTCCTCTGATTGCTGACTGGTCCAGGATCACAGCGGTCAAACACACTGATACTAGTACTCTGCAGTGCCTGCAGCGTGACAAAACCTGGGACTTCCATCACTATTTCAGTTGTTTTGATGTTGGTATAAGATGGAATAACCTCCACGCCTCCAGGCAGAATACAAAAGGAGAGAGGATTCTCCCTGCAGATAAAATCCAGATGATACAGCGGTAAACTGTTTCTTTTCCCTGCATTGTTACTGGTCATAAGAGTGTAGTTTCTTGCCTGGCCGTGGTGTACGCATGTCTTGCCTGTGCTTGTCACCAGAAACTTAGCTGATTATACCAGCTAGTGCATGCACTAAAGCTGACATCACATCTTCAGACATAGATTCCAAGCTTATTGTGTGGGCTGCTCATATATGTGGGCTTGAGGGCTCCTTTATTGTCACACTTGGCAGACGACTAGGTAATAGCAGTTGCCTCATCTTCTTCAGAAATAGTCTTTGGGGATCGTTCTGCCTCTTTCTTTTTAAAAAATTCATTTGTGTTACATGCTGTAGCTTTAAGAAGTCAGCCCTACCTCCCGCTGGCACAGTAGAGGCCAGATGTGCACTTGCTGTCCTGTGCAGAACCCTTCTGTAGGAGCAAAGGCTGTGCTGCCTGCGGTACTACCTGAGGTATCCAAGTCACGGCGTGCACGAGTATCTCAATGCAGCCTCCACAGCCTCGTCTGCAAGGGAGCTCTTGAATCTCTGCATTAAATATATCTGTGGGCTGCCCCCTGCAACATGGGTGTAGTAGTGAGGTCCTCTGCACATACATGGAAGCGGGTGGAGGATGATGGTGACATCTGTCCCTGTTGATTTTTCTTTGCTTTTTTAGGCTTTTACTTAAATGGAATCAGTCACATTTTCTTTCAGGGGTTGAGGGCAGTGCTCACAGGTGATTTGCTAAGGGGTCTCCAGCTACTCTCTTTGCTACATGTAATTGATGAGAAAAGAAGAGAGCAGTTCACTTTCTGTAAGCCTCTCTACTCGTGTAACAGCCAGTCACTTTCATTTCAGTATTGGCCATCTCCAGGGTTAAGCAGTGGATAGTTGCCCTTTGGGTGCAGAAGGTCTGAATTCAATCCCAGCAGGATGACTCGGGGAAATATGCTTTATACACTGCATGAGCCTGGGTGTATGATAAAAGACACCATGCTGCACAGAAAAGGTCACTGTAACCATTCAGTAACAATCGGGGCAGGTTATTTTTGTCTGGAAAATAGAAACCAAAGTAGATGGAAATTGATTATCTTCATTGCAAGAAATTAAACGTCACCGAAACAAAACATGCCAGTGAATCCTGTCAGCCCTACAGAGCTGTGACAGAAAGAAGATGGAGAGGGCATCAAAACGCGCTGTTGAACAACTCCAATGAACCATTCTCCAAACCATTATTTCCAAAGTGGTAATAACTTTCACCTCTTCATTAACAGACAATTTTCATTAGCATCATATCAACACCTGATTTACTTACCTTCACATAGATCTGTCAAATGCTTAAGGTCTGATGCAAAATCTGAGCAACTTTTCTTCATGAAATACCTCACCAGTCTTAGATGTTCAGACAACTTCATTTCTTAAAATTAATTTGATCAATAAATTAACCGTGTGAGGTTGATTACCCTATTGTCAGCTTTAAAATGTGTCAAGTATAAATTGTCAATTATCAATACCTCTGATTCTCCGAAATTCAGGAGTGTTTTCCAAACCCTACACTTTCTACTGATTGTAATCATTAGGATTAGGCTGTATCCCCCAACTCCTAATGTTTCTCAGCTGAAGACAGTGCCTGGAAGGCAGGGAAGTTTAGGACCCTTGCCCTTCCTTTGGCTTCTTTTCTAGCATCTAGTGTGGCATTTGCTTTCAGAAAAATCTACATTTTAGGTTGAATTATGCTAATGAATGCTAATATCTTAACAGGTAGAAATTTTGTTCTCTCTTTGCCTTTGTAGGTGCAAAACCTGGGATGTGCCCCAGGGACTGGATAGGTTACAGAGAGAAATGTTATTTCTTCCCAGAGGAGCAAAAAAACTGGACGTCTAGTCAGACCTTCTGTACTGAGCATGGATCCTCGCTAGCTGTTTTTGAAAGCCCGGATGAAATGGTAATGAGGCAAGAACCCAACAACAATACAGACTACAATTTCTGTATCTCCCTCTTTCCTTGACAAAGTTTTTTTTTTTTTTTTTGGCATGCAATGCTTATCCTGTAAGTCTTTGTAAAATCAGTAAGCTGTGTGAATTCAGGTAGTGGGAAGTACTGCTTTGTTACTGTAAGCGGCTAGCTGACTGCAGCAGGTGCAGCAGCAGTGCCTAAACACTCCGCACTGCTTGGTGCCCGCATTTGACTTGAGCGACTATGAAAAGCTCTTGTGTTATGAAGAGTTTGCCTAGTTTTACTTTTCTGTCCTATGGACCTTCACCTTCAAAGCAGGTATGAGTCTGTCCGACATCCAGTACAGACAAATAAATGGATACTTTGGTTTCTATAAGAAACTGAACATTTAAAACCGTTTCTCAGTATAGTGGAAATTACCTGTCTTTATATGCTTGCTTCTTTTTTTAGATACGCCGTAATGTCTCTTAGAGACACATGCTTATACCAGTGGTGGGAATATACCTCTTCTGAAGCTGGTTTTAACATTTTCTCATGCTGTTAAGTTTTAAAAAATATTTTGATTTGCCTGTATTGTGGACCAAGTTGCACTGAGTCTGTGAGTGCTAGTGTCATCTTGCTACTGCATGCTACTAAAACTGTAGTGTGCTTTTGGAGATCTGCTGCCTTTTGAGTATTGTCAATGAGAAATTACTTTCATCAAAAAGTTTTTGGATAAATTGATGTTTGAGCTTTCTTGTTACTGTGATTGTTGAATAGAGGTCAAAAGGCTACTTTTCCGGTTGGCTGGTACATACTAGTGGTGTAGCAGGTACGGAAATGGAGGAAACCTTAGTGAAGTTACACAGATTAAGTCGCATCTGAATTTTACTTGAGCTAATAAATATTTTTGCACCAATAAGAATTTCAACAATGAGAAGGGTGCAGGGCCTAGCTCTTTCGTCATGTATGAGTCCCTTACTGAACGTGGTCTCTCATTTTATCCCGTCGTGAGGCCCCTTTCTTCTACAGTAATTCCAACCACATTTGACAGATCGTCGTCTTTCAACAAGCCCGTTCTGCATTGCTGCCCTGTGAGCGATCACCTCTTAGCAAATTTGTAAATGCCTCTCTTCCTTACACATCTAAAAGCTTCACTTCTAATTCAGTGCCTGTGATACACAGCTGATAACCGGCTAGGCAGAAATTGGTGTTATTTAAACTGCTGCTTAAAAAGCTTACAGCTACAAACTGTAAACACAACTTTATGAAAGAAAAGCACAGGAACACTGACATTGGCTTACTGGGCCAGATCAGTGCTCTATGGTATGTGTTGTCTGGTCTCCAGCGCTGGATAGCATGAGCCGTATCAGAAGAAGATACACCAAAACCTACAGAAATGGCACTGGGACCCTCCTGAGGCAGTTTCTTCTGAACTGTATTGAATTGCAATTGCTAGAGGAGAGTGGAAGCGCATAACGGTGCACTCTTTCCACATCCATTAGAGTCCAGACTGACAACTAATATTTACCTAATTTTTAAGTTCACTGAGTCTAATGATAGATAGCTTGTTGCAGGGAGTTCTGTAATATTAACCCATTGCAAGTGCTGTTCCTGTTGTCCTCCATCATTCTTTGCTGTGTTTGATATAAGTTGCAGGCTTCTGGAGCAGTGAACTGTCTTTTATTCTTTATCTGTAAATCCACAGATAGTAAACCTTTAAAAGTAAGTTACTTAAAACACTAATTGGGAAGGAGAGGCGTTCCCACAGGCCCATCTGAAAGGCAAGAAACACATGTACGTACCAGCCTATTTAGACCAAGCTGCATATATAGAGGTTGATAAACATATATAGACAACTAATACATGGTGGGGGGGTATTTTTGCATGTAGTGAGCAGTAGTAATTTTCTAGGGTATAGAACTGAGTAACTTAACTGAAGTTTATACTGTAATGGTCAATTTAAAGGCAGAATTAGGCTCTTAACTCTCAGTGAAATGCTTATGGGAGTGTTCTAGATGACAAAGTGATGAACTAGTCCTCCTCAAAACTCACAGGAAGAATTTGCTTCTCATTGTGAGACTTCATGATGACAAAAATAAAAAATGCCTTTTTTTTTAAAGCAGGCTTTCACTAAGCTTTTGAAATTTGAAGAGGCCTGGATTGGGTTGCGCAAGATAGGTGAAAGATACTACTGGGAGAACGGTATTGCCTTGGAGATGGACAAGTAAGTTCCTTGTGATTGTTTAATACGTACTTAAGCAAATGTAGTATTAGGGTTTACAGCATAATGTTATTTTTATCAGGATTTTTCTTTTTCCTGTGATTTATAACTGTGACTTTGCAAATTAACTTTTTGCAGTTATTGTCGATCTGACTCCCAACAGCACCAATGTAGGGAAGTCCCTGATTCAAAAGGGGTTTTTTTTGGTAGCTCAGCACATCAAGATAAAGTTATTGAACATCCCTATTTACCTTCATTTATACATATTTTTCAGTACATAATATAGACTTCTCAGTTGTTTTTCAGATCTTCAGAATTTTTGGTTTCCATTGTGATCCTTTGTGCTTGTCTTCCTGAAATACACAGTATCTAGCAAATATGCATACATTTTTTAGGGATGAAAGAGGATGAAGTGACAGGTATGAGGGAGTAATCATCTTCAGATGGGTTAAGCAGCTTTGTAAGAAAAATCCTGTCTGCTTCAGTAAGTTTGTCACAACCTGTAGACAACCCAGATTTCCCCATTTACGTTAGAGAATGTGTGGACTACAACAGCTCTGTGTCAGGCTCATCAAACAGCAGTTCCCCTTGTCTTTGTCACCAGACTGTTTATGACCTCAGTAATTCTAGGC
Organism: Falco cherrug; assembly: GCF_023634085.1. Taxonomy (NCBI): domain Eukaryota; kingdom Metazoa; phylum Chordata; class Aves; order Falconiformes; family Falconidae; genus Falco; species Falco cherrug. Next base: position 9,385,873 of record NC_073701.1, read on the forward strand.
AGGATATATCATGAGCTGTGTTTTGTCTTTCCTCCTGTTATTGTATGATACCTGCTATGGACTGTTCATAGAAACAGAGATTCATGTAACACTGCATGAGCTAAACAGGCTTTTCTAACATGACTTGTCACTCGCCTTGCTTTTTGCAGCAAGGGACCAAAATCAACTGGGAACTACTTCAGCAGAGCTTTTGTTTTAGCGCAGGCTAAAATATTTGACTCGGTAGTAGAAACTGGCTGTTTTCTTCTGTGTTTTTTCAGGTTCCACATACAGAATCACTCCGACTGTGCCTACTTGTATGACTCCGTTATTTCTACATCAGCATGCTCTTTGCCTAGGTACTTCATCTGCGTCAGGCTTCCCTAAAGCGATGACTTAACTATCCATTGATACAGCCTAGTGATGGTACACGTGCTGCACCTATGCTGTCTCAGACCATCAGCCTAAATCGGAGAGAAGAGGATTTGTCCGAGCTTCCAAAACGTGCTTCTAGGTGGCCTTTCCTAGGACAGGAGTGTGCTAGTCCAGTTTACAGATCACCTACAATATTTACCAGTGCTGGCTGACAAAGCTCAGGATTGAGTGGGATTGTTGCTAATCTTCTGATAAGTAAGGATCTCTTTCGTATCCTGCTTCCTCTTAGAACGTGGCCTTGGGGATACACAGCAGCCAGAGACACCAGCCAGCCAGGACACCTCTGATTCTCTGGAAACATGTTTTATACTTTGCTGAACTTTATGCTGTATCACTATCTGCATAGACTTATGCATGCTTATATAGAAAGACTTTCAGTTGAAATTGTGTTCTTTTAATGAAGCTAATGTCCTCAGTTTGCACCCATGCCGGTCCGTGGCCATCGTTGCTGTCAACACTTCCTATGTCTGAATGATGAGAAGTTCCATATTTACCAAAGGAAGCGGCTACAAAGTCTTTCGTATGCCGCCTTTTTTTGTGGGGGCTTTCAAATTAATATTTACCAGGTTTGTCCGTGCTAAAATTTGAGCTTGTGCAAAAAAGCCAAAAGCACCCCCACCCCAATGCAGCGGGGTTATTTGTGACCAGTCTAGTGCACAATACTGAGGAAAAGGGCATATTCAGGGGTTTTTTGTACCCCCTGCAAGCACTACGTGCCCAAAATCTCCTGACACTGGAGACTGCAGTGTTTACACACAAAGTGCAGGAAAAAAAGGTTCTAAGCAGACAGCTGTAGCAGACTGGGACATGAGAGCCGCCACCATTGGTGCCAAAACGGGCAGAGTAACTGCTCAGAGACTAATTTTGTCTTTGAGCAGCAGAGGTATTTATTTCATGCAGCATTGGGGAGCTAGCCTGTTGCAGCACTCAAAACCATCCAGCTGCAACAAGGTCTTTCACTACCTCATACCAGCATACCCTTCATACAGTCCCTCTGCTGCCACCTCATCCAGGGCCTGTGTTCTCTCTCCTCTTGCTTCTTCCTCTCAGCTTCTTCCCTGGCTGCTCTCTCCTCATTGGCTCTCAACCACTTTGCTTAAGCAGCCACAGCTGTACCTTATCCACATGGGCCAACCTGCCACAGCTGTATGTTATCAATGCTGATTAACCCAGCTTCATTCCACTACACTAACTACACTACACTAGCACAAGCCAAACTAGCTCCAAAGTTTTCAGTGAAAAGTTTTCGTGAGAGGTTACAACATCTTTATATACATATTCATTTGGTCGTGACATCTAATCATTCTATTCATAATAGACGGGATCTAGGTGGAGTAAACCTTTCAACTTTCTCTGTTCAACGATTTCCTGACTCATGGTCTCCTTATCTCCTTCAGGCGCCCACCATATCTTTTCTAATTATTCAGAGGACATTCCTTTAACATCATCAGTGGAACCTTTTCTAATTGCATTCCTTTCTCAACACAGAGCATCACCCAGAGCATTGCACCAAACTCATCCTGACCGATCTTTTTAAGACCTTGCTCTGTTTACCATTTGCTAGTGTCCCTTTGCTGAAGCTTCTTAGGCATTGTCAGCACAAGCCCTCGGCTGCTGCATTCCTGGGGGGCGTGTGAAGAGTCTACGTTATCTTCTCTCAGTTGTGCTGTGTTGCAGAAACCTCCAGCAGAAGGGTAGAGCCCATAATTGGGGGCGGTAACTTCACTTGCCTCGGCAACATCTGCCAGAAGTTCTGTTGGAGCCTTCAGTTGGCTGGTTACTGAAGGTACGTCAGCAGAGGGTTGTATGTTTCTCTGCCTCTCACATCTTGCCTGCTAATGATGTTAGTCATGGAATCATAGAAGCATTTAGGTTGGAATGGCCTTACGGTCTTCAAGTCCAGCTGTGAATGATGCGGCAGCCTGGTAAGAAATTCCTGTAAAAAGAGCATTATATAATGGTGCTGAAGGTGGCAGGGTGTGTCACTGAATTACTTTTTGGGGTGCTGTGTGTAGAGACGCTAATCCTGAATCAGGTTCCACTGATGCCAGTTTCACACCCGGGTGCTTCCAGAGCCACCTGCACTAAGGTTATCCCTTGAAAACTGGTGCAAATGAAGTCAGAACTCATACTCTACATTTCAAAAGCTGCTACCTGTCATAACTCGGAATATTTTGCTACAAATGGAATACTAAGAGGAATGTAATGAGCAATTATTCAATTGTATTGAATTGTATCAACAATTCAAAGTACTTGCAATGTGGGAAGCTCCTGGACTGAGTTTCTGGAAAGGGGCTGTTGGAGAGGGGAGGTGGAATAGGAGGCGTAGGACAGTTTGGGGCTTTTCACTGTTGTAAAACTTGACTATGGGATCCTGAGAGAAAAAGGTAACCAAGAACTGTCTTGAATAAATGGAATTTCCGTACAAATCCAGATTTTGTTTTGTGTTTGTCGAGGCTGCACTAAGCTGTTTTCTGTTACCAAAGGCCTTCTCCGTGTTGGCAGTTCACAGGGATCATTTTTATTGTTAAAGGAAAGGTTTGACTTGAGATAAGCAGCTTTCAGGCAGCACAAGCAACTGGCATGCCCATCAGTGATAATTGCACACAGACACTCTCCTTCAACTGCTTCTTCTGAAAGTAGTGTTCAGGACCAGGTGCTGAGGACACACACTACATGTACACAGAAAGCTGCAAAGGGAGGGAGTCCAAGGGTGACTGATAGAGCAACAGTGACACGCTCACGCAAGCCTGTGTTAAATAAACAAGCATCGCAAGAACTGATTCAGACATTTCTGAACGGGGGGGGGGGGAAGGCCTAAATGTCTAGTCCTGTGTGATTGCTTCAAGTTCAGCAGAACTGTAATTTTTCTCATAGGTTCATTTGTAAGTTGCATAAGGACTCATTAAAAAGATCCTTCCTTTCTTGCAAGTATCCCAGTTTCAGCTATTTTCCAGCCATGCACGGTAAACCTAAAAAATGGAAGACACTTCAGAGACGTGCCAATCTCAAAGCCAGCAGTCATTCAAATTAAGGCTTTAGTCTCCAAATCATTTCTATTCAGAGGCCGTTGGACATCAAGATCTTAGGGTTTTTTGCCCACATTTGAATTCTGCCTCTCCAAAATTCTAGATCCTCTTCTATTTGGGGAAAGAGGAATCTCTGCAACATACATTCTGCAGCACCCTTAAACAGCGGGTACAGTATTGTCATTAGAAAGAGTAGTACTGCAGTGGGAGTATACGAATCCAGAGTAACCGAAAGAAATTCTGCTTCCAACAGTTACAGGCAGATGAACAGAGAGCACGATCCACTGCAAAATCACTGGCACTTCCCAAAACCACCAATTTTTCAGGTTAAAGCAGCTCACTGAATAAGTTTATTTCAGCCAGAATCAAAAGTGATGTGCTGCTTGAGACCAGTTTCCAGGAAAGAAATGCCTCTGTCCCCAGAAGGAGGCTATGATCACCATGTGAATTATAAATTCTGGGTACCAAATGGAAGTAAAAGCACTTCCAGAAAAGTATCAATACTTGGACTGGGGAAGAAAACAGAGATAAATACTTCAGTATCCAAGGTTCTTAAGGTGTATTCTATTCCTCTGTTCTGAAGCCTGTATATTCTATATCCTACCTTATAATTTGTATCATAGCTGTGTTTTAAATTTCCGTTCCTGCACTTTCTCTAGTCTGCCTTACCAGAACCTCAAGACCAGCAAGCGTGAAGGCAGAAAAGTGCTTCTGGAAAGTAGGAAGTGAGGTATTATATTTTGGAGATGAGAGGAGACATTAGCAACGTGAGTGGTGGGAAGAGGGAAGGAAAAGCATTGGCTTATGCAGTGCGGTCCAACCAGCCAACAGGTCAGAAGTAGCCTGTAGTAGCAGCTACTTTCTCCTTGAAGAGGACAGAGAACAACTTTTAGATCTATTTCCTTCCATGTCCAGGTAAAAGAAACAGTGGGAATGGAGATAGAGGCCCTATGGTTACAGCCTTGACGTTCAGTCATAGGCTCGTTCAAAGGACTTGCCAGTGCAGTACTCTTGTTGACTTACTGCAGTTATAAACGAAAATCAGGGAAAACAGAGCAGACATGAGGAAAAAGTAATGAATGGTGACGTTTAATTTTCTCTGTATGTTGAGGTGACTGGGAAGCTAATGAAATACAGTCATCTTGGTTTTCTTGTGGCATTAGATGGGCTTGACTTTTCTTGCATTAATAAAAGGGAAAATGACATCTCGGTCATTTTCCCATAATCCACACCCCTGGGAAAGCCCATTAGGGCCAAGGAGGCTGAAGCCATGGAGGTGAACGTCCTGTACAATCTGTGCATATGGAGCTGAGCCTGAGCTGAAGAGAAATGGTCTTCATCAGGGAGATTGAAGTGATGTACACAGACCCCTCCGTGAAACCATCGGTGCCACCCTGTGGTTCAGTGGGCTCTGAAGTGTGAGGAGCAGCAGGGACACCCTGACCAGGGAAAGGGGGCAAAGGAGTCAGCTGGAGGCAGAGTTACGAAACAGGAATGGGAACAGAGTGGGACCTACTATGGCATATAGCAATGGATTTTGCACTGGTAGAGGGTGAGCAGCTGCCCTGCTTAGCCACCTAAAATTTGGGTGGTTCTGAGAGAAAATTAATCCCATGTATTTAGCATGGGATACTGGGTCCTTGGAAGGTCTGGCTTCTCACTACTACTTCCAGAGGAAGCGTAGACATAAAAATTAGACTACATGCCTTTTTTTCTGGCATTTCAGATGTTAAGATAATGTAGCTTTATTGTAGCATCTATGTCTGATGAGCTCCCACTTTCTGAAAAACTGTCCTGTCTCACTGCCATCCTGATAGCAACCACTACATTTAGTTCATCTGCTCATGTTAAATGCAATAATCCTGGTTCTGCTAGCTGAACTGAAAACTCTCTAGAAAGCATGGTTATAGGGATCCACCAGACCTAGAGGTTTTGGGGTTCAGACACTGCAGTGACTGTAGCACCCAGCAATGCTGCACCCAGCTTCTGAGGTTTGATGTTCTCAAACCTGAACAGGGTGAACATCATAGCCCTCCTGACAAGGCAGGTCTCCAGGACTCACAGTCCCTGTCATTCAGAGAGGAGAAAAAGAGGTGGTGAAGTAGAAACTGTCTCCTGTGCAGCACCACGGCCACCAGACAGCTAGGCTGTCCCATTGCATTGCACGATGATGTGGTGGCTGCTGGGGCAGGGCTCTGACAAAAGCAGCTGCAGGAGTGCATGTCCATAGCTCCCCCGCTCTGTGTCACAGCTGTGGGCTATTTACACCCACAGAGACCTTTCTGCCTTCCCTTGTTGACCCCAATAGCCCTGGGGCTCCCTGGAGAGACCCCTGGCAGTGCCCTGGAGGGGGGCATCCCATTTAGTGCAGGAACAGACACACATAGGAGAACTCTGCCTGGGGTCTGGTTCTCCAACTTCCAACCCCCGTGGCAGGGATTCCTGCTTTAATGAAGAAAGCACCAGCTGGAAATACACTGCAGGTTAAAGAACCTGTGCTGACTGTGACATGGTAGGTACTGCAAATGGAAAGAATGAAAAAAAAAAAAAAAAAAAAGAGAGAATAGATGGGTAATTTATCAAGACTATAGACATCTCTAACCCCAGCTCCCAAGGCTTCACCTCTGACTGTACCAATGCATCTTCCAGCCAGCCCTGATGCCGCTGGAAGGCAGTGGATGTGACAGGTGGTGCTCGTCTCAGCCCTGGCAAGGAGAGAATGGAAACTGCCCGCGCTTCCTGCAGCAACCATTTTCTTATTACTCGGGGACTTAACGGTCGCTGAAACCACAGTGGTATTTGCTGGTAGCTCAAATAAGGTCACCTAAAGGCTTCCTCAGACTTTTTTTGCGCTGTTTTTCTTAAAGTCATCCACCTATAAGAGCAAGGCTGCTAAATGTGGACCTATTTCCCAGGACAAAACAGCTTTACAAGATGTTGCTTAGGAAACATAACACATCACTCCAGGCTGCTTTGCAGAAGGCAAAATGAAGATGGAAGTTGCAGAAGCAAGCCAAGGGCAGGGTAAGGGGTTTATGGAAAAAGAGGGTGTCAGCCTCCAGTTTTTTCCTGACATGAACAGATCTGCTCGTGATCATAGTGCTAGCAGACAAGAACAGTTCTGAAGTTGTGAACACAAGGCTACAATAGCATCTGTAACCCGATAAGAGCTGCTCTGGAAACCAGTAATTTGAAAGATTTGCAAAATTTGTTTGCTTTTGTTTTTTGTTCTGACTGTATGAGAGCATCTGCATTCTATTAAAGCACCTTTACTGTCCTTTGAACTGTATCATAAAATCTCTAGGTAGCTTCCTGCTTCTTTGCACAATGTCAATGCTACTTACAGGAATTTTGATCTTCATTTACGTGAAATGTGTTTTGAAGTGGAATTTTGAGAAACGTGGTTTTATTACATGTTGCACTGTAACAATGTTCGCAGCACCATTTAAATAGTTAACAAAAGTAAATGTTATTACATTTCAGAGTTACATGAGTTTATTTTCCCAATGCATCTGAGTGATAGCAAACCACTCAGATCTGCTAAAACCATAGCTGCTTTTAGGCATGTAAAGAGATTTCTCAGACATAAAGCCTGAACATTGCAAAAGGCATCCACCAGTTGTGTAACCAGAAACTTTGAATCTTGTGATTCAGGATTTTTGTAGCATTTTTGTAGTTTATGGGAGACATCAATGACTTCACGGAATATTATTGCATCTAGAACTTGGAGGCAGGACATCAAAATATGATGTCAAAAGGATTTACTCAAAGTGACAGCAGAGCTTGTGATCACCACCTCTTCCCAGCATTGCCAAATAGAATCATAGCACCATTTAGGTTGGAAAAGATCTTTGAGATCATGAAGTCCAACCGTTAACCTGGGACTGCCAAGTCCACCACTAAACCATGTCTCTAAGCACCACATCTACGTGTTTTTTTAAGTAGCTTCAGGGATGGTGATTCCACCACATCCCTGGGCAGCCTGTTCCAATGTTTGACCACCCTTTTAGCGAAGAGATTTTTCCTAATATCCAAGCCAAACCTCCCCTGGCCCAGCTTGAGGACCTTTTTATTTTGTCCTGTTGCTTGTTATCTGGGAGAAGAGACCAACACCCACCTGCTTACAGCCTCCTTTCAGGTAGTTGTAGAGAACAATAAGGTCTCCCCTGAGCCTCCTCTTCCTCAGACTAAACACCCCCAGTTCCCTCAGCTGCTCCTCATAGGAAGACTTGTGCTCCAGACCCTTCACCAGCTCCGTTGCCTGTCTCTGGACACACTCCAGCACCTCAACATCCCTTTTTCAGTGAGGGGCCCAAAACTGGACACAGGATTTGAGTTGCAGACTTACCAGTGCCGAGTACAGGGGGACTGTCACTGCACTGGTCCTGCTGCCACACTGTTTAGGATACAAGCCAACATCTACTGGTCTGAGATACAGCTATAGAAGGCCACCAAAGTGAACACTGTGGCAGAGCTTCCCTCAGTTCCCCTGCACTGTGCTTTAAATTTACTATCTGTGCTGCTGTAGAGGAATTATAGAGGGATGAAGCTGGGTTAATTAACATTGATAATATACAGCTGTGGGCTGGCTTCAGGGGCGGTGGGTTGGCTGGTGTGGATAGTGTGCAGCTGTGGCTGGTTCCTGCTAAGTAGTTAATTAGCTCTGAGGGGTAAGGAGGAGGAGCATGGGGTAAAGAGAGATCTAAAAGAAGCAGAGGGATAAGAGCCTGTGCCCCAAATGTAGGAGAGACAAGGAGGAGCCCTGGGAGAAGAAGGGGGCCTGGATGAGGAGAGGCTGGCTGGAAGAGAAGCACTGGATGAAGAGAGAATCTGGATGCAGCAGAGGCGAGAAGCAGGGTGGACTGGCCTGAAGAGGATGAAGAAACAGCACGGGCAGTAGATGAACTTTTGAAACTTTGTGGGGGATTGGTGGCCGTGCTGGGGCAAGGCACGGGAACTACTTAGAGAAGTTAACCTGGTATGGGATGGTAAAAGCCCTGTTGCAGCTGGGTAGGTTTGATAGTGCTGTGATATGCTGCTTCCTTGCTCAAGGCAAAGACCAGCTGCTCCAAAAGAAAAAAAAACCTCAGCTGTGCCTCTTGCTCCAGGGCTGAGTGTCCCTTTCATAGCTGCACCTTTGTGTCTTCCCTGTCCTTCCTATCACATGACAATGTCATCTCAAACATGCTTCCCACAGAAAGACCGTGAGGTAATCTACCACAGAGCAGAACCGGGCAGTGTAGGTGACCTGAGCTCACTTGCCCAGTGTGGACACACCAAGTCTGCTTTGGGCTTCAGGCTATTCACAAATCCTGGCAGCCCAGCTACCACAGGGGGTCTGTTCTTAGTTCCCAACATAGTCACAAAGAAAATGTGTAGTCTGATGAGGAAAATATGAGAAACATCTATCCATCCTGCTTGCACTTTGTCCAAATCTAGACCTGAAGAAGCTTTGCTCAGGTGCTGAGGCTTCTTTCTTTTTCTGTAGGCTTGTCAACTGTACAAAGCATCACAGGTGATGTGTGAGGCTCCCTTTCTTCAAAACTATCAAGGACAGAGGCATACCAGACTGTGGCCTTAGTTCCCCAGAATCACGTTAGGAATCTCACCTCCCCGGATGGAAAGAAATACAGAGACTTAACAGTCTGCAGTCAGTGTTTAGGACAGGGAAGCGATTAACTTACCAGGAGTCACATCCCATCAGTGATGCGATGCTTCAGATCTCTGTGCAAGCACAGGAATGGTGCATCTGCACATTGTGTTAACTGTTGCCAAAACCAGAAGAAATGCTTTACTCTTCAAAGAAACCTGCAGTGCAGGATGATAGCATTAAAATGACAACACTGAGACTGGCTTTGTCTTACAGGAGGCCTGGTGCAAATTTGATTCCATCAAAAGCAATTAAGTGAGGCATAAATTCAGCATAGGCAATGTGTTCTCAGAGAACTGACAACTTATGCATACTGCCAGTGGTGCTGTGAAGGAAATTCTTATTTTAAACATTCTTTTCATTTTCCTGAAGTTGAATTGGTCAAATCTAGAAGCACTTATTACCCACCCTCAGGTATTTCTTAATATAATTGCTGAATTTCAAAGACTAGGTGCACACATTATAAGGCCATAAACAAATACACAAATTATATTTATAATGGAAAATTACTGTAAACGTCAGCAGAGGCCTCGTGAATTCCTGTGTGAAGCTTTATTCTGTGTGTTAACCACAGTAACACGCATGCTGGGGAACTTGCTTGTGTTTGTGGCAGTAATATGAAAAGATAAAACACTTGTCTGAAACTTCAGCTAATGACCAAAGCTAATTGAATTAGAAAGGGAAAAGGGTAATTTTGGAAGTATCCATGGAAAGTTTCCTTTCTAAAAAATTTAGTTCCCAACCAGCTCTGTTAGCCATATTTCTGAATACTTTTGAATAGGATCAATCTCTTAGGCCCTGATTTGATAAGACAATTAATGAAATATAAAGCTTTATGCAGCAAACTTGTTAAGGAGCAAACCTTGGGCTTGCTGAGAATTTCTGTGCTGGGAAAATTTCTTCTTCAATGAAATGACAATATGTTGTAGTGACATTTTAGTGTGTGACCAAATATCATTGATTGAGCATTTCTATTCTGTCATTTGTCATTTGGTAATTTTGGTAATAAATGAAGCAGCATTTTAATTCCAGGCCGATGTAACTTCTACTGGCTGCCTATACTAGAGGCTGACGTGCAGAGAGATCAGAGCTGACAACACTCAGGGAAAGATCTTCATAAATTCATGGAGGAGCTGTATGGAAAGGGATAGAGCTTGAAGCATTTGTTTCTCTTACAAAAAACTATGAAAATGTACAAAAGTATAAAAAGAATACTAGCCAGTGTTGAGAAATTTGCACATGAAAAATAGCAAAATTTAGAATTAAGCTTGCCCTCAAAGTCTTAATGCAGATCTTTTTGGTGTAAGTGTACTTTTACATAACTACACACTGTGTTCTGCATGCTGAATAAACAGTGCAGGTAAATATCCTCCCTTAATTTCTTTCTGAAAAAACTTTGACTGGATATATTGGCTCATTACACAGAAATACTATTCTGAGCTACTGTAAACCTAATAATAAAAACCTCATTAAAATTTATTTTCAGATAATACAAAAAGCTAAGCAAATAGAGACATCTTGCTGAGAATATGAAGTCTAATCAGCCTAAGCCTATTTGCAACATAACAGGATATATTTTTTTTCTTAGTATACTATGCAACATGTCCATTTGTTTACTCATCCTTTTAGATATAATGGCAACACTGACCTTGAGCATATTGCTGTTTTGCTAAGAGCTGCAATGGTAGAGCTCAATCAGCTCACAACCTTCTGATGAAGAAGAAACATTCTGATGAAGAAAAAATTTTTTTCATCATCACTGCTGAAGTTTCATTGATACAAATCAAGAATTCATTAGCATCCCAGTGTCAAAGTAGTTTGCTGCTCAGTTTGATGTCAAAAAATATCTGCTTGATCTCTCTAGACACTCTCTGGGAGCTGCAGTCTCGCAACTCATGTCCTTGCTCTCCCTTGGCTGATATTTGTCTCTCCAGTTTCAGATTGATCCCCTTGGCTGCAGCCTGCCATTGCTCTTTATGGAAGTCCTATAACCATGGAAAATTTGAGAAAAAGCATTAGGTAGCTCTTGAAACTAGCTGTGTTTTACATTTTTTTTTTTGTTAAAAAAATTTAACGGTGTGATAAAGGGAAAAAGAAAGGGCTGAGAAGGCAGACAAGAAGCCATGAAGACTCAGAAGATTGTTACAGCATTTAGTAAGAAAAGCAGATTAATATAATTAATACAATGGATACAATGAATATAATTAATATAATATCTATATTAAACAGCTGCAGTGTTATGCAAACTAATTCAAACTAATTTAATCAACTCTTTATTTGGAAAGAAGGCTTAAATTAATACTCTGCCCTGACAGACAGTATTCAATTCTGTTTTCATATGTACTTTCCCTGCAAGAAAGAAAGGATTTTAAAATCAGATTCTTCTTTTGCAAGTAGAATGCATTAAGGAAAGCAGGTAATTGGTAATGTGTAAAAAATCGTGTCCTTTCATTATAGGAAAAAAATAAATATCCTGTATTAAGAGCTGTGAATTCAAGAACGCCTTACAGAAAGTCAGTACCTTCAAGTGTATGCACAAAAAAAGGTAGTTCAAGACAAAAAGTATAATTGTAACGCCAAAGGTCTGGACTGGGAGATTGTTTCATTGTTTTCCTGGTGGAGACTAAAATACCATTAGAGCAGCTCTATAATTTTCCATTTTAGAAGATGGTTTATGCGGTGGGTTTTGAACCCTTTTGCAAATGGACAATATGAGACAGAAAACTGAAAGCTGATAAAATGTCTATTTTTATGGTGAAGCTGTTTTAGACTATTGGAAGAAGTGTCCTCTTTTCAAGTCAAAACTGACCACCACTGAAATCTCATGCTATGGAGATTTTCAGAGAGTAAATGAACTTTAGGAGTTTAGAATTACTCTTCAAGGAATACCTTGGATGTGTGAGACATGATTTCCCTCTAAATGTCTTTCACTAGTAAACATATTTAGGCACATGACGACAAATTAATTTCTTTATTTGAGTTTGGGGTTTTGGGTGAGGTTTTTCCAGTATAAAGATCAAATTTACTGATGGGAAATACTCCAGATCTCCTTTGAGACCTTTACAAACTAGACTCACCTGACACCAGGAAATTCCTAAGCAAGTGGCACACTACTCTTAGCCACTTGGCTGTCTGCTTGCTGAATTCTTTTAGAGGTCTTGGATGAATAACATCTGACCTTACCCATTTGGGTCTATTGATTCTGCAGTTTGTTTCATAACCTCTTGCACTGACCCTCTGAATTGAGACACCCCCTCACATGTCACCCATGAAGAAGATTCGAGTATGGAAACCTCCCCAAGTTCCTCCACAGCAAACATGCATGCAAAAAGGCACTGATTTCCCCCCCCCCCCCCCCCCCGTGTGCCCTTCTTTATAAGCTGATCGTCTATTGCCTTACAGACCTTTTCATATGATCCCTGCTCCTGAAGAAGGGGATGTTCATTATTTTTATGTTTCTTGCGAACTGCTCCTCAGTCTCCTTCTTGTTTTGCTTTATTGTGTTTTCATATTCAATGTATAGAATTTATGGTCCTCTCTTTCTACTTCATTTCAACCCCTACCTTTCTGTAGGTTGTCTTGTTGCTGTTCATAGCCTTTTTTGCCTGGTTGTTTAGCTCTGCCAGCATCCTCTGGATCTATCATCTCAGTAAAAGGAATATAAATATACTTCTAAAATAAAGAAAAAACCCCAAGTGTTTTTGACTTGGATTCAAAACACTGTTGCCAAGAAAGGATGCCTATTTGCCTTTCCCAGAATTCAGTTTAAAAGCTCATGTTTTTGGTTAGAAGCATATATTGGACTTCACAAAAGAAAAGGAAATGATATAGCGTTTTATATATGCATGTAAGTGGCTTTGAAGTTTTCTTTCTGCCGAAATAAAATGTGCAGTGTGAGGTCTGTTTGAGAAGCAAGAAGCAGGATGAAAGAAAGATGAAGCCAGTTCTCTGAGCAGGCAAAAAAATGTGGAACTAGGTTTGTGATCTTGTAAAAAACCATGCACATTAACTGTAAGTACACCCGTAACTCAAAAAATTCCATGTGGACACTTGTATTTAAATATAAACATGCCTACATTTTCCTGGACTGCTCCCCTGGCTTGGTGTTTGGGGCCAAGTTACACACTTCATCCTTGTGTTGAGACAGCACTCTACTTTTTCCACGCTTGTGACTGTCACTTACCTTCATTCCTGTAAGTTGAATAATGAATCTTCCATTCATTAGTATCAGGTTCTACTGTCAACCTGTGAACAACCTTGAGCTTAACTTAACTTACTAACTTATTTAATAAACAGCTTTGTGTTTTTCCCTCCAGCCTCAGCCACAGTTGGGAAACACTGCCTGTAAATATCTTACTCCTTGACTTCCCTCTGGTACTTTCCCAAAGCTACCCCCTGCTAGTGTGGAGCTAAAACCTCAGTAAGAACTTAAAATATAGCTAAGAGATCACCACCCATCAGGCACAGCATTGTTAGTTTACCCTTCTTGTGTACTCCATGCTCCTCCATTTTCCTTCTGTATCCATCTTTTTGGCATATCTTTGTAGAAGCAGCTAATAAGCTTTGACACGGTAAAAATCACCATCTTTTCACACAATTGTATGGTACTCTCTGTGCCAGGATGGTGTTGCTGCAGTACACAAGATCAAGATTAATAATAACATCATCCTTTGTAGACTGATGTCAAAACCCCAGATCCTTGAAAACACTGCAATAAGAAAAGCTGCTCAAAGAGCAGCTGCTACATAGTTTTGCTGCCACATAGGATTTAGTATGTCTTTTAATTGGCTGTATCATTACTGGATGCGTCGATTACTCGCTTAATTTGAGGTGAGTGGTGGTGTGTTATTCTTTTTAGCCTGAAATGCTGTTTTTCCTTTCCCTGGATGAGCTTTCTGTGATCTTCATGTGTAGATATACTAATATATTTTCACTTCTACTACAAACTTTTAAAAAATAATTTGAGAGTGTAAAGAGTATTTAGGACAAGTGAAACAAAAGACTATAACATTCAAGCAGTTTATTTACCAGACTCATGACTTTTTAAAACTGGTTTGTATTCATGCAGAAGGATAATCCACCTAGGAATCAGTATCTGTCATTATTCCCATGGGTGAGCTTGTGTGAATCTTTTGAAGAGCTTCCTGAGACAACCACAGGATCCACTGCCTTTGATTTGCTAGAGCTTTATGCAGCTTAGCAAATAGACACAAGAAAGAAGAAAAATCAATCAAAAATAATACAGACTGGTAAGATGATTGTGGTGGGTTGACTTTGGCTGGCTGCCAGATGCCCACCCAGCCGCTCTCTCATTCCCGCTCCTCCACAGGACAACGGAGAAAATAAGACAAAAAAGCAGGTGGGTCACAGTAAAGGCAGAGAGATCACTTACCAGCCACCACCATGGGCAAAACAGATTTGACTTTGGGAAAGTTAATTATTTATTCCAATTTAAAATAGATTTGGATAGAGAGAAATGAAGATAAAAAGATCAAAACAAGACCTTCCTCCTACTCCCTCTTCCCAGGCTCAGCTTCACTGTTTTATTCCTGACTTCACGACCCTCATCACCTTGAGCACCTTGATCACACGACTACCTTGAGCAGCGCAGGGGAAGGGGGGCTGTGAGGTCAGTCCGTAACAGCTCCTCTTTGCTGCTTCTTCCTCTTCACAGTGTTCCCCTGCCCCAGTGCTGGTTCTCCGTGGGCCGCAGGCCTTCAGGATAAACCTGCTGCAGTGTGGGTCCTGTAAGTCCCATGTGTCCACTCTGGGGATGGATGCAGAACAGTGTAAGTGTGTTAAGTGAAGCAAGGCTTGTTTGGAGTTGTCTTTTATTTGACCAGCTGTTGCACCAGGTTAACTTAAAAGCTGTAGCTCAGAGCATGTAAATCAGTCCAGAGCGTTAAAAACTCCATATTCAAACTCTGCCTTCCAAGTGCCTGCTGAGAAAACGATTCAGAAAGCTGGTAACACTGCAAGGGTTTGCCTGCACCAGGTACAGGAGAGTTATTAAGCACTGTGATGCTGCATAGTAAATACTACCACCTTGTAGGAACAGAATATAATTGTTGGTCACTGTTGCAGTTTAACCCCAGTCAGCAACTAAGTACCACTCAGCCCCTTGCTCACTCCACCCCTCCACTCCCAATGGGATGGGGAGGAGAACTGGAAAAAGGTAAAACCCATGGGCTGAGATAAGAACAGTTTAATAATTAAAATAAAGTAATAACAACACCAACAAATAACTGTAATGAAGAGGAGAGGGAAAGAGAGAATAAAAGCCAAGGAAAAAAACCCACAAGTGATACAGAATACAGCTGCCCACCACCCACTGACTGATGCCCAGCCAGTCCCTGAGCAGCTATGGGCAGTCTCTGGCCAGCTCCCCCCAGTCTATACACTGAGCATGACGTTTTATGGTATGGAATATCTCCTTGGCTAGTTCAGGTCAGCTGTCCTGGCTCTGCTCCCTCCCAGCTTCATGTCCACCTGCTCACTGGCAGAGCATGTGAAACTGAAAAGTCCTTGACTTGGAGTAAACACTACTCAGCAACAACCAAAACGTCAGAGTGTTATCAACATTATTCTCACAGCAGATCCAAAACACAGCACTGTACCAGCTACTAAGAAGAAAATCAACTTTATCCCAGCCAAAATCAGGTCACCCAGCACCTTTTGTTTTATACTGATCCATCAGCCTCAAGTAGTATGTTTATGTTTGAAATACTTCTCTTGGAGTTCAGGTTTTTTTTGCTGTATGTGGTTGTACTGCATACAGCTTGAGCCTGGCTTCCAGGTACTAGCTGCAATATAAAATCCCAGGTAAAGTCACTTTGGTTTTCAAGCTTAAATGAACATTCCTAATAACCAGAGAGGTTTTGTTTAAGAAACCAATAAATAATTTCTGTATAGTGCTCTGGATGTGTTTATATTCCTCCAAACAGGTGTTTAGGACACTAGGTATTTAATTGCATGCTACAGCTAATGACACGATAGTCTATGTATCCCATGATGTATCACCACTAGACACTATACAGACACATTAAAGGTGAAGTCCTGACCCAAAGAAAGCCTTGGTGAAACCCAGTGAATTTGACAGGAGACAGAAGTCATTATAACCATTTCAGAGAAAAAAACCTTCAACATTCTACTGAATCTTCATTTTTCAGAAAGAAATATTGCAGACTAGCACTTAAAAGATCACCGAGAACTTGCTAGAATCCCCAGCTTCATTTTTTTGGAAAAGACCTTGCACAGTATTTTTAAAAGTAAGTGACTCTCTGCTGACAGAAAAAGCCCAGGCTTGTCCTTTTGAAGTGCAACAGGAATGTTGCAGACGGCAAAGTTTGAATAGATCTGCATCAGTAGTTCCATGCCACAAAAGTCTCCATTTAAAGAAAGGCATCATGTTGCTCAAATCAATGAACAGTGGCTCAAACGGACAGGCACAAAGCCGAACCAAGGATCAATACATGTATTTAAATGCCCTTTGCAGCTATTTACTGAGACATAGGCACACAATCTTCTTTTGCTAAAGCAAGAAGTTCCCAGCATTTGAGAAACACATGAAGTTGACACAGTTGATTTTAATGTAAGGTAAATGAGAAAAATCCATCAATCCCGTGAAATGGGCTAGAGGGGCTCAAATCTGTTCTCTCACATGCAGGAGTGTGTGTGCATTGAAAGACTGGATGTGAGGACCGTGATATTGCATTGGAGAAAACACAGTGTTAGGAGAGTTCGTCAGAGAGAGATGGAGGAAGTGAAAAAGAAGAGAAAAAGAGTTTGCTTCTCTGTGCAGTTTGTACTGTTAAGTTCCTTCTCACAGTCCTGCTACTGTGTGGCTTCAGCTAAAAGCACAAATGGTCATCCACTGTCCCCTTCCTGTTTACCACGCGTACTTGAAGCATTTCCTAGCCTGCTGTGACACTTAGATTCAAATAGGAAGAAGTGCTAAAAACCCCTTGAGATGGAGAATGAAGATGGTTACACAGAACTTCATTTCAAAACAAAGAAGAAAAGCCCCAATGCAGGTGAGCATTTAAGTGTTTATGGTCAGCCTTCAGACTGGTTCTGTAAATAACAAATCTCATCTTTGAGTTATCATAAAAAAACCCCAGTCTGCCAAAATTTTAGCTGGTGCTACGGAAGTTGCCAATGATATATGGCAGTATACAGAGAAATATGATGGATAGTAGATAAAATGCAGTACTAATAGTACCAGGAGGCTTGGCGTACTCATGCTGACAGTGCCAGTACAAAACGGAGACTGGGAGACAAGTGTATGAGGAAAACATGAGGCAGTAGCTGGCAGCAAGTTTGACAGTGGTCTCAGCTCATTAGCCATTGAAGTTTTCTCTGGGGTTGGGGTTTTGTTTGTTTGTTTGGTTGGTTGGGGTTTTTTTGCTTGGTTTTGTTTTCAGGAATCACAGCTAAAAATAATTTCAGAATAATTTAAATGAAAACTGTAAGACAGGAATTTACTGTCCAGTAATCATCTTCAATGGCTTCTGGGGATTTTGTCAAAAGTGTCAGGACCATCAGCGGAGACAGTACAAAGATACATGGTGGAGCTCACCTTTGCTAACCTTTATTTCTTTTGTGTCCCAAGTAAGAGCTTCTCAGACCGTAAATACCAAGTCCTCAGAGAAATTAGACATCCAGTTTCTAAACAGTTAATTAGCTATGATGATTGGTTCCTGAGAAGTCCTGGCTAAGTTTTATGTAAGAACAATTTTGAGTAGAAGAAAAGTAAAAGCCAACCTCAGTTACTCAGTATGGCAGGATAAGTTGTGTTTTACTGATGTAAATTGCACCAGTTTGTCTATTATTACAACTTACCCGAAAGTGTGTTCCCAACTGCAGTAAAGGTACAGAACCAGCAAAATTGAGAAAAAAAATGAGAAAACTGATCATAAAAGCTAATATTTAACTAAGACCTTTCACTGGTCTTTAAAATGCTTGTCAACATGCACAAAACTTAGCTGTAATAGAGTAAATTGAATATCTCCATTTCAAAGAAGCAGAAAGTCAGACAAAGCAGATGTGGCACATAGAATAGTATGGGACCACAAACACGCAGCGCACACAGCGGCAATGCCAGGTTTAAAATGCTTTATCTTCATCTACCTGCATGGCTGGGTAGCGCGACATGACAGGGCAGCAGAAAGACTTCGGGTAAGTGACTGCGGAGAGCAGTGCTTCCGTTCAGCTTGTCAAACAGCGGGCTGCAAGCTGGGTCTCTGCTTGCAGTGCAGGGTGTGAGCTAGCTTTAGACCAGGCACAGGCTAGTCGTGGTAGCATGATACACATACAGAATACAGAAGTATATCTGCTGGAGTTGCAATGCCTTGTTGGCATAACCTAGTGCAATATCTGTGGCAGTTCATGTAGCACAAAAGGAAGAGCACAACGCAGAGCTCCTCTTCTCCCCTGCAGTCCCATCCCATCTTGCCAGTGGTGCAAGCTGCAGAGCTGTCTTGAGGAGCTGGGCAGGTGCTGAGCTGTTAGCCCATGCTGTGTAGTCAGTGCTGCGGTATGGCTGCTACCAGAGCTCACCCTGGCTAGCTGAGCACCGGGCTGAGCATTTAAACAAGTCCCTGTTACTCCTTCGCCTGCTGGCTAGCCATTGTGCAAGCCTTGGCAGAGTTAAGATCAGACCCCAGATATCTTAATCGCCTTTTTTATGTCAAAATCATTGCTTAGCACCCAAAGGAAGAAGGAAAATGCACACAGATGCCTAATCGTAGTATTTTGCATAGCTAGTGAAAAGTACTGCATTCTGTTTACATATATTTGCCACCTAAATAGGGTGGAAATAAAAAACTTGGGGATTAGCTGTTTATTTAAAGATGACTAGTCACAGATACAGCATTTGCCAAGTACGATTGAGTAGACAAATGAGGAAAAAAGATGTTTTACCTCTGTGCAAAAATGATGACAGCTAGAAATGAGACATGAAGTGAAAGTGTTAGTGGAAATGAGTTTATCCTGTAGCACAAAGTTCAACTCATTCCATGATTTGAAACACTGCTCCATGCATTACATTTTTGAAGCAAGTTTAAAAGCAGAGAAATTTTCAAACAGCTGATTCGCATGTGATCTGGGCCACCAGCATATGAAGCATAATGGCTCTTAAAGGATTCTTCCACGGGGTACTTCATGATCTTATTTATTAGTTTGAGAACAAGCTCTCTACAACGTACAGCATTTTGGCATCCTTTTTTCTCTTCTGAAAATGGCCATTTCCATGAAACAGAAAGTCATCCTTGTGTTATTTTCTGACTTTATTCCTGGACCCTAACTCATGGAAGGTTTGCATGTAAAATCTTTTTTCCCCCATGAAGTTAAGTTTGGACAAAGAGAACGGTGTGTTATGCCTTGGTCTTTCTAGAAGAACATTCACAAAGTATTTCCTGCAAACACTAATGTTAGAAAACTAGGAAGAAAAAAATAACATGAGATTTCCCACATAGTTGGGAAACTTCTAACTGTTCTCCCTGCTCAAAGGACTCCTTTCAGGTACCACAGAACATCTTTTATGCCTTTGTTATTTTAAAGGACTTTGCTGTACGGCAGTCTATGTTAACTATATTACTAGCTCTTCCAAACGCATGCTGGTAATCTGCTGGAATGAGTCCAGCGGAGGGCTCCCAAAATAGCGAGTGAGCTGAAGAAGTGACACAGGAGAGGCTGAGACATTGGCTTTGTGCAGCTCTGAGAAGGCTGAAGGGAGTTTTGCCTTTCTCTTTAACTACCAAATGGGACAGCATAGAGAAGACAGAACCAAACTCTTCTTAAAGATGCACGTTGAAAGTGACAAATTGAAACATGGCAAATTACAATTTGATACAAGAAAAGTTTTCTTACAGTGGCAGTGGTCAAACACTAGGGCAGGAGCCTGGAAAGGCTGTGGAATCCCCATCCTTTGAGATACTTAGAAACTGGCTGAACAAAGCCTTGAGAAACCTCCTGTAACCTCACTCACCTTAAGCAGGAGTCTGACCTAAAGGACCTCATGATATTCCTTCCAGCCTACATAGTTCTGTGATTCTAAGGCAAGATTTGTGGAAATCCTGAAATAAAGTGAGTGAGCAAACAGAAGCAGTGAGTTTCACTAGGAAGTGGTATGGCAGGAGTTATATACATATTATATATATTCTTTTATATATAAGAATAAATTATAAGATTGTTGGGTAATATTCAGAAGGAAGATTCACCTTGACTGTGCATTTCTGGGCTTTTCTGATTCTAATTAAAAGTCATTTTCTTTCACTTGTAAGGGAACGAATTTTTGTACCACTTGTCCCTGATCTTAATCAAATATCCAGTTTGCAAAGAATCCCTGTTTAAAGCACTGCTACTTAATTTTTCAAACATTTTGTAGTAATTTTCCAGGTGGGATTAGCTGAACATCAAAGACTCAACCAAAAAAAAAAAATCTGTCCAAATTATAATGTGGACTTTTCTAAAGGCCTTTGACTTGACATCTGGTGTACAGGTGATAAAACTGATCAGTGGGTCCTGGAGTTACAGAGTTTAATTTTCAGAGAATCTGCTGGTCCTTTCTTGACCGATAGTGTTGGTACTCATAGCCCTCGAACCTCATTTTTGTTCTTACATGTTATATACATCTTTTTGTTTGTAACTGTTAAACTTCAGTTTGTCCAGTTTGTGAGGTTTTCTTCAGCAATGTTTAGGTGCTTGCTGTGACATCTAACAGTCTTCATTGTAGCTACAGGTGATGTCTCCCTGCTATGAAGAAGCAGAAACTGTTCAGTAGCCGCTCAAAACCTCAAATTAACTGGCTGTCAGTGAAGACAGCATGAGAAAACTCAAGCACCAAAAAAGTTTTCATAAATGAAAGTTCATTAGAAGCAAGAACCACTTGATATATGCAGGACGCAACCAGAAAGGGAAAAGTAACTGTGACAAAGCACGCAGCAAAGTGACAGTGATGGATGTTCTGTCTGAAAGGTGTTTAGAGAAACCTGGAATTATGCCCTTGGTAGAAATTCATGCTGTGTTTGTAAAACCCTCTTATTTCTTGCAGAACGTCTCTCTAATTCTTCAGGCTTGCGGTATTTTGCTGCTCTC
This sequence comes from Falco cherrug, assembly GCF_023634085.1. NCBI lineage: Eukaryota > Metazoa > Chordata > Aves > Falconiformes > Falconidae > Falco > Falco cherrug. The sequence goes on from NC_073701.1 coordinate 9,407,062, forward strand.
TCAGGATTTCTGAATGTTGTATTTCTGGGAGTTGTGATCACCTTAATTCAGCAATGTGAGTGACCATGTGAAATGTTTTGCTTTAATTCCTGTGAAAACAACAGGTATCAATCCTTACATTAAACAAGTTTTGCAAAGAAGCTATTTTGATAGGTGATATGACCACTCATGCTTTCTACTATTGTGTTTCTCATGAAGGTGGGAGTCACTGCAGCAGGTCAGCGGCTTTCACAGAATTGTTGCATGTTTGGGGCATACGAAATGGGCTGGAGTCTTTCTCACTTTCCAGCCCCCCAATCCAAGAGTTCTTCCTATTCCTTTCCAAAACTGAACCAACCACCAAGGTTTCTAGCCAGAGAATCCAGCCATCCAGCTTCCAGCTTGAAAATACTTTTGTAGTAATGAAACAAAACTCACTCCAGGTATATGGTACAACTGGAATCCCTGCTATCTTCGCCTCCCTCATCCTCACTGCCAGTCTTCACCTCCTGATGCCCTGCTTTGCTTACTTTAAGTCTCAGCCGGTCCTCCCTGGTGTGTACAATGGGAATGTGAGCTGGACTTCAGGGATGGGTGAGATAGGAGGCTGGAAGACAGTACACATAGTTGGAAAAGACCTCTTTAAACAGAAGTAAAAACGAGTGCCCCTAAATTTCTAGAAGTGGCTTTTGCATTGTCCACAGAATTTGTGCATAAGCACGGGGTCACTGCCAGTATTGATCACAGGCGTACAGAGCTTACCTAACCAGCAGAGATGTGTGTCGTTCTCCCTGAGCATCTAAACTTAGAGATCAGGGAGAAATGGTTGCAGTTGCCCTGGTCAAGCAAGCTGGACAAGTTTCTAGGTTGTCATCAACGAGCATCTGCATCTTGATCAAGGAGTCTATGTTGTAGCTTCTTTCTTTAGAAAATCTTGGCCTGGGAGTCCCAATGTTCCAGTCTCCATCTGGACATCAAAATCACTTTGTATGTCAAAATCATTAAGAGAAAATGAGAGTTCAGAAGCACTTCTGGGAATTACTATCCTCCAGAGTCACCTATTCTCCTTTTCTCTGGATGCAAGTCCTGCTCTCTCACATCAATCCATTCTTTCCTGAAATAAGCTCAACAAATTTCAGGAACTGGAAAACCAGGGGAACCACCATGTTATTTGAAAGACAACTGTTGCATGCTGTGTTGTCAAAAGCATGATGATAATGGATTCTACACTGTCTTTGTGAAGTCAGTCACCTCATCTGTTTGTTTAATGTATACTCATTAATTAATGCTCAGTTCTCCACCTACCATTTACAGGAGAGCTGGAAGGGCAAATGAGCAATCTGAATTTCCACTTCAAGCTCCTATTCTTATACACAGAAAAATACTATGGTGTTTCTATGCAGTTCACTTGTGAGTTTACATTAAATTGTTGGAGATTCTTGTCCAGGTGACTTGCTATCAAGTGGCATGTGGGAGTCCAGAGGAAACTTTACTGAAAGTGACAGTACCTTTGAGGAAGCTCTTAATGAAAACAGCTTACTGACTACATTAAAGGAAGGTTTATGCATGCATGCAAATGGTAAGAAAATAAAATCTTGCTCATAGTAACATAAATGGTTTGAAGCTTTTGAAAAGATTAATATAAAAATAAACACCTGCACAAAGGAGTTGACCTTTAGATACCAGAGTAAGCATGTTTATGTTGATAAAGATGTATAAAGTGATCTATTTTACAGTTCCATCCTTGCAAATATTAGTTGAAGCAAAAAATAAAACCAGAGCAGTGGTACTGAAGGCCTTTGTTATTTCTCCATGGATGCCATTGAATTGTACTACTCCCAGTGATTTCAGCAGAGCTGGGATTTTATTGATGGCTTTTACCCCAATTATGTAAAATATTTAGTACAATTACTTAGAGTTCTGAAATTTTTAAAGATGCAGAGTGGTCCTTAAGCAAAGAATGACTATGTTTACTACCAGTGTCAATCAGTGACAATGTGCTTTCTTAAAATGAGCTGTACCATTACAATTTCTGCTCTGCCCCTGGTTTAAAGCTTCTTTACACTCTTATTCAAAAGCTGAAGAAAAAGCAGGAGCCAATAATAATAATATCAGTTGTAAAAGAAAAAAGTGACAAAAATCCCTTCACCCCAAACTCTGTTCACAGAGTCCAGATGTGAACTCTGTCCCATTGACTGGAAGCTGCATTACGGAAAATGTTATTTCTACTCAAAAACTCTTGCCACCTGGGAGAACAGCAGAAAGTATTGCTTGGGAAAAAAATCTGAGCTCCTGATTATAGAGGATGCAACTGAAATGGTAAGCTTGTAAGACACACTGTGATTTAAATATTTTTTGCTTATACCTTGTGAATCTATATATCAAAGTATAGCTTTCCACGTATATTTTTAGAAGCCATTTCTAATCTAGACATGCTCATAAAAGGCATTGTCAATGGAAAGTGCTTTGATGATTGGCTTCTGCATGTTAAGAAATACTTGTGTCAAATAGAAGACCAATAGCCTACGTTTCATTTAAATAGATGCAATGATATGCCTAGGGATTATCTCCAGCAAGAACCAGCTGGCATTTGAAGGATCCTTGCATGTTTTACTCCAAATCAAACCTGTACAGAGCTAAGCTGTCATAAAGGCTGTTGTCATTGGGGGATAGAGCTGTTCCTCTCTACTTTGTAAATTTTTAAATACCAGTACCGCATCTGTGGTAACAGGAAAAAAACAGTTCTGTGGACCAAATCCTGACTTGTAGTGTGTTTCTTTTGTGAGTGTTCTCTTCTGTGCTTCTGATTTTGCTTAAAAGGTGACCAGGTTCAGACAGTCACTTCTAGAGCACCCAGGAGGGTGAGCCAGCAAAACGATCACCTCCTTTGTAGTGAGGGAAAAAAAGAGGAGATACCTTCAGCTCCTGTAATTCTGATCAGCCTGATAGTCATCTCAAATGCACTAGTGGAATGGTCCTGGGGCCAGCAAGGAGCCAAAGTTTAGCCCCTTGGTTGCTACACTTACCATCACTAGCCATGGTACTGGGTGTAGTTCAGTATCTGAACAACTAATTTCCATATATTTGGTTTGGTTGGTTTTTTTTTTTCTTTTAGATTTGTTGAAAACATTATCTGGAATCTCTGGGGTTAAAAGCCTTGCTGGTTTTAAAATATTAATTACCACTATACATTATTGGTGCTGGAGTTTTATGAAGTGTCATTATTATCAGAGTTCAAAAGTCATACCTCTCTCTAGGACTTCTTAAGCAAACTGAAGGATAAAGACACTGGCTTTGTTTGGACTGGATTAAACTTTGATGAGGAAAAAGGAAAATGGGTATGGCTCCGTGATCCCAAACGCCCAGGGCACAGGTAGGTTCATTCTGGAATGCATCCGTGTTAGCTTCTGTGACATGTTCTGCACTTGCTCTGCCCAGGCTGTTCCACTATTAGACCATGAGAAAGTACTAGTAAAATATCAGGGCCATACGCCAGGTAGGCAGCTCAGCCCATTCTAATTTTTCTCAGTACAGAATTCTGCTCAATACCTGCAGTTGAAAAGTGAAATACCTTGACAGCTCTCAGAAAAGGCGCTAATTTTATTAGGACGTACCTATGCTGTGTAAGCTTTTACCTCCAGCTGCATAACAAGTAGGGAAACAGAGAAAGGGTGAAGCTTACTGAACAAATAAAACCTGTCTGTATGTCAGAGAATCAAAAGAAAGGCAGTATAAAGACAAAAAGTCCTTGTGGTTTCATTCTTTGTATATGCAAACAATTTTTTTCAATGATCTTTGTATCTGTGTGTTGTTTCGCTCCTGCAGTTCTACAATAAGAGAACACAAGAAAGAAAATAAATGTGCTGCCTATAAACTGAAGCAAATGCATCCTGACAACTGCCACTCCCTGTACAAGTGGATTTGCAAGAAGAGTGCTGTCCTGCTGAGTATCTAAGATGTTGTAAAGTGAAAGTGAATAAGGTCTTTGAAGGTTTACACCACTTTACAGTGGGTAGGATATCTGATGTAAAACAAAGGGGAAATTGTAGCCCTGTATTTTGATGAAGCAGTGATTAAAGTCCAGGACAATTTCACTTGTGTCTGTCCACTATAAAGGCATAAAATCTACATGCCCTTGTGCACACTGATGCATTGCCCCTTAGAGCTATTAAAATAAGAACCTTAGTAATTTTAAGTAGCTTATAGAGTCCAAGAGTTGTGTAAGCCACAGGTAAAATGAGGGTTTATATTTTAAACCAACCTGGCAAGTAGATGGCACAGCAGGCAAAAAGTTGCTGTTGGTACTTACTTCAGGTGAAGAGGTTGTGATCGGTGCTATGCACTTAAACGAGCCTGCATATCTCATCACTGGAGGTCCAGTATGGGAAGACAGCATAACTCCACACAAGAGAAAGTCAAGATGTAGAATTTTCCAAAAAAAGTTTGATTTCATATTTGTCATTCAGTATTACAGAATTTGGCACTTAATAAATACCTCTTCAATTTGGTTGCGAGATTTAGTGGCCTGATAGGATGTCTTTGTTCTATTAGCATGCTAGAAATGGCAAAACCTTATTTATGGGGCTATCCTTCCTTTTGTTAGTCCACTTCATACACAGTTTTTACAAGTAAAAAATGGATGTTGCAGCCCTCATGTCTTGAGGATACTCCTTGAGATGTCTCTGAGACATCCGCTGTTTTCTGTTTGATCTTACCTCCAGACAGCTTGTACAGGTCTGAGTAATCTGCTGTGCTTCATTGTTATGTGTAACCATAACACACTTAACATTTGATTTTTATAGCTAAGAAAAATCAGTATAATGATTAAAATGATGATTCTAGGATATAAAACCAAACTCTTCAAGTTGAGGAATATGACTCAGAGGCACTTCCAGTGCATTTTGAACTGTGGTAGTAACATGGTTCACTTGGTGATGTGTTTAGTGTACAGTAACCTCTCCCTTTGTGGCTTCTGACCTCATGTCAGACTTTGGGTGTTAAGAGTGGAGTGCTCCAGCATTTCTGGGGATTGTTTGAAAATTGTTGAAGATTGCTTGGCATTTCCTAAAGGCTTTGAGCCTAACGTAGCACACCATTGCAGTGATTCCCGTGAGCTGTGTGTTGCTTCTATAGGTATGATGTAATTAAAATCACACCCTTCAGCAGACACTATTTGCTTACACATCTATTATTAGATAGTTATACACAATGAGATAATTTACAATAATTTGTGGGCAATTGATCAACACACACATTACAATGGTGTTAAACATTTCTAACTTCGTTTGGCTAGGTCCTTGATAACAAAACCTTTTTCATAAAATTGGTACATGGTTGCATGTCATACTTGTATGTAGTTTTTTATATCTCTGTAATTGAGGAAATTCTGGTTCCCACCATGATCTGTTTTCTACCTGCCCATTTTATATCTCTGGCATTGTATATATCACTATACAAACACAGTCTTCCCAGGCCCAGTGTTGCAAATATACACATAATAGCATACATTCTTCTAAGATAAAATTTACCCTTGTAATTATTTCTACACTGAATTGATTAAGCTTTGTTTTTTCTAGCACTTAATTTGTTTTATAAACATACAGCATCACATCTATGTATATGTTGCATATACAAACAGCATATATTAGTGATCATGATGACTTATTAATGGGAGGCATGTATGTCCTCATGGAGAGAAACAAAGTTTCCCTTGATTGGAGATGAATACACCTTACAACTGGTTCCATTTTTCCTCATTATTTGTAGATTAATACAATGGTCTTGATGTTAACTTCAGCTATGGGAACTGACTACAAAAACCCAGTATCTTTTCCATTTCATATAGACATGTACAACATCAAAAAAAAAGAAAGCAAAACCAGCTAAACCAAATAAATACAATATAAACAGCCATACCCTTAGGGTTGAAACGCTTTACTTGTTCTGTTCAACTTTTTTTTTATCTTTCCTTGTTTTTCTATACGCAAGGTCCATACAACATTGGGCACTCCTACCAACACACTGCTTCACACCTACCCTCCCTCTCCAGTCCCACCGCTGCAGCCCACTGTTAGCAAATGTTACAGGCTGGACTAATTTCAATGTGTTATGGTCCCCTTTTTTCTCCTTCTCCTCTCCCCTTCTTGCTTGCTGGATCCCCTTTGCTAATTCTAGCCAAGCTCTATCTCACTGCTCAGTCTGAATCACTATTCGTTGCTCAAGAACCATTCTTATATGTCAGTCATGGGGCTTTTCTTTAGTTTAACTACCCCTTCAATGCAATTATCATCATTTAGGGAACCTTATCATCTGCATTATTTTACTAATCTGTTCTGAATCCAGTGTAATAGTGATTTACTGTTCTGCATTTGACGATATCCCTGGGCCTTTTTGTTTTTATGATGACTTCAGAAACTAAACATTCTTTCAGCTGGCTCTTTATTGTGGAGCTCTTTTTGCAACAGGACAGAGTTGCAATTTGAGTTAAGATGGACAACAAATATTGCAATACACCCATATCAATTAGTTGTCAACGGCTCACCTCTCACAGTGTCTGTTATGGGTTACAGGTTCTCCCTCTTGTCTCAGCTACATGGGGCATCAGTTGTTGTAGTCAGAGTCCAACTCAGGCAGCCTCACACAGGGCACCAGCTGCTGCAGCACAAACTAGCCGGCTGCAACAAGGCTTTTACTGTCGGTCAGAGTCTACTGTCCATGCTGTTTTGCCTTCCTCCAAAGACCAGACCACACTGCTCCTCATCCACTTGACCCTCTCCCATCATCCTCAGGGCTATTTAACCACTCAGCAGGAAGAGCTACAGCTGCACATCATCCATGTCAACCGACCCACTGCCGCTGAGGCAAGGCCACAGCTGCATGTTATCAGTGCTAATCAGCCCACTGCCTGCATTCCCCTACAGGACAGATGATAGTGGATAACTGTCGTCCTCCAGATTCATCCTAGCATAACTATTAAAATTCCTTGTCTTGCATGGATCCCAAAGTTGCCTAAGTTTGCTTTAAGATCCCTTTCCTGTTTTATAGATGTGTTTAACATCCTGGGGCTAGGCCTGTTCTACAAAAGAACTGTTCAAAAGCAACCTGATCATAATTTGGGGCTTGTCTGCCTCTATTGTTTAGAAGACTATGGACAGAGGCTGATAGCTTTTTCCATGCCAAACACATTTCTACTCTTACATTCGGCTTGTGCTAATATACGTAATGCAATGTTATGTATCCACATATAGTGATCATTTACTACTGCAAAGATTGCATCTACATCAGTTTTTCCATCAGTCCACCCAGAAGCTGTAGCAGATGCTCAAGAGGAATTCTTCTGATCAGTCATGGTTAAACCAATATTAGCATCTAACTTAAGAAACCATTTAATACACAGGGTTTTTTTTTCTGTTTCAAGGATCTGCTTTTGGGGCCAAGACTCTTAAGTATTCTGGGATCTGATGGTCAGTAATTATTATTGCTTCCCTAACAAGTCAGTCTGACTGGCTGTGTATTTCTCCGTCTTTCCCTTCTGTTGGTCCATCTTCTGTTTTTACAGTAACCCAGGCAGTGATGGGTGATACAGGATTCACTCTGAACACTGGCAGCACCTCAGCATCAGAGGCATGTGGACTTTTAGCCTTATAGATCTCTATGGAAGGGTCAGTATCTTGATCAAACAGTTAATTTCTATTCCCTAAGTCAGCATTATAGCAAGAGGGTGCTTTGGTAAGAGCTGTGTCCGTGCCTTGCTTTGTGCATAATGTTGCTCTACAGCTTCAATCCCTTCCACAGTTCTACTTTCTCAGTGTTTTAACTCAGCAGGCTCCTATTTTGGCTTTTAATTTCTCACCTTTGCTTTTGAAGTCTGAATTTCCTGATCTAGCTTATGTGTCACTGACCACATTGCCTATGTGCTCTCTCACTTGATCTCTTTACATGTAAGGTTTGGCATTAACACTAAAGTTTGCAAACTGTTGGTCAGTATCTGTGTTACAAAAATTTGGCTCTGAGTGCCTGAGCAACCCATTTCCCTAGCTGCAATAGTTCTTACAAAATGGAGAAGGAGTACAAGCAAGATCTTTGCCAGGACCACAGGAACATGCGTAAGCAGCATTCCGGGTCTTCTGTGATCACTGGAACCCACAGAATGGCTTTCACAGAAAAGCTGCTCGCAGTCTTTGTTACACCCAGTCTTACTATAGTCTGAAAGGAAATGCACACTTTGCATACAGAGTCAAGAAGTTTGTCTGGCTAGCTAAAGTTGTAACAATCAAATCAGAATATTAGAATTTAATTATTAGACCAGTTAAAATAATACAGCACAGTCAAAATTATCAGAAAAAGCCTCATTAATAATACATTTAAACTGCTGGCATATACTTCTGAGTAGAGTTTTGTTTGTGGTTGCAATGCCCCACGAGTCCTACACCCACGGTACCTGTCTGCCACGAGGAGAACAGGGCGAGGGGGTGTGCAGTCATTGGCTGGTGCCCACCAAGTTGTTTCTCCGCAGGGATATGTTGCTGATGGAGTTCTTTCATCCTCTTTCTTATGTCGTGCTGGAGTTGTGTTTTCTTCGGTTGCTAACATAGCCTGTTTAGTTGCTCTTTTTTCACTGGTTCCCAACTAAGTTTGATTATCTTTGTCTTAGTTAAAGGTACACAACAGCCCCTGTAATCCCAGTCTATGGGGTTCATACGTGTTAATAAGTAAGAGCATGTCAGCTACACCTTTACTGTATGTGGTATTCAAAGAACTAACCAAAACCAAGTTATGCAATTGTTCCCTGGCTGCTAAACAACTGCTGTCACAGCTAAAACAAGCTGAAATTAGCTCAGGCCAAGACAAGTGCAAGCAAGTACTGCATGGACAGACCAAAACCTGCTGCTTTTCCTAGTAATGTGAAAATCCTATTTACTGGGCTACAGGGCTGCCTTCTGGTTCTCCATGTTATCTCAGCCTTTCTGCAGAACAGTGAGTAGGCCTTTTCTATGGATGTGTACTGAATATTGTATGGATATCAGTAGAAACTGGTTCATTTGAAGATACATGGAGAATTGTAATCCAAATGCTTGCTCTTGCTATTTCTACACCATGCGCCTTAACCTCTTGAATGCCATTCAGGTTTTCCTGTGAAATACAAATTCATCAGTATTTGTAAGTGTAGCGTCAACTGACTGGTATACTTGCAAACTGAAAAAGTAGTTGTATCAGGTTATCCAGCCAAGCCTGGAGAGCAACTTCCTTGCTTCACTGCTGTGCTAATTTTGCTGGAGCCCACAGGCACGTGACACATGCTGGATAAATGTGCTGTAGCCAGAGGCAAATATTATGTTGCCTGTCAACAGCAAAGTTCATGCAGCCAACCAAATACTGCTGTTAGAGGTGCAAAATAAAAAAGATAAATAACAGAGAAATGAAATTACCAACTCAGGATATGGTTTGCTCCTGTTATAGACTTTTGATCACATTATGTACACAGCATTTCAAACAGAAATGCAGCCAGTTTGGCTGTGCCTAGTAAACCAGAAGAATACGAAACAGCTTTCGCATACACATGGGGTAATTGAGAACCCTGTGACCACTAGATTTTTATGCTGAAACCACAAAGGCAGGCTAAGAAGTCCTGGTTCTTCAGAACTTCAGCATTGAGAGCTGCTCTTCCCTGTGAAACACCATGTGCTTTCTCCCCAGTCATCAATTTTGAGCTCTAGAAGCCATGCAGTCAGCCTTCCAGTTCATAGTAGACCGTTAGGCTATTAGCTTGCCAGGTTTGTTCCCCTGCAGTTTTACACTGTGTTTTTGTAGGGAGCCGACCTTGCATAGAAAACCAATCAACATCCAGGCTCTGCTGCTGAAGCTTCTGCAGGGGCTGAGTTCAGCCTCTCCTCCCAGTTCTATGCCACCCAAGGCAGCGCATGGTAGTCCTGCTGGCTTCGGCTCCCTGCGACTGAGAACTGGGCCACCGCTTTGTACTGGATGTGGTAAGGTCATTTATTATATTCCTCTTTTTCATGGAGTTTTGATCACCGTTTATATTCTGGGGTTTAAGCTGTTGTCTTCTTTTGGACACAAATGTATTTCCTTACACATTATAGAGCGTATGATGAAAAATATAAAATGCATGGTCTTCTTAATGGGTTCCAAGCTAGTCCTTATAAAAAATTCTATACAGACTGAAGCACAGTGTCCGGTTCCCACAGAATCACTTAGGTGAAAGCTGAGAACAAATCCCTTAGTTCCATGTAAGTTGGTCCCAGGAAGAACAAGCACTGGGGCTCTACAGAGCTGTAACTGGAAAGAATTAGCTTTTGAATCTTGACATGATACGTTCAAGAAAATTTCGTTCTGGTTGTGTTTCTGGCTCCTGGGGAAAAATGTAACGATACTGCGTACTTGTAGTTGTAAAGAAATAACACTAGAGAGCACTGGAAGTGTTGTGGAAGGAAGTGCTCATTGTTCCTTAAATTGGGCTGAAAACCCATAGTAAGTGAGGGCTGGAGAACCCCAAAAGGGACCTCCCGGTTTGATGTTGGCCATATGCCTCTGTGCTCCTTTGAGCTACCAGAGAAGAAAAAAAAAAATATTGCAGAATCTTAAAACCATTGAATAAATTGCGGATGCAGGGGCATCTGGAAGTCTCTAGTCCAACCTCCCGCCCATAGTAGGGCTCTGATGTCCCGCAAGGCAGCTCCCACAAGGGACCACCCTGTGGGTTTAGCCAAGGACAGGGATCACGCAGCCTCCCTGGGTACCAGTTCCAGCGCTGCACCGCTCTCATGAAGGAAGAAATTTTTCCTTCTGCAGCACTGCAGCTTATGTCCATTGCCTATTTTGCACATCTGAGAAGAGTCTGGCTCCAACTTCTGCATACCCTCCTCCCCATTACATGGTGGATGGTGGCAAACTAGACCCTCCTCCCCTTAAACTTCAGTTCCGCAGGCTGTCTAGACCCTGATTCTGGCACCCCCTCACCACCTTAGTGGATTTCCACTGGGTTTGCACCAGATTGTCAACTTCTCTCTTGAAATAGGATGCTGAAAAGGAGACGTGGTACTCCAGAAACGTCTTCATGACTGTGCTGAACAAAGTGAAATAATCACCTGATAGCTACGGTCTTTTTTGCCAGTGCAGCCCTTCCTTATCCACTTCACTCCTTTGCCGTAGGGGCACATCAGTTCTTCATTGCTTAGCATGTTTTACTGCATGGAATATGGTGCTTGTTTTCTGTGTTCAGGTATCTACTCACAGGCTTTTTCTGTGCTGGGGTATTTGTTCTACGCTTAATACTATTATGTTTCATAAATGTATATATGTGTTATATATGTATGTATACTTTCATACTCTTTCTCAGAGATTTTAAAACACTAATAGCCCATTTCCTGGTGTGCCGGAGCAGAACTATCCTGTCACAGATCTCAGTCAGATCTCATCTCAGTTCCAGAGCTCTGCCCTAATGATTGCAGCGTACCCAGAGATACTTGCAGAGGGAGGAGACACCCATCTGCCCTGTCTTTGAATTTATATTGTAAGCTTTGTAGCTGATAGAGAGAGAAGCAGTTTCAGGGGGCTGCTTATCTCACACACAAAGTTAGAAAGTGGTAAATCTCCTCCTCGACTGCTAAGCTGCTTTCACTTAACTGCAGGAGGCGTTAACACAGTTACCGTAACTGAGGTTTAGCTCCAATCACCAGATGTAGGTGAGATGCTCCCATACAGTCCTGCTCGTTGCTGCTGTCTGGGGCAGGTTGGCATATATACCACTGACACAGTACATACCTTGTGACTCAACAATGTTGCTACTGCTTATATATACATTTGTCCCTATCATCTGCATGTATTAGGGATATTAACTTAAATGTACCTCAGTGGCAAATCTAAAGCTGTTCAATGGATACTAATTCCAGTATCTTCTGGAAGAATAGTAAGCTGTGTGTGATCTAGCTGCCTTCTCTCCATTCAATCCACTCAATTTACAGATAACCAGGCTTTCACAGTGGTGTTACTTCCAGTTTCATAAGCAGAAAGAAAATTATTGCCAAAAGGCACTGTGACAGTAAATTAATACATTAATGGCCAAAGAATGTCTGACTCCACATGTGAGTGCATTTACAGGAATAGTTCTGGAATACATGGGAAGAAGGAAACTGATGTACCTGGATTCAGGTCTTACAGTTAGTGAAGTACCAACCTGCAAATACATGATGCATCAATAATCAGCCTGGCACACTGAAAAGGGTGCTGTGCCAAGGGACCAGAGTGCTGAACAGTCTTCCATCCTCTGCCACTGGCCTGATGAGTGAGCTTGGACAAGTCCTTTTACTTTTGCCCTTTCAATTGCATCCCGGCAATAGTGACATCCCCTTCTTTGCTAAGTGCACTCAGACCCATAGGTTAAACTGCTACCCAAAAGATAACACCTTATAATACATGAGAGTAAGACACAGGAGCTCTACTAGACCTGAAGGAAGGCAGGCTATGTCTGTATGGCAAAATAGAGGACATCGTGGAAGGCCTAAAATAGATGTCAACCTATAAGTCCACATGGTTTAGTGCTGCACAGATGTATCCAGCACATTGCACTATGGTGTATTTGCATTGAACCAGGGTGTTGCTGCTTAACCACAGCACTGCAGTCACGCTGGGGTGATCTGCAACTGTACCAGCACCTCTGCTGTGTTTCACCTTGCAGAGACATCCTCTGTTCTCCAAAGCACTAGATGCTGTTGTGTAGACGTACGGTCTGTGGAGAGGTACAGCACTTTTTCCCCACCAGTCATTCTCCAAGTCATGGATACAGGGCTACAGAAGACCAGAACATACTTTATAACATCACCAGGAACATGCTACCTATGGGAGTGGTCCCAGCAGGCTCACTGCTTCAATTGTGGAAAGGAAAACTAACTCAGTATGTGACAGGAGAGAAGGCAATATGGCAGTGTGCCAGAAGGGATGTCCCCTAGCTCCTTCCTGATATACCATCACCACAGTGCTCAGGAGACTGAGAACATGTCCTGCCCATATGTTCACCCCACCACTGCTTAGCACTGAAAAATGCATCCAAGGGAATACTTGGCACTTAGAATAAATAATCTGCACAGCAACATCTTTGGGTATTAAGTTGAAGTTCAAAAAGTATTGACATGCCCAAAAGCAACCCAAAATCCTGCACACGGAAGAAACCCATCTCACAGGCTTCTAATTCTTTTTACTTCCCACTTACTCTGAGTTCTACATGCTGAACATGAAGCTTCTGGCATGGAAATATTCAGCTTGCAATCTGCAGGCACTGCTGATTCACTGAGCTCTTTTTTTTTCTTTTTCTTTTTTTTTGGTAAATTCATGGATTTGCTTTGTTTAAATGACTTTTTTTTCTTTTTCTTTTTCTTTTTTTTTTTTCTGCAATGCAGGATAAGAATGCACAGACTTTCATTTATAGCAGGAAGTGTTTTTGTTTGTAGCCCTAGCTCTGATTGTGTCTTCTGGGTCACTCTTGCACCTGATTGTGCATACATACAGGGTCTGCTGTGACACAGGGTTTAGAATTGAAACCCAAACTGGGGATTTACTCATGGGATTCACTCAGTTCATCTTGGGAATGTCTGTGGTGCAGCTCAGCCTTCAGATAGGTCCATTTCATTGTCAGAGCAGCAGTTCAAGTTCTTCAAAAAGTGCACCATGAGGCAACTGGAGCTCTGGGCTGAGCTGCCTTTTATGCGGCAGGAGGTGCTGAATTCTGCTTTGCCGCCCACATCACTGTTTTCAGTCTACTTTTGCCTTTGCATGCGATGAAGGGCACACTGTCACACCCACAGAAGGGGTGTCATCTACCGTTGTTCTCACATTTACTCTGTGCGTAAGTGGAACTGGTAATTGTGCTAACACCAGAACATTACTAAGCGATGTTGCTCCGGAGCGATGGTTAGAAGTGGAGAGAGCCTATGTGCAATCAGGAGCACATGTCAAGCCGGGGAAGAATGTGAATGTGAGCTCGCATTCAGTTGCCTACCTCGACATAGCCACCGAAGCTCCAGACTGCCAAACTCTAAATGATGTGGAGAGGAATCCTACACAACCACCCCACCATCTTTCCTTGCAGATGCTGCAGGAAAACCTGAACCACCATAGACCTCCGTGCTTGGCAGGCAAACAGGCTGAAAACTCAGGGCTAAAAGATCACTCCCCCCTCCCTGACACTCAGCTGCCTGATACACAGCAAGCCCAGCAAAATGTTTTACTGGTCTCAGCAGCATTCGTGTACTGTAAGCCAAGGATATTAATCAGGTGGCTGAGAGGAAAGAAGAAGGTGAGGCAAGGCTCTACCTGGTAAACCCAAAAGACACGAGGTGATGGTAGAATCTGGTTAAGCCACATGGATGCCCAACCCAGATTACAGCTTGTGAAGAAGCATTTTGATATTTGAGTGATTTTTTTCCCCAGGACGAACAAACCAAAAAGACTATGACATCTGAATGTGAAAGGATTACAGTGGGGGAATGACTAAGCTGAACCAGGCTATTTCTGGAGCATTTATTCTGCAAAATAATAGTAGACAGCAGTGTGTTGTCACAAGCAAAAGGTGTCTTCAGATTCTGGAGATGCACATATGACCACAGTGCAGCTGTGACACTGCCTCAAAAAACCAGAAGAACTCTGTTTAGCAAAAATTACAAGAAATACCAACAATTCATTTTAAGACACACAGCACGTAGTGAAAGAGGCTTGCTTTATAACATTTAACGTTAGCCTGTTAGTTTGTCTGCAGTATTCTCTTAGATAACATGTAAGAAGAGGGTTACGAAGAAGCCAGTGGCAGCCCCTTCTCAAAGGGGCACAGCAAAAGGACAAGCAGCAGGCCCAGAGACTGTGACCAGGCAGAAGGAAAAAATGTATTCCTTCATGAGAATGGTGCAGCACTGCAACATGTCCCCGGGGAGGTCATGGGATCTTTGGCCGTGGAGACTTCTAAAACCTGGACAAAGCCCTGAGCAACCTGCTTGGGCAGGGGTTGGACTAGAGACCTCCAGAAGTCCCTTCTTCCCCAGATGACTCCATGATCCTGCCATACGCAGGCTGGCAGTGCTGCTTAGCCCTGGTGACCTGACTTGTTGATCTGAGTGGAATCGCCATCCCCAGACACATAGGCAGGAAAAAGGGGGCTTTCCATCATCTTCATGAGCAGTGAGTCGTTTTGCTAACAGACATCTTTTGGTTCTATGACGGCCTCTTCCTACAACAGCCTGGATTTTTTTCATCTGTAAGTGCTATCAGCCCTGAGAGATCAGTGGGTCAGACTTGGTGACCTGCACCTGGGTGTTCATAAATAAAGCTAGAATTTAAAATGAAAACAAAGACAATAAAGAAAATACTTGCAAAGCTAAAACTATTAATAGTAAAGAAAATGCTTATCAAATGAAAGTGCTGTAGCGGTGCACTATCCATCTTAAATGTAAGAAAAAAAATATAGTTTTCCACCAGGATAGGAAGAATTCCAGAAGAATGCCTTGCAAAGGTTTCTACTCGCCCATTCTTTCTAGAAATTAAAATTCACCTTCATTTTCATTATCAGTTCTAACAGTGAGCACAGCATGTAGACTTCAAATCCAAAATGAGAACCACCTATGCCTATTTTGTAAGTTTACTCTGGAAACTAACTGTGCATTAGTAATTTTCTTCGGGCAAGTGAGAATCTGCTAGGACACAACGGATCTAATTGCCTGGTCTGTGGTGCACACTGACTGAGACTGCTTTTGTGTCTGAAGATGTGTTTTTTGGACAGGAGGAGAGGAGAGGAGAGGAGAGGAGAGGAGAGGAGAGGAGAGGAGAGGAGAGGAGAGGAGAGGAGAGGAGAGGAGAGGAGAGGAGAGGAGAGGAGAGGAGAGGAGAGGAGAGGAGAGGAGAGACATGCTCCCTTAAAATAGAAACAGTTTTTTTCCACTAGCTCAAAAAGACCCATGATTACACCGACTGTACATGATTACATCTCGATGTTTGTGAATCATTTAGGAGGGAGTGATGTAAGAAAAGACTGCTTGGGTGTATACAGTGATGGAAAGAGACAGAGTTCAAGCAACCTGTTGGCCTTCTAGCTCTCCTTTATGGACTAAAGTAAAAAAAAAACCAAACCAACAACCAACCCAATAAGGAAAGTAGGTTTTGGTTTGGGGTTGGTTTTGGGTGTTTGTTTTTTTTTTCTTTTTTCTTTTCTTTTCATTTCAAAGCCTAAATATCCTGCTGTAAAGTATGGTGAGAAGTTTAGGGGGAAGCAATGAAAACTGATTCAGAGGACAAAAGTTTTGTTTCACATTAGGAACAGTGATATCGCTGGTATGTAGGTTGCCATGAAAATAACCTTATCAGTATCCAGTTAACAGTATCCACATCTACATGGTGATCACTTTGTGGCTGATGATAAAGCATCAATGTTTTAGATATGTTGCATACAAACTGTACCTGAGTGGCACTTCTGAGTAATCTGTTCCGTGAGTATCAAAGGTTCATTTTTTTCCCTAAACCTTTTTGTTTCTGCACTTAACACTGTTACCAACGTCAAAAGTAGGAAGGGAAAAGATCAGTAATATAAAATCACAAAAACAAACCTTTTTAATTTTAATCTAGAGTGTCATAAGTGCCGCTGAATGTAACAGAAAAGACAAATAGGCTGTATCACAGAATAAGAACATTATGACCGGTGCAGGTTTGTAGAGCCTATCTGTATCAAAGTCTCCAGGAATTTTCTAAGGGGGAATAAAGCACAAAACCAACAGTGTAGCTCTTAGGAGGAAATGTCAAGACTGTCCACACACAGGTCTTCATGTCTTGTGTGTTCTGAAATGTGTTTTTAGGTTTTAGAAGAACTTTTAGTTCAAATCTGTATGGCTTCCCCCCAAAAAATAGAAGACAAAAGCATTGTCATCAAAATATTCTGCAGCAAACACAAGGAGTTAAAGGCAGCTCAGGCCTTCTGCCTGTGGAGTTGCTAGGTCAAGCTGGGGATAGCTCAAAGAGCTTAGGAAGGGCAGCTCTGGTCCTCATAACTACTGTTACAGTGAAGTATTGAAACATTCTTTTAAAAGGATGTTCATATTACTTTTAATTTTGTATTGATCATGTTACTTTTAATTTTATTTTGAGTTAAATTTAAGGCATCATTAGTATAATCTAAATTCAGTTGTTAAGCCATTATAGTACTTGGAGGATGAAGCAGGTTAGAATTGGAGTTACGTTTTTATTGCTCTGTAGTTGCCATTACATTAGCCCCAAAACATCTTATACTGATACATATCTTGTTTATCTTCCTTTTAGGTGAATAGGTTATGTAAGATTGTGCACATGAGCATAATATACATTACAACATAGATCGCACTGCTTTGGCTGCACTTCTGAGAATCAGCAAAGCTTTTGTACCTGTGTTCAGTCCATTTTTGTGTATTCCTTAGAAACTTTGTTCTGCTTTGGCCAAAGATTTTATATATATATATATATACATTTAAGATGAGTAAAAAGAATGTTTTTTAATCTTCATTTTTGCCTCTATTCTGAAGGGCAAGAGATCACTCAAGAAGAGACAGAATGGTGGCTGAAAATAGGCTTTGAAGCTGTATTGAAAGAAGTAACTTCCTTCCTTTTATCTGTTTCTCAGCCTTCCTCAGAGCCATAGCACGGTGTATGTATACTTCTGGAGGCAGGCAAAACTAATACAGGATGCAACCCACGGTATTAAACCAGCTCTTTCCATAATTCAGAGGGACTTGCTTGTCAATGGCAGGTGATATCACGTACGTGGACGTGGCAATGCTACCAAGGGAAAGACCACACATTCCTTCTCGGACATCAGTTCCAGGTAAAACATTTAATCAGCTCTTGGGCGTACACTGTTTTCTTTCCTGTGCTGTCTCTCTCCTTCATTTTTAAAATTGTTATTGGATAATATAGAAGAATGCTATAAAATGCTGCATGCAGAAGTTGTGGGAAGGATGAGAAGTTGCAAATGGTGGAAGAGATCCTCATGAGGTACAAATCAGTAAAGCTACTCCTAAGTCATTATCACTATGGAGTAGTGTCAGTTCTGGCCCCTTGTTTTACACAGCAGAATGAGAAACAAAAATTGTTCATTTCTGAATAATGAGAATAATCTTTTTTTATATGTATATATGAACAGCATTATCAAAAACCTGTTAGAATATGCTCCACTAAATTCCTACTTAGTTCAAAAATCAGATCAATGCATTTTATGATGTCTTCATGGAAAGGGAGTAGTGAATTAACTAGTAAATCAAAAAACTAGTGGCAGTTGAAAGTGCAGTCACTGTCACTGAAGGAAGTACTGAATGACTCCTGAAACCCTCCTGCTCATCCTCTTTAATTTTCCAGTAGTGGTTTTCCCAGAACCACATTCTCAATCTGTGATCACTTCATATATTTGCAATAAAAGACAAGGGATTAAGTCAATATTGAGTGTAAGGAGATGATGTAAACCAAATTTTTTAAGAAGTAATATTTCCACTACTTGGAAGAAATTCATGAAAGCATTTTGTCAAAATTCTGGATCACAGCTAATATGAATGACAGCTTCTCACTATGAGCAAATAGGAAATGCTTGTGGTCAGAGTAAGATGCTATTTTCATGCTTTCAAGGTTCATTAGTGATTAATGTATTTAACTACTTAAGGACACAACAATCGCTAATGAGCATTTTCAGAAGATTTTCTACTTACCATGTAGATTAATAGTGATAATGGTGCTCTAAATGCATGTATTTATATGACAGGAATTATTTCTTATACATATTTTTACCAGACACTAATTAAAAAAAAAATGGGGTTCACTTTATTATACATCTAACAGAAAATACTACCTTAGATTGTATGTACATGTATCCATGGATGCTGTTTGTACTACTGTAACCTGTGCAATGCAAAGCACAGAGGGTTTGCCTAGAATTTTACCCAGTTTCCAAGGTGATATAATTTATTTGCAAAGCGAGACAGGCATCAAATCTTGATTTGAAGACATGCAAAACAGTCCCTTGATCATGCTGTCTGAAGGAAAGGCTTGAATTTGCATAGGCCAGGCTTTAATTTCCAGTGAAAGTTCTCTTTAACATCTAGACAGTTCTTGTTAAACCTTTGTTGCATAGACTTTAGCACTCAATATTTTCTCCCATGAAGTTACTGGCCACAGTAATCAAGTAATTTTTCAGTGCCCTTTTGCCTTTAAAGCTTTCACTCTAACTTCCCGAAGAACTTTTATTATTTTTGTGGATGTTTTTCTGTTCATTCTCCACTGCTTCCATCTCCTTTAAAACATATGGGCACCAGAGACGCACCCAGTATCAGTACAGGTGTTAGTTGTGCTGGCCCAGTTATGCAGAGACCAAAATCTCTTAAGAAAACTTTCCTTCACCGTTTATAACTTCCAGTATCACTCACCTTCTCCCACCCTTATGTTTGGTTATACTCCAACACATTTTGTTTGACTGGACTTGAATTTACAGGGCTGTTGTTGCAGCTGTCTTTATTTATTGTTATGTTAACCTTTTTGTTATTTTCAGTTTTTATTAGCAATTAATTTTCTACTTATTTTGACACAAACAGAAAAAGCACCCAATAGTATTAAGCAATATTGGACCTCATATCAGGAGAGAACATGCTAGAAATATCTGCCTGATTACAATTATTTCACTGTCTTCATCATTAACATATACTAAATGGATTTTATTGCTATTAAAACAGACAAGAACTTGAGCCATATTATCACGCTTTAAAAATTCAAACTAACAAATTTGGTTGCTTGTTCCTTCCTTGAAGTTTTTTTTTCACTCAAATTCATGCATACCTATCCAGCTGGCGATTTACTTCTAATTGCTAGAAATTCTTTGAAAAGAGTCACTTTTACCATAGGAAGAATTGGAGAAAATGCAAAATTTCCAGAGAATTAATTCTGTGCTGCTCAGTCAGCCATTTCTGGGTGTTAGCTCCTTCCCTGCAAGCTAGAAGATCTTTCCTGCATGGACTGGGCTCAAGGACAGCTTCTGCATACCAAATACACTTAGAGCGTGTCCCACTCTGCATGAAGAGGTTTCCATGCTTCCTCCAGTTGGGGGCTGGAATTTGAAGCTGATTCTCAAAATGAGGGTCTCAGCTCCAAGGCGATGGGACTCTCTGTGGCAAGGATCACAAGCACTCCCTATGGCACTGTCCCGACTCTGTGACACACTGAAATGTCTGCTGGAGGATGGCTAGTAGCCACATCCCTCCCTTTGCCAAGATTTTATGCCCATCTTGCTCTTGGCCAGGAATGTCTGACTCCCTTGCAGAAAAAGAAGCAGCTTCAAGATGGGCATGGGGGAAAGCACTGCGTGGTCAGGACTCTCACCACGGAGGAGGCAGAGTGGGGTTTAGTCACCCACCGCACGTTCCCCAGATGAACGCTCTGAGTTACAGGTTCCCAAGCTTTAGCTAAGACTTCAGATCACTCGGCTGTGGGAAAGCGGAATGTGCTCACCTCCTCCTGGCTGCATTTCATGTGAATTTCAGACCCATAGGTGTAACTTACTGAAGGAGATTCTAAAAAACACGAGGTGGAGGCATAGCTAATTTGCCCTGCTGAAGTATAGCTGCTGTCGAGATCTGATGCACGTGAAAGGTAAACGTGCAGGGAGCTGAACTTCTGCCAAGGTTCTCTAGTAGTTGAGTAGGTGTTAGAAATATGTAAAATTTGGATTTGAGAATGAAAGTCCCTTCACAGATCCAGTGCCCATCTTTTTTTTTTTTTTTAGCTTTTCCTTAACTGTGAGAAAGGGATTTGGTTCGGTCAAATTATGCAGTTTCTTGGAGTTCTCCCAAATACTCTTCTTATCTTAAAGTCTATTCAATGTATTTCATGAGAAAAAAGAAGAAGAATATAAAAATTGCTAGTGGCACAGTTGCAAAGAATGTATAACTTTGCAGTCTAATGATAAGGAAAGCTCACTCGTTGAAAAACATTAGAATAAACTTGATAGACTGGACAAACTATGTTAAATAATGTTTAACACAATGTGGTGATAAAATATATCGGCAGCTCTACACCTGGGAGGTGGCACCCAGCAAAGCGATTGAAATGGATTTGTTGTGATCCCGTTCCAACAGGAAAGTCAATGCCAGGCTGTTACACAATCAGTTTGATTTCAGCTGTCAGATGCTCTAAGTTATAAGGACAAGGTGGGTTTTGGATGGTCTAGCAGAGCTTGCTGAGGAGTTAGCAGGTAGTACTATCTGTGGACATGCTTTGGTGGGCTAACAGGTGCTATTTACAGTGTATGTGCTTCAAAACAGATGTTCAAAAGTAGGAAAGTGCTCAAAAAATACAATCAAGGATAAATACAGCCTGGAAATCCAGCTTCTAATGAAAGACTCACACAGTGTTTGCTTCCTAGTTTACTCAGGAATAATTTGAGTCACATGATTGTGGTTCATAAATGGTTCCGTACAAGACCTTTCCTCTAGCAGAAAAACAAGAAGAGTTCAACTCCATCATCAAACTAGCCTACAAGTAGTTGTAGGCTGCTATTAGTTCTCCCCTTAGCTTCTTGTACCCCTCCTTAACCTCCTCAGCCTCTCTAGGTCTTGACAAATTCCACTGTCTGCTGGACCCTCTCCAGCTTCCCCCAGTCCCCCTGGGTGGGGTGGCCCACATCTGGAGACAATGTTCCATGTGTGGCTGGAGCAGCAGTGAGCGGAGCAGTACAGGAACGTTCCCGGCTGTGCAGGCCAGGGTTCTGCGAACGCGGCCCCGCTGGCGGCTTGCATGAGTTGTGACGATGAGGGTGCACCATGGGCTCACACGCAACCTGGTGTCCAGCTGATGGTGAGAGTCCGATGGCTGGCAAGCCTGACTCTTTGCAGATTGAATGACCTGGCAAAAGCACTCCCTACCTGCACATTCACCCAGCAGAAGCTTCCAGTAAAGAGAGATGTCTTTTTGCACTTGGTGATTTGCATATATATTTTTTGTGAAATTTCAGTTTTAGTAAATGACAGAAATCTCCACCTAGTACTAGGGCTCCTTGTTGCTAAACTAGGTAAATGTGTGTAAGTGTCTGGCAAAACTAAAGTTATGTGGTATTTTAAAACCACTTGCTGACTTCTGAGGGCTTCGCATTCAAATGCACCAATACACACTATAATATCAGTAATCCTTTTTTTAAAATATTCAGTTTGCGCAAATATTTTTTTTTGTAGAGTCTGAGAGATGTTCTTTAAAGGAGTGGATCTTTATTCGAGGGAGAAAATGTTTAGCAATAGTAGCACTTTTTTCTAAAACACATATTTTAGAAGTGTCTCCATTTAAAAGGCTAGTGCATTTAAAAGTGTAAAAGTCCTGACTCTTCTTTGAAAAATATTTACATTCTAAGAATAAAATCTTTTATGAGCACTTCTTTTTTGAGAACAGTTACTTACCTACACAGTTAAATATAGTTTAGAAATTCTCAGTAGTTCATTGAACTAATTAATTGTAATAAAGCAAACAGCAAAGTTTATTAGGTCAGGTTCTTTAAAGCACAAAACAACATATCTGTATGAATAAACCTTATTTGCCAATCAGGTCCTCAGTATTTTTCTTACTGTAAAACCTCTCCACACTTCAACAATTCTCACATCAAATGCTACCTTATCTTAGACTCTTTTCTTCTGCTGAGTTTTTCTCACTGAGATTTTATACAACACAAATTGCTTACTTCTTTTTAAAAGCCCCATTGATCTCAAACTAAGGCTGTAGCACAGAAACTTATTCCTGATTCAGACTGACAAAATCTCAATTTATGGAAAGAAGATTAGTCTACCGAAGGTCTAAATTTCTCCCATAAAAATAGCCAGCAGCTTTACAAAATGCCTAGATAAAACAAAATTGAGAATGTGTTCAGAAAGAGTCCATGTGCATCCAGATCACGCCATGCTATTTTAATGGCTTTTTTTGTTTTGTTTTTGCAACGTGCATCTGGAAAGGGATGTTTTCAACCATCAGGTCCATTAATCTGCTATTGCAGGCATCATGCGATAACCCAGCATAAACATTCACGAGTCAGGAAAGCACCCAGCAATCACTTTGCTGCAGGAGCATTTCTTTGAGTGGCAGTTTTCCCTTTGGGATCTCCCTGCTCTGCAAAGCAGCCACGGCTCTTGATGCCCCTTAAGCCCCTATGATACCTCCTGAGATGGCTTAGCAACAAATGGGATGTTTGCTATTGGTAGTACTCAGGTCTTACCCATCCTTTGGTCTGCCTCCAGCCACACAGGACCCAAGTAGTTCAAGCAAAGATTTTGGAGGAGGCTTATAGTTACTTACTGACAGCAGCAGGAAATTGTAAGTCATCACCCTACCTGTTGTTTTTTTTTGTTTTTTTTTTTTTTTTTAAAAAAAGCTGAACTAGCAGCTCTGAAAACACATGCCCCTTTTGGTACAGACTCAGACTTCCACGTAATTCTTTATTGTTTCTCTGCTTAATGGCTTGCACAACCACAGATGTCAGCATTTCCCTACTCCTTACAGGAAACCCGAGCACATATGCGGAGCTGCGTGTGAAGCCGAAACCCAAAGGGAGCAGCACATCAGAAACTTCCACTTCTGGTAGCGCAAACTATTTTCTATCATTGTTGGTTACTAATTTTAGATTTTGTCTCTCCCGTTACCCAACAGTAAAACCTGTAATCAAAAGTCTTACTTACAATCTCTCAATAAAGACCTGATTTATCATTTCATATATTTTTTTCACTGGGTTCTCAGCCTACACACTTTCCTTGTAAAAATAATATTGAAAGAGATTTTGAAAAAATTTTTTAAAATGCCTTTGTGCCCTACACTTAAAATTTAGCAAAGAAAAGTAAAATTCCATGGTTTTTAGGAAGCCTCCTGTGAGTGCCTCTGCAGGAGCAGTCACAGGGACACATTTGGCTTTGGAAGCAGGGTAACACCCAGCTCTCTGTGTGCACTCAGTGCACTGGTGATTGTCATCCTCCCTGTGCTGAAGGACAGGTGCCAGACAAGGCCAGGCCCACAGCACTGTGAGCTGAAAGGGAACACTACAAAACACGTCTCAGGCAGCCAGAGGAAGGGGCAGTTACTCATCTCACGCAGGCAAGGTCAGGAAAACAGCAGTTATGAAAGTGCAGCTCTGTGGCTTGTGGAAACTGCGCCTTGACGCCCAGTTTCGTCAGGTCCTGTCTCAGGTTCCTGAGTGTTTCACTCTCATGAGCTGATGAATGCGAAATGGCTGGAGAGATGCTTTGTCAGATGTACTTCACTGTGCTATGGTGGCAGTATGGGATTTTTTACCTTTATTGTGCACTCAGGTAAGTTAGCTTTCAGCCACGACAGGCATATGAACACAGGAGAGCGTGACCACAGAGGAGGAACGTACCACAGACCATCCCTGATACTTTTCTGCATGGTTCTGCATGGTTCTGAATGCTTTGCAGGGTGTGGGTGGGTAAGTGGGAGGAGGCAATGTTTGAAAAAATTAAAGGAGAGAGAATCCTTAAAGGAACGGTTGATTGAAAATCACTTGCTCTGCTGACAAAATGATCTTTTGATTTCACTTTCCTGTATGCAAAAAGGATGCAAATTTTTAATAAGTAAAATATCCCCACATACTTGAAAAGGCAGACTTATTTTAGGCAGATTATTTCTCTGTCATTTCTACATAAGACAGTGGCATACGTAAAGGCAATGTTAGTTTTAATAGTGCAAAGACCTTAAGCTGTTTGTCCCTTTGCCCCTCTCCAGGCTGCAGATACGGGTGCTCAGGCTGGTTCTACGTGGTGCTGGTCCTGGGGGTCCTTGTGCTCGTCCTGCTAGGTGTCATAGCCGTACTAGCCAAGCAATGTGAGTAGATCCTACAATCCGCTTCATCTCTTTGTTGCAGACATGGTTAAACCTCACAAGTAGAGTGATGCCAAAAGAAAAATTCCCTTAATGTCACAATAAAGGTGTCAAGTTCTACACAAATACAGGAAAACAAATGTAGTGTTCCAAAGGGCACATTTTCTACCTGTCATTTAACATACCTTGTGCAGATGAAGGGAAGCTGCTGCAGTCTACCTTGTCATCCGTGATGCTGAAAGGCTGTAGAAGTAGATTTCAAATCATTATGACAATAACACATTCGGTCTTCCTGGCTTACAAGTTAAAAGTTGCATCCATGATGCTTCTTTGAGACCGTTTCACTTAGTTACTTTGTATGTTTGAACAAATAAAATAAAAATCAGACTCCAGATCATTTCATTTCATCAGATTTCTGTGGTACTAGTAATATCATAATCCACGGCATGCTCCAGTTATACAAGAACTGTTCCAGAGAAGATACTCATTTCCTAAGAGAAAAGAGTCTTGAAAAACTTCAGAAAAAACATGTACCTCCCAACCCTCCCTAAAATCTCACCAAAATATTGTGTTTATATTCTTTGTATATTCAACTATCAGAAATGACAAATTTATCTTCTTTTCCTGTACTGTCCATATAATTCAGCAGCTACACCCTTTGCCAGACAGTTGTACTCACCGAGTATATTATGAACTCACAGTTCATAACTGAGTGTGTATAACCTGTGTATAACCCGGCAATGTATACAGCCCCCCCCCACCCCCACCCCCCACCCCCCGCCTCACATTCACAGTGTAACTAACACTGGATATAAAGATTACATCTCCTTGACCCTGTTGTTAACCATAATCTCTTTTTGTTTGTTCGTTTGTTTGTTTGTGTAAGTTTTTAAGGTCAAAGCAGGAAAATCAGAAGGTTTGTCCCACTGTGGTCTAAATAGCACTGGCAATCACATTTCTTCCGAGAAGACTGCCTCGGCGGTGCTCCTGAAATGGCTCATGGAGGAACTGTGTGAAGATGCACAGGGTGAGGAAAGTTGGTCCTTTCACAGCATAGAGGGCTTATTGTGTGCACGCTTCTGTTGTCTCTGTTCCCTTTTCTATGACGCCCTGCAGTTTATGGGAAAACACTGGTACTACCCAGGGAGCATGATGTTCCTGCATAGAAGTGATGACAGGATCTAAACTAACATTTTAATGACGATAGTTTTGCTCCTTTTTATTTATAAATAGTCTCCAGTAATTCCTTTACACTTCCTTCTGCCAGGAGCTGCTGTCAGAAATGCCATATATCATAGATCCTGGAGATCACTTTCCAGACAATAATTGTTCACAGGGTGGGATGGAATTTAGCTTTCCTATCCTTTTGCAAGGATCAAGCAGGGAAAGACCTTCCTGGTCTTTTTATTGTGGATCTATTATTTGTTGGCAAATACTAATGCTTTTCTAAGAACTGATTGCAATGATGTTACTTTGAAACATTAGAGTAACCCAAGACAGAAAACGTGGGGGACGTTCCTCCCAGATGTTCTGCATGAAATGGGAAGTTAGACCTTGAAATAGCAGTGTTCCCTTATTTAACCCAGTTCCCTCTGCAGCTCCATGGACATAGTTTGGATCTCATCTCAGTGCCTGTGCTTTCTGGTCACATCGTGTCAAATCCACACACTCCACATGATGTCACATTGCACCATGTCTCCCCACAAGGGCTGCAAGCAGGAGGATGAGAAGTCTCTTTGCAGCCCTCTGGGTCCTCCTGGTGCTCTCCACCATGCAGATGCACATGGAAGTGGAGACCCCAGTGATGGGCAGTGGGAGTGCAGAAGTGCATAGCACCATGGCAAAGGGACTGGGAAGCTGTTTTGCTGATTGAATAGATACCAAGCAAAAATGAATTCTAAATCAAATATAAGAATAAATAAAGTTTATATTACACTATAAAGGAAAAATAGCACACAATATGATAAAAGGAAACAGTACTAGTTGTTATGCACAATATGATAAAAGAGCAATAGGAACAAAGCATTGGATCATTACTGCAAAGCATTCGTTACAGAGATTAAGAAAAGGATACGTCACCAGTTCCCACCTTAGCATTATCCAGGCCCACACTTTGGTTGGGCAGCCCCATTGCAGCTGGTGCCAGGGGTCTCTTGGTAACTGGGAAAATTCCTAAGCGGTCTGTCCACCTGTAGGTGAGGCTTCTGGCCCAGTCCTGGAGCTGGCCTGGCTTTATACTCAGTGAAAAACAAAAATAGTTTACACTCCCTTATGTATGTAAACTTTAAAAACTTTAGGCTAAGTGCAGGCGTGTGCTGTCTCATGATTCGTCAGGTTCACAGGCGCCCAAGGGTGGTGGAGTTACCGTCATGACAGAGCTGCACACAGGGTTTATCATCTGGATGGTCCTGCTCACACCTTGCTTGTTTGGGGGTGCTCAGGACAAACAGCACCTGCTCATTACAGCTGTCCATGACCTCCCTGAGCTCCCTGTCCAAGTTAAGCGATCCTTAATTAAAGACAAAGGCTTTTTCATAAGCAGTCATCAATGTAATAAATCTTCACCGCAGAAGCTGAGGAGGAGTAGCGCTGGAGCCTTCAAACCTCTCTCCACATGCAGCAAACGCGTTTGGGAGTGGGGACTGGCTGCTTTTGGTCCAGCCAGCCACGCACACGAACATAAAACACTATGGGGCAGCTGGAACAAGTAATGGTACGAGCTAATGGTTCCCTGTCTCCACCCACAGGAACAACATGCGAGCTGTGTCCTGCTGGGTGGCAGCTACACAGGGGCAGATGTTACTACTTCTCCGAGGAGGCTGTAAGCTGGGATGACAGCAAAAGAAACTGTCTGTCCAGGAAATCCCAGCTTCTTGTCATTGAAGATGAAATTGAGATGGTGAGTCTTGCAGCAGCCCTAAAATTGTGAGACAGGCCAATAATTGTGCCTTAGCTGGACATTTCACCCAGCGAACATGGCCCAGATGTCAGGTGTACATGCAGGCAAACAAGAGCCCCATCCAGTGCAGAGCATCTGACTCTCCACAGACAGGAGCTTCTTCTGAGAGTTTTAACAGAGCAGAGCTGAAGAGCAGAAGCATCGGAGATGCAAATGGGGAAGCCAGAGTAGTTTTGACTGGGAGGAGGAAATGCTGGGGACTTCCCACCCATTTCCATTACTTGGCTATGGGAAGAGAGGTCTGATTCAGCCACTAAATGGAAATTCAAACACCCAAACCTCCTTCTCATGCTCCCTTGGGAAAATGAGTAGCAAGGTATCACGGAATGGCTCTTTTGAGAAACTCATCATTCCCTGAGAAGCAGGTCTTTTACCTTAAAGACCAAGCTTCTCAACCTGGCTCATTAGGGTGAGGAGCATCACTGAGGATTTTCTTGACAGCTGATAGAAAGCTAGTCAGCCTGAGCATCAGCCTGAATATAAACTCTGTGGCTGGTCCCATATGTATGGGCCGTTGTAATGGGCTGCTTTGCCACAGCTGGATCCTTGCCCTCGCTTTCCATGTGAGGGACTACATGAAAAGCTGTGCATGAAACAGGAGAGTGACCTAAGCACAGCAGAAAAGCTCTGCTGACGAGTAACATGCTTCTACTTGTTCCATAGGAATTTATAGACAATAAAGAGAAAGATACCAAATACATCTGGATTGGGTTGAAGATTCAAGACATGAAGAAACAATGGAGTTCAGCTGAAGATCCCAGGTGATCATTTGTGGGGGGAGGGTATCTTCAGCAATAGCAAAGCTGCGTGGCAATACAACTCTGAATCCAAGCTAATTTCCCAAAGCACAGATCTAGTCCTGCAGCCTCAGGCACCTATTCAGGGTCTGTGTCACAGCCACTTCCAGGTCAGCAGGTTCCTGCTGGGCACCTTTGGAAACAGATGGTTTTTCTGCCTGCAAGACCAGCCACAGTCACAGTTCATATATGCATGAATGCAGAGGGACATTACTACACGTTGCAGCACAAACAAACTAGTAGACTGCAACAAGGCTTTACCATTGATCAGATTCTACTGTCTGTGCTGTATCTCCTTCCTCCAGAGGTCAGACCACACTGCTGCTCCTCCATCTGACACACACAGACACACAGACACGCAGACACACACACAGACACACAATCCACCGCCTTCATTCCTCTACAAATACACACTTCTCCCACTGAAATCACTGTCAACAGACTCTCTCAATTTACAGACCATGTGTTGACTGCCTTTGTTGAAAGCGATGCCTGTCACACAGCATGGGTGCTGGATCTGTGCAGCTGAAGGGTCCTTCCCCTCCCTCTTACCATTTACCATTCAGCATCATGGCTACACGTGGAGGTTTTCTCATCCTTCTTACACTAATGCTCCTGAGCATTCACCCCTCAGCAGCCAGCAGTCCCTGCTGTGGGTGCCCACCCCACCTATGCGTGGCTGTTGAGGAACTGTGCTTCAGTGGGTTACTAAATGGGCATTACCCAAATGCCTCACTCAGGATATCATCAATATTTTCATCCAGTATGGAATTTAAAGCTGACAACTCATTGCATTCCTTTTGTTGTCTCACCAGGATAGCTAGAGATAGAACTGAGACTGACAAGAACTGTGCTGTTTACAGAAGAAAAAACATGATCCAAGCAGATAACTGCCAGACTTTGAAGAAGTGGATTTGTAAGAAGAACGCAACTTTGTTGGTGCTCTGAGCCAAATTGTCAGACAACAGGCAGAGCTTTTTGTCAGAAGACCCATTCTATTGATAAAACATGTGATGTAAATAATTTCACGAGACTTGCACAGAAATTTGCATTTCGCTGTTCTGTGCTCCATAAGACTTTGTGTGATGCAGACAAAGAACTCAGAAGTTGCAAGGTGTCAGTGTGAAGGTCATGCAAGAGGACAGTACATCTGGATTTGGGAGTGCTGAGCCTTCCCACAGACAAAGGTTGGCAGCAGCTGCCTCTAGGAAGGGCAGGGGAGAAGTGCTCATGTGAGGATGAGCACTGTGCACACGAACTGCCTGATGTGCAGAAAAGATGCCATCTACCGGGGCTGCAGCGTGTGGAGCCCACTGCTGTCATACGTATCCCTCAGGCAGCCACTGCTGAGCTGAGACACTTTTTATTTGGGTTTCAGTATTTCATTGTTTTCTGAAGTTTGCGTTTTGTTTTGTTTTGTGTTTTGTTTTTCTTACAGTCTAATCGTGACTTACAGAAGCCACTTGAGGGCTGGCGAAAATGCATTTATTAGGTAGTGTCTTATACTCACTCAGAGCTGACGTGCACAGCTACGGGGCATACAGACATCAGACCAAGCGTGAAGTGACTCATAACACTTGTGGTTAATAAGCTGATGGCTCCCATCTTCTGATGCTGAACTTTGGGATCTGCAAAAAAGCTCTTATCTAGGGTAAGACAACACTGCAGTGCAAGGAAATTAAGATGATAGCCTGCCTTTCCACCGATATTTTTTCCCTTTATGTTGCAAACTTTTTAACATGGAACAATAGTTACATAGGAATATAGAACATAATTACATACATGGAGGGTATGGTGATGAGGTACTGAAGCTGAAAGCTGGTGAAATTAACATCTGCGGGTGCACTCAGTAATTACATTGCTTGAGCATTCAAGTGCTAAGTGGCTATACCTGGATCTAGAATAAAATATGCTAAGAGCAGGGTGACTTAGTGCCTGTATTATATTTATACATTTGAAAAAAATAACAAATGTAATTAATTGATTTTTAAGGTATCAGACATTTGTTTCAGCTTTTAAAAGCACCTTAGCCTAATAAAGGCAGTAATTTTTCTAGATCTGTAGCTAGCACATGCCTTTGAAACCAGAGTGACCAAATGCAAGGCAAATGTTTGCACCATCGTTGAGGTATTTCTAGCGACTTGTGTTGCAACATTGGGGAAATCAAATAATGTGTAAACAGGGAAATTAAAAAAATAACATAGGGGACAATGCAAGTGGAAATGCAATAATAATGTTTTCCTCCTGTCTGCAAACCATATACCTCCTCTTGAGTATTGCCAGGACCCTGAGTGCTCTAAGAGGCCCTAAGGATCCTCACCAACCTCTCCTCCTGATACTTTCTGGGTCTATCAGCCTCTGCCTGAGCTCTGTCCAAGGCACACCTACCTCCAGCCCTGCCCCATCTCCTGGACAGGACATCTGAGTCCTACCTACATGAAAGGTTGGACAGTTCAACTGGTAACTGAACCAACTTCTTCTTTGAATGAAGTGTCAAACGCTTCTGATGCGAAAGTTAATATTCAGAAAGCACAAAAGTTAGTCCCCTTTCTAAACTGTGCATCTCTAGTCTCATTCTCTTACTGCGGGGAAAAGCAGCTGAGGCACTCTCACACTTACATGTCTTGCAAAGGTGTAAAGTCTACTTCTCTGTGCTTACAGACAAAGTTGCTTAGGTACATTCAATCTACCATAACTCAGTTTCATGTGGGATCTCTTCAAATGCCCCTGAAGTTAACTCTGCTATGTTGTGCCTTCCACAATAAGCTGAATTCTTACATCATTTCATAGAATTATGCAATAATTTATAGCAGAAGGGACCTCAAGGCCATTTCAGGGCCAGTTAGGGGGAGATACTAAGTGCCCAGAATTTTACTATAATGTTATGTACTTTCACGCTACCCATGTGGGATGAGCTGTGATTGGAGAAAAACAAACAAAACAAAGCCTAATATTAAAATCCAAGGTGCAACTCTACTAACCAAAAATGCACAGACTGGAATTAAAGTCCTCATTTTAGCAATGAGAGAGAGAAACAAGGCTAAACGTGGCTTTGGATATGTAGACCCTTTAGCTCATGTTTGCTATAATACACATCATTGAAGGCAGCTGCAGTTTCCCAGGTACGCTGTCTCATACCTGCACTAGAGGTCTTTGTGCCCCTATGGAGGGTTGTGGTTAATGCCTAGTAACTTGAGATAAGTAACCAACAGATATGCTTTCACATGGTCTCTTGCCATGTAGCATCATGGCTTTAGCACCTACACGACTGCAGCTGTGGAACAAAACACTCATGAGCAATATGGTAGCATGAACAGATGGACATCCCTCCATCTACAGACACCGATGGGTAACACCTCACTTAATTACAAGGCCAGGAAGGTAGAAGGTGTGTGTAAGTGAGAGTTGAAAAGCGTAGAGATCTTCGGTGGAAAGAGACACCAAGCATGTGATGCAGCCTGCTGCGCTCCACAGGGACAGCACGATGGTTCTTCAGAACTTTGGGGCTACGCATTAAAGCGAATCGTACCGTCAGTGTGGCTGACTTCCTTTCAAACAAAAAACCAACACAGATTTACCGTACAGAATGCAGCACCGGCAGCTAAAAACTCATTTGAAAAATGGCTGTTATTCTCACGTTAAAAAAAACAAGAACAAAAAATCCCCCAAACTCAGTGCAGCATGTCCGTGGGGAAGAGGATAGGTTTGTTTATTCTAGACAGAGAAGCAAAGCCAAGGGAAGAGTCTGAAATTAGTAAGATCTATCTATCTAAATGTACTATATATATATATATCTGTATCTATAATATATCTATATTTTATATAGATCTATTCCCCATTAGGAAAATGTAACCTCAGGGTACTTAAAGCATACCCTTGCCTGTGCATTGGAGAGAACTGCTGAATTCCTGTTTTTATGGCAGATGTTTCTTGAGACATGCTGAACTTAACAAGAAAAAAACTCAACTCCTGAGCTGGCTTCCCTCAGATTGGTTGTAGCGTTTAGGTTTTAACAATATTCATGAAATGACGAGTATTTGAGCATTCTCACTATTATCAATGAAATAAAACGTGTTTTTGCAGGGCCTTACTGAAGCTCCTATCTACATTTTAAGCAGTTACTAAATCCTGAGTAATTCCACTGATTTAAAAAAATAAAAATAAAAGGCCATTGAAGTACTTCATCAAACCCCGCTCCAAACAAAGTGAATTAGCAGCTTGACGCGTCATTTCTCAGCATGACAGACTTTGGATACTAAAGAAGATGCTAACCACACCCCTTAAGACTCAGATTACAGCAAAACTACTGTGCTCACAGTTTTTCTTAAAGGAATTTTTGGAAGCAAAATTTCCCATTTTTGGACTCTATCCATGGAAGACACTGATGGAAAAAAAAACCACCTTAAGAGCAATGTTATTTTGTAAAGGAAACATTCAGGTGAATCAGCTCACTAAGAAAGGCTAAGACACAACACAGTGTGTCAATACTCCTTATCCCTTACAATTTCTGCCAAATTTGTGACATGTACCTCTAATACGACCTGAATGCAAATACTCAGAAAATTTGGCAAGAGTGAACTGGGGAAATTTTCGTGTTTCCCTCCAAAGTTACTGTACTGTGTGTGTTTCAGCATTTCAGTTAAATATTTTTGTTAAAAGTTTGACACTTTTTGAAGTGTAAAGACTTGTTTCAAGTGTTAGAAAGTGAAATGCATTCTTTCTTGGGTCAAATGTCTTGTCTCATGTCAACCCCAACATTATAACTGAAGATCTCTTCATATTCAAAACCTGAACATTTTATTTTGCTTCAGTATGGTGATTTTTTTTTTTTTTTTTCCCAAAATGGTGCCTGAGCTGAAAAATACTTCTAATGGCACAACATTAAGACAGAAACCACTGTAATTCAGAGGCTCTGGAAAGATATTTATTGAGTATCTTTTCAGGACTATTGCACGCACCATATCCTTCAGAGCTAGTTAATTTAAAAACATTGCAGAATACCCCCCTCCCAACTAGTTAAATAAACACATTATTAGGCTATTAGAGTCCTATTACTGTGCCTATAAAGAATGGAAGCAAGTAAAAAAAGTGTAGTTCAGCAAAATTAGTGATCATATACAAATAAACATCTTAAAGTCACAAGATGTTAACAATATCCATACTGCACTGTCCTGTTACAGTAAACTTATTGTCACAGAAGATAATGAAGACATAAACAAGACACTGAACAAAACCAGACAGCGATTAAATTTGCATAGTAACATAGTGAAGGCAAAATTAACAACAAATAGGACAAAAAACCCCAACGAACCAATAACACTGCAAATAACCTGTCAAACATAGTGCAATTTTACCTTCTTAAAAAATGAGAAGAACACAACGATCTTCCCGTCCCTGAAACTACAGTGCTCTCTACCGGGTACACCAAAAATGGCTCCACTCGCTTCTTCAACAAGTCTTGTGGAGTCCATAGTCATTCCCATAGCACCCACATCATCAATTTTCCAGATTTTATTCTGAGCAGGGAAGTATTCTGCCCTGCTGTACACAGGAATTTCCCATTCTTCCTCCTCTAGAAACCCAACAGGAATGGTCCTTGCAGGAAAATAATCTGCTTTGCTTCCTCTGGATCAAATGGCCCTTTGAATCTCCAGGTCACCTGCTAGACATTGGTGCACAGCGTTCAGCAGGACTGCACCCTGATTCTGTTCAGGCTCCTAGCAATTCAACAGCACTGGGTGTTGCTGCTGAAAGTGATACACGCACAGAAGAAAACACGGATCATCCATCCAGAAATGTACCACTTGCTTAGAATCCCCATACTCTGACAGGCACAGGACATCACGAAACCATGGAGAAACATCCTTTGCAGTTAATTCTGTTATTCTCTACTCATGATTCTTCTTCCCCATCAGTGTAGATGCTCAGGTAAATAAACACTCTTATCTATTCTGACTTTTTTTTTTTTTTTTTGCTAAGTGCTGTGGGAAAGAGACCTTCAGGTGCAGTGCAGCTACATAAAACCCAATGATGATACTTGTAGAGGAATGAAGCTGGGTTAATTAGTATTGATAATATACAGCTGTGGGCTGGCTTCAAGGGTGGCGGGTTGGCTGATGTAGATAAGGTGCAGCTGTGGCTGGTTCTGTTAAGAGGTTGGGCAGCCGAGGAAGAGAGAGCAGCTAAGGAAGAGAGAGGAGAAAGAAGCAAAGAGAAGAGAGTGAGCATCCCATACATGAGGAGAGACCAGGAGAAGGCAGCAGAGGGACTGGCATGAAGAGTATGATGGTATGAGACGGTAGAAGACCTTGTTGTAGCTGGCTAGTTTGCAGAGTGCTGTGACAAATACTGTCAAGCTAATTGAACAAGATTCATGTAAAATAACATTAAGAAAACATCCACTACAATGCAGAGTCATACAAGATGCACCTCATCAAATCAGGGGAGTGAAATCTGCACAATCCTGTCTAAAACAACAGCGCTCATTTCTGCATCACCCTGTACCCGAGAGGCAGCAGCAGACCTTCAGGCAGCCCCACCTCACAACCCATCCCCGCACGCAGCGTTCAGCTAAGGGAAAAGCAGAACAAATACCTCCAAGTGCAAACTGAAAAGGAAAAGCAAGAGCAGCTGCTTAGGATCCTATGAGAGAAGAGTTAATGGAAGAAATGACACAACAAAAAGAAACTACAGGCTGAGCAGTAGCTAGAAAAATGGAGCAAGGAAGTAACTTAGGATGCTGAAGCAAACCTTTTAAGTAGTATCTTTAAAAAACAGAGGCTTCCTCCACAGGTGGAGAATTGTGGCTACCAGAAGAGTCATTCACCTCCATGCAGGAGCTGAGATGCGTTCCCAGGTCCCAGAGTACAGACGCAGCCTGTGTAGGCATCACATCACAGTGCTAAGTGTCCACCTTTATCGTGGTAGGCTAATATTCAAGCTACAGATCCACTTCCTGGTTAAATAACATCCAGAGGCTGAGACTCCTTTTGACTCAAGATAGGCACAGTTTCCGGAGCCTTTTACTTCAATCCTGTAAGGGGGAATGAAAGACACAGTTAACTCTGACACCCACAATCAAATAATGCAATCGAGCAAAGGGAACGACAGGGGTCACAGGTTCTCTGTGTACAAAGCCCAATCTACCACAGGCCAGGCACTGCAGCTTGTGCTTTGATGAGGACACCACAAAGATTGTCTTTTTTTAATGGCCCCCCAGAATACAAAACCTAGGCCTTGTAGTGCTCCTGCATCTTGTCTAGTGGTTGCTTAATGTGAAATATACCCTTAGAGCAGAGACTGGAATTCAGGTTTGCCCTTCTCAAGGATGCTGTGCTATCAAGACTGGCTCCACCTTTGACTTCTGCATCTTTCTATGCAGCTAAAATGTTCCAGCAGAAGATGTGAAACAAATGCCTCTCTCATCTCCCTCTTCCCCAGAACTGAATGTGGCACTGTGGTTAAGGGGGTGGTGGAAAACAGGAAGCAAACTGCAGTTTCCACACCGCAGGTGTCCATATATAAGAGGTAAGGGTCTCCTTTCACTTTGCTATACTGGTGCTGTGAGCTCCCATCTCACATTGCTTCTGAACCTGGCTTTAAAATTTCTCTTCTAAATTTCATCCACCAGTTTTAACAATGCTATGTGAAGTCCTTACTGTTTTCCATGCTCTCTTCATAGTCATCCCTTCAACACCATTACAGCTATTTCTTTCAAGTCACTGTCTGTATCTGTATTAGTTATTCTTTCCTACTCCCCTACAATCCAGTATCATCAGCAAACCCGCTCAATGCTGACTTACAGTTTATTGTCTAATGCTTTCCCGTTTACCCAGAAGAACTCTTCATTCCTTTTATAGAGTCCAATCCACGGGTCTTGCTTTGTTATTTTCACCATAAAACTCTGTAGGAATAAACCCGCATGAGAAAAGAAGCTTTACATGTTCAGTTCAGTTATCCAAACACAAGTACCTTGATCCAGGGCTAGGAAACAAAACAATGATCTTGCCTTTCTCCCAGAATAAACAATTTAAAAATTAAATTCATAGACTACTGCAGCGTCTGGATCCTGTGTGATCCACATAACTGAAAGAAAACCTACAACTCAATCAGAAATCCAATGGATTAATTTTGCGACAGGATCCCGGTGCAGCACTCATATCATAGTGACAGAAACGCCAACTAAGAGAATGCAAGTATTCTACTGAATATTAGGAACTGTGTGGAAATATGGAACTACAAGTGCATCATTTTACTGTCTCTCCACCAGAAAGTCTTCAAAGAATGATGAACACCTTTGCAGCTAATGCATTTCTCCATCACTGTGTTCATCATACTGATCTTTTATCATCAGCTGGCAAGGATTTGTGGAATACATTTTAGAGATTAGTTAAGGAAGATCCCTGCTTCAATGTATGCAACAGAATTGACATCTGCACCCAGTACACCCATTACACAGGTGCTTGTGACTGACCTAGAGACAGGCTGTTTTAAAATACCAGGTCTGCAACAGATACGGAAGAACATATTCTCCTAGGTCTTTGTGCTGGTTGGAATCTTTCCTAATATTGTAGGATAACACAGAAAAAGATGCTCCACACTGTGGTAAGGATAACTATCTCCTAACTCCAAAGGTCAAGATTAACATATCTTCCAACTTGGTTGTCATTAACCTATTTTGCTAAGAGAGAACAGTTGTCTAATTAAAGAGAAATGAGATGCAACAGTGTTTATCCTGGTTGCCTTCAATGTGAGTATTTATAGCTGTAAGCAGCACCAAATTTAACTCACATAATCCTTGGGCATTTTTTGAAATATCAACTGCTAAATCTGACGTTTGCTGTTTTCAGGGAGAGGGGGCACGCAGCTTTCTGCAAGCTGTGGCTTGTCACAGCCTCTGCATTGCTTTCAAACTGCTCAGCTTAAGAGGCTGCAAGAACACACTAGGTCATTGCGCAGCTCCCTAGAAGCGTGATGAGGTGAGACCAGCTCCCCCCCCCCCCTTTTGTTCCCTTACCAGCTCCTGATGATTTTCAATCACTAGGAGGGAAGCATTGTGCAAAGAGCAGAGGCTCTGACTGGTGTTCCATTCGGCCTCACTCTCTGACAGGTAGTAGCATTTCCTCTGGAAATACAGCCAATCCGACGGACAGAGTTCCAGGGAAGGAGAGACAGGAAAATCTTTGGCCGAAGAATGGTTTACTGCAAAAAGACAAAAAAACAATCTACCTGTTTCTTTCAACTAGAAAAGGTTTCTGGAGCTTTTTAGCTTGCTTTCTGACTGCATCATCCAAAATCATCTAACCATAGCATTATTACTTCTGCCCAGCAGAAATAATTATTGTAAACTAATTATACACTCTGGCTCCTGTACCCTTATGGTTGCTGACATACCTTTAAAGCGATGATCAAGGGCAGGTTGGCAGGAGTAGCTGAGAAGGTAACAATAACGTTATCTATCCTCCAAGGACTCTTCCGCAACATAAATATTTCTGACAACTATTGTTTTCGCAAGTGTTCCTTCCTTGCAGCTGAACTAATAGCTTTGTGTATTACAGTGGCATTTTTTGAAGGACTACAGATTGGTTGCAAAGAACAATCTTCCATCTGTTATTTGTTTTCTTGAACTTGGATTCAAGATCAACTGTGAGGTTATACACTTGAATGACAACAGTACGCTAAGGCTAAACTGAGCACTCCTTAACACCACCAAACTAGTGGAGTCATTTCTCCAGCACTTGAGCACAATTTTAAACAATATGTCATGAGACATATTTAACTTTATTTAACTTTGAGATAAGGTAAGTTCTGAATAAACCTCTGAGGTTTTAAGGCGCTTCTGACAACCCAAAAGTTTAGTAATTTCCCCGGCTGATTTATTTACACACTTACCAAACCAAATACACAATATCAAAATGATAGCAGCAGTAAGAACTCCAGCAACACCTCGCCATAACCAGATATTTGAGAATAGACCTGAAAAAAGAAATGTCAGGAATTAAGAAACCCACAAACCTAAAACAAAACCCCAAACACAACCAGCTGTCAGGGCAGCAGAACTCAGGACCCATGAAGCTGTTCCAAAAAAAGTCCCTTTCCGTGGAAAGCAGGCTGGGAGCAGAGCTAAAGACTAGGAAATGTGTGACATTTAGGTTGTTGTCACAAAGCTATTTAGCTAACAGGAACTCTGAGTTACTCTGAATTTTAATTACATCATCCAAAACTGAACCTAACAGTGAGGTAGTTCCCGACACTCCAAAGTGATCAAAAAAGAAAGGAGCAGGGAACAATTGAGGGTGAAGGCAGTAAATCCGAGGTTGACCTGACGCCTAAACATGGCACAGATAACAGAAATACGACACAGTCACCAACTCTGGTGCCTAAGACTTCTCCTGAGAATATCCAGCGTTATCCCACAGCGCCAGCTTTACAGAGCCTCCTTTTCTTCCGTGTCCCCTCCTGGCGCCCGCAGCGCGCTGGGTTTGGAGGAGGGAAGGTCCCCCCAGCCTGCCACCACCGTGCCTTGCGCCCAACTGCGCAGGCAGCTGCCGGGGGGACCAGGTGCCTTTGAAAGGCTGCAAAAGGAGGGTCCCCTCCGCTGGGGGTGGCTTTGCTGCCAGCACAGGGGTCTGCCCGGGCAGCGCCCGTCCCCGTGCGGAGCCACAGCACACAGCTGGGCTCATCTGGCCCCCGAGCACGAGGGGCGCGCCGGGGGATGCTGGCACGGCGCTCATCTCCAGCCGGCCCCACACCACGCCGGGACCCCCGGGCATTCCTCCGGTGGGTCCCGCAGCCCGGAGCCTGGCGCCGCCCGCTTCCCCGCCAGCCCCTCGACGGCGGGACCTCCACCGGATCGGCCCCTGCGCGCCCATCGCGCCCTGGCCAGGGCGCTCCCGGGACGCCGCAGGGCAGCAGCCGCCGCCCCCAGCCGCACGGCTCCGGTCCCCGGGGCTGCGCAGCGGCTCTGCCCCCGACAGCGCGCCCGCTCCTGCCTCCTCCCTGCGGCGGGGTCTCCTGGCGCCCCGCCCGGCTGCGTTCCCCCCGCCCTTTGCCCTTCACCTTTGCGGGACCCCGCGCCCCGCTCCGGGCAGCCGCTGCCCCCGCCTCGGTGTCCCATGGGTGCGGCCGGTCACGGGTCCGGAACTGCCGGGGCGGCGGGCGCGGGGCTGGCAGCGTGCGGGGGGCGGCCGCAGCCGCTTCCCCCGGCGGCCCTGGGCGGGGGGCGGCGCACGGGGGGCTCGTCACGCCGCGTGGGCGTCGCGGTGAGGGGCGGGAAGGGGAAACGGGAAACGGCCGTGGGAGAGCTTGGCGGCCGCCAGATGTGGCTGCGGGCCTCTGGCATCAGCAGGCGGGTCGTGGGAGGGAGCCGAGGCGCAGGCAGGAGGCTCGTGCTGCCTTTGCATTTAAACGTTGGCTGCTTGAAACTTCATCGCTTTGGGAAGCTCGGCCAGTGGTTTGCCTCACCCAGGAAGCCGTGAAGCCTGATGGATCTGACTTGCCAGCTGCGGGGCTGGAGGTGTAGCAGAAGCTGTAGCGCTGCCCATAAGACAGGGCCGTGTACCCCAGGAGCGTGGGGCACGGTGCGGATATCGCACCCGGTGGGTTAAACACAGGAACTGGTTTACTTGCAGCAGATCTTGGCTGGGTTGCATGCTCAAATAGCCAGAGGAACACGGCTCTCTTCAAGTTAAAGTGCAGGCTCTGTGCGAGGCGGATGAGAAATTCAGTGATGGTTTATGTAAAACAGGCATCCATCAGTACCCCAGGAGAAAACCTGAAAGAGAAAACCATGAGAACGGAGCGTTACACGTTATGTAGCCGGTTTCCTGGCAGTCTCCAATCACTGTGATTGTCAAGGAGTTTGAGCAATCAGTAGTCAGTTGCTGAAAATTATCTCCAGGTGTTTATATTTACAGGTAATAAAGAGCCATATAAACTTCATACTTCCATAAATTTGAATTGACTTGCAGTTGATTTTAGCCTTTGTGTGCATTGTTTAAGCAATGGACTGGGAGAGCTGGACAGGCTAGCATGCCCAGTATGGCACTTGAGAAGTAACAGAAAGGCAGAAGGGTGAAGAGGAATTCAAAAGATACGTGTGAACAAGGCTTAAAGCACAGCGGCTTCAGGGAAGTTAGGGAACTGAAGATTCCTAGGAAAGGGAGAATGAGAGAGGGAAGAGATGATGGATCTAGAGCGCACAAGCTGTAGACAGTTCAAGAGGTTTTGCAAGGTTTGAGTCCAGAGGGGCAGAGAATGAGATTGGGGAGTGGAAGAAGGGCAGCGGGGAGGCTTGATACCTGTTTCATATACAGCAGATTTTGCATACAAGGCGATAATGGAATACAGATGTATACATAGCTATTACTCTAAGAACAGGTTATTCAGTGTTTATTCACGCCTCAGAAGTGGCTCACTCTCTTGCCATTCAGTCCTGCCTGTCACTGAGGTAAAAAATAACTTACTGTAGCTTGTAACTGCAGAGAATTCACAGGTACCCTTTCCACACTTCCCCACCCACTAACACAGAAGATACTTTTGACAGTTGCAGGCCATTCTCCAGGCTGACAAAAAAACCTTGAGAACCTGCAACACAGTTGTGAATCATCTGGTGCTCCAAAACAACTATACTTACTGACCCCCAACGCTTATAACTGGGACACTTGACCTTCACTTTCCCTGATCGGTTGGGCTAAGACACCTCCAGACCAAAGTGTAAGCAGCCTGCTGCTGTTATAGAGGGTGTGTGATTTGGCTGGCTCCCACCACCTCAGCTTAACGCTTCAGTGAGGGAGGGCTGCTGCTGAACTGCCCACAGACTACTTGGGCATTTGCACCGAGTGTTCAGGCTGATCTTGGAGGAGGAGAGTTCATCCTCATACCTGAGCAGAATGCAGTGCACAGACTATGTGCAAGAGGGACACTTGTCCGAGCCATGCTCAGCTACTGGCTCTCCTTTCTTGTGCCTTACCAGCCAGAGACATATGGACCTCTGCAAAGGTAAGTCAGCAAATTCCTCTGCACAGGTAACTCCCATGGACATCACTGGAGGCTGCTGGGGTGCTGAGCACAGCTGTTCAGAAAAGGGAAATGTTTATTTTTGCAGGAAAAAAATGTCTCTCGTGAGGCGCTGCAAGGGCCATGTATTTATTTTTTTATATGTGTATCATGAAATGTTCCCAAATTTTATAAAATGAAGATTGAAAAAGAAGGTAGGAATTTCTTGAAGGGAAAAGGCAAAAATACCCTCCCAACTAAATCACTGGAGAACTACTTTAAAGTATTGCCATGATGTAGGGAAGAAATGCAAACATGCTAAGTAAAAAGCATGGCATTTTACAAAAGAAGTTGTTTTGTCTGGGAAAAAAATGGCTCCTGCAATACTAGGAGTCTCATGGGACTGACTCAAAAAGTTACGGTTGGATTCTGTGATGCCACTTCCTGCTCGCTGCTACCACAGATAATCTTTGATTACCTTTTATCACCCACTAACATGCTCTGTCTAATTTTTCTGAAGAACTGTGTTCACGTTATGCAAGGAGAAATCACCGCATGTCAGAAATTTAGAGGCAGAGTGTACAGGTAGGAAACATCCGCGCTGTGGTCACAGCAACATACTGCAGAGATGCTTGTGTTTGCCGCTCAGCTCCCACGCTAGTAGCAATCTCGCTGTGATGCACAGGCTGGGGTGGACTCATTAACTCAGCTCTTGGTTGACTTTGTCAGTTCATCTCTACCTTCCTCCCCAGGCAATGGAAGAACTATTAGTGAGTTCAAAA
Source organism: Falco cherrug (assembly GCF_023634085.1). Lineage (NCBI taxonomy): Eukaryota > Metazoa > Chordata > Aves > Falconiformes > Falconidae > Falco > Falco cherrug. The sequence continues at coordinate 9,449,439 of NC_073701.1, forward strand.
TTTTTAGTTAGACCTTGAGGAATTTGTACCCCAAACAAGATATTGACTTCTGATATTTTGGGGTGCTTTGGAAGCTCTCATAATGTCTACGTATATCAGACAAGTTTTAGTTTCTTAAGGTCCCACTGAAGCGGGCCAATCCATTTATTAGAAAAGGAGCTGCGTTAATGCTGCATTTTTTTTTACGTCTTTCAAAGCTAGTAACCCTCCACTGATCCATTGATAAGTACCTCTCATGCAGCAAAAAACATGGCTTACTTGTAATGTTTCGATAGTCCTGCCCCCCAGCCCCCTGATCTCAGTATGCCTCTGTACCATAGGAATCCTGCCAGCGAATAAGGAGGAAGGTACTGAAAGACGTGCTTTCTGCTTTCTATTCCTGAAGTTTATTTTTCAATAGTACTGTGTTCAACTGAACAAAAATGCATTTATTTCTTAATAGTTTTAAAATTTTTACTATTCTAGTGCCTATTACTTCTTGAGGTGATATATTTTCAGGAGGATATTAAGAGGTTCCTGCAGTTCCCAAAAGGAAATCGTTAGACTGGAAAGCTTATCTTTAAGTTGCAAATATTTCTGTTGTATAACATGAAGCTAGTCCGATGAGTAAAAATAACACAGGAAACGTCCATGTTTTAGACAGTAAAATGAAAGAAAAAGGTGAAGGGTGAATGTAGCAAAAGTAATGTTGAGTGGCTTATGGGACATCATCTGTACTTCGTAGTTTTGAACATTAAAATGTTAGTTGTCTTCAAAAGTATTTAACAGAGGTATTAGCAGGCTGTATTTACTGCAGAGTTAAGTCAGTATTTGAGAAGTACTAAGCATTTTCGAAGTGTCGGCTGGAGAATGCTGAGTATATCAGACAACTAGGTCTTTCACACCAACCAACCTCACCCATTCAGCTGCAGAAGTCTTGCAAAACATTATTTTGGAATGTTTTGGAATGGGAGGCACAAGATAAAGGAATCCAGCTACGTTATCAGCTGTGATTGTGTTTTTCGTGAGGCTAGTATTCACTAGGATTGTTCCTTTTTTATAGCACTTGTGCATTGTTATTATGTAGTAGAAGGCATAGCCCCCATCTTCAAGAACTGACAGTTTTAAAGCTGAAAATGTCCTGGGGGAAGACAGAAATAAGTAGGAAGAGCTGGAGTACAGAAGAGAAAGCACCACAGCATTGTAACAACATGACAACATTTAACACTAGTAAGCTGAAGAAAACAGATAAAAATATAAAAGTAGGCATGACAGGGAGATTAGAGTGGAGACATGATGTAAAGAAGCTTATTTGGCTTTATCTACAGAGTCTGATGGTCTGGCCATCGATAACGATTAGTAGCTATACTGCCTGTAAATTTTATCTTCCAGGAAAGAGCAGAATTTCTTTATAGATAATATGAGATTCACCATAGAGCAGATATCACGTTTAACGCCTTGAAAAGTCACTCACCATTTGGAGCCTTTGCAGCCACAAACCAAAAAAGGTTCCAAAACCCCCCAGCTTAGGTTTTGCCAGTTGAATCTGGTGTCATCATGTCCCCTGTGCAGGTAACAGGCATCAGAAGTTTCTCCCCAAGATGTCCGCAGGCTGTGCATCTGCACCAGGAAGCTCTTAGAGGCCAGAAATGAAACGAGACCATGCAACTGCATCATCAGCCAGAAACCTCCACTGCTTCTACTGATAGGTCCATTCTTGACTGAAGAGGAGAAGAAAGAAGTGCACACATGATCACCTGTGACTTTTGAAGTGATGAGTCATCCTGACATGGGCTTGACAGAGCTACTCGACTCAGTTTCCTGCTCAGCATCCTGTGCAGTTTTCTCATGGCTGCAGCCAGTGGAGCTGAGCACCTTCCATCAAAGGCATGAATAACATTTGGACTGCTCAAAAAGGTTTCTTTTCCTAATCTGCATTAGTATAACAGCTTTTTCTTCCCAGCATTGCCTGATGTAGTGCTGAAGGTACTGTGGCAAAAAGTACTGTCCTCCCTGGTGGACCAAAGCAAGGGAACAATGAGAAGTGCAGTAAGACACCTGCATAGGGTAATGGGTCTGCAGAGAGATCAGACCATCTCATGGTATGACAAGTATGTGCTAAGAAGGAAACCAATATGCTATTGATTTATATAAGCCCTGTGCTATTGCCAGCACTATCCTTCACCATATTCTTTATGTGTCCTGTAAGCCTGCTGCTGTTCTGACAGCTGCTAATTTGGCAGTACATCATCACCAAACTGTCAGTCTGGCAGCAAAGTCCTTTTCTTGCATTGATACATTTATAATTTAGAACCATATAAATTTTTTTCCATTGCACAGTAGTACATTGGCTTCCTTTTTTTTGACACAAAATGTCACTTGTCATTGTAAGGTCAATTCACATGTCTTGTGTAGGCATCTGGATTTCCTCACTATCTGTTGAAGTCCTTGATCACCTAAATAACCCAGGGTAGCCTGAAATCCTGCTGTGTCAGTAGTTTCTTCTTCCGGTCCAGATAATATTAAATTAGTATCAATATTAAATACTCCAGCAACATAACTAGATTAGGCCTGGTGGTGGATTAGGCATGTTATGGAACTGACAGTAATCTTTATTACATAAATATTCAAAATCAGAGTGAAATGGGGAAAAAATAATTGGCGTGCATAGCATATATGAGTACTACTTGACATATTTCTGTTTAGAAAACTTTTGTTCGATGAGAATGGCAAGATTCTGTGTGGTAAATACTTAGAGCAACAGGTATCTTTGCTGGGAAGAGCTTGCAGTCTAAATAGAAAAGGTCTGCATAAGGCCAGAGAGAGAAATGATCATTATCCCCATTTTATGGGTGAAAATGTGCAGAGGGCTACAGTCCTCATGGCTACATAGGAAATCTACAGGCAGTAGAAAGAAAAGACACAGGTAGTAGAGTGTGGTGCTTAGGTGCTGGCTGGGGTTAAACCACAACAAGGGGTAGAGCTTCTAGGCCTTTGAGTCTATAGTGGTGCTGGCTATAGAGCCCCTGGGTCATCTTCATCGCATTTGTGCTTCCACAGTGTCCTCCCCCATGAGCTGGCCTCATTGCACACTTGGCCATACGGTGATACGGCTGAAAATAGAAGTGAGGTAGCTGAAAAGCAACTGTTGCTCTGTTTGAGCTGGTTTGGTTCCCTGATTTGGGTCGGAGTGGAGAACGGGCAGTGCCCATCGCACAAGAACAGGGCCACGCAGCTGGGGAGGGTGGTGAGGGTAAGCTCTTTCAGCTTTCATAAGGAGCACTACCTAGAACGTATAACCAGAGCCACAGGCTATTGCTCTGCAATATGGGTGAGTCAAAGCACCAACCTTTGAGTCTCACACCTTTTCTAGCCACCTGCATGTAGTTTTTCTGTTCCCTCATTGCTTCGTCTCTGTCACTCATCTGGTTGTGCTATAACCTCATGCAGCTTGCTAACACAGGAAAAGAAGCACCTGGCTTTTTCTGAGTTAATCTCCTGAGGTGGTCAGCTGGATCGACTTGTAGTCAGATAGGAACAAGAACTGCCTCAAGGTAAGTGGCAAGAAGGGGGGAGAACATAGGATTGCATGCACAGGACCTCCTCTTTTTGGCAGCAGTGACCTGTTAAATTAGGTCCTAATGTGAGATGTTAGTCTAAGCCACTTTACTTAGTTTCACACTTTAACCTCTGTTTAAGTAGGAAATTGGGGAGGGGGGAAAAAAAACGTGTTAAAGAATCAATAAGATGCTCCTGCCTGTTCATTAACTGTAGTCTGGGAGTTGTTTCTTCTGTTTTGTTTTTTTTTTTTTTAATACTGGTTGCTCCAAAGGCAGGTGTTGCTCTGAGTTTTGATATATAAACGAGGTAAATAAACATGATGTGGATGTGTTATTTCCTGGCATCAAAGCTATAGCTTGAGCTATATTGTGTCTAGATCACCTGGGGACATCCAGGTCCAAGGGAGAAATTGTCTGGGTCCTGGTCTCACAAAGTTAAGGTGAGTCTTTTCATCCTGTTCGGTATTTGAGGGACAGAGGGAGTATGTGTCCAAAGCGTGCTTCAGTTTTCATGGAAGTTTGTTTTTTTTTTTGGCTTGTAAACCCATTTGAGGCAGTGGCACTTAGCAATGCACCCATCATTGCCATTGTGGTGTGAGTTTCAGATGTCAGCTGCAGCTTTGCAAAGTGTGGCACCAGCGAGCACATCATTACCACTTTGAACGGCCCAAGTGCTAGTTTGCTGGGTGGGTGATTTCAGAGGGGCTGGTCCAGCCATCAAGATGCTTGAGAGCTCATTGTTTGGAGGAACTTGAAACACTTTTATCCTTGTAAGTTGTTTTCAGTACTAGCAAATCAGTGTCTGATTTTAGCAAGAGGACTGGTTCTTTGTTTGATGGCATCTTTTTTTAATGGGGTAGTTATGCCTTTATTCAGTTTGCATTCTGCTAGAGTTGGAAGACACTCTTTTCCTTTTTGCATTGGCAATGTTGTGTTTCTTCCAAACAGTTAAAAATGTGTTTTGTGACTTACAGGCCATAGATCACTTATGTAAGTCAAATAATAATACTGTAATAAACCAGTTGGTCAAAACACAATGGAGTTTCTTTCTCACTGTACTTGTCTCACTTGGCTGCCAGGGAATGAGTGAGGCTGTGTGTTATTCCAGCTCCCTACACTGAGATCTTTAGGGAAAAGTACAGGATGTTGTAGGTCCATCTGTATTTTGTGATATAACTTAGAAAAGTACAGAGACTGTATCATAGTGTGTAAGAATGTGGACCCATGCTTTCTGCATGGAATAATCTATTTAATAAAATGTACCACAATTGTGCTAGGCAATGAATAGAGCTCTTAGTGGTGAAGAATTGATTTGTGTGGGATGTTTTGTGTTTGTGTGTGTCTGTTTTGCTCAAGATATATATCCAGCTATGTTCTGGAAAAAAAACCAGAAACATGCCTAACCTCAAAATGTACAATTTCTGAAATGCTTCTGAAAGTTTTGATCCATTTTACTGCACATTGATGAGTCAGTGATCCTATCACTGGAAACTTTTTAACAAGATCTTTCCCCTTTTGTGTTCGGAAATTGTTAAGTTCTTGTTGTTTTACAAGGACCCAATCTTGTCTAGATTTTATCATTCTGCCTATGTAATCTGCTTTCACATTAGCATGAACTCAAACTATTTTTTTGAGTAGATAGTTTCTTGACTCATTCTGGTAGTTGTAAATAAGACCTGGCTGAAACCAAAGCACAGAACCATAGGATTTTTATTCTATTTGCTGTGAATTCTTTTCTGTAATTCAGTGGCAGTAGTAAGGCACAGCTATAGATAGGGACATGAATGGTGTATGCCAGACCTTGAGATTGGTATGCTGTCACTGAATTGGTCCAAAATATAAATAAGCTTCTTTCTTTACCATAAAGTACTGATGCATTTACTTGTACAAAAGATTGTCTTTCTATACCTCTGACCCACTGTGGTTGGGAGGAATAGGTGAGTGGCAGCCCAGCTGAGGAGCGGTAACCCAGTATGAGGAGCTTCTGTGAAGTGGCATGGATCATGCACTGTAGAAAAGAGGTAATTTTTCAGATTTTGGAGAATGGCAGATGTCACAGATTCTTTTGGGGTAGACAGTAGTGGTGTGATCTTCTATAGAGATAAGATTCACCAGGTAGGAGCTTGTAAGAATGCAAGTTTGTGACTTCCTGTATGTTCTTAATAATGCAATTCTCTTTGGTCAACAAATGAAGAAACCAATGAGAAACACCACCCAAGTGAGTTCAAGTGATCTTCCAAACCAGTGAATGCAGGGTATTGCCTGAACATCAGTGGAAGCCATGAGTGACAATGTGATCTTCAATAGGTAGTAGATCAGAAAAGGTTCTTCCTGGGTGGAAAAATAAAAGGATTTTTAAATCCTTTTATATCTTGGTGTCATAAACAGCTGAAGTGGTGAGAGAGCTTGCAGCTCCCCATATGCACACTGGCTTTCTTACTCTTTGGATCCCTCTGAGACTGGATTTACTCTGTCAGTTTAGAAAGAAATGATGCATTGTTTTCTTGGGTTTCTTTTCTTTGGGTTTTGTTTTTTTTTTTTTCACTGAGCTGGTGAGCTGTGTGGGCTTCCTACAACTCCCTCTCAGTAGTGGGGACCTCTTGGACTGGCTCATGCCATTTCTTGAATGTGTCTTTGTCTTTTGTATAAAACTAGTAACAGAGCATGACATTCACCTGTAGAATTTCTAAAAGGATGCTTGTTTGACTCTCCTGCTGAAAAGTCATAGCTGGTTTGCAGATGGATGAAGAATTGTTTCATGTCCATTTATACCAGTGTTCGGACAAGGTTATATGCTCACAGAAGAGAATCTGGGAAGTCTTGGACTGTAGTCTAAAGTGAAGAGCTGTCTTCAGTAGTAATTGCAATAAAACTAACTTTCCCTGTCTGCAGTAATAGAGTCTGGAAGATTTTTCTAGTCCTTGCTCAAAGCCTTGTCATTGGGCAGAAGGTATTTGTCAATTTTGTTTAACTGCAGTTTACATTATCAAATTCTTTATGCTTCAGACATAGTAATTAAGATTCACCAGAGAGCAGGAAAGTCAGACAGAGTAGATTCCTGGCAATTACATTCTACAAAATGTTTTCTTAACCTGTAAACAGATGAGACAATTACAGTAAATAGGGCTTAGTATGTCAGAGCTTTCGGCTGTGTAACTTCCATTTATTCAAAGATTTTAATAGTAAGCCAGAAAAGAAAGCTGCTTTAAAATTTGGCAACCATGGTAATGCTTTCAGCATTTTTTCTCACCTTTTATGGAATATTCAGTTGCTTCACAAGCCTGCTTGGTGTGTCCGAACTTCAAGGTGCACGTACACCAGCTAGCAGACCTCTCTTTTATTCTGAACACACTCACTCACAAGCAATCATATCCAGGCTCTATCTCTTGAGTGGATGGTTTTATTTCTTTCGTGTTATTGACTCAGGGATCTAATTTGTAGAGAAGAGTTGGTGTCTCGACATAGCCTCACAGTTCCTGGTGATCAGCAAAAAGTATTTCACATCCCATTCTCATGCACTCCGCTCTTTCCGTGTGCTGTGTAAGCAGCTGAGGTGCTCTGGATTAAACTGGAAGCCAAGGGCCTATATGCTCAGATACTTCTGCAATGTGCAAGGGCTTCCTTGACGGATCTACGCAAGCTAGGACTGTCTAGATGTGGATATTTATAGAATGCACTATGAGGATACATTACATGCAGCATGAAAGAAATTTAACCATGGCAGCATGGGGCAGTGTTTGAGTTTGCCCTTCCTCTCTGCTGGGCAGTGCTGCTGTGGCTGTATATGGCTTGTGAAGCTAGCTGTGGCTTTGGCCGTAGATTATACAGTGGGGTTCTGGATTCTTTTAAATCCAGCTCTATTTACATCTTGCTATTGTGATGGACAGGTTGCTTGCAGAAGCTTTGAGCAGCCCCTGTGCATTGTTTTTGTTGTCAGTGAGTCAGCGCAGATCCTGGCATCTGTATGTCTGTTCTGAAGAGTGTCCTAGGAATTAATGGCTGCAGCCTTGAAAAGAAGCAATAGGGAAGTACAGAGACAATGGGAGGTGGCAACAGGGATGAGGCTTCATGAGACAGATTATACTGCGTTTTGTAGAAAGCGCTAAATAAATGCACAATGTAAGAAACAGGAGGTCGGGGCAGATACCCTGTGTGGTAGGCTGGACATGACTGTATCAGTCAGCAAATGCTTGGTGGAAGAAAGGCTGTGAGTGTCTTGGTAAGAATCACAACCAAGGGATTTTCATTTTTAGGAGGCAAAGTGAATGAAGGCAAGGTTCTAAAAAAAATAATAAAATAGTTTAAAAGCCCAGAAGCTGTTGTACAGAGGTAACCAAGCAACAAGGCAGTAGTCTGCCAACAAAAAGCAAGTAGAGCAGAAAGTGGATGAACAGCAGCCAAACCAGAACTGCACACAAAACAGAGAGAAAAAATCAAATCTACCCAAAAACAAGATGGGGGAAAAAAGGTGTCTCTGTGTGTAAACACATACTTTTTCTCTTTGTGCTGAAAGCTGAGTACAGGTCTCTCTTCTTACACATCTGAACTGATTGTGTGCTCTGAATAGCGTATTCCTCTGTTTTCTTTTAAAGGATGAAGCAAAGCCCAGGACCCTGTGCTTCAAATATTCTCATACCATGGTATTTATTTTTTTACAAGCAATTGTGGAGTCCTGCAAGAGCTGCATTTTGATTATCCAGGTGCACAGTGCAACTTGCTTCCATCCTGAGTTACTGACTTGAACCTCTCCCTACCCAGCCCATGTGGCTGTCACAGAGGAGAGTCAGATGGCGCAAAGGACTTGCAGGAAAAGCACGCAGGGGAAAACAAGTACATGTGATTTGTGTCTAGTTGAGTCAAAATGAAAAAGAAAGCTTCTTTTCTCTTACCATGGGGTCTTTTGTCTCACTGTTACAGCTTGCATTTAGCTTTACATGCAAGGTGGGTGAGCTAAAAACCCAGGAAATTACAACTGAGAGACACGAACAGCAGCAGCACCACATTGAACAAAGGAGAATTTGCAGGAAACACCTATTGTTTTTAAACAAGTTCAGGCAAAGAGAACCAAATGCATTTGTGCTAGAAGAAAGAAATTCTGTGATCTCCTGGTGTGTAGATGTGTCAGGGCAACGTGACAGAAAAGATGAGGGTATCCATGTACCACATGCTTTAAGCTAATATCAGTTTATAGAAGGCTGTGAGGGGTTCCAGCGGAAAGATTACATGAGGTTTGTTCCTTGTATCCCTTTAAGGAAGTGGGTTTTGGCTCACAATTCTCAGAGAGATAGTCTAGTGTAACAATTTTGTATTTAGGAAGGTACAGCTGAGCTTTGGTTATATGTTTTCCAATTGGATCTTACTCTAAAGAAAAAGCAAATTGGGAATAAGTTGTGAAGATCTGCTTTGTGGAAGGCTAAGATTTGACGTAGTTTTGGCTCATTTTCTGATAAGGATAGAAAACAGAAAGCCAGTCTTTACCTTGGATAAACTAAGAAGTAAAGGAGAAAGCAAGATGTTTTGCTTCTGGCTTCAATTTGATGTGCTGGTATCCCCTGCCAAATTGCCTGTCAAAAGCAAACGGTGATCTCCCTGCTTAGTGCTGTTTGTCTGTGCTAATGCTCCATTGTCCAGTTTAGTAGCAAGTGTGTATACGCCAAGGTCTGATTTTCTCTGAGAACTAAATATGGTAAAACACAATATTCTACTGAACCCTTCCATTTATTCAATTCACTTCGGTATAAAAGTGTATGACTCCATGAAAATTCAGCTTCATATTGTAAGTGTTTTCCTCAGAAGATAGAACAGCTGTACCTGAGTTCATGTTCTGGATTTATTGCAATGCATTGAATAAACATGTGCTTACACACAGTTTTCTGCCAGTAAGACTCAGAGATGTATCAATTATGTAACTCCCACTGAAAATAAGAGTAAGTGAAAAATCTGTATTTGTTGATCTATTATGTTTTTTTTTAAATAGGGAATAATAGTTCTGTTTCCTGCTAAAATGATTCAATGATGCCAAAAATATTGATGCAGAACCGCTATAAAGAAAAGGTGTAAAAAGCGTCGGCTATCAGCAGCGCAGCAGCAGTGAGAGCTGCAGCTGCATGCGATCCCATAACAGCGAGCAGGGCTTGTCTGAAAGGTGGGTACCCTCGGGCTGCACCACCCTGGGTGCTTGCACCTGCGTGTCAGTGGCCTGCCCTACCCTAGCTGTGGGAATATGTCCTCTCTTCTTGTCCCTGTCCCCATTTCTCCACCCTACAGTGGCACATCTCTTGCTGTGTGAAATTACTTTTTCTTCCTCTTCCAGTCATGTAACAAAGAGTTATCCCTTGTGCTGAGGCCCTTAAGGTCCCTCCCACAGTGATGGAGACAGCCTTGCCAGGCTGCCCCTCCAGAGCTGCTCTTCTCACCTCTTCATCTCCATGTACCCCAGCTGTACCCCACCAAGTGGTGGGACCAAGGTCCTCACCCACCTCCCTGATGCCTGACCAAGCTAGCCTCTGCTCCACCAGGACAAGCAGCATGGGCCAGTGAATCCTGGCCACTGTAGGGTCTCCTGCTTCCCTATCTGCTCGGGACTCCAGGGCACATGGGCACTTTTTGCTGTGCCCCTCCCCTTCCATCCATGTTCAAGCTCCTGTCTCCATACCCACTTCCTTTGTGGTTGCCCTCCAGCTAGTCATTCATTCTCCTTGTGTTGCTTTCTGTTCGGCCCTGGGGGGACATGGCATGTTGGATAGAACTGGGATGCTGCCTGACGCTAGTAGGACAAGAACTCTCCCACGGGGCTGGCGTGGAGAACTGTGGTGTGCCATTGGCCATGTTTTGAAGGTGTTTCCAGGAGAAGCTAAGAGAGCGGAGCTCCACCAAGGGCAGGGCCTGAGCCTTATAAATCGGGAAGGCATAAAATGTTTGTCTTCTTGCCAAGTCCCCTCATGTTCTGTCACTCTTTCTGAGGTTAAGGGTCCTCTTTCCCACCAGGGAAGTCAGTCACTGAAACCAGCAGCTGCTGGGGCTTGCGTCTCGCCTCCTCCCAGGCAGCAAGTAAATGCTTCCCTCCTTGCCACACTGCTTTCCTTCACACAGTGATGATGCCCCACTCCTGAGGTGATGCTCCACTTCCAGCGCCTCAGGACCATGGTGGGAGATGTAGGGAAAACACAGATGGCTGTTGCTTGGACTACTGGTGTCTCTGCTAATGCTGGCAGCTCTGGTTAGTTTTGGTTTCAGGTCCTCATGTGAGCTCAGCAGAGGGGAATTCCTTTCTGAAGTGGAGGAGGAGAAGGGCAGGAAGGAGGGCCTCACGTGCAATCAGCTTGCAAAGTGAGGAATGAGGAGGCTGGAGATGTTGGAGAACACCCTGCACTGCTCATACAGTTTTCAGCAAGCTGCCGGGTGACCTAGTTGCTGGGCTTGCTAGTGCTGGGGGAGACGAGAATATTTATTTGGCAGTAAAAGGACACAGTTTAGCACCTCTTACTTCTTTTTGCTCTCATAAAGCAAAGTTGCTTGAAATTTTGCATGCCAGATCTTTGCAAAAAGCAACATTTTTGAAGAGTAATGAGGCACTGGGTACTGCAGGGAGCAATATAGAGTGGCAGTACCTGTGCCTTACTACACCTCATTGTCCATGGGGAACAGGCATCTTGCACCTTGGGTTTTGGAAAGGTCATTGTATTCTCCTCACAGCCTCTCCAGTGTGGATGGACAGACCACTTCAGAGAGATTTTCACACTAAGAACAAAAATCTCCACAGGAATTACATCTAGCTCTTATCAAGGGCTCCAGGGCCACCTGTTTGCTTCCAGCTTGTCTTGCGTAGCAAGGCTGAAGTGAGGGACAGACCATCTGAGAAAGATCAGGACACTTTCTGGTGGTCTGTGCAGGGCTGTTGCACTTATAGTACTAGCTGTGCTTCTTGCTTCTCTGTGTTGATATCAAAAGCAGCAAACAATATCCAGTGCATTCTTGATATTCAATCACAAGTAGATAATACTGATATTTATCACTAAGGAGTTTTGCTGTTGCAATGCTTGAATGGAATACATAGTTACTTATAATTACTATTGTAATTTAATCAAAATTTTAGATAAATGAAAAACATTTGCTCCCAGAAACAATTCCACTGGGTTAAATTACAACTATTAATCAGTGCTTACCAATCTGACTGAGGTTTCCAGCATGGACTTGAGTTGAAGCCAGGGACTAAACCAGATGCTTGATATCTCAAGTCCTGAACTCAGAGTCTGCCACTAGTATCAGTGTGTCTGTGAATGCAAAACAACAAATGTGTGATGTAGACTGAAAAAAGAAGTATCAAGAGGCAAAATGGTATGCCTTTTGTAGCAGAACAGTTTGCAAAATTACGCATTGTATTTCTGTTTGTTTTTATGGAGCATGATTTCATCATTTCTGATTTCGTGGTTTGCTTCTGCAGCAAAGAATGATGGATTTTGAAGAGGAAACTAGACCCATTTCAGATAATTATATTAGTGAGTCCAGTTCTGCATTACCTGCAAGAGCAGGAATGACAGATCTTCAAGGACCCCAGGTACTTCCTGAGCTACCTGCCCTGGCAGCCCAGGAGACCCACCACATCTTTGTCAGTTATAGTAACATCAGTTCAGCCTGGGTGAGGAACCTTATCCAGAGCCTAGGAGCCATGATTCCTGATCTGAAGGCCTGTTATCATCGAGGGACTTTAACCAGGTAAAACAATAATTGAAAACATGGTTGAGACTATTCAAGAAATCCAGAAAATTGTCTTAGCCCTCAGTCCTGACTTTGTCCAGAACAGGTGGAGCCCTCTGAAAGCCAATCTGTCTGTCTTCCAAGACTGTTTAGAAAGGAGGCCAGTGATCCCCATCATGTTGGTGCCCTGTTTAGTGGTGCTGCGCATCACCTGTTTGACTTACATTGACACCAGTTATGTCCGCTGTTTGGATAAAGTTATTAAGATCATTTGTGCTCCCAACCACAAGATTAAGACTGCCACCATGGTTCCTTATAGCTGTCCATCCATTTGCAATGGGAAATCCCTTCTGGCCTGACCTGCAGTGGATGATCAGGTCATTCCAAAAAGGAGAGAAAGCACATTCAGTGAGGCACTGCCTGACCAGCTGAAGATAGTCAGTGAAGATACTGAGGTCTGCAGAAAGGCCATCCAGATGATTAATGAGGTATCCTCTAGGGTATCACCTTGTTCATCAATCAGTATCATCTTCAGGATATCAGCTTGCCTGTTAGGAAGCTTATATTTGATGATTGCTATCTTCTTATTTGCTTCATTAGGACGGGACTCTGGTGACTCCTATAAAACTTTCCTTGACTATGTTATGGTCTTAGCAACTTTGTTTACCTGTTCTGCTTTTGTTAATTGTACCTACAACCACAAAATCAAATCAGTTGATGAGAAACTTCTGGAGATGTCCTAAGTTGCTGGTGAGGCCAAATCATTGCTGATAAACAATTCCCTGCTGGTTGGCCATGATCCCAGAGTGAAGCTCCAGTTATTTTACATCTCTCTTGCAGGGTGCAGAAGGCACTTCTTGGAGACTTTTGAAGAGGGAGAACCCTCTACCAAAGAGATGTTCCAGTGAGCCCTGCACTATTTTTCCTCTGATCACGCCCATTGTGTAGCAAAAGGCACTTCCAGTTCTACTTGGGGACCACACCAGGGCACTGGGATAAAGGACCCTGGTTTTGCTAGTTTGTTTCCCGTTATGTGGAAGAAGGGTCCTGGCTCTGGGATCTTTAGTGATTCAAAAAGCCCTTTGGAATGCATATAATAAGGTAAAAGTGCAAGCTAGTCTATTCCAAAGCTTTAGCAGTGGATCTTTGCACAACAGAAGTCCCTGTACAAATGGCAGTCTCTCTGCCTTTGGGAGCTGCCCTGGAGTTTCCATGTGAGGATTCGTGGTGGTGACTCTGTGGGATGCTTGCTCTGCTATTGCCTATGCACACTTGCTTACAAACTGTTTACCTCCCCTTGTCAGCTATTTTAGACTGTGGAAGTAAATGTTTGATTCCCCCGGACTTTCTGATAAAAAAAAAAAAATTATTTGTGGTGCTACTCCGGTTTTGATTTGGGGTGGGGATTTTTTTGTTTACTTTTGGAACTAGAAATGCTAGAAGAATAAAATCTGGTCTAAGGAAATCCCACTGAAGTTCTTCATGTTGGTCGTGGAATTGAAGACCAGGGTGTGTGTTTTGTCCCCACAGAACTGGGTTGGTAAGGTTCAGAACTGAAAGGGCTATTTTTATTTTCTGTTAAATACATGCGAATAAAAATGGCAAAGATCAAACAATTTGATTTGAAGTCACTTTCAACTCCAGTTACTGTGGGTTTATTTTCATGCATCTTCTGATATCACATAGACTTCCAAGAAGACTAGGAGGAGAATGCCTGAATATCTGATGAAAAGCTAAAGCATTCTTATATATTTGCAGAGTGTTTATGAAATTGGATAGGTTTTCATTACATATAAATACTTTTTGAAAAAAGGGCAGCCTTTCTTCTTTGTTTCCCTTTTTTTTTAAAAAAAAAAAAAACCCACAACTGTGAATCATCCTTTATTAACAACTTAATGATAAGAGCTGTTTAAGAGTCAATTGCTTTTACTCAGGAAGATTTCCATAGAGCATGGTGGAAAGGGCTTCAGTAAATCAGGAAAAAAATGAAAAAGGAAGGTAAGAGGGGTTAGTGCCTTTAGCATACTCTGTTGCTTCTGTTTTTACACAGCTAGTTCAGTGTACTTTCAGATAAGTAACTGGAATACATGAGTTACTGTGTAGCCTCTGAGTTCTTCAGGGCCTCATGGCATGAAACCCTTGAGGTAAAGTCACCACACAATTGAGCCCATGAACTGCACAGAACTCCTGTTTCAGCGCAAACTCTAAGATGAAGAAGGCACCGCCCAGCCTCAGAGATTTTCTGGTGGAAAAGGAAGAAATAGAAGAAACTACATTGTCAAAGAGATCAAAAGTAGAAGCTCCAAAGTAGCTGAAAACCACAAAAGCTGCAATGAATCTCATGGGTAGTTTTCTTAGGCTATCCTCTGCTGCGACCTGTTGGAGAAGAGCAGGAATTTGTCATCTGTCTCCACAGAAATTCTTTGGATAAGTATGATTGGTTTTTACCTGTTTCTACTCAATATGATTTTTTTCCTTAAGTCCTGAAATCCTCTAGATTTTGGTGATTTTCTTTCGTGAATGATAGTGAATAACAATGGCCTTTAATTTTAGAAGTCTTAACTTTGATGTGTCTGTCTTCTAAAGACCAGCTTTAAAAAGACATGTAAGCAGCCCTGAAAACTTTATTTTCTCTCAGGGCACAGAAAGTTGGTGGCCACAAATGGTTGAATGTGACTGGAACATTCTACGGTGGCTGCTGAGAGATTTACTGACGTGCTGGCACCATTCAATAGCATGCAGATGTGGCATGTGGAGAAAAGCTCATTTGTAGATTGCTTGTAAGATATTTGAAACATTCTAAATCAGGAGGCAAAAGCAATTTAAATGGGTGTATGGTGCTCCCTTGACTGAATGCTATGCTCACAAAGCTGGTACAAGACTCCTTTTTTAATCTACTCTACCGACATATCTATATGTGTATTTTACTACTTATTTATTGTTTATCTCCTGTAATGCCTGATACTGAGTATACAAATGTAAAATGGAGGACTCAAAGCACTCTGTACAGGCTTGATTAAACACAAATAAATATGATGCAGTTGGGTTTAGAAAATATATCCAATGCATGGGGTAAAATGTCTTCCATATCTACATCTCTGGTGTATGCAGAGAAGAGGAGCTGAGCACTGCCCTAGTAATTAAATGCCAGTGTGTGTGTGTGTACACACACATTCTTCTTGTCTGTAAAATTCTACATTACTGAGTCGCTATGCTGTTCATTTAAGGAGTTATGGGAATGTATGAAGAAATCAATTAATTATTATATACTGACAACCATCCTTGTTGAAATTATTTTAGATGACATCTCATTTAAAAGCCACAGCAGTGTAACTCCTCAACCTCCCAATCTTCTTAAATATCTACAATTCAAACAAATAGATTTAATTACTTGTCACTTAGGTTGTGCAATCATGATCATCATTGAAAGTGTAACTTTACATCCGGTATCCACATTAAAGTTCTGTTCTTCATCTATTACAGATCTTATGCTGGCACGATAATTTTCTTTTTTCTCTGTCACCTTGATGTGACAGCCCCTTTTCAGTGAGGAAGAGTTTCAAAAACCCAGCCATACTGTCAAGGTACGTCCCGTTTACTGTGTGACCGTGGTACTCCATTGAGCTTTGCACAGGCCAAGTATTGTGGACATTTAGCTGGTAAGGAGGTCTGTTGATGAAGAAATGCCACCAGAAGAGGGGGCAATGAAATTGCAGAGGGAAATATTTGTGGCAAAAGGGTGTTAATTTTGGCTGAGGACATTTTCATTCTATCTTGCGTAGCATAGTTTCACATCTGGGGCTTCCTCTTTTTCTATTAGATGAGACTGCGTTGGGGCAGGAGGATGTAGAAGGTAACTGCCTGCTAATTTCTGTGGCAGGATTAAAACCAAGAAATGGCTGGAATTCACATGCTAGGCTAGAAAGTATCTTCTGAAACAAAAAGAAAAACTGTGATGGCTGAGCCCACTTACATGGGACTATCCCTCTATGGGAGCTAGGAGGCAATGATTCACACAGAGCTGTGAGTAGACCAGAGGTGCCTCTTCTCTAACCCCTGAGATGATGTGAGGTTCTGTGCAGAAACCCACGCTGCAAGGAAGCAGTGGCTGTGGGTGAACGGGCACTGTGCACAAATCAGGCCAAGGATGTGGGCAAGTGTCAATAGTTGGAGTTCATAAAATGAATTCAAGTGGTTTCCCGGTGTGGGCACAGCTGAGGTGGCTTGATGACATCCTAGTAGTGTGTGGTTGGGACAGTCCCAGGGGGGGAATATGATGAGCACTGTGCATCATTTGCCTAGGGCAGAGCAGCAATAGCTCTTCCCAAGCTCACCATGACACTGTGGGCAGTCACTATCTTCTCTTGGACAGGAAAGGTTAAATGCCCTGAAAACATCTGCTAATATCTGAATGTTTTTATAGATATTAACACTCTCCTAGGTATCGTTGACCATGCTTGTATTCGGTTCCAAAGACACACCCTTCCCAGGAACCTTTAACTTCATGAGAAGAATGGGACAGGCAATGAGGAACTGGAAATGTTCAAGTTGCAATGAAGTTCTGTTGCCCTTCTCTCTCTCGGTAATAGCTGGCTGCTGAAGCAGCCGCTCTGCACTAACAAGCATGCTCTCAACCGGAATTGCTGCCATGACCCTGCTAAGACAAGCGTTATGTGCTTAGCACGGTGGAGATGACTTGCAAGTGGTTGGCAACGTACCCCGTAACTCATGCCTCTGTCCAAAACAGCACCCTGGGCCTTGAAAAATAAGGTGTTTAGTAACATGGCACCTCAAAAAACACCTTGGCTAGTTTTAAACTGTCCACAGTCTCCACCTCTAGCTCCATGGTCTCCATCTCTAGTAGATAAATCTAACATCTTGGTGATACTAGAAGTGATAAGTTTTTCTGATTTAGTTTCTGATTAGCACCTAACTTCCTTAATCTCCAGCTGAATTTCCCTTTGGTGACTTCATTGAAGTATTTTTGTCATAAGGCTACTTTTTCTAACGAACGTTGCTGATTGCCCCAATTAAAAAATGAAAACAAAAGTATGTTTCCAAAAATATGGTACTTCAAATCTGTTGGGTTTTTTCTTCATACTCTGGGGTTGTCCAGTTCTCTAAAAAGATAAATAGATGTACATAAGCACTCACAAATTCTAGAAGCCAAATAAAGGCCTAGCTTCGCCTTTTGTTTTTTGAGATGAACGCTCAAGAAAGAAGGTTCACACATTTTTAGGCCTTTATAGTGCTGAAAGCTTTAAAACTTTAATCACACAGTCATAGCTACTGTAAAGTCACTCTGCTTTGCAACTCACACAAGAATGAAAATATGCTTTACAAGTATAAGCTGCCTTACATCAGAGCTACATTAGGGAATAACAACTGAGCAATCTGCATCAAGAAAATATCACACCTAGGCCAAATAGCGATACTAATTGCAACATGAAGTTCAAGTGCTGGCTTAATTGTAGGAAGCCTTTGTCCCACTCACTTGTGCTCAGACTCTCGTCTAGGACCAGGAGGAGCAAGAGGGTCTGTAAGAAAATCCTACCAGTCAGGGCCACACCAATAATTTCTGTTCATATAGAAGGGTCCCCTAACAAAGAAAGTTGTAGGTGAGAGAGCAAAACTGGCCTTTTAAAAACAAAGCCGGTATCAACAGACACTTTTAGAAAAGTTTGCTCCATCTATAACAAAATAAAAAACCAAACAGTAACACCTATCATTTAAGTCTCAGATCAATAATTCTGTTATTTGTAATGCTGATATAAGGAAAAAAAGCACATTCTTGGTCATGTTGAAAGTAAGTATACAGCCATTTCACTGGAACTTAGTAGCACCTCCACCAACAGAGATTAGAAACTTGGTAGGGAAATTACCCTTCCCCCTAAATACAGCCTCCCTATATCTCAGTTTGTATATGCTCATTAGAGACCCGCGTACTGAGTCTGGTAATTTCCTCTCCAAAGATTTGGTATGTACTCAACTTGCTCAAGCATAAGTTACCAGGACTAGGAAAAACAAAAGCAAAACCAACTCCAACCAACCAACCAACCAACAAATCCCTGTATGGATGAAACTTGCATTTCCTATGCTGGAAATGATCCTTCCCTCTCTCTGTGGTTCTCCTCCTCTTCTATTAGCTGATCCAGCAGAAAAGGAAACATTGGCTTTTTCTTCTTTTCAGAATGGCACCTCCTTAAAACGGAATATGGGCAGAGCTTACTCAGCAAACAGTTTTAACCAAGGAAGGTTTTCAGAGGGTTAATGTGTATATTTGTGTCTATGTGTAAGCATTTTCTCTTCAGCGTGTACTCAGCCACTTAGCTCTGCTGATACATTCATTAAGGGATCATTCCGGTTAACTAAAATCAAACTGTGCAGGGGGGAACTGCATGGAAATCATGCTTTTATGTCAGCAGCATCACAGCTGAAATTGGATGAGACAACTCTTACCAACTAGGGAAGTGAGGCTGGAGGAACATTGCCCCAGTAACTGAGCGGAGTAACCCAGTTAATACACTAAAGACCACATTTTGCTTGAAACACGATGGGATATAGGTCTATGAAAACAGGACAAGCCCTGAGGAACAGCTCTTGGAGGTGTCTCTTAATGCCAGCTTCTTCTTGATAATGGTCAATAATGGAGCCTACCATACATCTAGGATGTGCCCTATGAGGTTGGCACTGTCAGCCTGGCCTATCCAAATCAGTGTCAGTCTATTGCCCAACTGCATAAAAAATTAAAACCAGTCTTCTATTTCTCTGCAGGTACCAGCCACAGAAGTTCTGAGAGGTTAAGTTTGCATCGGTTTGAGATTCCCTGTCCTTGGCATCAGGTTGTGACCCTGACCAAATCAGTGTGGAATGTTACACCCCTTCCTTGCAGTGGGCATGCCAAAAGATAATCAAGGAATCTCAAACTGTAAACTTAAGGTTTATTTAAAAACTAAGATAACAAAACCAGAAAAAGATAACTTTATCAACAAAGAAAGCACAGAGACAGAGTAAATAAACCACTTTCAGTCGAACTTCCTCCCTTGTTAGGGATTTCCTTGTAAGCAGTGTGTGCTCTTGAGCCCTGTGACTTTCTGTGGCTTTCTGGGTTTGATGGACTTCATGTAGTTCCACAGTGGCCCTAGGGCAGCTTCCCCTTTGCTGTCATCTCTGATGCCCAGCTGCTTGGATCCGCTGCTTGCTGAAGACTCCAAACTCCCCCTAGGTCCAGCGGCTCTGAGGGAAGAGACATTTCCCTGCCCCTCACCTTCAGTAGGGGACACCTGATCACTGGGCAGCAGCTGGAATATGAAAATAAAAGGGCAGTGCTCCATAACAACATATAGAGCACTCTCTCACCCCCTCCAGCAAACTGAGTATGAACAGATAGCCAGCCCCTCCAGCACAGCTTCTTTCTGAAGTAACAGTTTATATTCTGATTTCAGCCACTGCCGTTATCCTCTTACAACTACACATTCTTCCCTTGTTCTTGGTGATTAAAAGTCAGTGAGGGAACTACAAATATGTTTCAAGTCTTGACGAATGAGCCAGTGGGGAGTATTGCTTGTTTGAGGGACATAAAAATGTGCTTTCAAGTCAGAATGAGAGAATTTTTCCCATATGGTTCCATTTTCTCTTCCCTTGGCCACAACATTTTGAGTATAAGATGTTTGAGTAAGCAAAAACTTTCATTTTTTCCCGAATGAGAAAGCATGTCATCACTGTCACTTCATCAAGAAATCCACAGAGCTTTCTCCATCCTGCAGATGAAGGAGAGAGCCATGACTGGCACCATTTTAAGTAGGAATTATTCTGCCTCAGAGGAGATGGTAAGAATGATAATCCTCAGAGTCACAAAGCCCCCAGGTCCCAAGAGTTGCTGAAACACATTGGAAGAGCTTTGGTAGTATACACTGTTTGCAGGTCACATCTCTGCTCTACCAGTGCCACCTGTTTCTGGTGTTAGTTCTAACTTTTCTGGAGACGAAAATCTTCATGCATGATTTTCTTCTTTGATCGTTGTCCAAGAAACACAGTCTGCTGGTTGTCATTCTCTGTAGGTCGCTCTCATACTTCTCACCAGCTTCTTCACAGGTAACTGTGGTTTTTATTTGACCATTTGCTGTCCAGTTGAGCCATCGTTATCACTCTCTTTTTCAGCCTTTGGTGGTCTCTATTGCTTTTTATACTGTGCCCTTCCCCAGGAGGGCCAAGTCTAAATCTAATATATTTTCCCTGACCTGCACAGGACTAGTGGTGACTTCATGCACAGAGCTGTGGTGTAGGACTATTTCCCTTTTGGTCAATTACATTTTAGCCCTCCAGAGTCTGGTGTTCAGTGTGATTTTTTAACAGAGACAATCTTTTACACAGTAAGATTTATACACACACACATTTTACTTTGTCCTGTTAATCCTATCTATGACACATGGCAATGAGAGCGATTGCAATTTTCTACAGTTTTCTATTTATATTTCTACAAAATATAAATATGTGTTAACCTTCACTGTGGCTGCAGGGATGCCCAGTGCATGGCAAGGCTTTGAAATGTCTCCTTGTGCACAGAGATTTGAACATATGGGTATATATTCATGTATCTATGAGACATAGGATCTGGTTTTGATCACATCTATCACCAAGACTGGACTTGTATCACCTAGCAGTGGCTGCCTGAAAGTCAGTTATCTGGTATGAGTAAGTCATCCAGACTCTTAACGTGTGAAAATCCAGGCTCTTTTAGAGGGGGATCCATTCTGTCTCAGACACCCATCTTGGGAAAGGATGTGCTAACCTTGGCAAGGTGTCCAGAGGGAGCCTGCAGGAGTCCCTTTGACTAGACAGCTAAAGATAAATAAGACAAATCATATCTGTCATTCCTACAGGAAGCTGGGGGTGACATTCTTGCCTGGACCTCTTGTTTTTACTTCTCCTGCCTTTCTGTAATATTTGCAGCTTTTTCACACATATTTTGTGTTGTTGAGGATCCATAGCAAGATGCAGTTTCTACTTTGCCATGCCCAATGACAGCGCAGCAATAATTTACGTCTCCTCCTATATTAAACCTGAACAGGGAAAGAAAGTTGGATTTAGTTTCATTCCTCACCTAGCTGAATGCAATGCAGTCAGTATCACGTCCACGAAAGGCAAAGCGGCACCTGGCCTTGCTGCTAAGCTTCATTAATGTCAGTGGAATTAGTGTTGTTTATTTGACCATTTGCTGTCCAGTTGAGCCATCGTCATCACTCTCTTTTTCAGCCTTTGGTGGTCTCTATTGCTTTTCATACTAAACTTTTCAACAGTGGCCTTGTTGGAGTCTCCCCCCCCCCCCCCCCCTTTTAATTGGCTTCCCTAGACCTCAACAGAAGCATATAGGCTATGCTTTCCCATCCAGAGACCTTCCTCTTCTTTGGTAGCCTCCATTCCATGGTGCTGACACCATCACACTCTCCCTTGTTCCTGCCTGGTATATCCTTCCCTTCCCCACTGAACTCCATCTGGTCAGATTCCTCCTTCCCCACCAGAACCACAGCGGTGTCCTCCCTTGCCATCCTGATGTGACACGCCTGTGTTCCCATGTGACTTACAAGCTCCCTTTGACTTGTCACAGGGATGTGCTGAAGCATCTGAATCTCAAGGAATAAGGTTGCTAGAAATTGCAGTCCCTGACCTTGCTCGTATGCCCTGTTGCTGGCTCTATTGGTTTGGGTTTTTTCCCCACTATTTCCGGACGTTGCAGCACAGTGACTTGCCAGAATAAGCTTACATGTCTTTGCTATGTTCCACATCGTTAATCCACTTCCACTTCTCGTTCTTACTGCGTTTGAGACCAAGCAAGTAGTAGTGACCTGTTGATTGTGAAGCAAGATAATCCTAGAAAGGAAACCATGATAATATGTTAAAATTACATTTCCTTCACCAGAGCCACGCAGAAAGCCAACATAGAAAGTACAATGTGCATCTCTTTCCACAGCTTCAGAAGCTGAATTTTTCCATTTTCATTTAATCTCCTCTCTCTTCCTGAGTCTCAGTAGGAATAGAATATAAATTAAATGCTATACATTTAATGGTACATTTAATTAATTTATTAATTATTAATTAATATTTTTTAATGTTTAATTATACATTTAATGGAGCACCATTAAAGCTATACATTGTAGTTAGCCAGGTGTGACTTGATACCTGGAGACACTTTTCTTTTCTGATTGTGATGGGAAAGCCTTTTCAGTTTTTGTCAAAGCAATAGCTCTCACAAATGAGTGTCTGTTTGACTTGCTTGGTCTTGGTTTGCATGCTAAATCTCTTTAAACTATAAGTCAGCTAGGCAGAGTTTTCTTCTTCCCATGGGAGCATGCTTGGGGAGAGAAGCTTCCAGATATAAGACTTCAACCACCAAGATGCATCTTCCTGTGAAGGTGTTTGCTACCATACAGAGGTGCTTGGTGTATATGGCTAGAGGTAGATTATAGACACCCAAAGACATGTAACATGAGAAGACACAAGTGTAACCCATCAGCCTTTTGGCATACAGGTCAAGCCACCCAAGAAGCAGCCCCATGAATTTAGATCTCACCAGTTCTTCCTTGTTCTCAATGATCACCAGGTCTGAACCCATGTCAGTACATTCTTTACGGGAGGCATTCCAATCATTTTTTTTCAACTCCTGAGAAAAGAAGTAGCATTTTTTCCCATTTTTTTCCCAGGGGTGGGGGCAGCCTGCATGAGGAAAGAACAGATGTGGAAAAATCCATGTTCCCACTAACAAAAGGATCCCATTACAAAAGAAAGTTAAGAGAGTAAGTTACAACCAGAAAAGTACCTGTGTGGTCCTGCTTATAATTTTCACCAGACCACCAGGTTCCCTGCCAGTCTCTGTAGCTAATATCAGCCCAAGAGTCACCAGGCATGAGTCAGAGAAGTAGAATCACAGATAATGTTATCCAGCTTTTTGAATCTTTGCTCAGATGATGAAGAGAAACTCAAGACAAAAAGCATTCAGTTTTCAAAAGTCTTATTTGCCTGCTACCCAATGTGGCAGTAGTGATGCTACTGAGAGAAAGAACGTTTCTCTCCATTGCCAGGCAGGGTGCTGGGTGGAACAGAGAATGGGAACTGGGGAGGATGACATGAGTCAGGGAGACAGGGACTGTGCGATACAGTTTAGTCGGTTATTCAGCAGCTCCTAAACAGCAAAAGGGAATTACATTTGGTTAAAATGCTGAGAACGGAGGGGTATTTGGAAAGCAGCACATGCACATTGATCCGTCACACTCACTACAATGCCGTGATACCAAAGGGCTTGTTATATTCATGTCTGTTCACACCGCCACAGGCTCCTCTGCACCAGCATGAGAGAGTTCTTCCCTCTGAAACTGTAAGGCAGGGCTGACCAAGCACTACTTTTAAAGAAGATGAGTATGTGAAATGTCTCTGGCTTTGAGAGCTCCTCCTATGAGTGTTCAGGGTAAAGCTATTTATTCCTGAGATGTCAGATTTTTTATTTTTTTGGTTTGGTTTTTTTTTTTCCTTCTGAGCAAAATCTAGTTACTCCACCCCCCATCCCCAAAAGGCAATGTAACAGGCTTCTGGAAAATGTCTTTTGAATGACAGAGAGTTACCTACCTAGTGCCTCTCCAGCGGTGGCGGAGGATAATTTTGAGTTATGTGGGCTGCTCACAGTTGGATAGTCTGGAAATAAGAATACAATTTCTGCTTTGGATGGCTGACCATTTTGCCACACACTGTCAGAGCTCTCCTAGACCTCCACTGTCACCCCACACAGAAACTCTGCTCCTCACCTTTTTGCCTCTCCATTGAAAAAAAAAAAACCAAATGTAGTACCATACTACGGAGAAGTTTTCCAAATAGCCTAAATCTGAAACTTAACAAAAAATGTTCCACACATTTTCAGAGTGGTGGTAAGTGTGGTGTACAGCATACATTTAACTACAGCAATAAGAAATAAGAGCCATTTTGAAGAGCTCAGTGCTCGAGCCAGTCTGTCCTTGGATAAGCATGCTCCCACACAGGCTGGAGCTGCGGTCACGGTCTGCTTCTACAACCCAAACAACGGGGGTGATGTATTCAGGCAGAACACACCTGTGCCTCAGCTGGAAGCTAGTCCAACAGTCCCAGACCAAAATAAGACAACAGTGTTCACTTTAGGTTTTAACTTATAGAATCATAGAATCATAGATTCATTTATGTTGAAAAAGACCTTTAAAATCATCGAGTCCAACTGTTAAGCCAGAACTGCCAAGTCCACCACTAAACCATGTCACTAAGCACCACATCTACATGTTTCTTAAACACCTCCAGGGATGGCGATTCCACCACATCCCTGGGCAACCTGTTCCAATGCTTGACCACCCTTTCAGTGATTTTTTTTTCCTAATATCCAATCTAAACCTCCCCTGGTGCAACTTGAGGCTGTTTTTTCTTGTCCTGTCGCTTGTTATCTGGGAGAAGAGACCAACCCCCACCTGCCTGCAGCCTCCCTTCAGGTAGTTGTAGAGAGCGATAAGGTCCCCCCTCAGCCTTCTCCTCTCCAGGCTGAACAACCCCAGCTCCCTCAGCTGCTCCTCATAAGACTGAAGCAGATAGCCAGGCTGAAATAGCCTTGATTTTCCTCTTCTGACACAGTGGTTGTGAGGGATTTGTGCTCCACAGGAGGCTTCAGACTCCCAGAAAAAGTGACTGTGGAAGGAGGCTTACAAATTTGCATTTATTATCTGATGACAAGCCAGACTGCATGAATTTATCACAGAGAAAAAGGAAAAAAAGAGTTTTGAGAAGGTGAAGAGTAGCTGAGGCCTCAGATGAATTAAATTTATGCTTAGTTTACTAGAGAAGCTCATGTGTTTTTTATGTATTTTTCGTGTCATCTCAGGGCTTTGGTTTTATCAGTTGATCCTGTTGAAAATAGGGAGTTCAGGGATCACTCACAGTTAACAGGCAAAAGGAGGATTAAGTTGTTCCAACTGTCTCTGTGTAGCAGTAATAAAATCTTGATATTCTCCCAGCTTCTCTGCTTAGGAAGCCTCAGCTTTAAAGACACAATTGCCCATGCCGTGACTATTATTAGTTCAACTGAGTAAGAGTTACTAAATTGTCTATAACAAAGTTTAAGGAGACATTTTTGAGGTTATTTGGAATTTAACAATGAAGGGATGAATAGTAACAGTAAATTAACATTAAAGTAAAAATTGTAGGGGTAGAATTCTTATACTTGAAACCCAAATTGATAAATTCCTTTTAAGAAATATACAAAATGAGAAAAAAGATTGAATGAAAGAAAGATCTAAGAAACTCATACCAGAATGGCATGGAGCATGAAAGAACTGACATTGCTGAAGGCTTCATACTAAAGGCAAATGATAATAGAAGCAGAACACTAAAGGAAGAGCTTTGTTTACAAGAAGCAAACTCAAAAATAAGATGAGGTAAAAGAAGTGGAGCGGCAGTTAGATTAGGTGACACCTAACCTGTTGTAGACATTGAAAACTGGTAGTGAAAGGATGGATTACTAACCCAAAGCATCCAAACTGTAACTATCAATGAGGAAAGTGACAATCATGAGCTCTTACTTTCCTTGGCGTAGAACCATTTCCTGAGTACTTATGCATCCTTACAGGTGCAAGGCCCTGTAGTTCAGTAGGAATGACACCTTGGAAGGCATTCAGCCCACCAGAGTATAGTCATAACTATGCTGACAAGAGGTAACTATTGTTTGAGAGATGAGCACCTGTTACAGAGAATCCATTTTTGCCTTGTACCCATCTCTGGTGAAAATAGGTTAATTTATCATAAATTTAGCATATCTTCTTCCAGTATGTTTTCTGTAGCCAAATTGTTATTGACAAAAATCCTGAGGAGCATTTGTGCCCTGATTGAATACCTTGCTCAGTTTTCAGAGAATGCTGCAGAAGTTAATTATTTCCTCAAGAAACAAAGAATACTGGCAAAACAAAGGTTTTCAGGAAAGGGAATACATTTCACTAGGCACGCTTTTGCCTGTTGTAAGAAACAAAACTGACCAGCCTCTAACGTGGGGACTTTTTCTACCAACTCCATCTCACAGTCTTCATAGTCAAAATGAAGCAACTTTTAGCCCTATGACGATCATAAAGAGAATACAGAAATTATTTTTTTTTGGCTGGTAACTACAAATACCCCTAATGGCTGAAATATCCCCTCAATTATGCTATTAAATGATTCAGTGCAATATTTGACATTGAAATAATTGACAAATATATGCTTGTCTTATACAACGTATCGCTTCTCTGCACATATCTTGTTTCAGTTTTATCTATAAGCCATCAAGGTTTCAGAAACCTAATGCCAAAAATATCCAGAAGGATTTCAGGGACCACCAGACTCCAAAGTGAGCAGTGATATAAATGTATCCCAGTTTTAATACAAAGGATTAATCAGTTCCTTCTGTAAGCCTAGACCCAGACAGTGAGTGATGAAAGGAAGTAAGTATGAAATAACGGTATTGTTTTGGGACATGATTGGTAATACTTGCTTTCCCAGAAAACAGTTACTGGGCCCAGTTCCTCTGTTTTGTAATTTTGCACAGGGTTTCCAGCACCTGAAGGGACCTAGGATTTTTCTATACTGTTCTTTCTTTCTTTATAGCATTAGCTCTAATAAATAATATTTTAAATAATACCTCACAGAGCCTGCATGATTGCCTTTTTTGTTTTGCTGGGATCGTAATGAGCTGGCATCTCCTGGTGCAAAACAGCTGTCAAACTGCCCTTTTACAAATTGCTGAAGTATGAATTGTAAAAGCCACTACAGACTTTGAAACCACAGTGCCTAGGAAGTCCTACTGATCTACATTTCTTTCCTGACAGCAGACAAGAACCAGACTTTTGGAACTGTGAGAAAAAAAGTTGCACTGTAGCACCTAAAATCAGATGCTGGCAATGTATATCACAGTTTTTACATTTACAATTCAAAGATCAAAGCTGATCAATAAATGTCTAATTTTGCAGAGACTATATTATTTACCCTGTTCCTTTTAGGGATTAGCTTCCAATACACTTGTGTAAGAGAATATGAGTCTTAGATGTCATTATAAAAAAACCCCACAACCAACCAACCAAGATGTATGTCTGAACGTTGGAATACAAACGTTCTTAAAGCTCTGGTGTATAGAATTACATCCAAAGCTGTATGCAGAGATACTCATTATAAAGTCTGCATTATATTTTATAGAATATTAAAACAGATAATCATAGTGGAAATTATGAAGTTAAAGCTGAAGACCGAGAAGTTCAAGAAGCAACCGCAAGTCTGGAAGAGAGAGAAATGATTTTAGTCTTCAGGAAGTTCTCAAAAACATGATATGGAGGAACAACAGAACCATTTAATTTTAGAAGCTGAAGAAGTTTTGCATATAGCCTGAGCCTGTGGGTAGAAGCTTGAAGTACTGCTTGTAAAGATACCCTGCAGTCCTTAGTATATAATAGTACCAAATACTGGTACTAAAACTACCTAACATCACTTAAAAGTATTTATATCTGTGAAAAATTAGAAATTAATGCATACTGATAGATATGCATTACAAAAATAAACACCATTCTACTGATTCTCCTACTGGATGGAAATAATTTGCAAGACATAAATGGTAGGTCAATATTTTCTCCTGGAATATTGCCGCCTTGAAGTCTGAAATCTGTCTGAGAGATTCAGACAGCAGCATTACTGAAAATGTTTCAAAGGCCCTGAAACCTAACAAAGCAGTAATGTGTTATTTACTAACTGGAGCAACTTAACACTGAATTTTCTTGTGCTTAAGTCGTATGCTAATTTGGAACATCAAGGCTTTCTTTGCCTTTTACTGAATCCCTAGAGCAACAAGAAAAAATAAAACAGAAAAATCAGTTTGAAATTTTATGTTTTTCATGCATATATGCATTTATATGTGGTATCTTGAGGCTGGATATCAGCTCCTGGTTTAAGAAAAGAGAAAAATTCATATGAAGGAGCATTTGAAACAAAGTCAGACCTGCCTGTTCTTGGAAGAGGATCTCATGAACTGCAGGGCCAATTTTTCAATTACTAACGATAAATTTTCTCTCAAGAAAAAAGAAAATAACACTACTATAAAAATCTTAAACATTTCTGATCAGGTTCCACTGAGTAAAATTGTTGTCATTTTTATGAACAGAAATGGAAAATGCCTTCTGGCCTGCTGAGCTCTTGTATGATGGAGTGATATCGAAAGGTGACACTTTAGTTCATTTAAACAAGCTGTTTGTCAGCAATGGTTTATTTGGCAAAACAAGATTGTATGGAAAACACATGTAAAATTAAAACTTAGAAATAAAACAGTCAAAATGGTAAAAGTTTTCATTTTGAGTACAAGTGAGAACTGTACGCTATTGAAATAATAAATTAATTTGATTGAGTTTCTCAAGTTTGATCTAGATCTCAAGTTTCTTAGGAGTATATTTTCAGTTCACTGAGGCAGTACTGAACCCAACAAAATAACAATAACTGAAGCCAGACCTGAATCAAAGTCTATGACTCCTCATTTGACTCCTGCTCTATTAAATGCTGGTAATTTCACCTTGTTATGTTGTGTTGTTCTGGGTTTTTTGGTTTTCTTTTCTTAATTTTACCCTTCCTGTGGTATTTTACATTTTATAAAGGTCAGAGGACTATCAGACATCTGTCCTTTACTCTTTGCCTTGAAAAATACCATCAATTACTTCCCACAACCCTATTTTTTAAGTTCTGTGGATCAAAGGTTTTGGTCTGTTTTCACAAAGAGTTTCTCCATGTGCATCTCTGCATAGCTGGCAAACTCTGGGACTTGAGAGTGATCGATTGTGGAAACCTCTTAAGCTTGTTCAGCTGTCAGAGGATGAAAAGAAACAAGCAACCACATCCAAAATTTAAAAATGATACCTTGAAAATATTCGAGGGGAAGTACCACACGGCTCTAATAAAATCTGTTTTAGTCTAATGGAGATAAGAATGCTTTCTTTCTAAAAAAATACCTTTTAATGTAGTTCAAAGACTGTTATGAACTCAGTGATATATATGCAGAGAAGCCTAGTACCAGGCTTTTGTCTGAGTAATGTGCAAACAAATTCCTTTAAGTTGTGTCTTAGCTACGTCTTTCAAATGAGCTTTTTTTGCATATTTATTTGAAAAATATATGAATATAAGTTTTGGTGTTATAGACATCTTGGTGACATGATACAAAATCATCACCTTGGAATATTCTCGTGCATAGCAATCATAGTAGCATTATCTAATCTTGTCTTGTTTCTTCAAAATATTTGTCTAATGAATTATTTATTATTTGAACACTCAGTTTTTTAATTGGTTTTGGCCTTTTTTTTTTTTTCTTTTGGAATTTTAAACTTTCAGGCCATTTGACTCTTTTATGGATTTCCTCTTACACCCATGGTTGGCTGAAAACTCCTGTCCTGTGCCTACAAACTAGCTTTCTGTTGTTACTGGGTTGGGATGTCATGACTTAGGTCTCAGTGGGTGGGTGAGAGTCACAAATTAATTGCAGTTATTACATTTTCAGCAGTACTTACAAATGAGCACCAGACACACCACTAAGACCAGTAGGAGGATTACCACAGCAACCAATACAGCAACACATGTTCTGGAGCAACGTCTTTTACCTACAGATAGGTGGAAAAAAATAAAGATTAGGGGAACAGCTGGAAAAGGAACACTTCATCTTCATTCAAGAACTGGAAGACATATGGCCCAAATGAAAAAATGGATATACTGTCAAATTTTAAGAGACATTAAGTGTGAGATAGCTGGGTTACTAATGCTGTTTTGTAATCCCATTCTTAAAGCTATCTTTGTACCCAGGGACTAGAAAGTAACGGATCTAATGTGAATTAAAACTAAAAATTTAAAAAAGTTCTAGAGGACATCTGCAAACTTTGGTCTGCTGTTCTGACCATACAGTCACAGAATCATTTAGGATGGAAGCAACCTTTTCAGATCACTTTGTCCAACTCCCCCGCTCAAGCAGTGTCAGCTAAAGCAGGTTGTCCAGGACCATGCACAGTCAGGTTTTGAATATCTCCTGGAATGAAGACTCTATGTTAGGAATTATTCAGAAGGAAAATGAACAAAAATAATGGATTTTTTTCTGCCACGTGGTTTTCTATATCCATGATTCCCTTCTACCTTCAATGATGCATTCAGTTCTACTACCCCTATTTCAAAAAGCATATAGGAAAAGGTTCAGGGAAGGGTGTGTGCTGTGTGTAGAACCAAAGGGAGGTTGGGCAACTTTGTAGAAGAGAAATCCACTGAGGATACATGAATAGAAACACATTTGTCTCAGTAAGTCCCTGTGTAGATGCATACACATGGAGCATTATGGGAAGGTATCGTACATGCCTACCCTCTTTTTATTCATCTCTACTTGTTCACTTATGCCTGCACTTGGAGACAGGAGGCTGGGATAGGTGGTTTGATGATCTGGCCCAAAATATCCTTGTGTTCCTATACCAGTGAAGCCAAAGTGTTTTAGCTGTATATAATGCAACATGCCAACGGCCCCCTGCACTGGCTATGAAGCTGAGAACTGTATCATCGCTCTTCCTGCAGTTTTATATCACTGCATTTTTGGGTAATAAGGAACGGTCTTCTGTGCTCTCATTGTTTAAATTCATATCAGTTTAAGCAGACAGCTGAAAACTCACCAGATGATGTGTAGCTAGCTACAGCATTCGTGTCTAGGGATTGCACTTTCACTTCTGCATATGTAGAACCTAAAACCAGACAAAAATAACAGAGAACAGAGAAAGCTGAGAAACAACTTAAATGGAACAAAAATGACTGAAATGCTAAATACATGACAGCAACTGATTTATGTTACAGTGTTTAACCATGTCCAAATAATATTTTTTTCCATCGCATTCACACCTTAAAGGACTTGCTGTAGGCAGAAACAGACCTTGTTTCTCTTCAGTGCAGAGAATAACAGAGGAGGCATGGGCATGGGCATATGCATTTTAAACCTAAACAAAAATGATGAGAAATGTGTAAAGTTGTTTGATTTATTCAGTCCATATCCATATGTCAGTGCAGAGAAAGGCTGCAACATCAAAGCAATCCTGAAAACTGCAGATCATGCTAAATTTGAAGAAGTTACTAGCTAATGATAACATGATGAGAAAACTGAAAACTATTCTAACATCTGGAGATAATAAATACAAATGAACATGGAAGAAAACGCGGGGAAGAAAGGAAGGGCAAGGACACATAAAAAAGGGGTAGAAAGTAAGAAATACGATGTTGCAGTTTTATAAAACATTCAAAGTCATCCTGATACACAGCACTGAGCCCCTTTGTTTTTACCACCATACAGAGTTAATGTCTTCTATGAGTTTAAGTGCATTCTTCTGGCTTATGGAATTAATTTCATTCCTTTGTGAACACTGCATTTAATCTAGGGAATCCACTATCAAAGAGAAAATAGCAAACTCAAGGAAAAAAACCAAGACAGAAGTCAGTGAGCTCTTTTCTGTAAGATATGTGTAATCAATGGGAAATACTGTGCATAAATTAAGTGAACATATAGAAGAGTTGATAGGGGTTTTCCAGAAAGGCACAAATAGAGGAATGTAGGAATATTATTAAAACTAAAACCTGCAAGCTGGAGTACATGGATTAAATTAGAAGGAAAATGGAACCTTTAATCAGTTGACATCTGTTGTGGGTGCCTGTCAATTTAGCCATGAAGTAATCTGTCAAAAGAGGTGATAGAAACAATGTTTCTTGGGGCATTAGAAACTCCAGCCTTCTGAAAATAGATGCCCAGGGATCACACTTTATGCAAAAGACAAGAATAGGATGCAAAGAAATAGAAATTACTGTTTCTGTTGAAGAGGTAGTAAGGTTAAAAAGAAAGGGAAGAAAAAAGAATATGAAATACAGAGACAAAGTGTATGAAGTCTGTTATTTTATGATGCAATTTTAAGTGATGTAGCAATACCAGCGCAAAAGTTTATGCAATGATTCTCAGTCCATTAAAGAAAGGAAATTTTACTTTAGAATTTTGCAGTCATTTATACTAAATCAAACTAAAACTGTCCATGAAACATTTTATGCTTAATTTCTTAAATAGGTAGTTTGTACAGACTATACAAGCCAGTAGGAAGAAAACCCAAAGCAATGCCTACTACGCTCAGCAAACACAAACGGGCTACGCATGAGACTGCTTCAAACAACAGAAACGTCAGGCACTGGATCTCCTGGTTGGTTTGCTGCAGGCATCAGTCTGCTACACGAGAACATGACTGGTTCAGGACCAGTTGATGTTCAGGTGTGGAATGATCTCCTAAATTGATAGAAACTACCCTTAATTTTACAGAAGAAACTCTCCCTCACACTTGCACCTTATCGAATGAAAAGTAGACCTTATAACAATCCCCTTTTCTTGGTAAAAAACCTACATGAACACCCCATCTGCGCATTTTTCACAGCACTGCCCCTCACATTTCATTTTCCTCTTCAGGGCTTCGGTGATCTTTCAAATACATGTGACAGAGGCTGAAGAATACAAAGAAAGCTCAGTGGAGATCAATCGACTCACCTTGGACGTCAGTGACCTTATATAGACTGGGCCTGGTTGGTTCAGTCAAATTCAAGTCAGCGTAAAGGAGATTTTCTGACATTCTTGCTCCCCCTTCTCCTGTCTTTCTCTCACTGCTGTTTTTAAAATCTACTCTGGACTGACGATGACACAGAGCTCCTTCCCCTCTAACCTTCAGCAGAAAGTTCTTTCCTCTTTCGGTCTTATACAAACCCATAGTGAGAAGGGAAGCCTAATGCTGATTGTTTTTTTTATAGTAGTGTGTTAAGTGCAAGGGTGTAACCTTGATGTAGTCACCTTTGTCAGGAGGTTTTTCTAGCGTCAGTAGTATTTTGAGTTTCAAAATCTTGACACCCTGCCCCTCTCCTGTCCCCCTCCCCCAGCCCTTTGTACTTCGAAAAGACCAGATTTTTTAAATGCAATGGAAAGAAGAAGAGTACAGACATTTGGAAATCAGCCCCAGGAAGCAGAGCGAAGCTTTCAGGGTGGACCCACAGCACATCACGGGGAGCATCCCTGTGGAGTCCAGAAGGCAGGGCTTTCAAAAGCAGGTGTGTGAAATCATGATACATTTGCCTCTGATCCATACAGAAGTGCACTCAACGCTGCTGACACAGGACCCTGCCACACCTCGGGGCTTGCTGGTGTGTCTGCAGCTCTTCTAAACCAGAACCAAGCTGACTTGCTGTGTCCTGAGGAACATGGGTTTTGAGCAGCTCAGAAACATGTTCTTCCCCTCTGTGAGTAACTTCTGATGGCAAATGGGGATTCATAAAGTGAGATTGGTTCGGCCTGTTTTGGGAAGGGTGAGGGGCGCCTAATATGCAAAAGCAACAACTCGAATAGGTTAGTCTAAACAAGACAAGCCCTAGGCTTTCTAGGTTTTCAATTCCTGCATGACTAATGCTTTCATAGAGCAGGAGGCGGAAGCTATGTGGATATTGTGCTGTGAATCATTGTTGGAGGAAATATGCTAGCTCATAGCAGCATTTACTAATTCAAAATGCCGGATTTAGTTTTTGCACTGACAGCAGGTGTAACCTGCCAGGAGAAGCCTGATCACCCAGACTGGTCTGCTGGTTGACGGCAGGCTCAGCGTAAGTCAGCAGCATGTCTTGGCAGTCAAGGGGGCAAACCACATCTTGAGGTACGTCAAACACAACATAACCAGCTGATCAAGAGAGGTTACTATCCAGGTCAGCCTCCCCTTGAGCGCTGTGTGCCATTCAGGACCTGTCCTGGTTTAACCCCAGCTGGCCACTAATCACCACAGCTCCACTCACTCATCCCAGGAGGGAATGCTGGAGAGAATGGGAAAGGTAAAAGCGAGAAAACTTGTGGGTAGAAGTCAAGACAGTTTAATAGGTAAAGCAAAAGCCACACACGCAAGCAAAGCAAACTAAGGAATTCATGCACCCCTTCCCGTGGGCATGCAAGTGTTCAGCCATCTCCAGGAAAGCCAGGCTCCATCACCAGTAACGATTATGTGGGAAGATAAATGCCATCACTCTGAATGTCCCCCCGTACCTCCTCCTTCCTCCAGCTTTATATGCTGAGCATGACATCCTGTGGTATGGGGTATCCCTTTGGCCAGTTGGGGTCAACTGTCCCATCTGTGTCCCCTCCCAGCTCCTTGTGCACACCCAGCCTGGTCGCTGCTGGGGTGGGGTGAGAAGCAGAAAAGCCCTCGGCTCTGTACAAGCACAGCTCAGCCATAACTAAAACATCCCTGTGTTAGCAACACTGTTTTCAGCACAAATCCAAAACGCAGCCTCATACTAGCTGCTATGAAGAAAATTAACTCTACCCCAGCCAAAACCAGCCCAGGGCCCCACAATTTAAGAAGGATGTGAAGGCTCTTCAATGCATCCAGAGGAGGGCAACATAGCTGGTTGGAAGGGCTGGAAGTCATGTCCTGTGAGGAGGGGCCAGGAACATTGGGTTCATCTAGTTTGAGGGGAAGGAGGCTGAGGGGCAATATCCCTGTTATCTACAGCTTCCTGAGGAGGGGATGTGGAGAGGGAGGTGCTGATCTCTCCTCCATGGGATCGAGTGACAGAACACACAGGAATGGTTCAAAGCTGAGTCAGGGGAAGTTTAGACTGGACATTGGGAAACATTTCTTTACCAGGAGGGTGGCCAGACACTGCAACAGCTTCCTACAGAAGTGGTCGATGTCCCATGCCTGTCAGTGCCTGACAAATAACATAACTATCACCAGATTTGCTTATTTAATTCTCATGTATGCACTGGGGAAAAAGATAAGAAAAAAGACCAGTAAATGGTTTAGATTTTGTGAAATTAGAATTCATAGGTTTGCTATATGAACGTGTATAAGGTCTGTTTTTCAGTAAACACTAGGTCACTGCATTATTATTACCTGGCCAACAGCAAGTAAATTCCCTGCCATGCAGTCATTGATGGATACGGTAGCATTGTTTTAGAATCAATTACATTATTTAATAACTAAGGAGCTTAGTTTTCTATACTGACTTCAGTACAGAGAATATGTAGATAGCTTGAGACTAGATAATGCTTAATGAAACACCAGTGAGCAAACACTTATAGTAGCCCATCTGTGAAAGCTCTGGATTTAATCATGAAGCAGCAGCTATTGAACAGATGACTGTATTCCTGTCCTTACTACGTTACAGTACATTGCTTTTCTGATTTAGAACAAACTATACTAGAAAGTATTTTTAATGAAAATAACATAAATGCCAATGCCCGCTGAACCCATTTCTTCCAAAGAAAGACAATTTTCTATTACATAAGTAACCTCTCATGTTCAGGGCCATCAGATCTGGAATACCCTGCTCCCAGGTGGTAATTACAGACTTCTTCAGTGGGCCAGTGATATGTTCTGGTATTCTGCCCCTCATTTCCCATACTCAGAGGCTGAGATAAGCCAAGCAAACACCAGCTGTGTGAGAGAAAGAAGGGGAACTGAAACAGTTTCTTTACTGGTTGATGACTCTGAAGTACAGGCTGCGTTCAAGCTAAGGTCTGCAGTGGCCCTCAGACCTGACAGTGAGAGGTATCCAGAAATATTTTGACAGGCAGCCCGCTCTGGAATATTAATGTATCTGATTAGACCACTCTCATTTCTCTGGAGTTCCTGAGGATGGAAGGAAAGAGGGAAAAATAAAATTACATGATTTGTTTTTAAGTTGGGAGCCACAAGACTGACATAATACTGCAAGTTTTGGATGTGTTCTAGTCAGTTTTCTTGCTGTCTGGATGCATAACCACCAATCTGAGAGAATATCATGACGTGGGTCCCCCTCCAACAGCAGAAAACCTCTCTGAGAGAGGAGAAGATAGAATTTTGATCCTTTTTCAATTTAAGATATTTTTTTCTCCTAATTTACCTCTAAGATGTGTAGGTACCAGACTGGTGCCCTGAAATGCAGACAGATAAGTAAGAGCCAAGAAGCTATGTTCCATGTATATGGATTTTCTGGATCATCCTAACTCCCTTTGCATGCATTTCATCTGAGTGACCTTCAGTACTATTTTATTGCTCATCCTATCAAAAATGCCCTGCCATGGCATCACTCCCTGGGCACTGTTATATTACCAAGGTGCAAGAGTTTTTTTCCTCTTTGGAGAAGAATTTTTGGCTTTGTTAGTTCAAAGTTAAGTGATGACTAAATATGTCTTTGACAGTTCCTTGCAACTGCAGCCTCGGACACAGGACTTCATCATTCAGGTAATCCTTTTCCGTTTCTATAGCTGTGAATAAGCTATGAATAGCTGGTGTTACCCAAGATGTTGTCTGTTGCCTCTATCTCTCAGCCACACTTTGTTCTCAGAACATCAGAGCCATGTCCGTTTCCCACCCACAAATTGCTCAGAAGGAAGACTTACATTAATGATTTTAATCATGACAACTTGATCTTCCTCCTTGGCTGCTTTCTCTGCAATTTTGACAGTGTCATTGTCCCAGTCAACAAAATCCACGGCCATCATTCCTTCCACTCCACTGGGGAAAGAGGAAGGGGCAAGGGGGAGGTGAAGACAAATGGTGAGAAGGTAAGGAAGGAAAGGGGGAAAAA
The DNA here is from genome assembly GCF_023634085.1 of Falco cherrug. Taxonomy (NCBI): domain Eukaryota; kingdom Metazoa; phylum Chordata; class Aves; order Falconiformes; family Falconidae; genus Falco; species Falco cherrug. The sequence continues at coordinate 9,486,326 of NC_073701.1, forward strand.
AATAAGGAAGAGGGGAAAAAAATAAAGGACAAGAGATTTTTAAAGTATCACAGTTGATAGATCCCTGCAACAAAGGAGCTGATCAAGAGAGATCAAGGTACATGAGTCTTTCTTCCCTATCAGCAACATTTCGTTTTCATTATCTTCTCCATTTGTCATTCTTCATAGCTACATTTTGCTCTGCTACTTCCAGAAACATGTTGATTCAGGACTCACTCTGAGGCCTCCTGCTTGAGTACGTGTGCAACGTACGAAATGTCAGCATAGCCCATACAACCAAAAATGTTGTTACGAGAGTAGTAGAAGAGGAATGAGAGGCACATCTCACTCATGGCGCTCAGCCCACCCAGCAAAGACACAAGGATGACTCAGAGGTCTGCTGAGACACAATGAGGAGACTACTTCTTCTCAGGAAAGTACTCTTGTTCACAGCTCATGCAGATCTTGTCTGGGAAAAAAAAATTAATTTGTCTATGAGATAGAAATGGAGAATCAAAATATCCTTTGATACTTTGCCTAATAAGTAGTCTAATAAATAGGTTGCTCTGTGCTTTTATAACCGAAATTACACATTCTCTCCTTCAGAAAAAATACTATATTTTTATTTCAAGATCCCAAAATCTGAAACTTTGGGAGGTTCAACTAAAACATTCAAAGAATTAACTGAGTGTGACATCCAGATCAGAACTTTCCAGTTGATCCCTACTTTTGGAATGGGACCAACCAAATCAAACAGTGTTGCTCTCTGTGAATATAAATTCTGTAATCCTCTTTAAGTCAAATCACAGATTTTTGTGCACATTTCCAAGTGCAATAATGTCATTAAATCCTCTGTATGCATAAGCTCTAAAATAAGCTATGAAGCTTGAGTACAACAATAACTGTTTATATGCAAACTTCTGCAAAACTGACCTCTGGTCTGAATAAGAACTAAAAATAATGTCTTCTTGTTTTGAGAAGTCCAAATGAGATCCAGTAGCTGGATTACATCAGTTTCTATATTTGACTTCTGCCTTTCCACTAAATCCAAGTGTTCAATGACTGAAAACCAACTCAGCTGCAAGTTTTGCAACTTGCTCTTGACGCTTTAGACAAGAATTGTCTTGTAAGATATTAGATGCAAGATATCTTTGAGTCTGTTCATAAGCCTACAGTAGGAGGGTCTTACTTGAGAGCTTCTCCCCAGCATGGAGCAACTGTGCAAGGCATGCCTCAGTATGTCTATGATGTCGTGTCTGACATGAGAAGCTGTTGCCGGGGCCATATTTGCTCGGGGAAGAGAGACATGTCTTCCCAAAAGATTTTAATAGTGATAAACTAGTTTTAAAGGCAAGGAAAGATTTGTAGGTAGAAAAAACTGACTTACAAATGTAACCTCTGACTAATCCAGTGTCTGAAAGTTGCATTTGACCAGGATGTCATCCCCCTAGGGAACACAGTAGGTCAAACCATCAGATGGGTACAGGTAAAGCACATAAAACAACCACTTGCAACATGGGCAACCCGGAAACTGTGTGAAAACAATGGGCCACAGCTGCAGGTGGAATGAGAGACAGAATATATCCACGTGCTCTGACACCTCTGGTGCTTGCCACCTCCCCAGCCTGCCTGCCCGTGGCTACATCCCAGGGCAGCATCGTACTGGTTTGATTACGATGATTTCCTTCAGGTTCCTAATCTCCTGCAGTCTGGAGTCATACTTATTGTCTTCACACATGATGCTCAACTGCTCACCATTCCTGGGGAAGACAAACAAGGGAAGAAAGTTAAAATATTTCCAGGGAGGGGTGTGGAATAACCAATTCCTGGATGAAATAAACAGAGCCAACAAAAATCCCCTCCAGAAACCATGCTTGATCTCTTTTGTACTGTAACTCACAGAACACATTTTCAGCGACAGTCACTCCCAAATATACACTTGAAATTTCCCAACCAGCCCTCTTGTTCTGGAGTCCAAATATGGACTTTTTACATGTCAGTAATTGTTGTACCTTGAAACTTTTGCCTTTCAGAGGACAGTCTGGGATCCCAGAAGAACAAATTCCAACACTTGCATTAGAAAACACTGTCCTAAATAAAAAGACTCTCTGACCCTAGCAGGGTAGAGTTGGCAGGGTATTTAGAATGTCCCTTGCAGATGCAGAAATATCACATGTGAACTCTTCCTTGCTATTTCTACAGTGCTTTGTGATACTGCTTCTTAGATGGTCTCTGCTCTGCTTGAGTGCGGCTTCTCCATCCACATTACAGGTCCTTAGATCTTGCTAAGTACATCCACAGTGCACACTGCAAGGTGCATCAAGGCACCCAGACCACAAAACCTTATGGTGCTTATGGCCAGGCTCTCCCAACAGCTGTTGCACACCCTGCCCGGTTGTTGTAGGCCCTCTTTGTGACTGCTGGCAACTCTGAGCAGGTGAACGGGTAGGCTCATGCCACTGTTCAGCTACACCTTCTAGCAAAATGGGTTCAGGAAGGAGGAACCTGGCTTGGAGGCCAGGCTTCACAAAAGTTCAAGAAAGAACGTATCATGTGACACATGGTTTATGTATACCATGCAACCTGCATAAAGAGCAGAAGCCAAAAACTATTGCTATTGCCTGGAACAAAATAGCTCTGGCTAAGTCACTCCTACTGGCTATGTGTGACTTTTGGTGTATGCTGGGGTATTTTGGAATTAATACCTACAAAGGAGACAGGCCTGCCCCTAAAGTGCTATTAAAGATCACAATCTACTATATTCTGCCAAGGTCAAGCTCCAAAGAGTCTGGGGTCTCCACTAATTGGACAAGTGAGTAAGAGCAGTGTAGTTATCCTACCTGTTACAGGGGAAATCCCAGAAGAAAAGTAGTCACCCCAGCTGCTCACTGTACCTGAATCATCTCTGTTCAGAAAGTGTTTTGAATGTTTGACCTTCTGCTCTGGAGCCTGTGCTTGAGATGGCTTCATCTGTACGGTAACATCTGTAAAGGTCCTTTCTCAGATATATGCTCATCCTAAGTAAATCTAACTGTTGCCTTAGTCCTCTCCAGGCTGACCTCAAGTGAGTCCTAGTAAAAAGAAAGAACCTTCCATTTTCTTCCGAAGCCTAAGGAAAACTCTCCTGATTATGTCACTCCCTGCTACTTGGAGTATGCCCTTGGAAGTTGCTAGCTAATGAGATGGAGGGAGGCTCACTCCACTTGCTGTCTAGCATAACAATCCAGTTGTCAGGCCAGTCTGGGCTGGAGATCAGTAGCATTGAAACAGAGGGATGACTTTGAAGCCAATAGGTTTATTGGTGTCTACTTTGCTCCTTTGTCAAGAGACAACCACATTGCCAGCTATAATGTGCTTCTCCTGAGAGACACAGACAGGTGTAAATAGGGAGCAGACTTTTCACAATGCACCTTTCAAGTTACAAAATCCCTATATATTTAGTCTAGTCACAGCAGACTAAATTTGTTTCCTAAAGTTCTTAAAAACTTTTCCCCTGCTTTTGCCATGTCACAATTAGGCTGCAGAGGCTGCTAGGTGAGTATTTTGCAGATACCACTGGTCAGAGAGGAGAAAATACCCATCAGAGAATTGTGCTGGTCCCACTTCTTTGAGGCTGCCTTTGAAGGAGCTTCTAGTCACTTGGCCCCATTCCTTGGCATGCTGGGGAGTGGGTGGAGAGACACAGGACCAGAGTGTTTAAACAATATTTGATTGTAGGATGCCGTTGGTGTTTAAGGACAACTAAGGAAGGCCATCTTCAAGGGCAGATGTGCCATTTTGGAACAACCTAGATTCTTCTGAATGATGTATCATATGTGTGCTTAGAAGCCAAACAAGACAACATCTGCTCTGCTCATAACTCAGCTTTGTGTTGGGTGCGGGAGGGCAGGCGCTATCCTGTTTTCCACAGCTTGCCTACAGTGCGGTTCAGGTTCCCTGCATGCCTACAGGATCGGCTCCGTATGTGTGAATTTCCTGCAGAGTGAATCAGCATGTGAGACAGTGCAGGGGTCTGGGGATTTGGTGTGAGAGTGCAGCCACCTAAGGACCAGGCAATGCCAAAGTTTCCCCTTGCCATTCCAGATGGAACTCACATCACACCCCAGAGAATGCACCAGCAGTGCCTTGTAGACAGGCAGGGAACCTGACCTTGAAGATGTCACAGCGAGTTCTCTAAGATTAGAGTGTCACTGCAACATCTTGGGCTATGCCCACATTGCTAAATGTCATAGGGCAGTGCATTGTTTTACCGATCACTGGCATGGACTGTGTCTGCCTCCCTGTAACTGTCTGCAGCGTGATGCTTGGCTGATGTTGGGTTATTCTGAAATTAGAAATCTAAGGAGGACATAGCTGTTATACCTATACTACCAAGCACTTAGACCTCTGTGATGCCCCTTTGGCCTAAAGCACAGTTAATTTTTATTTCTGGATTTTGATTTGTTTTGTTTTCAAATTCCAAATGGCTGAAGTAGTGTTCAAATGCTATGCTGCACACTGTGATTATCATAGCTTCAAACTGAGTATTCATGCTTCATGGGCTAGGATGTGATCAGAGAGCACATAGGGGTACTGAAGTTTTTAGTGTGGGATGATGCTGGAGGAAACCAAATCCTGTGTAGTTTTGCTCATGCAGCCCATGGGAACTGGTACACGCAATCCCAGAACTGTGCCTGTGTAGCCTCACGGTCAGTCTGGTTAGCAGGACCAAGCTATGTAAGGGCACCATCTGGCAGCTGTCTGCTGTGGATGAGAAGCAGTCCAGTGCTTGAGCTCACTCCCTGGACCTGATTTATTTAACCAGAGGCACAGTTCCAGTCTCTTGCTGTCTGCTGAGCTGACCCTTCTTTCCCTAAGAGATAATTCTTCATACTACAGTTCAGACACTGCAGAGCCTCCTGCAGTGACAGATGGAGACTAGCCTGGGAGACATCATTCTCATCCACTCTAGATCAAGAGGCAGGGAATGATCCTGTAGCATGGGCAGCAATACTGTGAGTTCCCTTCTCTTACCAGTATTGAGCAGCTTTCACTCCTCTGCCAGACAGGTGGGTGTAAAGCAAGTAGGCAAAGACATGCAGATCTGGAGCCAGCATCCCGTTCAGCTGCAGTTCAAAATGGAACAGGTCAGAGCCTGGCAGTCAGAGCACAGCACTACATTTAACGCCTGCCCATCAAGTCAAAAGCTTGATGGAACTCATGTAAATGTCAGCTTAACTTTTTTTTAAGAGGAGGTTTAAGACCATTTCCTTGTGTAGGTCATTACTGATTGAAAGGTTGCTCTGGTGAACCTTTCTGAAAATTGCTTTTCTGGCTTTAGGTACTCTGGCATAGTTGTTTGAGTTTGTGATATCTCATGCTGGGCACTGTAATGATATCTTGTTATCAGCTATGTGACAAACAAAGGCAAGATACAGGAGAGGTAATAAGTTATGCAGATCCATGAACTCTGAGAAAGAGCAGATAACAGTAAGAGTAAAAGCAGAAATAGTAAGACACTGATCAATGGGCTATTGAAAGTACCATCAAAATGTACATCTTAAAAGGTTCAAAGAAAATCTTTGAATATTGATGAAAAGAAGAAAAGACAAGATTACTGCAGGTCTCATAAGAGGGAGCAAACCTATTGGTTGTTTGAGGGGGATTGTGGGACTATGTAAAATATATGGGGTATTCTAAGTGGACTGTGGGAATGTGCAAAATTTATTACTGGACACCTAAGGAAGAGGTCAAATTTAGGGAAAGAGAGAAACAAATATGGGAAAATGGAGAGAAGAGGAGAGTCTAGTTGTACTTACAGAGACTTCCAGTTAGCATGTTTGTCTGAACAAACCGGGAACGTGATTGCTGCAATCTAGACTATTTTACTAAACTCTGTTCCTAAATATTTTCAGTGTGAGTGTGCTCTCTGTACTGTGTATATGCGTGTGCCTGTGGTTTTGGCATGGAATGATCCACTAGGGAGCTTCAAGCTAGAAAGACCCAAGGTCCAAGCCAGAGACTGTGTAAAAAGGGCTAAAAAGGCCCCTTGCATGTGGTGGAGCAGACTCACTTGGGGATCTTGGGAAGTCATGACATCCTTTGGGTTTTGTTTCCCTTTCACTTAGATGGGGCGAATGGGTATTCAACTCATGGTTCTGACCTGCTTACACAGCTCTGCTAATGCTCTTGGGCCAAGCCTTGGGTATCTGCTGAGCTGTGTTATTGGAAAAAATGTTCATTTTGCAACATGGAGAAATGGAGGCTAAGCTAGCACCCTGTGCCAAATGGCTTTTGGGCATGTCTGGAGCAAGATGAAAGCCCAAAGTGAGAAAGATCAAGAAGGGTTTTGTATGGCTTTCCTCACGCTTACTTCATCAAACCGGCTGGAATTGCAAAGGCCTAAGATCTGTAGGGTTCTGCTCCAGGAGGAATGAAATACACAGGGAAACTGAAGATGCCTGTTTGCGGAACACCCACACCATGTTTCTGTAGTTCCTGAGTATAGTAAAGTCATAGTCCTGAGCTGTCAATCAAGCCTGCAAAAGAAAAATGACCACTCCTTCAGCACTGACTCCAGAAACATCAGAAGTGGGGCCTGAAGCAACAACACATACAGCATCCCTTTCCCAGTCACAGTTTGGGAGCAGCACAGATTAACAGGAAGGTCTAAGCCCTCCACCCTACCCGTGGTGGTATGGTCTACTGTAACATGTAGCTTCGAAGTCATGCAAGGTGCACAGTCGCACAGTTCCTCCCTCATAGTGCAGCTGGATCCAGCCCTGTTCATAGTCGCAGATGATTCCCATAAAATCACTCTTGTTTACCCTAACGTAAAATGATAGCAAATACTGCAGTGACATTCTTCATCACCTGTCATAGGGATTGAGTGCTGGAGGTCATGGTAGAAGTCTGAGGTATTGTTATTAGGCTCTCAGAACTTCATCCTGACCCTTGGTACACTTATTTCTCCCACAACCACACTGTCCCTTCCCACAAAAAGTAGCAGTGCCATGATGCCACCATTTCCCTGATGTTTTCCCTAACACTCCTGCTAGTATCATATCAGGAAGATGTGCTCAGCTTTTCTGATGGTATGACGTGTCTAATCTAAGAAGATATAACTATCTATGTTGCTAAAATTATCATCACATATCATATTTATATTATTTAATTTATATAAAATTTATTTAATTATATATAATAAAATAATTATTATATTGCTAAAATTAGTTTCCAGTCCAGTTTCTTCTTACTGTCCTGAAGGTTTTACTGAGCAACATATGGAAGCGTTTCGTACAAAGGTGGTTTCTAATAGGCTTGTAGGGGAGGTCTGAGACCTCCATCCTGAGGCTGTTCTTTGTTAGACAACTGCCCAGCATCACCCACCTGGTAACATGTCAAAATTGCTGTAACAGATTTCTAGTTGGACGTACTGAGGGTCCCAAGGTGCCCCTATGGAAAATGCAGCTGCTTCATCTGGAAATTGATAAGACTTGTGGAAAGAGGAAGAGGGGGAATAAACTTACATGAAGTAGTTAGCTAGTTTTTAACTCTTCTCTGTTGTTTCTTAATTGAAAACTTACAAAGAGAAAGTTTTTATTTTCTTGCGTTTCTGAATATTTACTTAGATATTGTTAGAAATCAAAATGTTGGGGGAAATTCTGCCAGTTCCATTTCTTTTTCTTCTGAATCAGAACAAGGAAGAATTTTCAAAATTTATTTTTCATTTATCCTTTTGATTGGTTTCATTTTTACATATATATTTAATAGGAATTACATATATATTTAATAGGAAATGGTTACAGTATGTGTACACTCTTGTACCAAATTTCATATTAGTATTGGAACTGCATTACATAAAATCTGAATAAAATTCCTGTAAGGGTTTTGTCTAAAAGTTATCTCCTTTCTCTCTCCATCTCCATGTACATGCATACTATAGAAATACAAAATACATTTTGCTCTGAAAGGCACAAGACAGATGCTAAAATGTGTGCATCACTGACTTCTAACTAGGCCACTCAGTCAGAAGCACCAATTGCGCTGGACTTTTAATGTTACTCTACTGAAAAAGAGGCAGAGCTAGTAGAAAAAAAGGCAGCAAGTAGGTAACCTTCCGTTATGCAAAAGGAGCATAAGGAGAATATTGTGAAATTAATGGCAACGTTATCAAAAGGTCAGAAGGAAGGCCTTAGTATGTGACATATAACACTTGTTTAATGCAGATATGATAATAACATACACACATATGCAGAGTATCAACAACTATGCAGAAAACAGCAGCATCACCTGATGCAGCAGAAGTAGAGTTGAGTGGGGACAGTATGAGGAAAATTCCCCAGTTTGGTTGGTCCTGCAGGACTGTGGGGTCTTACTGGACAAGGTGACAACAAAGGTACTACTGTTCCTAACAAGAAATGGGGGAAGGATTGGGCCCTGCAGACTCACCTCTCTTCCAACATCCCATCCCACAACCACCTGAGAGCACAAGGCAAAATCCGGATTGGCTCCATAGCAATCATCTGTGCCACTGGGTAATACGCTGGCATCGCCACAGGCATAAACAAGAATATGATGAGCCAAGGTTACGTTGTGGAGTGTTATTATAGGTTCGAACTGTAACCAAGAGAAAAAGTAAAAAAAAAAAAAAAAATTATTGTCAACACTCAAGTATTTCTTTCCCAGGCAACAAAAAAGAGCAGTTAACCATATGTTAGGCAAACAAATATAATCTGATTCATAAAATGGATGGTAAATTGGTTGGCAGTTTATCTACTCATTGTGGTATGCACCCAACAGAGTCTATTTTTCCAGAAGGGATTTGCATTTTCCTTTAAAGCACCTCCCCTTTATCAAATCGCAGGGGTGTCTATTTGACCTGTTATGCTGGGCAGTAAGGTTCCAGGCCAGAAATGTAAATAGTTTACTTCATACACAATTTTCTTGACTGCAGTCAAGATAAGCGACCTTGATCTCAGGTTCACTATAATTCACTGCTCCCTCAGTTGTGCCAAAAGTACCATAATCAAGACAGTGTAAAATAAACCCGGCATGTAACTTTCATGTGCTCATTAATCACTGAACTTTTAACCAGCATTGATAACATCAGGTCTCAAAATTCTGGTGTTACTACAACAACTGACTAAAACTTCTGAGTTTGTTCTGTAGGGTTACTTGTTAAATTCTGTTTTGCAGTCCACGAGAAGTCTTCCTTATGAAATTTTGCCTTACGTCATTTCAGTGGAACATCTATTTTTAAACCTTCAAAAGCCACAAAACTAAGAAGGGCTGCTTAATCTTGAAGCAAAGTTATCTTAATCTGGGAAGTAAACTATGCTTGCTTTGGAAAGTTCCTGTTTTGTTTCTTTGCTCTTCCTCTTCTGCACATTCAGTCTTGAAAACAGGACAGCAAAAATGTCAGTTTTGCCTTTTATGCAAATACCCTTAACAATCTCCAAGGACAAAAGCAAAATACAATACAGAAGATTCTGGAGGATCCCTTTGCTCTCAAAGATACCAACAGGTAATGTGGCCTGAGCTCACTACACGGAGACATCAGACTTGCAGCAAGGTTTCTCCAGGTGTGATGGACATGAAGACAAAGGTACTTCCAAAGCTAGAAACGAGACAGAACTTCACCACCACACAAGCCAGACAAATTAGCTGGCTCATCCCAATGGCAGTGAAGGACAGATGGAATGCTTCTAAATTTATACTAAAATGTTGTAAAAGACAGACTTATACACATCACTGAAGGAGCAAGTCTGTCCTGTCCTGTTTTTCCTCAGTAAGACAGCCTGCAATTTTACCTTGTAGACATGGTGTTTCTGCTTGGCCATGGGCAGGGGGATAAAAGTACAAGCATACTTGGTTTCTTAACTGGAACAGCAAACTGGAAAAGAAAGACACACGAGTCACCTCAAGATTCCCCTGGCAACTCAGTAATATGCAGAGGGAATTGGAGAAGCTGAAGGGAGGTGGTGCAAGCAGAATGAGACCCAGAACTGGAGGGGGAAGGAAGGATGATGCATTTAGCAAGCGACTGCTTGGTTTTTGGTTGCAGTGAGTGAGAAGATTAAAGGGTCAAGAAGATGAAATTGTATTCTGGTGAATGGCATACATGTTTACCAGCTCCACCAGGTCTTAAATTCTTTTTCTTTCAGATTTTTTTCTGGTCCCCACCCCCCAAAAAAAAAAAAAGAAAAGGGAATTGCATTACTAATTTGCCTATTGTAACATGAACCAAGCATAGGAAACATTAATGCAGTTCAATCAACATTTTTACTTGCTAGTTTTCTGGAGTCACAAGCAGAACACATGATAGCACTAATCCCACAAATCTTTACATAAAAATAGCACCCCTCTTTACTATGGAATACTGCCCACGCTGATCAGCAGATTCTGCTGCATCTTGAGCAAGTGCTGACTGTGTGGGATGATGCTGTTTAAAGAAGAAAGGTGTTAATGCAATAATACCGCACTGAGTTGGTACTTTTGAACTCCATTTGACAAGGATGCCACATGTACCATGAGGTGATGCTAATGCAGAGCTCCAGCTCTGCTGGTAAATCCTTATATTTGATACTGAGATACTGCATGTATTAATACTGGAGGCAGCGCACACAGCAGTGTGTATTGCATTTTCTGAGCTCTTTGCCAGGCTCGTCACAGAGCATTTAAATGTATACCCATTATTTCTCTCCTCTGTGATGTTGTGTAGCCCCAACAAAACTAAGATGGGAAGCAGGAAATATCTTCAGCTTGTTATAGCTAGTTTTTGATGGGTCTATATGGATGAGACAATAGACCTGTATACATATATGCCTGAGTTAATTATACTGCAGTTCAGTAGCACCAGTCTGTGTTTGGCTCCCTAAATTCTAGTCAAGGGACCAAGAAACACCTTACAGCATTTCCTAACAAATAAGACCTTTACCCTCCGCATAGCAAACCTTCCATTCCCACTTCATTCCTACTCTTGCCAGCTCTATTTGCATGTTTCCAAGATCAGTCATATCCATCTTTTGACCTGTGCAATTCAAACTTCCAGCATGGGCATGATCAACTTTCCAAAGAAAAGCAGAAGAATGGGCTATTTTTAACATGCCAAGTAAAGTTCTTGCCCAGAACTTGCATTATTCAGCACCAGGTCATAGATGAAGAATATTTTAGGGTCAGTTGAGTCAGATGGGCCTCTGTGCCTCATAAAGAAAAGAGACTTGGAAAATCTTTGGCCTTTAAAGAATTGAACTGTGTCATCAGTACCAAACACAGTAATGAAGCACGCTCTGTCAACCTGTAATGGGAGTATTAACTGGAAAATCTCATTCCTTTCTTCCCATCAACCACATACACATGTATTCACCCTACATCACATGCCTTATACCACTGCACATTTATTAAAACATAATCCACATAGTAACCATGGCAATTAGAAATCACCTAAAATAACATAACTGTGCATATTTGGTACATACTCAGACGCTCAGATAATATGTCACGACACCCAACAGAAAGTAGAGCAGAGTAACACACAAGATTTGTCTTCTCCAGAGACATAATGTATTTTTTTGCCAAAGAGAAGGGTGCTGGCTAGAAAAGACACAAGAAAATCTGTACCCGCTGTCATTTCACACACATTATTAAAGCACGCATGGATTTTAAGTGGTGGTATGAGAAATATAAGAAAGCTGGGGGAAAGGCTGTGAGGTATTTGATGAAGACTTCAGAACCTGCATCACTTTGTGTTCAAATGTTCAGATACTGTCTGTATACTGTTCTAGCTGTGGGAGCTGTACAATGGTGCTAAAGATCAGATTTCACATCTTTGCATGTCCTAAAGCAGATATAGCTCACTTATCTGTATATAATGTATTTTGGGCAATTTTTGCAAAGAATTACTAAGGGACTTACACAAAAATCTAACTAAACTGTAGTCCCCTAATTCCCCATTAGCAGCTACTGTTGAGCCTGGATGCCCTCAGCGATCCACCTGGATCTGCCCCATCGTGTAAGGAAAGCAGCAGCAGCCATAGAAGTCTGTAAATTCTTCCCATTCAGAATGGGATTATATTTCTCTCAATTACTAAAGGTCATTAAGGTTTGTGACTACAAAGGCATCTAACCAGTCATTTGCACATATATTTGAACCGCAGAAAAATAGTGGATGTACACCTAATTCTGGGCAGACATTTCTGAGGGTTAGCCTTGGATAATGCTGATTTACCCAGAGGTGCCTCAAGTAAAAGTGAAACGTGTAAACAGTGTCTCTATATACAGAGTTCTGAAACTATGTGCATTTGTATCCTTGTGATCCTTGACAAAGCATAGTTTTGAAAAATCTCTGACTTAAAATAACAATTTGGATTGGCTAAGCTTTTGGTGGCAGTCAATACCAATATGAAGCTCTTCCAAGAGAGAAGGACCGAGATTACCAAAACTTTCTGAATTTGCTAAACACAATTCTTACCAAAATAATGCCTTATATTACACATAAAAATGTTATGTCCAACACTAGATATCACTTCTTTGTATGTAGAAAACAAGAGAGAGACTGAAAAATGAGCAGGATTTTGAAGAGCTGTATTGAAGCTTAAGAAGATGTTGAGATTTATAACTTCCCCATTCTTTGATAGAAAATATAAGCAAACATCAATGACATCAAAACAGTGCCCTTGAAATAGGCATTATAAATGTGGCTGTGTGGTTCCATACTTTTCTTTATATTCCTGTTACTGCACTGTTGTGAGAAAAACCTGTCATTCTCAGATCTGATCGGGGGGATTTGGGAATAGAGTGGGACACGAGAGCAGGTTTGTTTGGGATGTTGCTTGAGTAACCCCCTTTCCTACCGTGATATTCAGGTCATTTGGGTCACATGTCCAGAGGTGGCATTTGAACCACATGGTGGTGGAGGTCTCATTCTCTGTCACTGACAGTAGTTGGTAGTCCTGGCTCTCATCTTCCTCGAGGGTTGCCTCATCTTCTGCATGACAATGTTGGAAAAGGAACAGTCGTCAAAGCAAGAGAGAGAAGAGCTTCCCACACTCCCAAGAAGTCACATTCCCAAGTACTGCTGGTGGGACCTGAGTAATTATCAAAGCATTTAATTCTCAAAAAAGCTCCTCCACTTTCACTGCTGATTTCCACAAACCAATTGAAGAAAACTCATGTCCAGTCCCTGCTGTATCGCGCTGCTCAAGGGAAGAGCGGCCTCTGGGTCCCATAATCCAGAGGATGGCCTGGATAGGATGGATACTAGAGGATCTTCCCTGCTCCCTGAGTGAGTGACCTGCTGCACACTGGGTTTTTTTAGCACATCTGGCTCAACCACACAGGGTGGGAAGTAAAGCAAACCCTGTTGAAAAGCAGAGGTGGTTGAAAAGTAAGATATTTTAGGCATACCAAAATGAATAGAGTAGAATAAAATTAAATGAGTAGAATACCATTCTCCTTTTTACTTCTTAAAACTCTTATGTTTCCCATACCGCCTGGAACCTGGGCCTGGCTGTAGATGCTAAGCTCTCCTAGAAAGTACAAGCTAACCAATAGCTTTAGCAGCATAGGCATAGTGAAAAAGACAAATAATGCGTGACTGAGATCATCAAATGCAATTGTTGCTAGGTAAAAAGGCAAAGAAACATGACGTAGAGTTTGAAAAGCATCTAGATACCTGGTTCCTGTAGAAATCTCACCGGGAGCAGAATGGGCCACAATAACTGCTGCCCTGAACGCACAGGGTGAAAAGGTGGGACTGTACACACAGCTGCAGAAGGGGAAGAAGGAAAAAAAGTAGTAAAGCTCCAAGGTGACTGATTGAGATTGCATCATATTTTTGTGGCAAAGGAGTTCAAATGACTAGAAATGAGAAAGCAGTGGCTGCAGATGAAATGAAAATCTCTCAAAGAGAAACCTGAAATATAATAAAGCAAATGTCTCCCTAATGTCCAGCTGTTAAGCACTATGCTGAAAAGTTTTGCTACAGTACTCAACTTTGGAGGGATAAAGGAGAAGAGAAAAATTTTACCAGACAACAGTCTGGTCAAGGAAAAATATTCATATGTGAAATCTGTCCTGGTATTTCTTCTTCCCATCTCTGTTCCTTGAAGTGAGTATTTAAAAACCTGGTTACAGCTTTTGCTAAATTTCCCAGTGTCTCCTCCAATATTCTTACTTCTTCTTCTTGAATTTATCCATGGGTTTGGACTTTCAGAAAACTCTAAGCAATTTATCTCTCATCCAAATGCTGTTTACAGAGGGACACCTCATAGTTTGAAAATACAGATTTTGTTTTCCTACTGCTTTGAAATACCTGTTGCATTCTCTCATTTAAAAATCAAAATTCAAAGATAAGTATCAAAGATAAGTAGTCTGCAAATGAGCTACTTTGAAATAAATGTAATATTTTAAACTAAATATACCATATGAAAGAGCAAGGCAGTAAACAGCTGAAAAAATCCCCACCTTTGTGAAAACTAGTCTTTTTGGCAAGTTTCTCACCTACCGAACATTACGCAGATAATGACTTTGTTACAGTTGTAGTAAAGAGGAAAATTAAAAGAAAAACCAAGGATGCAAGAGAGAGAGGGTTAGAAAGCAGAATGCAAATGGAAATCCCCACAAACTCCATTTACAGTAACTAACTTATATTTCCTTCAAAGTGTCTATTCCACAGGTTCAGTGGGTGTGCTTTACAGCCTACTGAGCAAAAAATGTGGATTTTTTTGTGCTCGTTGATGTGCTTGCTTACTGGAATATCTCCAGATCTAAATAATAGGGAGGTATTTTCTGATATGGAAAAGAGTTGAAAAAAACCTAAAATCTGTGGGACCAAAATTATTTTCTAATATAAACAAAGATTTCCAGCTACCAGTGCAGAAAAACATTGAAAATGTTAAATATCTCTTCTGAAACTGGTGAAATGTTTAGTATTTTTGAAACCAAACAGTTCAATTTTTCTTTACAGGGTATTCTTTTAGGAGAAATTAAATGCTAAAAAAAGATCATTATTTAAAAGTAAAGAACAAGTGTTTCTTCTAAATTGATCATATTTTTTTTCCCCTGCAGTCATTCACAGCCAAAAATTCTGTTTGTGTAACCATCACAAAAAAATTTCAAAACTGGCTATAATAAGAATGGTTTTGCAACCAACTTACAACTGTAAGCAAGGCTAGCTGCCTCACCCCCTCCAAAGTTCACCCGTTTTAGACATGCACAGAGAGATATTTCATGCAAAACATTTTTTCCTGTTGTGTGAAAAGGGAACTGAAAATGGCTGAACAAAATAAAACCCCTGTGACTGGCAAACATTTTATCAGTGCAAACTCTTTTTCTTTCTGTGTCTGGATAGCATCAAACTGCCTGTTTCTCTTTCATGATTAAAACAAAACAAATTAAAACAATACCCTGTTTTTTTATTTACCACCCTCAGTGGCATTTTAGTCCTCTAAACTCCAGATGTTTTAATATCAGGCATCTATCCTTAGTGGTTGCTTTTACAGACAAATGAAAAAACGGCAAGTCCCAAGGATGTTGTATGCCATTCCTAAGGGAGGCACTTAGGACGGTCAGGAAGAAGCGACCTTTGGAGGTGAACAAGTCTCCGCTCACTACAGAGGAAATTAAGTAAATGAGCCTTTGAAGAGCTTCATTGAGGGAAAATATGGGAGTTTTGCATCTGACTCCTGTCATTTGGATAAATTGGAAATTACACTCCCAGCAGCCTCCTCTGCCTTCATGGTAGGTGATTGCTTCAGTCATATCTAGCTGGCTCTGGCTGTGGTTTTCACTTGCAGATAGGATCACTTTTTTTGCCTGAACAGCATCATCTGGTACCGTCTGGGATACCATAGGGTATCTCAAGTAGCTGTGTGGGGCTAGGAGGCATGACACAGGGTGTGCAGAAGATCTGGGCTCTTCTGGGATGTCAGTCGGAGGCCATGCCAACTAAGGATTTCAAATGGCCTCAGACATCTATCTTTAGCCAGTGGAGTCCATGTGCTTTCAAGCCAATATACTTAGAGCACGACCCTTGGCAAAGGGGGAGGCAAAAGAAGTCTTTTCAACTTCCAGAGAAGTAGATGCTGCCATTTGGGAAGACACCTTATATCACAATGTCAGATCCAGGCAAGTCTCCGTGACAGCTGAATCCAAATGCCACCCAGCCCCTTGTATGGACCTGCAGCTCAAACGTCATCAGCTCCTGTTCATCATGGTCCAAGCAGAGGTAGACCCTATTTGAAGGATCCAGGAAGGTGGAGAAACGCAGCAGTGGAGGTGCGGGCTGACCAGAAGAAAAGCATGGGAGGAACAAGAGGAAGAGCATACCCTTGATTCTTGAGAACTGCCATCACCAACAGAATCACTGTGATTTCTGAGTCTTGCTGATACCTTGGGCGGTTACTCTGCTACCAGGGGCTCAGTTTATATGGAAGTGCATGACGCTGGGCCTGTTGCTGGAAAGGAGGAGTGGGAACTGACTGTTTTATATCCGATTTGATATGTAGGAAAGATCAACTCTTTACACAATATGCCCTGGCACCTTGCCTCAGTGAAACCGTACCAGGCCATCCCATATACATCTCAAAACAGTTTTAATAGCTGTTTTGTAATACAGAACCAAAAAAAGCAACCAAGTGTTTACCTCCTACCCAGTACTCCTCAGGGTGGGTGAATGCTGGCTCTTTGCAAAGAAAAGGGGCTTTTCTGACTACTTGCCTTTGCAAATGCTGAAATGAACCCTGACTATGTCACCTTGTTGTCTGGTGTGATGGTTATTGGCAAGTTTGTTGTAAACGTGCTGGTGAATCTTAGTGCCAGGGCTTATCAGAGGAAGCTGCTGTGGTACATAAGAAGGACTCGAGTGGTAGCAGTTTGGACTGTAGTGGAACAGCAGAAGAAAAATGCTTTTGCTTCATGCACTATACCTTGGGGGCAGTGAGTGGAACAAGAAAAGCGTGTCATCTGTTGCCCTGCCTAAGAGTTTTCAGCATAATGACATGAAAAACAAATAGCCTCAGCAGGTTTCCAACTGGTTCTGCCAGGAGGTGCCTGGTGCATCTGTCTCCAATTTGCCAGGTGCATAGTCCACTGCAAAACATAGCCCGGGTCTGTGGATTTTGAGGGACGTGGTAGTTTATTCCCATTTACTTGGTAGGAAAGCCTAAAAAGCCCATTTGTATTAATGTGCTAAGACAAGTACTTGCAGAACAGATGAGTAACAGAGAAGGAGAGCGAACTAATCTGATTTTCAGAGACAGGGCTTAAACAGACCAAATTGCGTACAGATTGCTTGAATCCCAGGTTACGTTGTTGACAGTCCTGCTGCAGACAGTTTCTTTTGTGAATTATGTAATACAATGCCAACATTTTAAATTTTCTCTGCTCCAGAAGGCCCAAGACACTGTTCTGGGAGAGCTAGGCAAGGCTGAGGGATATGGTAATGCAAAGTATTTCAAAACTAGGGCAGCACAGGGATATCAAAACTGAGGGACTTCATCCCCTCTGTGGGAAGAACCAAAGACAGTTAATGATGAAGGTGTGAGGGAAAAAGGGAAGGGAATCTGCATGGCTGCATTAGTGTGCTTTGCAGAGTATGAGGTTGCTGGTATGGGAAATTTTCACCGTTGCTAGTTCTCCACTTTTTTAAGCAGAAAATTGCTTTCTCACATGGAGGGCAGTGGGAGATTAGGGGATGCAATTGGGACATTGCTAGAAGACATGACTAGCCTGGGATTATAAGGAGGGATGTTTTTACGTGTGACAAAGATTAGAATTGCATGGCTCCTTTGATGGAGGAGGATGTGGTGTTTGCATGCCACTGGTGAGGGGCGTGGGTGGGAGAGATATCCAGGAACAGGAAGATACCACAGATTGGCAGTGAGCAACATGCCAAAGAAGATTGTAAAACTGCAGATGATCTGAGCAAAGGAAAGAAGATAAAAAACTGCTTCCTTTAAAGAACTAAGTGCTCAGACAGGAGCCAAGTGTGAAAAGAAAGAAGAAAGTCAGAACCACAGGGTGCAATGGCACCTCCTGAGGATCTGCAGCAGGCAGAGACACAGAGAGAGAAGAAAGCAGTGATGTTTCACTGGGTTTTCTCTTTGGGGATTATGATGATGTACAACAAATTTAGGAGATGAAGAAGAATGGAAATACTATGCCCAGTACTCTTTTGAAATGACCCTGAAGCTCCACTGCTGAAACCCTTTGCTGGCAACACGCACGTCCCTGACACACAGCCAGCTCCAGCCCCCACGTCTCCCCCGCTCACAACTCCTCATCGCAGTGCAGGGCAGGAAGCACAGCATTCCTGTTATAATGAGTTGAAGCCATGTTGAGGTTATTTAACACCTTTGCTTGTTTTTTTAGGCCAATTTTTACCAAAATACTCACTTTCACCAAAAAAAGAGAAGTCACAGAGTCTTGTTTTGGAAATGTGGAAAGAAATGCAAGCTTTACCTCAAAGACCGCAAGCTGTCAAAACGGGATATCCAGTCAGAGGGGTTTGTTTAGGTTGCCTTCATGACCAGTGGCAGAGGGAGCCTAGAATAACTTAGGTGAAACAGTTATTTTTAAAATTACTGAAGTGACATGGAATTAATCCAAAATGAAGCATTTCTATACCTTTTACCTTTATTCTGATTTTTTTTAGTTTAAAACTAATCACTTATTTCAATACATTCAGTTCTAATCTCCTCAAACTCAAACTTAGCATGGAAAACTTCAAGATCTTGCTGAAGGTTAGCAATGAGACTCTTAGGGAAGGATTTAATCTGAGAATAACACGCCTAGATATAGAGAGGTCTAAACATATACAGGTGCATCTTATTCATAGGCTGCCAGTGGAGCCCTGAATTAGGAGACCTAATCCAGCTGCCCACACATAGGTGTCCAGTGCTGTTTGAGGTGCCCACTAATATTTGACCTGGCCTCATCTGCTGCTCCAGGAGATTTATAGCACCTCAAAATGAGGGATTAAAGAGGGAGAAACACAGCATTTTAAAAACAGCTACTTCTGCCAGTGTTCATGTGTAAGGATAGTTACAGGAGCTAATAAAGTCAACACTTCTGCTGTGATGGGTGATAGGAACAAAACTAAATATTGCTGTCTAAAATGGCTTAAATTACCATTTTCTGACTTTATACTTCATTTCATCAAGGTGTTAAGCATCACTGGTCTGCAGCTATGCTCAGACTAAGATTAAAATCTATTTATTTTCTTTACACTTTGTGTTTGTTTGTTTTTTTGTTTGTTTTTTTTTGGGGGGGGGAATATGGAAATTATGGAAATATGCCATATTTTAGTTTAGAGCAAAATGATGGGAAGACCACTGCCTGTTAGACAGTAAAGGGAACAGCAGTAAAAGCAGTAGAGTTGGTCAGTCACTTATTTTTCAAACGAAGTATTTTTCTCCAAAAATGTGGATTTTCTGAAACCACAGCTTTTCACATAGACATACCACACTGCCAACAGTTTGTCAGAGAAGGCTTTTAGTTCCAAGTGGAATTCAGGACTGAAAAAAAGAGAAAAAGAAACAGTTGCCCAAATGAGCTAATAAGAAATTCGGTAGGTTGATATCCAGCTTCTGGACCATGTGTTGTGGTAACTGGAGCAAGGCTTGAAGCTGAACCCTGGACCTCAAGTCAATATGCTGTCAACAGAGTATCTGTTATTTTGGCATTGGTTCATTACCCTTAAACATCTTAAATGTTTTACCCAAGGGAACACAAAAGGAGGATGTTAATGAAAGGCAAGTGAAAGAACAGTGGCAAAGGGAACGCCCTGGGTGAAAATGAATGGGTTGTAAGTATTGGCAAGAAGTGGGTGAATCGAAGTTTTCAAGACTAGTAAGTGCAGGTAGTTCAACACCCTGCCTTCTGCACCCAACAAGGTTTGCTTGATAGAACTTGTTACAGTGCTTGCAATCATTGTAACATTTCCTCTTCTCTGAACAAAGTATATTTGTATGGTGTGAGTGTGTAGATTAGTGGTGTTATCAGCTTATCTGCTGAAAAGGGAAGCAAGGCTGCATTAGAGAATTTACTAACTTTGTTTCCTGATTCTCAGCAGTTCAGGTTTCAAGTACAACAAATACTTATTGCCCCTCTCCCTCTCCACCCTTCCCAACAACTGTGCCCTCTGGAAGGCCTTAAGACAACGCAGGACTAGTTTCATGTGGGAGATGCACGATGTTGCATTATACTGCACTATGAGCTGCTGCAGTTCAGATTGCTGTGCTTTGCAATGTGGTGCACAGTACTGTATCACACCGAGATGAGGGATACTTTCTCATTGTCTGATACGTTACTATATTATGCTCATTATTTGAAGTAAAACTAACCATCAGGTCTGGAGACTGATACCCATGCAGATATTCTAACACAGTGATATGAACCTTTGGTAAATAGGTTAAAAATAACTTTGCATTCAGTACCACACATCACTGCACTTTTTTGACAGCCCTCCTTTTCCATGTTTGGATCCACCCCAGATCCTCTAGGCTTCAAAAAACTGTAGACTTTGTGTAAAATGGTGCCAAGCTGACTTACCTTTTGTCACACATCTGTGGGACTGTTTCTACCAAGTCATATGGGGAGCCCACAGTAAGCAGCAGAGGAGATATAGGCTCCTTTTTGAGTAAAGCATACAATCCTGAAGGAAAGGTGCTGGCACTGGGGAGATCTTTCCGTGATCTGCCTTATGAAAGGGCTTCACCTTCACTGAACTTCGTTCCTCAGCTCTTTCACTGCTGTTGGCTTGTTTTTCCATATCAGTGTTGTACAAATACTCCTGTTCCTGCAGTTGTCCCTCTGCAGCTGTGGAAAGCCCTCCCTTTCTTCACAGGCTGAAAATCCTGGATGCCCTGAGCAAAAGGATTTGAGGACATGAGGACAGAGAGGTGATCATTCTCCTTATATTAAGTAATTTGCAAAGTGTGCTAGGAGGGAAAGAGGCAGTACAAGAGCATGTGGGGGATAGTTACAGAAGGGGGAATTGTAGGACTGTAGTTCCTTTGCCCCCTTTCCCTTCCCAAGCTTCAAAGGGGTGACAAAAGTGCTGTTGAAGGCAGGGCATCATAGATTATGGGTAAAGGCCTTTTGGAACAGATATAAAAAATACAATGTCATTTTGCCAACAGACTTGTCATTTGAAAGCTAAGAGTGCTGGGAAGGATAGAGGGTCAAAGACAACGAGGTCCCAGGCTGACAAGTTGGCTTTTGCTCTCTCACATAACACGGGAAGGCACATGCACACCTACGGCCACAGAAACTTATGCCTGCTGATAAACCCTCTCACTGCGGACTGGGAATAATCAGGAGGGTCTCTACTTGTGGAGGTCACAGAGCTGGGCAAGCAGCAAACCCAGAGATTCTTTTCTAGCAGAAGGATCATGAGAAAAAGCCAAGAGGTTGTTTGAGCCGTGCATGGTCTGGAAATAGGCATGGAATGGTGAGAATGAAAAGCAACCACTGCCGCGTGACTCTGGCCATGCCCCAGGATGCAGGAACCTGTTACCTCCCATACAAAGACACAGGATCCCACTAAAGAAACTCTTGATTGTTATTGCTTGTTTCTTCCTAGCAGAAGCAACAATTCAGTCAATGATCAGCATTTTGGATGTGAAGAACTAGCAGTTTTAATGTGCTTAAATGATAAAGAATGACTGTAACACCTTTTTTTTTATTTATTGTGCAATCTAGTTCCCTGTGTATAATCTGAATTATGTCCATCCTGCACGGTGCAGTGCCATGTGGATACTGGTGCTCATACAAAGAAGCTCCAATCAGGTAAAAGACAAGACTGGATGTTTTGCTGGAAGTAATTCTTAGTGCTTTGTCTTTTCAATATTGTTAAACAAGCGATTGGTTCTCACAGCTTGCAGGTAATATGGAGCAGAAGGTCACAGAGCTGACAATTGGGAAAAATTTAATTCTAAGAGCTTAAATCTTCTTAGATTTTTGCTATCACAAATTACTGTAATTCTTCAATTCAAAATCTACCAATGATTTCACTATGACAATTCTGCTTTAAAAAAAAAAAAATATCTGGCAATAATGTGACCAGTCCCTCAGTTTCTCTGTCAAGTCTCTGCAGACTGAAAAATTCAAATGGTTTTAATCCATCCAGTCTGATAAATGGAAAAATATTAAAAGTTTGATAAATAGATAAAAGCCAGCACTACGAATAATTTATATTCCTGGTTAGTGCCTTGCCCCAGGGTAGATGATTCCTGCTTATTCACACAGATGTTACAGAAATCACAGTATGTTATGTGTACATTGCGCATCATGAAATCAAAACAATGCAAAACAAGAGCAAGGGGGAGAAGCTGCAAAATCTCTGCTTTAGACTTCTTGTGCTTTCTTCTGAGACCTTCTCAGCTGCATTGATTCAGTGAAAGAATTGCTAAACTCGTTCAGTGTAGTACAGACATACTGCTGCACTCTCAGGGCACAGCTCTACCCTTAGGGTGCTTTTTCTCGTTTTTTTTTTATTTGGGTTGGGGTATAGCCCTGAAACACTCTGTGCCCAGGTGGAGAAACAATGCTCTGGGTATAAACAGGGACCTCACCACTGCCATACATTGTTTTATGAGATGTATTTGGTGTACTTACTACTATTATACGGGTGAGCATTAAAGAAAAGTAATTAGCAGTGCATTCCAACTTGAATACAGGTAACCCGTAATGACACTAGATGGCATTGAAACATTAGCAAAGGATCCAAAATTAGCGTTCAAGCAACACCTCACAACCAGCTGTACCTCTGTGTTAGGCAAATCGGGATTGTCATGTTTCAAGGTGGTTGCAGATGATATCCTCGTTGACCTCGAATAAAACCACTAACATCAGGATCCAGCACAAGGAGGACTTAGAGACTTAGGGTTAGGATCCCCATGGTCTGGGCTGGGCTTTGGCAACAACTGTACATTTGATTTACAGCAATTATAGTTAGGCATCCTCCTAGGATGCATTTGATTCCAAAAAGGCAGCAGGGCTAGGAGCATGCATTCTTCTTATTTTTTCACAGACATTTTCTTAATGAGGTTTCAAAGATAGAAGGAGTATAAACAGCTTGTTCACTGAGCCTTTGTGTTCTCACGGTTTGATTTGCTAAAGATTTGTCTCCAACAGCTTGTAAATACCCTCTGTTGCAACAGCGCTTGCTCCTGCAACTTCTCTTCAACACAGCGGTACAATTTCCCAGCACTTCTCCATACAACACTGTGATGCCGCTTCTAGCCTTACACTCCAAATCGGTTGTTTCTGCTGTAAAATGCCCAGCTCTTCCTATATCCCACATTCCCAAATGGCTTTTATTTGGCTCAGCTCCTGGTCAAGGGCCAGCATATCCTTACAGTGATACAGAAACTTGCGTGTGCTCCCTGGGCAGCCACTGCTCTCGTGCTGCTCAGTGGGCCAGCAGAACTGACCACAACCACGTTCTCCTGCCTTCCCCACACTGGTAACATTAATACAGTCTCACTCCTCTGTCAACAGTAGCATACAGGAGCAAATACTTTTGAGAACACGGTTCCTCTGCCTACCTCAGATAATATCTGTTAATAAGTTGAAGGGCTAACGATGGAAGAGAACACTGACTGGAAGATAGGCAGCCCAATGTGCAGAGACAGGCAGGAAAGCAGCCACCTCATTTCCTTGGCAAATGTGGTTAAAAAATGACACTACATCATGCTGAAACAAAACGTCATGCATGGTTTGGGCTTGTCCGTTAAGTAAATTGATCACTCAGTTTCTTTTCTCCATGAGTCTGTGCTGTTACCAGTCTGTGGGTGGCTCATGCAGACTGGGAGTCAGAGGATTCTTCTCAACATTCTGAAGGTTGTCCTTTTAACCGTACAGAGACGAAGATGCTACCTGTATCTGATGGATCTACTTGTTTCTGTAGAGGAATGTGAAAGCAGTGATGATATCTCAGGGCTAGATCTTTCTGCCTAGTAATTTCTATTTATTTCTGTCTTCCCTGAAAAAAAAAACTCAACAGTTATCTAAACAGCCCTTATTAGGAAAGATTTTGAAGATGGAAATCACTGTGGAGGCTGAAGGAATCAAAAAAGAACAGCAGGTCAGCAAGGAAGGGAAGACAAGAAATACACGGCAGCCAGCTAGCTACAGTGGAATGCCATCCATCTGCCCTCTGTGAATCCAAGCAAGGATAATCAAGCTGAATTGCAGTCTCAGGTGGCTTTGTCACTTTTTCCTCAACATTGAATGCCTTGAAAAACCCATCAGCATATGCCATAAGAAGTAATATGATGCTGCTTACTCCCAAAGGCTATTGGAATGTGTTAATTGTGAAGAAAAGGCAGCTTCAACACATAAGCCTATACATCAAATGGTGTTTACAGCTTCATTATGACTAAGCAATACTATCAAGAGCAACTTGGTATAACCAATCCAAAACTTTGTCTCTGAGGTAGAACAAATACAAAAGAGCATAAGTGTGAGAAGACAAATATTTTCACTTGGAGCAGCCTAAGCAGTCAAGTGAATGTACCACAACAGAGACGGAGAATGAGCAGCAACTGAATCAAAACAGTACCAATTATAGTTCCAAGGGTATAAGAATCTGAACTTCTATATTAAGTGGTATCAGGATACGTACTTTTGCTGTTCTTAGTCTACATTCAAACCCTGCACTTAAGCATAAACCCTTTGCTTCTTATTTTGTGTGTTACTTGCAAACAAAGGGCCAAAGCATTTTCCAAATATCTGCAAAAACCTACCTGACTATTCCCTAAAACTGGTGATGAGCCTGACTCCACCCAGCTCTCACCAGGGGTGGGACTCCTTTGTGAGATGTGATAAGGATCTGCCCACATTCTTCAAGATGCTCACCCACCCTGGGTATCCTGTACAGTCACGGAAACACAGTGTGTAACAGAAGCCACTTTTCCCGGTGCATCATTCTGGTGATGAATAGGAGCATTTTAGAGTCTCCAGGGGAGTTCAGCTGCAAAGGAAGAGTCCCTCTGAAGCCAGAGGTACAGAAAATTCTGGTACTGCAAGCTGACCTCCTTGTCAGTAATGCCTGCATCACAGAGCAGGATGATCTTTGTCTGCCAAAATACCCTTATAATTCACTGCTCAATTACATGCAATAATGGGCTATTGCCCTTCTTGGGTCACTCGTCTTCCAGGTGTTTCTTCATGAGTTCCCGGATTTGCCTGAAGCAAGAGAATGGTCACGCTGCATTGTGCAGTCCATTTGCTCTGAGGTGGCTGTTACCATTCATTTTCTATTCAGTAGGAGAGCACACCCACGATAGGCTCTTGGCATGCAGTCACATCTGTACCCTGTCAGGTGGCTTGTTTACTCACTGTCACATTAGAACTCTGTAAGCACCATTTTCATATCCTTTGGGTTTTCCTTTTGCACAAAGAGCCTGTGGGATTTTGCTGTTATGGTGACTCTTAACATCTACGAGCACCTGTTTCTCTTGGGATTATTGCAATATCACTGCTACAGTAGCAGCTGCATTTTGTAGGACAATTTCCTCATTATTTCCTTTTAAATTGTGGTACTACCTATAAACCACGGTAACATGTAAGAGTCATAATGAGGTGAGTGCTCTACAAATACAATGAAAAGATAGTCCATTGTCCAAAGAGCTAAATGTTTAAATTACTTAAACATATAAATCATAGGGGTCATAGAAATCTGTTTTTTTCAGAGTATTAAGTTAAACTTCCTGTGGAAGACAATTTTCCTGAATCAAACCAGCTTGCTTTAATCCATCCTTCTTAATAGGAATACTGAGTGGAGTCCCTGCAGAAGTGGGTCCAGAATACCACTCTTTTTATAGCTGCTAAAGAGCAAAAAACATAGTTTACACTTCTAAATCTGCTAGGAAGGTGTGACAACAGTTTCCATTTAGTGCTTCACTATAAAAAAGAGAGAGATAGAGAAGGAGGAAAGTGAGGATGCTGGGTTTGATTTCTCTTATTTGTTATACAGAAGTAAATCCAGTAATCCTATCCACAAATTATTCCTGGTTTATGCTGATGTAAGTGAAAGGACTCAATGCAGTTGTTCTTTCAGATGCAAGAAAATCTAAAATTCAAATGTCTATTATAACATCAAGAATAAGCCACTCTCCATCTCTACAGTCTCCATTTTATTGCTGCTGGTTGTGAAGGATCTCTGATCACAAGGATGTAGATGAGGAAAAAGAATGGTTTTCAAATTCTGTTTTGGTGGCCTGGACTATTTCATGGTAAAATGAACATTAAATATACTTACAATGTGCACGTCCCATGTACAGACAGATACAGCTTATATTCCTGAGTACAAATAATACCTACAAAATATACCAGGTGTGCAACTAACCCAATCATCACTTGTGCTGTGTATTACTTAATCGGTGGGAAAAAAAGAGAATTTTTTGGAAGAGCTGTTTCACTACTGTATTCTGCTTGTTCATTTTTTACAGGCTTTTCCATTTGGGTTTCCAAATGTTTCTCTGGAATAACATGTTTCCTTGTGTTCTGCACATCATTTTCTGTTGTGCCCATGGAGGGCACAGTGGGAGTCAGTCTTTCAGCCAGTCCACTTGTCACTTCATCTGCCATATCGTTCCAGACATTTTCTGCAATAATAAATAAATAAATAAAATGATAGGGTAAGACTGCAGACTCGTAGCAGCAAATAAACACAAGATTGTCACAAATTCACAAAAAAACCCCCACCAGGTTAAAGTTTTCTCTGGGATCTTACAACCACTATTGATGCATTCTTTCGCTCTGAAAATGAAGTGCACTGTGGTGTGGTGTCAGATGCCATAACTATTTTGCTGTCAGTAGGGAAGAGATATTTCTATATGGATCTTTAGTACTGCCAGCCTTCTTGCTGGCAGCTGCTATAAAACATAAGCAATGCATTTCTACAGAAGAGAGAAATAGTGGCTCTATCCACCACATTCCTGTGACCACCCATTATTTGCACACTGTGTACTATCACCTCACCTTACTTCAGACAGATTATAGTAAAGAAATACTAAACACTGATACAAATGCACTTAGTTCTCCAGGTAGCACACGCTTACGAATATTGTCTTTTTTCTTTTCTGGTGTAGAGAAGGAGCCATCACTCAGCTTCCTTGAAGTCTGTGTTTTCTGTTTTGCTCTGTATATTTTTGGTTCCTGGATCCATGCATGCTTCATTGCCTCATCGGGAGTCATGCGCAGGGCAGGTTCCCACCTTAAATCCATGGTAGACAAATAGTTATTCAGCTATTTCTAACAGAAAATTACTGTAAGCCAAAAGGTTCAGTATTGTCTTCTCAAAGTCAGGTCATGAGGACACTTTTTGAAACAAAAGTTTAACTGAAAACAAGGAAAAAACTTATGTCGATTTCTCCATCCTTCAAAACTTTTTATTTACATCAGCACTGCCCTCTGCAGCATCAAACCATTTTTAATACACAGTTGACAATGTTATTAGGGTAGGGATCCTATTGAATATTTGTTTCAAGGTTTTTACGTTCTGTCAGTGCAAGCTCAAAGAAAGGGAACATAAATGACACATAGGATAATTCATTAAAATATATGTCTTCCCTAATTTAACTGTAAAGACTTAGCGTAACAAAACTTGTATGAGATCTTACTATGGAACTGAAAGGCAATTTTTTTTTGCAAAATCCCTACATTGACTTTATCCTCTGACAGGTTTCATTCACTCAGTTCTCACACCCACACACCCACAAGTACCAACTGCTCTGGCCAACACCACTTGTGTGTCACACAGAGGACAAGGGTTGTCAGTTACTGACTTCTCATCACATCTCTGGAGTTCTTTTTGATTGGTGATGATGTACTAGTCTTTAGGCAGATTTTTATCTCCTTTAAGAGCCACGTCCTCTTTGGTCATGGTCCTTCAGATCAGAACCTTGCTGACTTCAGTCTCCATAAATGTTAGCAAGGTAGCTTCTCATGGCCTGTTTTTCCTTGTATTTTGGAATTTATGTTTGTTTTTCTTTCAGGCTAACAGGAAAATGAACAGCGTGTGTGATATTCTGCAACCCTGTTGCCATGCAGTTGCTGTAAGCTTTGGGATTTTCCACTGGTGGCCTGTGCTGTGGTCTCACCAGGGTGCAGGCTTCCCAGCTGTGACACGGGCAACACGGCCCCTGGTTTTACACGGGGTAGCACATTTACAGGTCTTTTGTCACCAGCACATACTATTCTTTCAACCCCTGTTCTGCTGTTTCTTCCAGTGCTCAAACCCACACACATTTCCATTCGTACTGCATTCATATCAATCCCAAGATTTCTGTTACTAATCTCTGTATTAGTTGCGGACTGCTTTGTTCTGTCTAATCTCAGTGCTGTCCAGAACTGTACAGAAATAACGTAGGAAATCAAACAGATTCTTGTCATCACAAGAGCCGAGTGATATTTATTTTTTTGGTGTGATGTTTTCATCTGCAAAACAGGTGTATACAAGTCGATCAAAACTATTTGTGAAGTCATGGCAAATGTGTCAGGCTGCTTTGGACAGACACAGAGTGGCAACTGAAAAAGACAAACCGGTTCAATTCTTTTTGTCTCAAAAAGAGTTTTCATTTCAAACCTTACTTCATTCCTTTGAAAATCTAAACAATCCCATAAACATATAACATTTTTTTCCTGTGTAACCTGAAATGACATCTTTACAAGGTTTTTTTTTCTTCACTGAAATTATTTTCTAAATGTTCTGATTCAGCTAGCAAACCAAAATGGATCAATGATTTACACAGATTTAGAAAACAGAGAACATGTAAAGCAACCTTCCTGTGAAGCAGAGAGGGATGATTTTTTTTCATGTAATCACAAGTTAGCATGGATTTCTTTAGAAAAGTACTACTGAACTTCTAGAAAGAAACTTACAGTCAGTGCCAAAGAAGACACAAAATGTTAGCTTTGCATAAGATACAGGTAAGACTGGAAAAGCTATAGGACCAGCTTCTGCTGCCATTACGCAGTACAAATTAGGATCCAAGCTCACCCTGAAAGCCTTACTGCACCTAGACAAGAGGTCAGCATTTAAGGCAACCAGACAAAGGTTTGTTCCTGCATGCTCAGTCGTTTAGTTTGATGGATGAGAAAAATGACATTGGTAACCACCTCCCAAGAAAAAAGACCTATTAGTAAAATGACACCTCGTATCAGCAGGGTCCATGGAGTCCCACCCTGTAAAATTCTTGGTAACCTGCCCACCTTGGAAAAGACACGTGATCGTGTTTGAGCCATGAAATAGTTTGCTTCTTCCTCAGCACTTCATTTATTAAAAACTCCCATTGACTTTGTGATAAGATACACTGGTGACACTGAATTGCATCTCCTCCCAGTACACTTTGCCACTGACACTCTCACTGTGACTGTGCTTTGCTCTTGGAACAGGTTGCCACAAGAGGCTGTGGATCACCCTCTTTGGAGATACCCAGAACCTGACCGAGTTAGGTCCTGAGCGACCTTCTCCAAGTTTGCTCTGCTTTGAGTGGGAGGGTGGGCTAGATGACTTAACTATCCAACCTAAACTATTCTGTGATACTAGGTAAAAGGAACCCAGCAGAAAGAATCTGTAGGATTGCTACTTTGTGTGAAGACTGTTAACAGGGTATTTGCATTTAGCAGTTTATAAAAATGGGCAAATCATCAATTTCCTTTAAGAAAACAGCTGTGGACCACTTGTCATACTAGATATTCAGTAGCAAAGTCCTTGACTGGAGTAAAGTCAGCAGTTTATCCTAGAAATCACAGGATCTGACACATATTAGACTCTTCTCATATCCTGAGCTCCAGTGATTTGTGAAGATCTGTTCCAATGAAGAGAATGGAAAAATACAGCCTATCAAATAATTCCTGAAATGTGCAATGTGATTGCTGTCAATAGAAAATAAATGTAACTTATTTTGAGATATATATATATGTGTGTATATATATATATATATATATATATATATGAGGAGAAAAAGGGCTTAAACCAGCATGCAAACTACAAGGTAACACTCCTGTAACGGTGTTAATTCTCCACACTGACTGCCATAGTCAGGAAGAACCAAAGAAACAATACCACTGATTCCAGGGTGGAGACATGGCTGAATGTACTTTGCTTTTTCATCCTCTACTGAGAGGGAGGTGTAGAGTGTACTGGAACTAAAAAGAGTCTAATCTCACCCAAGGGAACATGCACGCAGAGAGCAAGATCTTTGTGAGCAGATATTCAAAGAAGCAGAACTGTTTTCATACATATACCACAGCGTATCACCCGATTGCTACATCCAAGGCCTAGCACAGAAAACACAGTCAAGGCATTCGAGCCAGCTAAGTCAGCTCCAAATATAACTCCTGCTGGAGGGGAATTGGAAGACTTGCTTCCCACTGGAGTGGGAGTTTAGCTTTAAGTACAAAACCAAACTTCAATCTCCAGATATGCGCTGCCTCGGGACAGTACATTACCATTATCTATGTTACCTGAATGAACCTTTATCTGTTAAAACAGAAAGGATTTAATACAAAGGCCTCAATGGGTAAAAAACATTGCTTTTAGAGTCTAATCTCCAGCATCAGAAGATCTGCTTTTAGATATGATGATATCAGTTTTCTTTTGTACCTTGGACTAATCCCATACAGTCTTTCTGCGCAATAATTTCTTCCTGCAATAAGCTGTGAATAATGATGATAATAGTTCTTCAAATGCGACCATGTGGAAAAAACACACAAAAAAAACCCCTCCAAACCCCCCCAAACAACAAAACACACCACCCCAAAACCCCAACAGATACAAAGATTTTAAAGGTACAAGAGAATGAAAGCAAAGTCAAAACCAGCCAGCTGCATGTCAGCCAAAACTGTGAACTCACATTAGACATCCTTTCAGAAAGTCCAAGAAACCAGCATCATGGGTTTTCAGCACTGTGCTTAGATCCTTCGAGTCTGGGCATCTCTTTTTTCCCTTGCTGTTAGTTATGGATTTAGGAAAACCTTTGGAATCTTAAAAAAATAAAGACATGCCCAAAAAATTACATTAAAAATCCTCACCAAATATTTAAGGAGTTGCAAAACCAGTACCCATATCCATCCCACTAATTCTGGGTTTTGCCCTTTTGGATTGATAGTCTGCCAGCACTGTGGCAAACACTATCGGTTACATCCTAGAGACTGCATCCTACACTGGGGTTTTTTGTTCATTTTGCGTGATTTCCAAACCTAAGTTATACACAGAGGAAGGAACTTAATGTAAATTATTTCCCAAAGCCCAATGCATTTCTTTTAGTAATAATATTTTAAGGAGTAAGAGTGGAATGGATTTCCCAATCCCTCCTCTATCTTCTCGGCTATGAGAGGCCCACAAGACACAAAGAGCACAGCACCAGGTTCATTTGTAGACCTCATGTTACCCTTTTGCTGCTCCTCAATACCTCTTCCTGAAAATGTTGTTAGTCAAGAAGCAGCTAAGATTCTCTGACCCTGCTCTTTACCAGTGCTATTAACTAGCGATTAACTAGCAGGGAGGCATCCAGCAAGGACAAACAATCAGAAGCAGTTACCAAAGAACGTTCGCTTCCTTGATGCAGCCTGGATAAAATCAGGTGGTGGAAGACCCAATACCTTCAACATAGAAAATTAATTCATGGAGTTACTCCTCATTTCATAAACATACATAGCAACCATCAGGAGAGATGTGGTATTTCACCCTCCATTTGAAAAGAAGTTGAATGACCTAATTTACTGTGAAATGTGTACAAACTATTTCTTCTTGTGGCATTTAGTGGGGGAGGAAGACAGGGATTCCTTACAGTTGTCTGCACACAGAAAATGCGATCTTATAAAGGATGACACTGGAATCTTCACTGTTACAGAAGGCTCTAAGAACAAGCGTCTCTGTTAATGACAGTTGTAGGAGGCCACATGGAGAGATGCTGTCTCTGAAAAATCTTGTACAAATTGACATGGCACTAGAAGGATCAGAACTTGGGGCTGAGGTCAATGTCAGGATGCAGCTTAGCGATTGGTATGGAGTAACCAAGTGACTTGCTTTCATGGGTCAGTAACATTTGTGCTGGGTAGGTGATCTGAGGCAGATGTCACAGTATGTTCTTAAAACTCTTTGAAAAAAATTTACCAAGATGATACAGCCAAACTCCTTGGCAGGGGCACAGTATAAGAAGGGGCAATAACCACAAATAGGGGCTTGAGAAGTGCAGGGTGACTAATAGGAAAAACTTTTCCATCAGGAGAGTAGAGCAGCACTTGAGCAGGTCACCCAGTGGGTTTCGGCTCAAACCTTTGAGGGTTTCAAGATCTGCTTTCAAGACAAAGCCACAGCTGGCTACTCAAACATTAGCAAAAATCTCTCCCTCACAGGTGTTTGGACTCAAGAGGTTCAATTTAACAAACACATTTGACTTCTAAGAGAAGATGAGCCTGTTATAATTTGGATTGCTTTTCCTTTCCCTTAGATATGTTTCTTCTGTTCTAGCTTCTCCATACAAATCCTGACCAGGTTAAAATATGTTTCCTTCAGAAGAAAGACAGTGAGTGTACAAAGCAGTTTGGCACATGAAATGGAAATAACGGTTTTGCATTAGAACCCGTCCTCTCAAAAAGCCCTTTGGCTGCAATAAACCTCCCTATAAAAGGCCAGCCCATACCCAATTATTCTTGAGATTTCTCTTTGTTTCTGGCTGTGTAGTTTATCAAGTGAGTATGTAATTCAAAAGACAATCTCAAAAGTTACCTCCATGATGCAGGCAAGTTGGTCAACTTCATTTTCTCCTGGAAACAGCGGGTAGCCTGTGTAAAGCTCAGCTATGATACAGCCTAAGCTCCACATATCAACCGCCATAGCATAAGGGTGACCAAGAATCACTTCAGGCGAGCGATAAAACCGGCTCTGAACATAGGTGTATACTATATCCAAATAGAAAATCAGACAAGAAGCAAAATATCATAATCGGGACAGAAATCAGGATTCCAGATTTCACAGAGAAGTGAAATACATGTTCAGGTATCATCTATCTACTCTATCCATTAGCTGACATTGAGGGATTGCTCACATAGGCTCTGAAAACATTTTCTAACTCCATCCTAAAATAAATAGGTGATATGCTTTCCACTATTCTATTTGGAAATCGCTCTTCAACAGGTTCCACTGAAGGAAATTATTCTACTGATGCTGTGATTCAGCTTATTCCATGTTCATTTTCCTATTTGGAGATCTTCCCCTTGCATCAGTCAACAGTTCTTCATTATCACAGACTTGCACTGTAGAAAATACTGGTTTCACTGACACCTAGGGAACATCTCCTACTGCCTTCTGATTTCCCTATTAATGCAAAAGATCTCATTCCAAGACTGGGACTTATCATAGTGAATAGACCAATTTTTTTACCTCTTGTCATTCAGACAACTGACTACAATTACAGCATGGAAGCTCTGTTATTTTCTTATTCCTATCTCTCTGATGGTCACTTTGTTTATATTTGTGCACTTCTTTACATCCCCACATATTCAATATCTTTCTGGAAGGAAAGTGCCCTGAAGAATAAATGCTGCACAATATGCGATTTCACCAAATCTGTGCAGTTAGAGAGTACCACGGTGGCACGCTGTGCCCTTATGCATTTGACCAATTGCATAACTGTTGTCTGCTTTTTGTCATCCTTGTCACACATAAATAGCTGACTTTTTGCTTTCTACTTTGAGGGTTGTACCAATTCTTTTTTTCAGCTGGCAGTCTCTCCTCAGTCATGCTCCATCTTTCCTTTCAGTTGTTTTGAGTTTCAATTTGTTACCCTCCACAAATATCTCAGGCTGCATCTCAGATCACATTCTACCAAAACACGGGCAAAAATAAAAAGATCATGCACTCCTACAAAAGTGGGATGTAAATCTAATGGTCTGAATCCCAAAATATAGATGAATAGGTTTGACTCTGCTTAAATATCAATCTTTCATAGGAAAAATATGAGCCACTTAAGGCTAGTTTTGTTTTTCTAAGTTAATAAAATGCAGTGCAAATTTCTTTCTTGTTTTTTTTTTTTGTTGTTGCTGTGTTTGCTCTTTTTTAACAGATGATTTTTGCATTCCTAATGATGATGTCGTTCTTGCTCTACAATATGGCTATTAATGTTAAGATTTGTCATTAGGTGAATATACATTAATTTCTGCTTTATAAATTCTGTTCTTGTTATCTCCTGCACATTCTACTTAAATCTTTAATAAAAAAACCCCAAAACCTGAACTTAGACTTTCTGAACTAAAAGCATAGTTCCTATTCCCCCTGTTGTATTCATCTAAAAAGTACCTATTATAATTTAGTCACCTTTCTCTTAACTGAGAAAGGCTCTCTGGACCTGATAAACTCCTTGTTAAGTGAAGTATTTGGATTATCCTCACGAGCCTATTTCAGCTAGCCACTCTTGCAAATGCAGTTCTGATTTCAACAGTAGAGGAGCTGATCAGGCTTGGGACAAAGAAAAAGCAAGGTAACAGTTTACTTGTCTCCTACCAGTATTTGTTCCACCATCAGTGGCTGAAGAAGTTAATAAGATTCTAATTAGATGCATAGGTCACTATATTATCTCAATCAAAGAAATAGTTTTTCCACATTATTTAAAATTAAGAAAGCTTATTAAGAAAATTACATCAACTTGACTTTTCTGCAAACCTCTTTGGTGTTCATAGCAGCTTGATCCAAAATCAATAACTTTAACTGAACCTTGGCCTTTGTGGTATAATAATATGTTCTCCTAAAGAGAAAAAGAAATCACAAGGAAAAAAGGTTTTAACACCACATTAGGTTAGTGAATACTTTGGAAAATAAGCAATGCATAACACATTGGGTTTACATTTACTTGCATAATAAAAGCTTCAAACTACAGCTTCCTTGGGTATGCATTTGCTAACATCAGTAGACATCCAATAATGTGCAATTAACCAAAGCAGAGGGGAGATTTGTAAAGGTACCCAGTTTGGAGGTTAGCTAGGCAGGGACACTAGTCCCTCACGTACAGTCCAAGCCACTGCACAAAGCAGTGTGTGATGCTACCAAGGCACCAGCCAGTGAAGATGCTTGCCATGGCAGCAGTGACCTCCCCAAAACCCACTGTTGTCCATCTAATAAAAGGCAAACTGCATCTGGTCACTGAATTAACCAGAACCATCCCTTTGTAACCACAGAAAGCCCCTGCCCCATGAGCGAGCTTTATGTCCCAGTTCTTCCCTCCAGGGCTTTTGACTTTCTCCAGGCTCTCTGTAAGCTCACATCTCTCCACCTCACAGTGGTGTGATGCAGAGATCCAAAGGCAGTGACGAACAGAAATGGCAGGGTCCTACGGATTATAGCTGGGTGCAGGTGGGTACAGCACTGCGCACCAGTTGAAAACCAGCTTGAAAAGTGATTCTTACACAACTAGCTCAGAGCAACATTTGCACTGGTGGATAAACATAGCCTATTAGCTCTCTTCTGCAGAGTTGAATTTTATCCTCATTAAAAATCTATCTAAATCAAGGATTTCCTTTGATTTCCTTTCTGATCATACAGCCTTCCCACTTCTTAGCAGAGATGAGAACTAATCTATCAACCAGTTTTAAGGTGATTATATGACAAAGCTTGGAAGGACAGAGCAGTTCCCAGGTTGATGCCAAAGCCAAAGTGGTCTTTTGGGTAATTAGTGGACTCATAAGGGGAAATACTTTGTGTGGCAGGAGGGAGAAGCTGCTACTGGTAAAAGTCACGGCAAGGACTGATTTCCACTGCCCAGCTCTTGGTTCTGCTGCGGGAAGAAGCACACAGCTCGCTATCCGTTCGTGCTCGTGGCAGCACCGTGTCTCTAATACTGAATGTCTCACAATGCAAGGGAGCAGATTAACTGCAAAACCAGGTGCTGAGGGCAGTGATTGCCCAGTCTCCATACTCTACCTTACATTGAGAAATATCATAGGAGGCAGACGGAGTAACAGGCAACATAAATTAAACTCATGAAACTGTACAATTGTATAATTAGAACAAAATTCGCTTTTAGTTAACTCACTAAATATTCACTAACGTGTTACTCTATTTAAATACAGACTATGCTCACTGATCTTGCCAACTTCACTCCTTGTCAGTGGCTGCCTGGAAACAGACTTCCTGTTGGGCTAGTTGTTTCTGATTAAGATATTTTGATTATCTTGCAAGCCTCACTGCTCACTGCAAATTGGTTTGGCAAAGATGTCGGCAAGACAATGGGTACAGACAGTATGTGACTCTTAATGAAGATACGTGAAGCAAACTGAAAACAGAATTTCACCCTTAGCATTTTTGCTTGAGATCTTATTTGTTTATTTCTTTATTGGTTCCTTTGCAGTTTTGAAAAAGAAATCAACATGAATGTTCACCTGAAATGAAAATAGAATTAAAGTACTTCATAAATCACAGAAAATAACAACAATTTAAGACTGGGGCTTAAGGAGAATGGAAATGTTTCACCTAGCATGAATACTAAGCAGATATAGCACCACAAACCAGATCACAGATGTTCCTCCAGAAACAGGTGAAAATCCTAAATATTGTACTGTAGAATTGCTTTGTCATTTACTAGGCTACTTAATTTTATAGTTATGCATATGAAATGAAATGGATATAACAGGATAACCTGAAACAGGCTGTCTTGTGAATATCTCCTTGTCCTCCCTCATATTGAAATACTTGATTTCATAAGTACTTTCTTTCTTTAAGCAAAAAGTCACCTGAATTTGATTCACGTTTGCATACATTTTGGCAATCAATCTCATACAATACTGCAGTAAATGAACTGAATCAACGCAAATAATCACTCATCTAGTACTAATACAGTCTGAAATAAAGTATAGCTTCTGCACAAATACCCTACTGGGTCTTAAGGATTCTTCTAAGAGTTCCTCTTGATCAATAAAAAATAGGATTAAGTTATTTTTTTCTGTACAGAATAACAGGTTATGAAATGACTGTACTTACAGGCTTCAGATCACAGTGAATGATTCTTTCCTCATAGAGCACTTGTAAACATCTCAGCACACACTGAGTGAAGTGTCGAATTAAAGACAGACTGAAACCTTGAAAATTGTTCTTTTTGATCAACTCATATAAATTTATTCTGCAAGGGTTGTGGGAGTGGAAGAAGACAGAAAGCAGAAAAGAGATTAGGGAACTTCTTTTTAAAGGTATGATTAGTTTACAGTGCATTAGAGTGTTTAGCCTGTCTTCCTACATGAGGGAGGACTTGTGTAGAAGAAAAAGACTTGGCTCTTTTCCTCCTTGAGAATGCTGTTCTGCACATAACATCCACAAACATCTCCCTGAGACTCCAGATCTAAAGACATAATGTCAGTGGACTTGCTTGCTTCCTTGCTAAACTCAGAGCTATGTTACACAGCTGTGCTGATTTTCACCAGAAACAGTGATTGTTCAGGAACCGAGAGAAACAAATTTTCTTCAGTCTCCTTTTGCTCTCATTTGTCTTTGCTTTGGCACCTTGTCTAAATCCTTTTCATCTAAAGAGTCTTTATCAGGAGTAAATCTTTCTAGATAAATACTGCCATAAATTCATGTCTTGTTAGGTTTTATGTCACTGTCATATCTTAGCTCCTTGCCAGTAGGGCATTAAACGGTGTTGCTGACTTCTGACGGGCATGGTTGGCAACATGCATATGCTGCCCTGAGACCCCAGGGACCAGCAGCCCCAGTGGCACTGCCCAGTAGCCTGGGGTCCCCCCACCTGACCACAGCCCAGCATCCCATGTCAGCCCCCTGGGGCCATCAGCCCCTACTGAAGCAGCACCATGGCTGGTCTCCAGCCCCTTGCAGCCCTGCCATGGCCCCCACCACACCAGGCCCCCCCAAAGGCCACGTCCTCGCCCAGCCATGGCCCATCCCAGGGCTGGGGCTGCCCAGTGCCCCTGGCTGCCTGCTCCCGGCTGCCAGGCCCTGCCCTGATGGAGTGGAGGGAGCCCTTATAGTCCCAGGGAGCCCCCAGCCTGAGCTGCACCCCAACAAGTACTGAGAGCTTAATGTGGGTCATCCTTCGGAGGGGGAAATGGCTTCAGGGATGGTGGCATGGATGGGATGCAGAAGCATGTCCTCACCAATATGGTCTCAAGAGTTGTCCTCAGCAGGACCACATGCGTCTGCAAGGACATAAACAACTGTGCAACCACTGGTGCTGGCAAGGAGCATTCCTTCAGAACTAAATGAATTTACCACAATTGATGGAGAAGAAAGTTCACAAATTAAGGGGTTTTCACTGTATTTTAGAAGGAATAAAAATTTAACCAGACAAATGTCTTTATATGACAACCAGTCTTCAGCTCTTCTGCAAAGAGCTGACCGTAGTGGCTATCCTGTGAACATTTTCCTAGGAGCTTCTGTAGCAGCTTTCTGAAAAGACTGGTCTGTGTCTTCTCTGGAGAGGAGGAGTCAGCTCTTACCCCTGTGTGTCTGTGAGTGGCAGACTCACATGCAGCCACACAATTAATTAAGTTCTCTTTGAAATTAAACCTTCCATACAATGATGAAGCCTCAGCAAGGGCTGTAACACCTGCAGCGATGGGGGCTTTACTTTAAGGGACAGGGAACTGTGGGTAACTTTCATAATTCCAACATGATGCTCTGATTACAAGGAGGCTGGCGAATAAAATCAACTGACTTCTCTAAAATTCTCCAAAATTCCTCCTAAGAGGTACCCTGCAGCTCAGTTTCATAGAAAGCAAGAAGAAACTACATTTTCTAAATATTCAGTATTATTCTTATTTATATACCCTGAAGTTTATCAGTCCTGAATTCATTGTTTTACTCTTTTCCCAATAGGTCTTTCAGGGAAGAAGACTTCAATACATAGCACAGAAAATAAGGGACAGATCATGTCACTGTGTGTGAAGTCTGAACGGGGCCTTTTTCTGTTCACCTTTGATGATCAAAAAATCA
Source organism: Falco cherrug (assembly GCF_023634085.1). NCBI lineage: Eukaryota > Metazoa > Chordata > Aves > Falconiformes > Falconidae > Falco > Falco cherrug. Next base: position 9,525,237 of record NC_073701.1, read on the forward strand.
TCTATGCAGTCTGTACTTAAGACAGCATTCCTTTCTTGTAACATTAAAAGCTGCAATTTCTCCTGAAGAAATAAAAATTAAAGCTTGTAAAGCACAAGATCTACAATGCTCCTTAAGATTTTTGTAAAGGAAAATATACTTTACCCCAGCAGTTCAAAGGCAATACAGAAGTGATTGCGAAAGTAGAAGTATTCCTTCATGTGGATGATATTGTGAGTATCATCTTTGTCCTTCTTCAGGAGAGCATCAAGGATCTTCACTTCTACCAAAGCCTGGCTGTGAAATCTGAAATGTCACGTGACACGGGAATGATAACATTAACTCAGTCTAGCGTTTGTAGAATTACAAATGCTACAAACATCATATTCTTACTGTAAACTCAACATGTGGGATGATGATTAAAAATTTATCATTCACTGCTGTTAACTATTGTAACTTTGATTCATTACGGTTGTTTCCTAGTCTAAATATACTGGCCTTACATAACACTTAAGAGTAGTTATTTTGACTTGTCTAAAAAAATGTTTTAATGAAAAAGTTTCAAATGAACATCCAGAGTAAAATCCTAGTGCTTTCCAAATCTGTAGGAATGCTTCTGTTTATTTGAACAAGGCCATCTTTCACACCTACCACAGCAAGACAGTCTGTTTTGAAAAGCATCTTTATGTTTATTGCTCACTGTGGGGGAAAACTGAACAGCTAAAGCTTTGTTGCTGGAGTCAACAGCAGCATCCTCATCTGCTTCATTGACTCTGGGTCAAGTTAAAATGAACTAAAATATTGTAAACCAGTCACATAACAAGAAGAGGTTGCTTAGGTCCACAGTGTAGAATTTTTCATGTTAAAACGAGCAGCTGGAACCTTCCAGCATATTCCTGTGGTTTTGGAGTCTTAGGCAGGAATGTATGCTCCCAGCTCTCAGTCAGGCAGGGCTGGTTACCTGGGCTGTGTATTAACTGTGTCACAGATACAGAGACCTCCTTGTAAGTCTGGAAAAACTGTGCCTGCTTTCAGAGACTGAGCCTCCACTGGGTTCAGGCCAATTCTGAGTCCCTGACATCACCTTTCCTCACTCTCTTCTCACTGTGTTTAATGACGCTCAGCAGGCTTGATTTTGCTTTGTTCACCTTATCCCTGCCTACATAACAAAGAGCTGATTGTACTGGTTTAAAGTCAACAGATGTCTCACCTTTTCTTATTCCTTATTATTTTCAGTGCCACTAATTCATTGGTTTTATGATCCAAGCATTTAGCCACCTGCCCAAACGACCCTTTCCCAATGACCTCCAACACTTCATATCGGTATGCAATATGGTCATGTAAAACCTTCAAAAGAAAACAAACTGTTCAGGTTCAAATAATATGCAAAAGATCAGGCTTTAAAGTAGTTCATGTGCGTGTGACTTTGCTGGCTATGAAAGATGCTGGACTGGTAGCAAGTGCAGTCTACATTAAACAAGGGTGACATGCTTCATTAATCCATCTACCTTGCATCAATCCTGAATGAGATGCAAACAGGTCTCTCTTTAGGATTCCCTTCTGAGCTTTAAAGTGATTGGTACTGATATTTTCGCTATTTGAATATTTATCTTCTAGAAACAACATTTATCTCAAATATATAACTTAAGAGTTGGCAGACAGTCACTACAAATTTATTGAGCTGAAAATTAATACCATAGCTTTTCCACTTACCTTTAAGTAGGAACCATGCTCATCATCGTAACAATTATTATTCTGGGTTTCGGGCAAACCTTCAATCTTTTTAGCTTCCAGCCCAAGAAACCATAGCTCTGTATAATTGAAAATTTCTTTTTGCTCATAGACTGTTAATTGGTTTCTAAAATTTTTCAAGGCTTCTAAATCAGAAAACAAGAATATAAAACCAAAAATCAATAAAATATCAGAAACATGATGGCAAATTGCTTTTACAGTGGAACATTTTACAGTAGTGCATGCCGCTTTGAGCAGGAGGCTGAGTAGCTGTTAGAGATCCCTTCCAACCAACATTTCTATGGTGCTGCAGTCTGACATTTTGCACAAATTTATGTTTCTTTTTTCCTTTTCTGACTTACAGTACTATGTTCAACAAAGAATTCATCATCTGTCAGCAAGACCTTTAAGAGAGCTTAGGTAAAAATCATTTCATCCTGTACAAAGTTGTGTACCTAGATGTTTTTGAAAATCCCATCTGTTGTCTATCTGCTTCAGCAAGCTTCATAGGTTACATTAAAAAAGGTGTATGATTTTATTGGTTTGATTGTCAGATTTAACCAAAAGTTAACCAAAGCTTTCAAGTATCTGTTTTTCCGATAGAAAATGTCAAGTACACATGCATGAGGTTAGGAATTAAATGGGGCCCAGATCTGCTGTTCTAGTTCTGATTCTTCCTCCACAGAAACATTTCTGCTACCATAACACCTCCACTTACATCACTGAAATCTAGATAAATAATCAGACAGTAGCATTAAAAATCAATGTACTCTATAGGCATGCGTGTGGGTGTTTTGTTAAACAGTGGCAGATCTTCATCCACTAATGCAGGGATGCTAAATTTTTTCAAAGCAAAAGGCCACCCCCTTTTTTTTTTTTTTTTCCTAGACTCCTTCTAAAAATAGATTAACTCTGCCAGAAACTTTCTAGATCTGAGAACTCCCAAAATGCAATTTAGCCCACATAGATAAAATGTGACACAGCTACAAGCAAGTGGGAAAAGTGTTTTATCACTGTAATAGAATATTACTGTCACCTATGTGATCTGTCGTAAGTCTTAGATGAATATACATTCTCTTGTATAACGCATACTTCTCTCATTTATATATATGTGTTAGTCTATTCACTCTCCTATTGTGTACATCCCTGAGTAGGATTTTTAGAAATCACTGAGTCCATTTGTATGTTTTTCCTTCACATTTTTTGTTAAATATTTCAGTGACCATTTAGCACAGGACCTCTGGTCAGCGAGTATACGACTGCACACATTCCTTATCTGTGCAGGCAGTCTGTCACTCCAGTCTTTTTAGCATATTCTGTTATATTCTACCTGAAGCTGTCATAGGCAGTTTGACACTAATGCTGGTGCTTTCCAGTTTTGATGTTTTTTTCTGGGCTCTGGTATCACTTTCAGGAAGACTGTCTGGAAGGTTAAATTGGGAAAAATTGCCTTGAGTTCCATTTTCCTGCCAAGCAAAAAAAAAAAAAAAAAAAGTAAATTTTATTTTCAGATATTTTCATGAACATTCATCTGATGTCCAATTATATAAATACACACAAAAATATATGTAAAATGCTACATTCACAAAGACAAAGCTGCAAGATACTTATTTTGGATTGGTTGAGTGATCTATGTCTGTTTTGTGCTGAGACAGAACAAGCATGGCTGGGGACTAGAACGCCCTGCTTACCCAAAGAACAAATTCTGCCAATAGCACTGGAGGCTATTGGATCATGGAAAGATAAATCTCTAAATACAAGAAGGAAGTTCATCTTCCAGTTTCATTAAATACATGGGCTTTTGTTTTCTATAAATACTACAAAGTGCCATGGTTTGATTAATCGCAGTAACTCACATTAACTATTACAGGAGGGCAGGAAAGACAGCATAATAGGCAATTACCCATCTCAGATTTCTGTGTGGGCACATCCACTGGGGAGTTGTGCTGGAATCCCTGAGATTGCTTCTGCAGTCCATGGAACTGCAGGGATACCAGCCTGGGTCTGCACACATACGCATTCGGAACAGAAACATCAAGACTGGTATAAAGGGGAAATGAATGGGCCTGTGTGGGTGTGGAAGCACTATAAGGAAGCAATTGCAGACAAAATGTTACACAGATGTCATCTATATCAGCAGGTGATCAAGAACCCAGCACATGCAGGTTCTCAGGGCTCCTAGAATGGGAAATCAGACGACAGACTACAGAATCAAGCCATGAAGAGATGATGGAGCACTGGAGATCAAAGAGCATCAGCTAAGGAGACAGAAGATGGTGTGCTCTGGGATAAGGATGTAGGATGTGGAGGCCCAAGCCATGTTCTCCTCAGTCCCTTCATTGAGGGGAAAAGACTCAGCTGGAGATGATGCACCCAGTAGATCAATACTTGGCTGAAGCTACAGATGGCTGTGGCTTCTATGAACATAGGATGAGGAAGATGAACTGGTGCGCAGAAACTCTGTGATGAAGTAGGGCAAGAGTGTTGCAAAGAGCTTTGCTAACCTAGTGAAGAGGGGTTTTAATTAGGTACAGCAGGGAAGAGTCATCATAACCTAAAGGCTCTGATACTCATGGGGCAATTCAGTCACCACTATCTGCTGGAGTGGCAAAAACATCCTAGGAGATTTCTGGACTGTGTTCTTAATGCAGGTGATGTGAGATGCACTGCTGGACCCATTACTCACACACAAGGAACAAATGGTTGAGGATGTGAAGGTCAAGGAAAGGACAACTCTGGCTGCAGTGACCATGTGATTGTGGAGTTCAAAGCCCTCAGACAGGTGAATAAAACAAGCAGAATTACAAGCCCTGGTCTCAAGGAAAGCACCTTTTGGCTTGTTCAGGGATCTTTTTGTCATAAACCCATGGAAGACATGGAGGGCAAAGGAAATCAGGAGAGTTCATTGCTCTTCAAAGTCAGTCTTCTTAAAGCACAAAAATAGTCCATTCTAACATGCAGGAAGTTGAGCAAATATTGCTGAAGGCCAGCACGGATGAAAAGAGAACTTCTGACCAGGCACAAACACAGTAAGGAGCCCAAAAAAGGTAGAACAGGGATGGGTTATCTGGGCTACATGCAAGAAACACTAGCTGAACATGCAGGTATGTTTGGTAAAGCCAAAGCTCAGCTGGAATTGCAGCTAGCAAGGGATGTCAATAAGAACAGTTTCTGTAAGTAGATCACCAGCAAAAAAGGAAGGCTGAGGGAAATGTGGACCCACTTCCCAGTGGAAGTTGAGACCTAGTAACCAAGGATTTGGAAAATACCAAGGTACTCAATGCTTTTCAGTTATAAATTTTGCCCTCAAGCCTGCCAAGTCCCTGAGTCTAGAAGTAGCATTTGCGTAAAGAAGCATTACCTGCGGCACAGGGAGATAGAGACCACATAAGCTGCTGGACATACCTAAGTCTGCAGGACCAGATGGGATGCGCCTGAGGGTGTTGAAGAACCTGGCCAATGGCATTGCAAAGCAGGTCTCTATCATCTTTGAATGGCAATCAGGAGCAGTTCCTGACCATTTGAAAAAGGCAAACATCACACCTGACTTCAAAAAGGGCAAGAAAAAGGCTTCATGGAACCACAGGCTGGTCCTCCTTACCTCAGTCCCTGGGAGGACTATGGAACAATTCTTCTTGGAAACCATTTCCAAGCAAATGAAAGACAAGAATTTGATTTGGAACAGCCACTAGGGATTGGATTTGCCAATGTAAGCTGTGAGCAAATGGTGTCTGAACAACATGATTGCTCTCTCTGATGAAGTGAGGGGCTTGGCCAGTGAGAGAAAAGCAGTGGACATTGTATACTTAGATTTCAGCAGGGCTTGTGATGCTGTCTCCCACTGTATGCTTGAAGTCCAGAGAGAGATATGAACTGGATAAATGGATCATAATGCAAGTGGAAAATCGGCTGGGTGGTCAGGTTCCAAGGACTGTGATCAGTGGTAATCGATTACTAGCGACATCCCTCAGGGATCAATACGAGGGCCAGTACAGTTTAATGTCTTTATGTGGACAATCGGTGTGTTCGCTCTCTCAAATCCGCAGACCACATCAGGGCTGCTGTCCAAAGGGATGTCAGCAGGCTGGAAAAAATGGGGTATGGGTATCTTCTAAAGCTGAATGAAAAGAAAGGCTAAGTCCTGCACCTGGCACAGAATATACCCATGCAACAGGATGTGCTGAGGGACAACTCAAAGGACACAGCTTTGCAGGGAAGGGCCTGACAACAACCTGAACACGAGGTCGCAGAGTGCCCTTGTAGCAAAAAAGGCCAAACGCATTCCGGGTTGTATCAGCATGAGGACAGCCGGCAGGGTGGGAGGAGTGATCTCCCACTCTATTCAGCATTTGTGAGACCATGCTGGGAATACTGTGTCTAGTCTGGGGTTGGCCAGTACAAGGAAGACATTGACTGACTGGAGTGAATTCAGGGGAGAGGTCTGGGCTTGGTCAGGAGCCTGAGACACGTGATGTACAAGGAGAGGCTGCATGAAATGCATTTGTTCAGCCTGCAGAAGAGGAAGCTTCAGGGCTGACCCTACGGCTGTCTAGTTACTTGACAGAATAGTGTAGAGAAAGCAAAGCCAGACTCTTCTCAGAGGTGTGTGGGTCTAGGACAAGATGGGTACGTTCCCAATGCATACAAGTTGCAACATTGGAAATGTTAAGGTATTAGAAGAAGCATTTTTTACCCTAAGAGTGGTTCAATATTGCAGCAGGCTGCCCTGAAAAGCCGTGGGTTCTCCAACCTTTGAGACATTCAGAACCCAGGTGGACAAGGCCTTCAGCAGCCTTCTCCAAGTTTGCTCTCCTTGTAGTGGGAGGTTGGGCTAGGTGTCTTCCAAAGGTCCCTTCCAAGCTAAATTATTCCTTAATTTATTTATATCTCATCCCTTGAGAAATTCCTGATGATTCAGAGAAGTGGGATAGGATGGAGACATAAAAGATGAGTTTCTCTTAGTGTCAGAAGGGTACAAAAGCCATATTCAGTAAGCAGCACACAGTTAGAACAATTGTTGGCAAGAACAACCCAGGTGATATGATACAGATGGATCAGTGGGCAGTCCTAGTCCGCCATGTCCTCGCAAGAAGTCCTGGCTGGTACCACTTGGATACATGTATCTTGGGGCTTGTGAATTTGGGGTTAAGAATACATGAAAACGGGTTTGTTTTAAAATGAAATCATCTTCCCATACTTGCCTCTAAACTTGCTACTTTTTTTGCATTATTAAGTGCTACAAAAGCAGGGTAACCAGGCATGAGGGGCACCATCTGAACAGCTCAAGGACGGGTCTGTGCTGACACAGTCAGTCCTACTGTTACCCTGCTGAGCCCCAGCGCGAGAGCTCCACTCTGCCCATTCCAATAGGCACCCCCTCGTTCAGTAATGCTGTATTTCTAAGGAAGGGTAAACAAAGAAGGTCTCTAAAACATACAGAACATAATCATGCTTTCTAGATTGAAATGTTTATTGTCCCCTGGCATTTCTAAGCCAAGCAAAAGGCTTTCTTATTGGTGTTTACACAGTTGCTTATATAAGTCTATAAATTGCCTTTAAAGAATAATAATAAAAAAAAACTCTGTAAAATGCTTGGCTCCAATCTTTTTACAGAAGATAAAACGGATGGATGGTTCATTTTCAGACGCAAAGGTTAATCATTGGCTTCTATGGGAGCTGAGTGTAGGTTTGACTTATGAAGGCCACAGGATTAAGATTTAAAGAAAATTTAATATATTTTAGACACTAGCCCATTCCACTTTATCATTCGTGCTATTTTGCATCTTGTAGCTTTTCTCAATGATATACACCCCCCCCAACCCAATGAAATAATTTGTAGTAGTAGCAAGCTGCCAATTTCAAAATATTTGAGAAGACTTTTGACTTCTCAAAATGCTTTATGTGGGGACTTCCAGTGCAAGAGATCTGAAAAGACTTCATATGAGAGCCCTATAGAACCTCTCAAATCTCTCAATAAAGAGACTCCATTGAAGAAGAAGAGAGGTGAAAAAGGGAGCGATTAGAGTAGTGGTGGTGAGTAGTGCAGGTCCCTGATTTGTTGGGGAGAGAAGCGGCAAAGGAAGAAGGGTACAGACAGGGGATGGACATAGGGTTTGTGAAAAAAAATGAGAAGGAATGCCAAAGTGAAGATGACTTCAAAAACTTCCTGTGATGTTGGGAATTCACTAAAATACCTGAAGATATGCACAGCCACGCTGGTAAGTAATCTATTTGACCGTTGACAGTTCTTTTTTTTTTCCTTTTAAACTATGGCTGAAAATGGAAACTGATGCAAATGCTGACACTAAATTTTTTCTCTCTTCCCACATACAAACACGCTTGTGACTGTCACTGGCACTCTCTTAGCAGTACTTAAGAGAGAAGCTGATTAACCAGGCAAACACATGATGTCCAAGAGCTTTATAACTCACCTGAAGAGAGGGGACAAAATTCTGCAAGCTCTTATTTGTTATCTGAGGCAGGCTGCTTTCAAGGGGGGGAGGGTTTGCAGTGTCTGCAACCAGACCATGCTTTGCTTGACCTTCCAGATGTGGGAGGGAAAGAACACCACGACTGACTTTCTAAATAGAAAGCAGAAGTAAATGTTACACAACGTCCTAGCCAGCAATTCTGTGTAATACCTTAGAAAACCAGAATTAAAACCTTGGAAATGTGTATGGTTCACTTCTGACACCTAATGGCGAAGGGGAAAGGAGCAGATGCTCTCCGGCAGCTCCCAGGCGTGCTAGCGGACAGCAGTTTGTCCAGGCAATGGGGCAGCCTGGCACATTTTAGGACATGCAAAGTTTCCCCACAAGAACACCTCCATCCAGCATCAAGGCAGTGACTGCTTCAGCTGGAAAAGATGGTTAGGCTTGGAAACCTGACAGCTGTTCCAGGCAGCAGCGCTCCCCTGAGTGGGGAAAATTAAGCATGTGCAGGGTAATAAGCAGGCATGAATTGTAAATGGCAGGCAACATCATTAAATGCTCCCAGTGGTAGTAGAGAAATTGGGACTGGACTGCTGCCAGGCACCGGGGGTGGAGACACTGGGAGGGTCTTCCCTGCACTCGTTTCTCAATATTTCCTTCCCCCTCATCTTCCATGGAGTTCACCTCGACAAGGCCCCTTTGTTGCACTCCTTGTTATGAGGAAAAGGCAAGCTCTCTGCAAATGTTGCTGAAAAATACATGCTTATACTCATTTGAAAACTCCAGGATTATTAGTCCATCCTTCAGGCTTCTTCCATTTGTTACCTGCAAAACATTCCTATAGCACTCATTCTTTAAAGTTAGCCATTTAAGGATGTAGTTTCGTGAATGTTAGGACCTCTAACATTCTTGGGTATCTAAAGTGAGAGAAATCACACTCTCAGCAGCAAAGAACATTCTCGAGGTAAACTATTTCTTTGGCAAATAATAAAAAAATGATGTGAAATAGATCTGAAATAGATCAACTGTGCACTATGACATGCAGAACAAGGTCCAGAGTTAAGGCTATAACCTATATAAGACTGTGAAATTTTTGTCATGAGGGAAGGATAGAAACATATTTGTAAAGCTTTTGACAACAAAGGAGAGGTTTGATATTTTCTCAGAAAGCAAAGAAACAAAACTCTCAATCCAAGCAACTTGAATGAATAAGTTCTGTTTTCCAATACTATGAAAAAGTCTCAAAAACCTTAGAACTGAGATTCCAGTGGACTTTTCATGAAAGCTTTAACAAACAGAAGTGGCTAGGCAGAAGAAATGCCTGAAATGCTACTGAACAGTGAGCAAAAACAAAATAAAGGCACTTGGGACAGTCATACAGCTACAGGGGAAATGGAGGAGGGCAGGGAATAAAGGATTTCCCTCTGCTCAGATTAATTTATTATAAGGAGTCTCACAGAAAACAAGAATTCACATATTTTTAAAGTCAGCTAAGAGTCACATACCTGATGGAAGACTCTGTTAGATCCCAGATGATCTCTTTCTTGAACAGTTAGTTGAGACTGAGAAAAGGCATCCACATGGGAAGACTGCAAACATGAAATGATGGTTTAATAAAAATTATTCCGGAAAAAAAACCCTGAAATCTCTGTACGGCTTCTGAGTTTCTTTCCTTTGTGGTAATGTCTGTGCCAATACAGTGTGTGAGAGAGAACCACAAAAGCTGCTGAAAATGCGCTACGCTCTAGCAATTCCTCTCCCTGTCGAACAGCTGTTTTGTGGGCAGGTGCAGAGACAGCTTGCTTTGCCTATTATGCCTCTCAGCGTGCGTGCTATGCCCATGTGGTCAGCAGAGGGGAAGGGGGGGCTTTGCCATCCCTAAATATGTGCTTGAAAGCTGATAGTGTGAGTCTGCTTGGAAGGACAGCTTTAAACTGCCTCACAAGGTACATTGTGAGCCCATCCATTGTTAACAGCAGCATTAAACTGATTCAGCTTGTGGTACAGGTTTTATAAAAACATAAGTCAATGTTTAAATTTACTGTGATATAGAAAAAAATACATTGGTTCTGATGGTCAGAGAATATTAGCAACAAATACAAAAAAAAGAAACATGGGGAAAGTGCTAAGTAGCTTGTAATTTTTAAGATTTTGCTGGTGGTTTCAACATTTTTTTTGTAAACATGATCAGCAGCACTGTATATTTCTGTCTGATAACAGACTGCAGTGAATTGCAGAAATCTTTACAATAATTAGATACTGAGCTGAAGCAGCTTGGAGCTCAGCTCTATAGGGTGCAAGGAAGCCCACTGAGTTTGGTCAAAAGTGCTCCCTTGTCCCTGGGCTCTGAGACACAACATCATTCCACTCATAGTCACAAAATCAACTTTATCCAAGTAGATCCATCAGTTCCACTATAGAAGTTCTGAAGTTGTAGAACATCAATACTTTCTCTAGAAGCAGAGGAACTTGGAGTGCGGAACTCTAAATTAGAGTTTCAAAATAACAAATTTGCAAACTATTTTATGGATGCGACCTGCAGATTAAAAATACTTAAATAAAGCAGCTTGGTGTTCTTCCTTATCTGTTCTGCAGCCAGGGCTTCCATGCCTGTACCTGTCACACAGCCTTAAACGGGCAGAGCACCTGCTGATGGTAAAGTCTTTGCTCTTTGCAATGACTTTTAGCTTATCCAGCGCCAGTATCAGGGCCAGGGGATCACCTGTTACAGAACTTTGTCACGGACTTCAGTTAGTCCACACAAAAATATTGGAGGGGTATGCTTAACGTGTTTTGTACTGGCTGGTGTAAAACATCTGCCATGATGCAGCCTAGCTGTGCTGGAAGGGCTTCTTAGTGTCTGAGCCTGAAAGAAGAAGGAGCAACCCAGATGAGACTGATGGATCTGTGCCAACACACTGCACATACAGAGAGAGAGGAGCTAGAGCAGGTGAGGGATGCTTGTGTACAAACTGATCCACGCGTACACAGCGACTGTGATATATCCAGGGCACACTAGCATTGCTACAAAGGTGCAGATCAAGCTGAAGATACATGTGCAATGGCTCTACACATCCTGCTCTATAAGTACGGAATAGGCGCTCAGAGAGGCTGTGGGATCTCTATCCTTGGAGATGAGGTTAGATTAGAGACTTCTAGAAGACACTTCCAAACGAATATAAAGGGAAAACTCTATGTACAAATCTACCTGATCACGTGAAGGAAATGCTGCCCTTTGACATGCAGGTTCAGCTGCCTCACTGTCCGTCAGGAAGACACCACTAAGGCTGGGCAGACCAGCTAGAAACTGCCCTTTGGACAACCGTGCCGCTACTGTCCATGGCAGGTATTTTTTCTTTCTTTTAATTTGAAAAGTTGGGAGAAAAATCCCACAGACAAGTAAGTCCTTCTTCAAGCTTAAAGGGTAAACTTGAGATTCAGAACAAGCTGAGAACAGCTGCTCTGGGTTTAGCCTTATTATGCTAATTGAGTCCGGTTTGAGAGGAAAGGTCACGGATATCCGTGGGGCACAGGAGAACAGTAGGGAAGGGAAAGGTACTAAGACTTGTCTTTGCAGGACATAGTAATAGCCATCTTTGGAACTGGAGATCAGCTGGCCAAGGGTAAGGGATTGTGTGCTGTAAATGCAAAACAACCCCAGGGCCACCACAGCAAATGCCCCCAGAAGAGAACCAGTGTATTACTGTATCCTACAAAGCATGATATACTTTGCTCAGCGCACCAAATATCCTTGTGGTCACTGTCCTTCCGTGTGAATTTCCATAGATGAACTATGGAAGCCCCAGTGCCAGAGCATTTTCACAGACAAACACTTCACATGCAAACTACATAACCTGCAGATCAAAGGAGAATCACGTTTGTTGTGAAGGTGAGTCTGGGATCCACATTCATAACTCTACGAGATGTATCAACCCAGCTCTTAATAAGACTATTAGTTTTAGTGCATGTTATACTTTCCCCCACACTTTAGCTACACTTCACTCCCAGCTAGCATTATTTTTTAGTATCTGGAGCTGATGAAAACATTACACTCCATTTAAAGACAGTTTCTTAACTACATTGTGCTTTTCTAACTACAAGTCAACATAAAGCCAGGATTTTAGACAGATACAATTATCACTGAAAATCCAAGAAACAGTGGACTTCACTTACCTGTACAGACTGCAGAGTCTTCACTCCAAAATGACATTTTATTTCTTAGCAATATTTTTAAAAGGCTACACAGTGATGCCTGTATTACTACACATGCATTTCAAAATACATTGTATTTACTAACAGAGCATGAACAAATCACAAAATGACTTTAAAACTCAGCAAGAGCTAAGGAAGAAGGTGGGTGAGCTCCAAGATGTCCTGCCAGAATTTGGAATTCGTTTGATTTCCATTCACTGGGGAAAGATTAACAAGATTTTGAGGTGGGCATTTCTCCTTTTACACTGCAAAAGTAAAACCAGTCCATCAGCCCATGGCCATGCCTTTTTTTAATCACAGAAATTTGTGATTCTCTTTGTCTCTCTTTCTCAAAACCTATTTATAAAGGGTTTATAGTTCTTCAGTGCTCTTTGGGCAATTTATTCAAACCACCTTAAAATCAGTAACTGATCAACCCTCATAACATTCCCCCATAACAGGTAAACAGCATATTCTTCTACCCGTGGAAAAAAATTACCTGTGCCTACAACAGTCCTGCTGGTGGCTGAATGAGGAGCAGGTGGATTGATCAGTTAGTCCACAGTGTCTTATTTGATGTTTTTGATCCAGATGACCCATCAACTGCTGGTCTAGCAAAATCCTGTACAATCTAGTGCAGGACCTACAGCTGAGCTGTTGTGACTCGTTTAATTCTGGCAGATGCACTCTAATGAAAAACTGCAGCAACTCTTACTATTCCTCTCCATTTCACTCCTGGCTGTCCTGCTCCTAAAGCACACAGCCTGTCCTACAGCTCCAATATTGCATTTCAATCCCAAACTATCATGTCCTGCTATTCCAGCCCTTCAAATCATGTATTACCTTGCTAATTCCAATTATCACTCAAGAAGCAGAAAAATATCCTCATTCACTACCTAGTCTGCAGTCATAAGGAGTTTTACGTACTGAGAATACAGCATCCTGCAAAATCAGAAATTGTTACACATTACCATAATTCCCAGAATGTCAAATTATTTTTCTCTGTACCCATTTGACCACAGAAATCAGAGATGCATCAAAATTTCAGAAAATATTAAAATACACAACTATATAAAATATAGACTCCCTTGTCTCCTCATTTAAATGGGCACTCTATTCTCTGTCCTCAAAGCTGAATAAACCCTGCAGAATACATAGAGAGAATGCAATGTAGGTGTTAAATCATGCAATATATCAAAAAGCCATAGCAAATGCACTGTCACTCACTCAAAATACAGTAGGAACATAAACATTTTCCCCACCTTGTCAACTATCTCTGTCAGCATAACTGCAAGAGCCGTTAACTGCAGGATAGAGGTTGTTTATTCCATACGGTGAATGCATTTCAGGAAGCCCACCTTCATCTAGTCAGAGCATAGCAGGATCAGTTTCATACACAGTACCCTGATCAGAAAAAAAATGGGTAACGCTTCTGCTTGGCTTCAGATTTAAATTTTTATCCCGGAAATATGCCAGTGACTATTAGCTGCTCTAGTATTCTTTTGGTGGCCATCTGTTCCCTTTCTCAGCCTCCTTCTAGCCAAATATAATTTTCCATATTTATCATGGCAAGTCAGTAATAAGAAAGACAAATATAACAGGATTGGCTGTTCTCCTTGCTGTCTCAGTCTGTTCTTTCTCACTGAGCTCATGTGCTTGCGAAACCAAAAACACTTGAACTTGTATTTTTTCAAAATTTGCCGCAGAGACCTTGCTATACAGTGAGTAAAATCCGTTCACCAAGATTGCCAGCCTGGAGAATGAAAATATATCAGAACCTCAAGGGTTGATTTCTCACTGGACATGATGTGTCATTTACTGAGGACTACACTAAAGCACCTTGGTGTGTGTTCTTGTAGGCATCAGTGCAGAGCTCTTCTGCCCTGTGAGATAACGAGGCTTTCCTTTTGATGTGGATAGTGAGGCAGAGCTCAGCTGCCGCCCTGTCTTTCCTTTTCCTCTTTTGGGTGTTGTGCATGTGTGATGGAGCACTGGTGGAGGTGTCCCTATCCCTCCACCATCTTAGGGGAATATCTAAAACTGAAAATACGATGTGCTTTCCTCCTTCATACAGCCAAGGAATGGCATGTTCTCGGCTGGTCTTAAATCTGTTGACAACCCAGAATAGTTCTACTTTCACTCAGAAAGCAGGGCTTTCAAAGAAGAAAGACATGCTCACCCACAGAAGCTATTTTAGAAGGCTGCCACTTTTACTGATCCTCCTGGAACAAGCACCACTTTTCACAGTGTGGTCAAAGGACGAACAGCTGTTCTTTTGCTTTCACGGTGGTCCACGTAGTGCCCTTGTCTAATATAATTGATGAGGTGCACCATCCTAAAAGGCACATCACTCCCACTTTTCCATTCTTACCAGCTTGGCAATTCTCTAGTCAACAAAAATCCTCCCCAGTATTATACCTCACGTACAAGAGAACCTTCTCATTCTCTAGCCAAATAACCAGAGACTGCCACACCAGCAGGGCAGGTTCAGCCCTGGGAATGCATGGAGATGCCTTGTGCTGGAATACAAATTAAACAAACACGCATTAATTGTATTTAAGTTCAACCATTCCCACGCAAACATATGCAGACAAACAACCATGTGTGAGGACATACAGGTAGTTAACACTCCAACTCTTCTCTCCCATAGGTAAATTAAGCATTTTTGAGCAATTTTCACCAAGGTTCACAAGAAGGGATTTAACTGACGTAGTGTGTGGCGGATATTCTAACTGAAAATATAGATTTGTCATACTGGAAATGATCCGTGCAATCCACCGTGGGTTTCACGTTTATGTACTATGCAGATGAGGAGGTACTGTGATCCCCACTGGTGCTTGCTGATAGCACTCAGTACTCTTCCTTCCACCAGCTGCGCTAGGTATACGAGGTGGGGGACCTGACAGAAAGCTGCACACTGCATTCCCTCTGGGTTGTTGTAGTGCAGACATTCTTTGAAGTTGAAGATTTAAAATACAGCTTTATATAGCTCCACAACCCTCTGGGCCATACCTTTCCCTCTTAGGTTTTGATTCTTGTTGAAAAACTACGGACAGTCCCAGGACAGTTTACATAGAAAGGAGTGAAGGACAGAGCTGACCATGCAGTCAGCTGTCCCCCATCAAGAAGAATGTCCTTTACTTAATTTTCTTTGACTTGTTTTTCTTCTTTGTAATGCTGTCCATTCTCCTCATTTCATCTTATTGCATTCTTGTAAGCATATACAAATTTGCTGTGCTAAGTCATGCAGGAATAAAAACAATCTTCAGGATGACTCTTTTCTCATACCTGAAGAGGACGGACCAATGTTTGGCAACACAAGAAACTGTATAAAGTTTTCTCCTACATTTCTCAACAATACTCTGAAAGCAAGAAAAAGCTCTCAGGATTACTACTAAGTTTCAGTCATGATACACTGAAGTAAAAAGCAATATTTTAAATGTTTCAACTACAAATTAGAAAGCACTTTTATTAAATTTGGAGAAAATATTTACAGGTTTTGTAATTAATATAAAAGAAATCCCGTTTCTGAAAGATATTTAATTAAATTAAGCTTAGTGCAATGGTAGATAAATTCCTTGTGGATGTGATCACTGTCTGTGATCATCACATAGGCAAAACATTAACTACAAATTTATTGTTTGGCAACATCTCTACGAAGTAGAATAGTATTAGAGATAAAGGAAATGAAAGAACTTCCCATGCAAAGGAACAGGCATTCTGGAGTGGGAAGAGGATTCATTCCATCTTAGTTTAAATATTCAAGGTAAACAAATTTCCCTGTGGAAGTGGCCCTGGCTTTTTATTGGCTTGGCTTGAGAAGAATGTAGACTAGCTATCCCAAATTTTTATATCCCTAAAATTAGTTTAGATTAACTCTACTCTTTATACTGTTTACTGTGCTCCTCCTGCACTTCAATCCTGTTCTCAGTGAGCCAAAGGATGGAAGGGAACGATGAACTGAACACCGTCTCCAGCCCTGTGCTGTGGCACGCATACAGGCCTGGCCGGTGCCATGGAGGAGGTCAAATGCCACTGCGGGCTGGAGCAGGGAAGGTGAACAGAAAAGCCTCTAAAGAACAAAGTCGAGTGGAGTTGTGAGAAAACTTCTTAAATCACTCCTGCTCTATTTGCTGTAAGAAAGCATATGAACTATGTCAACAAGACTGTTGCAAAATCAGTGCAAAGGGAATGGGTGATTAAGGTTTTGCATACATTTACTTGGGCTAAGATCCCATCAGATCAACCAATTAGCCCAAATCTGCTAGAAAAGAAAAAGCCAGTTGCACAGTTTCTGACTTCTTTAGAATGTATCTTCCACAGAAGACTGCAAAAGCAAAAGCTTTATATTATAAAGTCAACTTTCTAACATTTAAAGCATTTAAATTATTTGCTAGGAAGTTGGCTCTTTAGAATAGAAGAATCATTTAGGTTGGAAAAGACCCTTAAGATCATTGAATCCAACCATTAACCCAGGACTGCCAAGTCCGCCACTAAACCATGTCACTAAGCACCACATCTACATGTTTTTTAAACACTTCCAGAGATGGTGATTCCACCACATCCCTGGGCAGCCTGCTCCAATATTTGACTACCCTTTCAGTGAAGAAATTTTTCCTAACATCCAATCTAAACCTCTGCTGGTGCAATTTGAGGCTGTTTCCTCTTGTCCTGTTGCCTGTTATCTGGGAAAAGAGACAAACCCCCACCTGCCTGCAACCCTTTCAGGTAGTTGTTGAGAGCAATAAGGTCTCCCCTGAGCCTCCTCCCTCCTCTCCAGACTAAATAACCCCAGTTCCCTCAGCTGCTCGGCATAAGAAGACTCGTGCTCCCGGTCCTTCACCAGCTCCACTTTGGACACGCTCCAGCATCTCAGTATCTTTCTTGTAGTGAGGGGCCCAAAACTGAACACAGTATTTGAGGTTAGGATCTGGTATTTCTCCTAGCAAACAAGAAAAACAAATTAATAGTGGTGTTCAGTTCTAAAAGGGCTCAAAAGCTAGGTAAGAATCATGAATGCAATTTTACATCGTAGGAAACTAAGGCATTGCGTAGCTAAGGACATAATTACCATAACCTTGGGAGATAATTCCTAATGTCTGAGCAAGGATCCACAACCAAATTCAAATAGAATTTGGGTAAATGGGGATCTTCCAAACAGCTCTTTGACTGTACAAAGCCACCAGGACCTTAGCCACATCATCAACTGGGAAAACAACGGACAGCCTAGAAATCAGTGCTCAAACAGGTTTTTCCAAAGCATCAATCTGTTCTTAGGACTATTCCAAGAACAGAAAATATGGTTATTCCTGGACTCGCAAACTAAAGAGGAATCACATGAGAAGCAGGATTTGGACATGGACCAGATAAACTGATTTAAATCAAGTGGGGTGCACAGATGAAACGAAGCCCTAGATATGTTGAAAAGTCATGGGCAAAAAGAAGTTGATAGGCAAATAAGATCATGATGGAAAAGAATTTTTAGCTTTTCTATCAAGCCCTGAAAGCCTTGCAAGATTTTCCTTTCAAGAAAGAGCTCCAGCTGTTTCTACCAATCTGCAGGTCAGATCTGGGAAACAACTGTGCTACCCTGTCATGACTGGAAGTGGAAGCTGCGGAGGTTGGTCCAGAAGAATCAAAGCCTCTTGGTCCTTGTATAGTTCCTAACTACACTTGCTAAATAACCTTCCCAAATAGTACCGACATCAAACATTCACCTATGCATTCAGATATACTTCCTAAATAGTGCCATTTGGGGAGGAAACCCAGGGGCATTGTTTCACAACTTCATTATTTCAGAGGGGTTATAATAGTATAAAATTAGTAGCATATCAATGAATGACCCCTCACATTGATTTTCCTATAGAGAGTCAGTTTAAACAAAATGATCAAATGCTAGGTTTAAACTAAAAAACATTCATTCTTAAAAAGGCAAAACTTTTGATTTCAGATTAATACAACTCACTGGCATTTCTACAGAGCATAATTTTTCCTCTAAAATAAAAAGTAGACTAGCTGTCTACAATATACATGTATCTTAAATAAACCACAAAGCCTCTCATATAAATATAAAGGTCAATCTGAAAACTTTTGCAGAATCCTATGTACTCTGGGAATCTATAAATTAACTATTTGCTCACATTTATGCAGAAACATGTAACATACTCCTGTAACTTAAAAACATTAACAGTTATTAACTTTGCAGCATTAATAATGTTAATGGTTTCATTAGAAATTGTCATCTTAATTCCACTTCTCCAAACAAATTTAAATAATGATTAATCCAATAAAAATATCATATGGAATTCATGGTAGATGGCACAACCGATCAAACTGTCTTCTTTCTGTTTTCTAATAACAATTTTCCATTCCTCACAACAGATACGTCACAACCTAATACAAACATTTGTACATCAAACAATAAAAACAAATGCCAACCACTATTACCTTAGGCTCGATTCTTCTATTTCTTCTCATTCGTAAACAAGAGTTATTGAAGAAGCTGAAATCACAGCAACTCTTGCTGCTTCTTTCTTTCCCCATAATGACAAAGCTCCATGTTTTAAATCTCTCCATTAAATTGTTCTCCTTGTAATTTAAACCTGACACTACTGTTCATCTAATCCATCTGGCCACACAGGTGCCCCTCTATGAGCAATAGCATGGGCTGACTGATGATTTGTATGGGTGAGCTGGTTGGAATCAAATCACATGTTGTTTTACTATGGTTCCACAGCATTGACACAAACCAAATAATATCAAACTGAACTGTGAATAGTAGCATATTCGCTGACGTGCTATGAAATCTTTGAGGACTTAGCACAAGCACAACATGTTCGTCAATTAGGCTCAGCACGATTGCAAAACCATCCCTTGAGGCACCACAAGGTGCATCATTTGCTTTCCTTTTCTTTCTTGTGTTTGGTTTGTTTTTTTTTTTCCAAAGACACAGCCATAGCTTTAGCTCTTCTGCTACAAACATAAACTGTCTAATGAAGGTAATTCAAAGGTAATTCAGAGTTTTACTGAGAATCCAAAGAGTACCCCCAAGCATTTCACTCACAGCTTCCTCTTAGCTCTCAAAACTACTTGCAGTCTTGGAATGACTGTTTCTGCGTACTCCTGTCTCTGCTTAAATTATAATCCTCTATGTGCCCTGACAGCCTTTTAGCTATTCCACCAGAAAACCAAATACTTGCAGAAGGAGCAGCCTTAGCTTGGAATATTAAGGGAACAGACTTCAGTGATCCTTTATTCAGCATGCTGTAATCTATTTTTGTACTCCTGACAGACTAAGCTAACACTTACGTCTCAATTCATTATTTTTTCTTTTGAGAACTGTCCTGGTTTCAGCTGGGATAGAGTTAATTTTCTTCTTAGTAGCTGGTGCAGTGCTGTGGTTTGGATTTGGTGTCAGAACAATGTTGACAGGCACTGGCGTTTTTAGTTGTTGCTGGGTGATGTTTACGCTAAGTCAAGGACTTTTCAGTTTCTCAGGCCCTGCCAGGAGAGGGCTGGAGGGGCACAAGAGATTGGGAGGGGACACAGCCAGGACAGGTGACCCAAGCTAGCCAAAGAGGTATTCCATACCATATGATGTCATGCTGAGTATATAAACTGGGGGAAGAAGAAGGAAGGGAGGGGGGACATCTGGCATTATGGTGTTTGTCTTCCCGAGTAACCGTTACACGTGACGGAGCCCGGCTTTCCTGGGGATGGCTGAACCTGCCTGCCCATGGGAATTGGTGAGTGAATTCCCTGCTTTGCTTTGCTTGCGTGCACGGCTTTTGCTTTACCTGTTAAACTGTTCTTATCTCAACCCTGGAGTTTTACATTCCTTTCTGATTCTCCTCCCCATCCCTCTGGGTGAAGAGAAGTGAGTGAGCGGCTGCGTGGTGCTTGGTTGCTGGCCCCTGGGTTAAACCACGACAAAAAAAAAACAATTCATGTTTCATAAAGAGCAGAAAAATGCAGACACAATTTATGTCAAAGCGAAAGAAAGATTTAAAAAACAGAAGAGCAACACAAGCTCAACAATAAAGCCATAGTAGGTCTGGAAATAAAAAGAGAAAAATCTCCAAATCTGCTTTTTGGAAAAGACTGAAATTAATACCAGTTACATTTCCTATGTTTTTTATGTTAAAAAAAATCATTTTACAAACACTAATATTATTTGATACTTACTTCAAAACGTTTTCATGCAAAAAAAGGGTTCAGGACCACCGAGATATTGAAATCACATTACCTTGTTATTCATTTCCTTTGGAAATGGGGCGGGGAGGGAGGAGGGAAGGAAAGAGAAGGATGTGAAAAGAGACAATTGGATGACAAAACATAAATACCAAAAAGTCAAAACCTGAAACTGTTTTAATCAAAAAGCCCAAAGAAACAAACAATGAAATTTGAAGACCATAACTTTCCTTACAAAACAAACAGAATCTCAAAGCTTGAGAAAGATTTCAGAGAATCAGCAAAAAAAGTTTGTTCCACACGGCAGGAAATACAGCAATAAAATAATAAATGAAAGGGCTTGCACTATGACGTCTATAATGAACAATTTCTGCCTTTGACTTCATATCCTGCTCCAGTTCACATCAGTGAAGTATTCTTCTGGGTTTGGGAGTCAAATTTAGAGCTTGAAAGGAGAAAAGGAAATGATGGAAAATGGAGAGACTGTATGAAGTCAAATAAGAATTTTATGAAGTCTAGCAGAAGATGGATCATACCCCAGATCCTGAACCGCAGTCACTATGAACTAAGCGAGTCAACATGAGAAATGTGAGCTTTCATTCAAGCACTGAGAAATCCATCACGACAAGTGCCAAGTAACTGATCATTTTAGTCTAGGTTACAATGCATGCCAAATTAATGTGGAGGTGTCGAGAAGGTGCAATGTTTAGGGGTCCATGTCCACCTCCTTCCCCAGACCTTCAGCAGCACTGAGCATCCATAGGGGCACGGGACTGTGACTGGTGCCAGAGGTACAGAGGTGCTGGAGTATAAGAAGGAAGGGGCACGAGAAACGAGAAAGGTCTGAACTGCCTCCCATACTAGCAGCACTACCAGCCCCACCGCAGCCTCCTCAGGGTGTTCTGGCAGCACTGTGTTTGGCAAAGGGACCAAGTGAGCAAGCCCTGCAGACCTTGATTCACCTCTGATGTTGATGTGCATTATCAGCTGGCAACCACTGGCCTAGTGAGATGTTTCTCAGTGCCTGGACACCACGGGAAACCCCAGCGATTCAGACTGCAGTCTGCATTTCACGTGCTGTTATTAAACGGAGCAGTCAACTATGACTTGAATAACACGTGGTTAAGGCAACACGTCTGTGGGGAAGACATGAGTTAATTAGCAGCCTGAGGCACTGCTTCAGTAAGAGATTTCAGCACACAGTTAGTCTGAAGTATGAAAGTCACAGGGGTGTTGGAACTAGATGATCTTTAAGGTCTCTTCCAACCTAAACCATTCTATGATTTTATGTATTTCAAAGGCGAGTGCTTGCAGTCTGCTCGATCCAGGTACTGACACAATCTCAGTACACCTGCTGAATTGTAATACATTAATCTCACTGTATTGAAGACAGATGTGCCAAAAAGTCCGTACCTGGCACATGTGCATTGCTACCGTTAATTTAAATAAAATATTTTAAGTATGTATTTTGCCTCACTTTGTCTTTTGAGAGAAGGAACATCTTAAAGATCATGTCCCAGTGGCATTTCAGGAGATATAAGTATTTATTAAAAGAGCTTTCCTATTAATTGAGTAAAATATTTTAATAATACTCTCTTCACATGCATTATAAACACTCAGAATATTAGGGAGATTTCAAAGGAGAACTATTTCCTTAACCGTTACATATTACGGTACAAAGAATAATTTGGGTTGAAGTAGAAGATCTCCACCGTGTGTTTCAACCTGAACAGTTCTGTGACTGTCATATTGCAGTATCACTGCTTACCATACACACAAAGGTTGTGCCGACCTGTCTTTTTATTGGTGTTACCAGTCTTCCCTCACACTTTGGACAATAACACTAATTTTCTTACCCTGTGTCAAAGATACCCCTGCATGTTCAACTACAGAGGGTAAAATGTCATAACCAGTAATAAATCAAAACCAAATCCTATGACATCAACAAAACCAAAATTTGCTCATAAAAACTTTTCCCCTTACAGAAAGATGCAGAGAAAGCATGAAGATTGTACAGAGGACCTACTGCAGTATGTGCTGGGTAACATGTCTCAGGAACGATGCAGATGAAAATTTGGGAGTGAGGCACAGTTCCTGCTTAGGAACAGGCTGGCTGTGATGCGCAGAGGACAGAATGCTTCACATCACTTTAATAATATACTTCCCCACTCTTTCAGGAGCAGCTGGAAAAATCGGCCTCCAAATTTCTTTGGCAAGAAAGATGAATCAAAGCAAATGAAAAAAAGGGAAGCAAGAGCTGATCTCAGCAGAGACGAGCTCACTCATGTTCTAAAGTATACACAGTTCAGCAGAGAATATACACTTACTGTTAAACCTCAGTGGAGCTAATGAAGATATAGTGCACAAAGGTGATGAGGAGAATCAGGCTTTCTATATACAACTGCATAAATGAGGTAGAAAACATATCCCACCAGACCATATTTTTTCTTTAAATGATGGTTTCAAAACTATTCAGTGCTGTATCTATATCTTGCTGATTTAAATGTTCCCAGGAGCTTTGGCAGCTCTCCACTTCACATTTACAGTTCCTTTGCAGGTAGCCTAAATTCAGTCAGCTCTTAGTAAACATACCTTGTCTGCCTTCACTTTATGGGCACACTCCAACCTTCCTAGAAAAGCGTTCGGGCTATCGTGTCTGCCCAGTGCTGGCTGCAGGGATCTGTCAGAAGGGCAGATGGAATGGGTGGGGATAGCCAGGCAAGGCACAAGAGCACTAAGACCCATCCACATGGCAGGAAAACGAGCTCAGAAGTGTTCATTTAAGGATCTTTCTCTCAAGTATACCAGCTGGCCTGCC
This sequence comes from Falco cherrug, assembly GCF_023634085.1. Taxonomy (NCBI): domain Eukaryota; kingdom Metazoa; phylum Chordata; class Aves; order Falconiformes; family Falconidae; genus Falco; species Falco cherrug. The sequence goes on from NC_073701.1 coordinate 9,548,577, forward strand.
TTTCCAAAACCTGCAGGCTGGCAGTGGCTTCACAGTTACTTCTGCACAGCCATGTGAACACAACCAAAGAGAACATCTTTTACAAGGGAATTTAGTTCTACTTAAAACCACTACAGAGCTACTAGATGTTATTAAGATTATTGTGATGAACCTGCTGGGCCTTCATACATGTGGACACGAGCTTTAGCATACATCATGTCCTGCAGATTATCAATGCCTTTGATGCAAGATATGACTAAATTCAATGAAAGCTGAAGTGGTCAAGGACAAATAGAATTTTAAAGCGCTAATGGTTACAGATTATTATAAACTTACCATTACGATTTCCATCTTATCTTCGATTTCCTGAAAAAGTTATAACCTTTAACAAGCAATATTTAAAGATTTGTTAAAGCCCGAGTAACACATAATCAAGCAAACTGTACAGTGGAGGCAGTGACTGTAATCCATTTCAGTAGAATTTCTATGGATGAGGTTCTAATATTTACTGTATTTCAAAAACCACTTGAAAGATTTCAAAAAATAAGCATTTCCTTTGGAGCATTCCAGCTTATGTGATTGAGATAGGGGTCTGGGAAAGGAAAGATGATTACCAAAATTGCTCTTTTTAAATTTTGGAATCTTATGACCAAGCACAACTAAGTATGAACTATCATTATGAATGGAAAATGGAGAAATAAGAATGCCTGTAAGTCTTCAACTAATAGTCCTTAAAGGGATTTTAAAAATACTATTTGGACACCAGTGCAGGAAGTGAGAAACTCTGCAGCTTAAATTGGGATAGGTCTATTATCTTGCTACATTTGCAACTAAAGCAGTTTTCAGTGTTGAAAGCCCTTGTGTCTTCTTGCCATAACCTGATTAAACAGACGTATTTAATGCTCAGCCAAACTATTCTACATTGAAGAGAACGTAGAAAATGCTCAGCCACCCTAAAAAGCAGCCAGGAGAAATTATCCACCTTGTTAAAAAACCAAAGTGACCAAGTGCAAAAGATCACAAGTAAAATTAAGTCTCTGTATGCCAAGCAGTGCGCATACAACAATGCCTTTCTTTACGTTTTCCCTTGGGTAACCACCATAGGTCAACGCAGAATTGCTCCATTCAGTGAATTCTGCTGGGCTTTTCCAAGGTCACCAGAAAATAATTTATTTTTTAAAAAAAGAAAAAATTTACAATCTTAGTTATTACTGTGTATTATCCTCAAAAGACCTGACCAAAAAGCCTTCTGAAATCAAGACTGCTGATCACATTTTCAGTTGGTTTTGAAGCAAACTTCAAAGTTCTGGACCTGGTGGCCTAAATCATGTTGCTATTTTTACGAGTGAATTTCCTGAATTAGGTTAGATAAAATTCACTGTCATATTCTGAGAGGATAAAATGTAGGTAATTGGCAGGTATCCCTCACATACCACATATATTCCTACTGGGACATCTTATCACAGATAAAATGCCAAATATAGAAGAAACTGCATATATCCAACATTGCTGTTGTCTGCTCTTCCTCCACCATGGGTTTAAATAACACACATTTCAAAAAAGGTTACTCTTTCATAGATAAAACTAAGACTTAGAACTAATAACAGCAGTCTGGAAAGGTCCAGACTGAGAACAAGAAGGAGATGTCCAAGATGTCTTTTCACGCATGCTGAGACAGAGAGGAGCACTGTAGTTTCACGAGCATTTTAAACCAGCACTGTTGCTAAAAGGGGGCTGGGCACAGGCTGGGGGAAGTCTGCGACTCCCTTTGCTATTTATTCTTAATCCTCAGCTGTCCCCTTCTTTATGCCAGCACCAACGTTCATTAAGTCCTACAATAAATTAGATCCAAAAAATAACCCAGGTTAAAATTAAACCAGCAAACTCAGCTTAGTTTCAACCTGCATCGGTCGTTCTCCAATTAACCATACAGTGGCAGAAATGTTCCCTGCAGTTAAGGACAAGTGATGGAGGTCAGGGAGGTGTTCGAGTGCCTCTTTCAGCAGCGGTGGTCAGCTTGTGCTGCCTCACCGTGCCAATGGAACGACCCTGCTGGTAGCATCTGTGGTGCTTTGATGCTCCCATTGCTGCCTGACTTTTAAACTGGGAGCACAGAAATATCTCAGCAAGCTGTGGCCTCTTTTGCTGGGATTTTTAAAAGTAGAACAATTAATAATAGTTCATAAAAGCTCATGTTCTCAAAGGCAGCCATACCAGGTCAGAAAGATAAATGTCAGGTGGAAAAGAGAAAAACAGATACTGTCTTGTAGCTTGTGAATAATTCTTAGCCATGAATTAATTCTGTGTCAACCTAAAAACTCTGACCACTTTATTATTTTTAAATGGACTTTTATTAAATATTGAAGTGCTATCTCTCTACTCAGTTTGGAAGAAAGTAAAAGCAAGTGTCCCTGCTCTGCAGAGCTGTGAAACACTAGTTGAAGCACTGTTAACAATCTTCATTCTTAATTAATTTTCAAATGACCATACAGCACGTTATATATAACACGAACTTGTTTAGCTTCTAGTATCTTATGTTGTGTTCTTTTCATATTCCATAAAGCGTGGGAAGGTCCACACAAGCATTAACACTTCCAGCAGTCAGTTCTTTGGATAACTGATTTTCCCTGGTAGCACCAAAATAACAGATCAAAATCTATGCCAAAATATTGACAATAATTAAAAGAATAATTGTCAACACTCAAGCAGATTTTTTTTTCTTGACAAGAATCAGCATCATCAAAATTTGAGTAAGTAATCAGGACCAATCCAGCAAAAGTAAAAAACACAAGTAGCACCCAAAAGAAATTACAGTATCGTGAAATCAGCTACTAATTCCACATTTAATGACTTATTATTGAGACTGAATTGACAACATCAGGAGTACTGTGATTACTTGAATCCACGTAAGAGCAAGGCAGCTATTCTGCAGTCTGTTTCAGACACCTGTGAAACTATTGATACGTGGAAGTTGTACTTACGTCAAATTTGATTGGAACAAACATTTAATACAAAAAAGATATGCTTTTGAATTTTTATCTCATTCTTACTCTAGTGCTACCTCCACGAGTCTCACAGTGACAGATTCCCTCACTGTCATTAACATTTAGAAGGAAAAAAAAAAAAAAAAAAGACTACTTTCCCCATATTGTATATGGATCATCACACTGCTCATGGTCTTCCAGCAAAACACAAGCCTTCCAATCCCCTTTATAATAATCCAAGACATGCTGAAATGTGGCAAAACACGGCTCGCTTTAGCACAGGTTAAAATATATAAATGATTGTGTAGAGTGACAACTTTATTTTTTCTATTATTTGTGCAGCCCTGAGTTAGAAAAAAATACCAGTTTTGGAAGAAAGGATTATTGGAAAATCTTGCATTATTACTATCACTTTTTGTTTTCATACAGGGAACACACAGTCAGCAGTTCCCCTGACCAGTACACCTCTAGGTCTTCAGCCATCAAGGAGACAGATTAACACATCTTTGAAAATTTTGGACAAACTTTGGGCAACAATGGTAGAAGGTGGTCCAGAATATGTTGGCTGTGTCACAGAGGAAGCTGGGATGTGCAACGCACCAACATGAGGTGCCAGGCTGCAAAGGAGGGTGGGAGCCAGCTGCAGTGCTCTTCTGAACATCCTACTGACAGACAGAACAGGCTGTCCTGAGAGAGCAATCAAATGAGCAAGGGGAAAGGAGCAAGCCAAGCTAAGATACGGTTCACCCTGCCATTGTAGGGGCCTTGGGCCTCTGACACAGGAAGACAGATTTCCCGGCACTGCTTCAAGCACAAGTGCATAATTGCAACCGGCCTTAGTAAGAGGAGCAGAGAGAATGAATGACTACATACCATCTGGATCTGGACAGTAACTGCCAACTGCTACCTAATTTCAATACAGGGAAGCACTATGGCATTCGGAATTACTGGTAAGTTAAACCTGTGCCTCCAACTTCTGAGGTCTATGCAGTTCTCTTACCTTTGGCTGTGCTGAATGCATCCCTTTCCCCGATGTAGCTATGCTGGAGAATACAATAGATCTGCCTATTCTTATACTTTCTGACCAATAGGTAACTTTGTTCGTATGAAATAGTGACAGAGAAACTGAATCAGCTAGACCATACTCATAAATTACACCAATATGATTTTTACCCAGGTAGGGGTTGACGACTTATGCTTGAGAAAAATTATAGCAAACATCTGGAAAAGCACTATACATTAAAGCTTATAACAATGAAATAATCCAGGAAATACCTACTAATATTATTACTCACTAAATGTATGAAAATACATTAAAGAAAACTGTATTGTTGATATACTTCAATAAAAGGTAAGATGGTTAAAACTTACTAAATTTCTATTTTTTTTTCTATTCTAGCTATTTCAGATTCAAAAGAAATAGTTGGAAAATAGATACTTAGAATACCTTTGGGTTATTTTTTTTCACTGCTCGGCAATATACTGGGTGTTTAAGATTGCAAGATTCTTTAGGGCACTAGTACTGTAATATAATGTAATATTGTCTAAAGTTATAATTGATTTTTTTAATAAATTCTTTGTTTTGAAAGAATCATAAACATCAAATATGGAAAAGATTTAGAAGTTCATTCTCAAATCAATAATTTGTAGTCTACAGGAATTAAAAGAGTCTAATCTCATTCTAAGACTCATTGTCTCTGGATAATCACATGCTAGGTTGTTGATAACAGAGAAGCACCAGTCACTGCTGATGCAGGTACAGTATAGATATCTGAATGTTTTCATTCATATTTTGCCTTCTGCAAAAATACTACATGCATTCAAAAAATCTACACCAGACCTGAAGAACAGCTAACTACACTAGCAACTATCACCTAATAGTCTGTCTGTTTTTATCTTATTTTACTAATTTCATTGTAGTGCATTATTTCTATTTACATTCTTTGGTGCTCACATATGTCATCCAACTCTTTGATACAAGTCCATTTTGCAAATAAAAATGTTAACCGTACAGCTCTGCTGTACTGGAACAGTAACTTAATGCACTGCCCTCTAATGTCTATTTCCTACATTGTTACAAGCTTCCATTTGCATTCTAAGAAATGTGCACCCATCTAACATTTCTGCTGAGATGGGGTTCACAAGGTATTTCTAAAAGAACTACCTGATTATAACTCTTCAGAATCCTTCAGTTTAATGAATTCTGCAACATTAACAGAATGAAAGCAAGATTTACACACATTTACTAGAAGTAAAAACCCATTAAATACCCAAGCAAGAGGGAAAAAAGAAAGATCATCTGTCATCTTTGGCTCTACTTTCCAAGATGGCCTATCTCCAAGCAGATGAATATCATCTTTCTTTCATGTTTGATCAGTTCTATTGTTTCATGTGTCACAATTTCTTTGTTCATCTGTCTTATGATTTTTAATGACATCATGAATAAGATTGCCTTGGCCCTAAGGACTGTCGTAATTATGAAAAAGAATTTGGTGAGAGGAATTGAGATGCCTAAGCATAGAAATAAAGAGAAGCTTAAATACTCTGCGGAATATGTAAATTCTGCCTTTTACACACAACGCCAATTACTCAAGCTGTAAGTCCTTTCATGCTCTTTTTCAGTCAAAGTTAGGGAAAACTAATCTCTAATGTTTTAGAGATTAGATGTATATTCAAAAGCACTTAAAATAATAAACAGTGGGAGAAAAAAACCAAAAGAAAATGAAATTTCAGATTTTCAATATCCCAAATGTATGGGAACAATGCATGCTCAAAGTCTTAGTTTAAAATGTACACAACTGTCGTGAATATTGGGTGTGTGAGGATGGAAAGATTCAGCACAGCAGGAACAACCTTGATTCAAATAAGGTGGTTTTTTCACAGCTTTTTGGCTTCCTCTCAAGAGAACGATGCCACACGTGAGTGGAGACAGACCAGTAATTCTTTTAAGTAGCAGGACAAAGTGTTTTAAAATGCAAAGAGCAGGTTTCCGCACAGAGGATCACAGGAAGCGGTAACACTCGTTTTTCATCTTTGTGGTTTGCACCGATACCTTACTAGTCTGTTGGGTAAAAGAAAGTTGAGACAACAAAAGTGATCAAATGTGATAGATTACATTTATCTGTTTAGAGATAGTGCATCTGTGTAAATTACACTCAAATCCCTCTGTCGAAAATTAAAGAGCAGTTCATGCCAGGAAATATCATTTGGGAATTTTTGTTATGAAAACAATGGGAAAATGTTTGTTTCCCTTATTAAATTCCGTGGCTCTGAATAAGCATTAAGTCACATCTTTTATTTAGCTACTCAAAAGTTACAGAATTTCACATTAACAGAGTATCTGAGAATAAGCAATACAGACTGGGGAGATGAAGGCTACCTTTCAGATCTTTTGAATCACATAATGAATTATTCACAAACTTAAGAGATTCCAAATTAAAACTAAATTTGGTTTTCTTCAGAAATAATGAAAGTTGAAATAGTGGTCTTTGCCCTGTGATGGTAACCTACTGATAATGTATCAAGAGCAAATAAACAGCCAATCTGCAAGCAAAAAAACAGTTAAGCCATCAAATAAATGCTTTGTCAAGGTATAGATTACGGATGATGTAGCAGCACATGTATTTGACTACATATTTATTGCTAGCTAGTGATTTTGCATCTTTCACAGAGATTTGACACTTACCCTCTGCACATACCATATTCTATAAGATAATACTAAAGAACAGAAGTGATTGCTCATTAAGAATTGCTAGTCAGTTAAGTTGCATGAATTTCTCAGCTGCAAAATTTTTATATTCTCACACGCTGCTTCCCACATGATACCAGAAACACAAAGGAAGACGACTGATAAAACTGTATGGAGAGAATATCCATTATTTCATTAACATTTTGAGGAAGAAGAAAAATTATACTGCATAGAGAGGTTCAAACAACATGACAATGTGCCAGCATCAAACTCTGACTAGACTCCAGCTCCACCAAGTCTGAGGAGATCAGCTTATACCCGCAGATGTAGGAGGGTGTAACAGGCCTACAGGCCTCAAAAGATCTCATTGCATTACCACCACCGAAAAGCTTTCTTAACAGTGTGCCCTGCTAGACTCAGGTTCCGGAACAGATCACTGAAGGAAGCTGGGGACTGTCCACCACTCTCCGAACACAATTAGCGGACCCTCCCTCCCCTCCTCCTGGGGATATGAACTGCTCAGAATCTCTTCCCCACTTACTTCAACCAATCCCCAGGAAAGGAAATTTTACAGGTAGTTTCTGTTACAAGTTCTTAGATAACTTTTGTTGAAATGCAGTGCAAGGCTGAGTCTCAGCATAGAAAAAAAAAAAGCCTAAAAAATATTTTCAGGAACTTACAAGTAAGTAGAAATATATTTTATAGTAAGCATCTCAAACACTAAACACCAGCTTTTTACCACAAAGATTACTCGCACATTATGTTATCTATACCGCTAATTTACAACTCATCAGTCACTATAACCAAGTATTTATCTATCCCCAACTCCCTCAATTACTGTTGTATACAATTACTTTAATTTATATTTTTCCTAATGTTTGCTGTTTATGTCATGAAATTATTTACTTTCGTACCTATGTACTAGAAAACTAGGATAAAGAAAAATCATATTGATAAAATGGATAAAAAAAATCTGTTTTGAGGAAGAGTACTTATTCTTCCAAATCAAAATCCCTAACCCCTTTACCCCACTGTGATATTTCAACACCACAGAAATAATCATCTGTGACCATGTTCTCTGAACACCACAGAGGAATTCAAAGTCAGTGCAAATACATGCTTTGTCAATACAGTGCCGATTTTCTTAGCACACTTTCAGATCTCATTAGTGAAGAAAACTCCAACAGAAAATAAATGTGACTTTTCCATGGACTGTGAATGTAGACTATGCAATGGAGCTCTTGAGCGCGAGAAAGAGTCAGTGAATATAAATGAGGAAGCTGGATCCAAGAGCTTGGTTTTCATTCTCGTGAATGTGACCAGAGGCCTTGCAAAGGGATCACAAGAGATTGAAGCACTGGGCAATCATCAGTGGCATGAAATTTAACAAGAACAAATGCCAGATTCTGCACCTGGAATGGAGTATTGCTGGGCATAAGTATAAATTGGGAGAGGAAAGGATGGAGAACAGCTCTGCAGAAAGGGACCTGGGCGTGCTGGTTGACAGACAGCAGGGTCAAGAGTTGCATTGTATTTAGAGCCAGCGCAGCCTCAGCTTTCTGATTGCTTTACAAATTGAAACCAAAATACATTTCATGTCATATCATTGTGCAACCCTTGGAGAAATTATACATTCTCCAATTCTGTGCAGCACTGTTTAAAATTTAGAGCAATGAGGGAACTGTAAATGTTACTTTCAGCAAAAGTTAATTTTCCAAGGTTGAAAACAGCTGGAATAACACAGACCACCACTCTGTTATTAACAGGGAAAAAAGAGTTACATAACAATTACAGCCCCAAATTCCATTTAGCTGCTTTTGACCATGTCCTTTAATAACCTAGGGCACAAAAGAAGTTGTCTTTTGTAACAATAACCTCCACCTACGAGCAGGACCTGTTTTCTGCAGGTCAGGTACAGAGTAGCTTTGAAGCATACAGTCACGAACGTTTACTGCTTCCCTTTCAAAGACTTTTTTTTCTAGTTGCCCATGTGAAATTTTTCACTCAAAGAAAAAAAAAGAAATACTGGAAAATCCTCATGAACTGGAAACCCATCTGAACTTTACGGAAGTGCTCAAGGACAGGTGACAGACTGAAAATTATGTAATTTTTGAAAGATGTCACGATTAAGACTAGAGGAACACAAATCTCAAACGTATGTTTCATGGAAAAAAAAAAGTGTGATGAAAGGAGAGTGGAGGAAAAGGGGTTACTAAAACTACCAGCTGTAGAAATACTTTCCTGAAGCACCGCATCGAGAAAATACTTTGCATTGTTACGTACATTTTCCTGTGGCAAGAAAACACGCAACCACATGAAATCTATATTTATCCCTGAAAAAATATAAAAGCAAAGATGACAGTTTGATTTCAGTAGAAAGAGACTTGGTAACTGTGATACATTGAGGGAGCTGCTCTTCTGCACAGCCACTCTCACAGGAAAGCAAAGGACTGAAGCAAAACTGGGGGCCAGCAGACTGGGATGCTGCACTGAACCACCCTGGGGCCCAAGGCTCTCTGTGCTTCCCGTTTTGCTGCAGTCACTTACCCACCCTACTCCTCAGAAAGGGGCTACATGAGTAGGCACAAAGAAAGGGAATCAAGGAGAGGAACAGCATTAACATACACACTCCATACTAGTTGTCACAAGCATTATTCTTGGATGCCTACCTTTTGTCCTGTGGGTACTCCTGCTTTAATCCTGTTTGGAAGCAGTTTCAAGCTCATCGGATCGCAACCTACTGCAAACTTCTGGGGTTTTGATGTGTCATTTTAGCAGGCTATGACAACTCATGATCAAGTCAGACAAGCACTAGAAGACAGCAGGCACGTGCCCCCCTCCCCTCAGTGAGCTCAGCCCAGCTTACTGGATCACACTTCACTCTGGGCTATGTGATTCCATGCCAGGAATCCCAAATGTGGGTGATGCGAGATTATATACCACAATGCCCATGTTTCCTTGTTTCTGGAAAATAGATTTTCATCCATAGATTTCTTCTCATATCTTTCCATAAGGCAAATGCATATTGTTTTAATAAATACGTATTTATTAGTATCTTGTTTTAATAATCTAAGTACTACACTGTCACAAAGTAATTTGTTATACCATAGTTTTATTTTAGGCCACACCATGCTTTTGTCTGTGTAATTACTCTGACTAAGGCTAAATATTCCTTTGTTAACGCAATGCACTCAGTCATGACCAGTTCCCTTAAGCAAGACAAGGAAAAACGCATCTGCTGGGTCATCTGACATAGTCAGTATGCTTAGACCGGAAATTACTTACATTGTGGACTAATAAGTTTGAAAGCTCAGTCTCAGTAACATACCACTTCAACACTTTACAAAATCCCTAACTATGCACAGTTTTCTGGTCTTCAGTGAAGACCAAGGAGCTCAAAGCAAAATCCTTACCATCTAAGACTGACTAATGCCATTGACTTCCAGCATAAGTATGCACATGCAAAAATATCTGCTGGACTGTAGCCAAAATTTACAAGTGAAAAGTCAATAAATTTGATTAATTATATATTTTATTTTAGTTTTTTTAAAAAATAAACATTCTAAAAAATTTTTTAACTATAATACATAAAAATTCATTAAAATCCACATACAAGATATGCAAACATTAACAGGTTTTGAGAGTGGTGACAAACTTTCCAAGAAGGGGGGGGGGGGGGGGGGGGGCGCGGATAGTGACCACTCTTCCAAGAAATACTTTTTAAACTGTGACTTTTACCTCTGTTAAGAATTCATTTCTGGTATCGAATTCTATAACTGTCATAGTGCTGTCTAAACTATTTTAATGCCAAGAGTTTATATACCAGAGAGCTAAAATTATCAGAAAACCATATCAAAAAGGTGGTGACCCAGATATCACCTTGATTAAATAATATTATTCATTAGCACTTAAGGATGCCTAGCATTTTGCAGAATAAAAACTCATTACATTATTAGACACATTCATAAATGACAGTCCTCCAAAATGAATGATGCCATGAAGCTTTTGTTGCCACCCTCTATTTATAAGGAAAACACTTCCCCAAATCTTTTCCTTCATGTGGCACCTTGTCACTAACCATTTAACTGCTGGCAGCACTGGGATGCAATGGTTTGACTCTTGCTAGTCTGGAGAGGCCAAGTCTAAGACACTGAGCAGGTGACTTAACAGAGACGTATTTCATAGAGTTATTACTGCTTCCTGATGCAGCTGAAAATAATTTTAAAACAAAAAAAGGTGTAAGAAGTTTAGAAGGAAAAAATAATTCACATGACTGTTGTTTTTTCATAGTTTTCACAGCAGAACAAAAAAGGTATTCTAAAGATATTGCAAAAAGGTCTGAACACCACACCATAGAAGCACATGAAAATCACCACACTTACTGGGAATCAATCTATTTGGGAGCCAATGCAGCAGGTGCGGTGCACAGTTTTAATTAACCAGCAACACACTGCAGCAACGCTGGACAAGCACATAAAAACTGTTCCCAGTGTACTGTGCATTTCCAAGTGCTCCACAGAGAATCACACAACACAATTCCACGTGGGAAAAGAAGGCTTGAGAGAAATCTTGGACCCAAACAGAAACAAACACATCCAGAAAAGAAGAGTAAATATGAAGGAAAAGCAACGTAAGAGGCAGGAGTCATCAGCAGCATGCTCAAACACCTTAAGAAAGCTTCTAAGCATTTCCTTTACTAGAGCAGTTAAAACACTCCAACATATTTCTAATATTATTTGTTAAAATAGGTAATAATGCAGCATATACCAGAGATAAAGCAAGCTCTTATTGAGAGAAATGATCACAAAACAATCTCTTGATTAAGATTGATCCACACTCTGGAAAAATATTGTATTAACCTCCCCACATAAAGAAGTTAAGAATAATGCTGTAAGAGGAAAAGAAGCCAGAGATAGCTTTTCTTTCTTCTTCTCTCTCTTTTTTTTTTTTTTTTTAAATCTAAGGTCAAAATAATACCTTTCATTGTAAAAGGGCAGCCACTTTTCTGAAATACTGTTTATTTGTTTGTTTACTTGTTTGCTTTTAGGAGAGACTGCTAAAAGCTTAAGTCAACTAATGTATCTGTTTATAGTTACAATCTTACAGGTACCTGGAGGTATCCATCTAGGCTTCTTGTCTGTTACAGGACTTGATGTATGTAGAGGCCTCCCAATTGGTTCTGACAAACTGCACACCACCTTTTGCGTCGGCTCAGATTTTTGTTCCGTTACGTGTGAAGGAGAAACTACAGGTGATACTTAGTTGGAAAATAAAAGCAACCTTAGAAAGATACTCTTGAGCAGAGAAAGCATCACACTGCATAAAATGATAGATCACTGTACAGCACAAACTCTCTGCACTGAGTGAAATAATGACTGTTACTAGATTGTCATATGTTTAACTATACATTAATACAGTCAGTGCCGTTACACTCTGGAATATCAATTCTGCTTTGAAAAGTGGAACTGCAAGAGGAGAGTATGAGATTATAATTTTTTAAAAAAAAAAATCTCAGATCACTCATTGTTATTTAACCTTTTCTTAAAAGCTATAGTTATATAAAAAGAAATGAACTTCCTATTCACTATTGTCTGTTCTTATTGTAAGGACTGTTAGCTTACTATGAAGAGTTTTTTCTTTCAGGATTGTTTTCCTACTCTCCTCCCTTTATATAGGCGCTTTCATCATAATCCTGCACATTCAGTCTGCCAGTCAAATCTGTCTATTCCTTCAGTGAAAATAAAAGGGACTTTTGTTACAAAGAAGTCTATTTCAAATTCATAGTACAAACTTACCTGTAGTATTAATCTTCGATTTGGGAGTTTTCTTCTCTCTTGCAGCTAGCATCTTCTCTCTTGCTTTCTTTTTATTCCCTTTGGCTTTCTTCTTTTCCAGAGCAAAGTCTTCATCATCACCTCCACTATAATCTGAATCTTCTTCTGACTCCACACCTACAGCAAGGAAAAGGGATGTCACCGTTGTACAGGAAATACAATTTACTATTACACTGCAGGGCCTTCTAATCACATTCTAGACATAAAAAACCAGGATATCTGAAGGACACAGTAGAACAAATTTGCACATATTTGTATGCTGAACTAAGAAAGAAATAGCTTCTATAAAATATTTTGTATTTAAAGAATTCTTGTTCTGTACTATAATAATGGAACACCCTGGTACAAACTGCATACAATAATGACTTTAACAGCAGAATTGTCAATATTCCACGTGTGCAAGATGAAAAAGTTAATTTTTTTTGGCAGGGCTTCTGATTTTTACATATTCTTAGTCATAACTACTTAAAGTGAAAAAAACACTACATCTAATTTCAGCTGTAAGAAATATTTTATAGATTTATTATTAAAAAACCCCAGACATTAGCAAATCTTAAAAATAGTTCTCTATCAACAGAAATATCTGGATTATTCCCCTGAAAAATTATTTCACTGACAATTCCAAAAACACTTTCCAATAAACCTTGCAGTAAGGAATAAAAGAACGGATGCATGCATGTTAACCATTGGGGAACTGATAGAGAGTCTATCATATTCTGCAGGTATACAATACTAGACTGCTACCAGAAGCAAGAGTATGATGCTAGACTGACCTCCAATCATATGTAGCATGGTCTTCTGAGAGTGGAGAATTGGGGGAAGGAAAGAAGGGAGGCGACATACTTTTTAGTAAACAAAGCTAATACTGAAAGCACTAACACCTGACACTAGTCCTGAGTCACTGTTTTGATGCAAACCCCAGTCAACAACTGGAAAAATTAAGAGACAGAATACAGACATGAAATTTTCCTGGACAAAAAGGGTAGAAGAAAATTGTTCTGACATACTGCAGCAAATGCAGAGAAGCAGTATCATTTTTGCCAGTTTGGGGAATGTGTATATATAACCTGTAACTTATTAATAATACTTTTATTTAATAAGTTTAGATTTAGTATCAAAGTGAAAGTAGTATTAGAAGATCCATTAAGGGAGGAGAGAGAAGATACAGTAGAAGCAGTATGCATTTCACTGACAATATAAACAACATAAAATATAAGGCATCACATTCAAAGCTCATCTAAGGAGGGTGTACTTATAAAGAAGAACTTACTGACTACAGACTCTGGCTCAGAATCAGCAGCATGCTCTCCGTCATCACTATCAATGGTCGGTAACTTCTGCTGTGCTGGAATTTTAGCTGCTGCTGTCGTCTGCCTACCATCACCCCTAGGTATGTCATCAACCATAACCTGATTGAGACCTAGAAAACAGAAGGCGGTCTAATTAATTCAAATTCACTGTAAAACTGTTCTCCTTCTCAAAAAGAAGCAGGTGTTTGAGTCCCCAGAATTCATCTGTGATTTTGAAGTATACTATAGAGAAGCATATCATCAGCACTTGGTTTCATGTGATTGGCATTTTGCTCTTTTAACTGACCAAACTGTACATTCTGGTTGTGATAGTTATCAAATATTTATAGGTAATCAAGCTAACAAAATGATAGAAGACCAAAAATAAAACTGGAAAAATGAAATTGTTTCCAATGGCACAGCAAATGTTTTAGTCATGTTTATTTGATGCTTATGCATTATGGACCCATTAAGGAGTTGGGGGTAAGTGTAACTTCTTGAAGAAATAAACTCAGCATCTAAAAACATCATGTCTGTTGCTTTTTCCAACTAACTTTTAGTGATCTGTAACAATCTCATGTAGCAACCCACAGGTTTTCCCATTTTACAACTGCAACCAAATTTTTAATGAAAAAATTGATGCATCCTTCAGTTTTTAAGATAAAGACTCTTTTTCCACTTAAGTGAAAATCAGAAACCAATAGAAACAAAGAAGAGATAAGCTACTTAAATGTATCTTGAAATGCTATTTCTGAAAAAACAAGAGTATGAGAATAACTTACCTAAAAGTTCACTGTCTACACTGCAGTTGGAAAAAAGGGGTCTCCTGTGTACATTTTCTGATTCAGTATTCTTACCTGTTTTAGGATCCAGAAAGCAAAAAAAAATATAATTTAAAATATTAGTATACAAAACCACATTATAAAAAGACATGATACTAAGAAATGAAAATGACTAACATTTTTATCTGTCTCTAATCAAACTATATGTTTGGAAGATCTTACAGAAGAGTTATCTTTTCGCACAGACCATAAAAAGACAGGCACTACCTAGAAATTCTCATTTCCTTCTCATGACATCTTGAAATAAAACTTTCAACCTATTTCACTGTAAAATAAACTGTCATGTTTGAATTCACTACATATAAATAAAGAGTATTGCATTGAACTGTAAAGTAACCTTGTTCTTCTGAATTTTGCACCTCCAGGATATTTGCAGATTTTTCTTTGACAGATAAGGCTAAGGCAACTTCCAAATCCCTTTGATAAAGTTTGTCATCCAAGGATATCCTGGAAAAAAAACCCCAAACATGCTAAATAATAAAACAATGACATGAGTGTTATAGATCTATTTCTGACCTGCTGAACTTTTAAAAATTCAAATACTTTTAAAGAAATTGATATTTCAATACATACTCATAGCGTATCATATTATGAATATCACTTCCTGAAACCATTTAGACAAAGTACACAGTAATATTTAAAGCTCACTACACTGGAAAGTATTATGATTGCAAAACATTGTGTATATATATATAAACTAATAACCGGCATTATCACAGAAAAAAGTTATTATGTTTGCTTGAAATACCAAACTGAAATGTAATATTTATACACACATTTACTACCAAAATAATCTGATTTCTTTTTTCATTGACTTTATATTTTCTATCAAGCTTTAAATACATTCTTTTTTAAAGACTCAAACTTGACTTTATATTTCTGTTTAATGAGTACTTAAGTAACTCAGAATTGTTACCGTTATTTTGCACCATAGACAGAAGACGACAACATCAGACATGCAAACCTGTTTCTGCACCTATGCTGAGCTCTTGCTGGAGTTTTTTTTACAGCTGTAGCAAAACAGACACAGCCCACTACCGAACTCAGGCAAGTTTTCTCAACTGCGTAATAATGTTACCCTTGATTTGCAACTGTACCATTAAAGTTGAAAGCTTTTATTACACTAATATATTAGCTGTTTATTCTCAACTGCTGAAACCCAGCTTTACACAGAGTTGACCACATTTCAACATTTTTTACCTTTTACCAGGTGTCTGCTTTTGTGATGGAACCAATTCTTTGTGTGGCTTTTTTTGCTTCTCTTTTTTCTCTTTCTTTGGTTCCTTGAGCTGTGTTCTGGATTTTTTGCTTGAAGGTGCAGCTATACAGGCAAAGTCTTCATCTGTTTGGGAAAAGGCAACAAGCTTTAATGAGTTTCCCTACATTTTTCCATATGGCCAAAAGAAGTCATTCAACTTAATTTCATTGCACACTGCAAATATGCCAAAGAGAACTTTTGAAACAAATTCTATTTTTAAAGAACACAACTACTATTGCTATACTATCCTTAAACGTATTTTAAATGAAAATTTAACAAGAGCTCTTTCGCATATGCTTTTATTCAAGTAGTAATGATTCCAATTTTTATTACTAATAAGGCAACGAAGCTGCAATGTCCAATGTGTTAACAGATTTTCAGTAACTAGAAGTTCACCTTTTGATATGCTGAACAGCTGTCACTTATAATAGTAATATATGTTATTAAACAGTTTTCAGTTCTTGGTGTTTGGTAAATTGTTCCCCTTAATGACTCCCATTCTTAAAAAAATGCAGGCTGCTCCCCTTTTCCTATCATTTGCATATTGCCTCTTACCAAATACAATGCGTTTCTGCAATTTTCAAAGAAAATTAGAATGCATGAAAACTGTCTTTCTTCCAACTAAGGACACTGCATATCACAGCGCAAAAGATGGAAAAAAGCAATCTTCAGTATTCTCTATATGATGGAGAACCTTAGATAAGATCACGAATGGTTCTTAGGATTTACACTTTTATATTACAAGAGGTCACTTATAAACTAAGAAAAGTCATGCACCACTTTTACACTAAGAATCTGCATTAATCCACATGATTCACACAAGACCTTCAACATTACCTATTTTTGCCCTCCCCTTCCCACCAATTCAAACTGTTCCCTGGATCCTGCAAACAGCACAGAACATAAACCCATGAAAGCAAACAAACACTGTAAGAAAAACGCATCACACCCATTAAGGCTTAGAAGACCAGTTACAAAAACAAACAGCCTGCGGTCTATTTTTCTTATCAATGGAACTCAAAATTCGACTGCTATGTCCTTACCCAAACCCCATCAAGACAGAGCCCTATACGAGAAGGGTTAGATCTAGGCATAGATGATTCAACACCTTCTTTATATTCTCATTTACAGGTTCTTGTGAACTGATAATCAGGAGGACAGGGACCAGCCAATTACCACTGAAAACTGAGGCAGGGAGAGAAACAGATTTTCCTGCAGCAAGACACAGTGTATTCACCAGGTTCCTGACAGACTGTGGTTATACTCTCTGGCTTACAACAATCATAGTCTCCTTGAATTAGGAAATTTAGCGCTGTGCCCAGAGTACTTCCAGTGAAAACTGCAACAGCCTTCTCAATGAACTAATTCATTAAAGACACTTAGATGATATTTTGGGCCACTAATTAGCGTACATTGTTTTCATATAAGAACACACCACTCACCGTCATCTTCCAAATCCCCAAACTGAGAATAATCAACAATTTTTTTGTTCCTGTGACAAAAAAACACACACTATTAATCTTTTCAGCCTGAGCACCTTGACTTGCCAAGACTTGATTTTGGGGTAAATCACATTTTACAAGAAAAAAGCAACACATTTTCAAACCTACGTAGAGCCAGTGCCACCGTACACCATACAGTTATTAAGAATAGCTTCTAGATTTTTTTAAATCTGAAAATAACAGTGCTTTTTGTGGTTCTCGCTGTGGGAGCGTTCTATTCTCCCGATGTACACACCGCCCTAGAGCTGCTACCGTGCCAGGGAATTAACTCCTGGGTCACTTTCGGGGACGTGAAACGCGCTTGCCGTGCTGCTTCCAGGCCGTGCCCTGTGCGGCGGGGCCCCGGGTGCTGGCGTTGCCCCAGGCGGGGGGGCACGGGCGGCACTGCCGAGCCCACCGCTCAGCCAGGGATCGGCCCAAGGGCCGCCACCCGGCGGGGCTGCTCTTCGCGGGACGCGGCCGCCGCCGCCCCAGGGAGAAGCCCCCGCGCTTCCTTCCAGCTGGAAGGGGGACGGCAGCGGGCCCGCCTCAAGCCCGGCGCCACGGCGGAGCTCGGTGCGGGGGCGCCGGGCTGGGAGGGGTCCGGCCCGACCGGCGGCCGCGGGGGACCCGCCCGCTCCCTCAGCGAGCAACGGCCGCCCGCGGCGCGCGCGCCTGAGGCTTTCGAGGAAACGTCACGCAGCGCCGCTGGGCGCGAGCTCCCGGCACCGCGCGAGCTCCCGGCACCCCGCGCGCCTCGGGGCCGGGCGGGCGGCAGCGGCTCGCGCCCGCCGCGCATCCCGGCGCCGCACGCACCTCCTCACCGGCCGCGCCATCCCCGCCGCCGCCCGCACCCGCCGCCCGCGGGGGGGGGGTACGCGCGCCGGTGACGACACGGCTGCCCCGCCCCCTCCGCCCCGGGCGCGGCCCAGCACATTCGCCACAAGGCGGGCGGGTGCCGAATCTGCGGCTCCGGACGTGAAGGCTCTAACGGGGAAGCGGGAACCACCTCCCTCCTCCCCGCCCTGCAGCGGTGCCGCTGCCCGCCGCGCCCCCTCACCTGCCCGCCCGCGACCCAGGTGAGCGAAGCGGGAGGACGGCGCCGCGATGGGGGAGCGGCTCCGGGCCCCGGGGGCCCTGCGTTTGTTCTGCGGGCTTGGCGCCTCCCGGGGGAATAGAGGCGCAGGGGACCCTGCAGGCCTTTCCTGCCCACCGCTGGTTTTGCTGCCGCATCTCTGTCTGCCTTCTTTGGCCTGGGCCGCCGGTGTGGCGGCGCTGAGCCTGTGGTGGAGCTGAGGCCGCGAACGCCGGTTTCGGCGGGGGGCTTGGCCCTCCCCGCAGGGGCACGGGGCTGCTCGGCTGCGCCGCGGGCTGAGGCAGCGGCCGGTGCCCCCCGTGTCCTCCCCGCTACACCTGGCTCTGTCGGGCAGCAGCAGGGAGGCGTTCGCCACATCTCTAAGTTGAAATCCCGTTCGGTGATGGGCCAGGAGACCGCTCTGGTGACCGTGAGATTTTTGTTGTTAGCGTGAAGCGATTTAGGTTTGTTCACAAAGAAAGACACCACACAAAAAACTATAAACTGGTCCCATGACTTTTGCTGTAGGAAATATGCTTTTTTTCTTTAGGTTTCTGCTCTTCTTCTGTTTGGACTGTGTCTTTTAGCACTGGGGAGGTTTCCCTGGGGAGATCCAGCTGGAGTAACATGTCTAGCTTTGCAGGTAATCCTCAAAAAAAGAGGAATTAAGTGAGATGAGGAGCCCTAGTCGAGAGAAAAATTACTGATATGGGTATGTGCTCCCCTCCTGTGTTTTCATTCTGTAGACAGTTCTTTTGCTTTTCTTTTGGCTTATTTCTAATGGGACTATTTAAAAAAATAATGACAAATCCTAAATCAGGTTACAAAGTGCCAAAATAAGCTTTTTCTGAAAGTGATTGCAAACTTCCACTCCACCCCAAAGTCTACCACCTGCAGAAAGGACAAAATAAAATCCTAGGGCACCGTGAAGGACTTCAGATTCTGAGACCTGCATGGCAGCAGTTACAGTGAGTCAGTTAAAGTTTGTTATTTAGTGAGGATTCCTTCTGTCCTGTTTCTGCTTTTAAGTCAGGAAGCTTAGGACTTTTAATTTGTAAGAGTTATTATCCAAATTCATATATTGGATACACTCAATTATAGCTTAGCATTCAGTGTTTTGAAAACTGGTATTTATGTTTCAGCCTCAACATAGGTATTTGGAAGTCAAAATTGAGAAGTGTATCTATGAAAAATTTGAGTGTTTAAGTTTTCTTGCCAGAAGCTATCAACAACATTGTTTTTAGTGAGCATTGTTTACTTAGGTTTTTACAAGAATGTAACTCATGTTATTTTCATTTCCAATGCAGGAAATCAACTCAAGAAGATGAAGCCTAATAAAGGAAAGACCTGCACTGGGGAGAGAGACTATGTGTACAAATTTAATGCTGGAAATCAACATTTAGTGCTTACTGTGCCTCTCAAATTCCCAGTGCAAG
The DNA here is from genome assembly GCF_023634085.1 of Falco cherrug. Classification (NCBI taxonomy): domain Eukaryota; kingdom Metazoa; phylum Chordata; class Aves; order Falconiformes; family Falconidae; genus Falco; species Falco cherrug. Next base: position 9,568,443 of record NC_073701.1, read on the forward strand.
AGAATATTAGTCATTTGCATGGACGTCTAATGCTCCTGCACAATCTGCCATGCTTTATAGAAAATGGTAAGAATTGATTTCTTGAATTAGTGTCATATATCCATGTCCACAAGTGTCTTACAACCTGTTTTAAGAAACCAAAAGAAGGTGTTTATTAGAACAGTCTTTAATAAATTGTTTTTAAAACAGAAGAAAGGTTAAATAAAATTACTGTCAGTACTAGTAAGGCATCCAAGTAAAAAGCTTTTCAGTTCTGTTTCCTAGATGATTAATGATGCTTCTACTGACATGTTTTGTTGATGGACCATTCTCTTCTTGTTACAATAGACCTGAAGCAATCTCTTAATAAGTTCATAGAAGAGGAAACTATAAAAGATTATGACAGAGAAGCTGAAATGGCTCTGGAAGCAGTGAAATCAGGAAAAGTAGACATAAACCAGCTGGCAGATACTTGGGCTAAAGCTTATAAAGAGGTAAGATTAAGGCTGAAAAGTTAATGTTCAGGACTTGCTTTGTGAGTGTGTGTGTTTAGGTACAGACAGAATCGCATCTGTGAAGATGAAAAATTACACTGAAATTCACTTTTGCTGATCAATTCTTTCTATCTGAAAGTGATCATTAAGTCTTTATCTAACAAGTTCTCAGTCAAGTTTTTTCCTGAATTTGAGTCAAAAGATAGATAATTGAGAGGTATGTAGCTAGTGGTATTAAAACAAAAATAGACTTGAGGGTTAGTGCATTGGAATCGAAGCAAGAGATAGTAAAGTGCTACTTCTAAGTCTCAGTAATAGCAATGAAGACCCCTCTCTCCCCTCGGAGAGACTTTTTGGCTCATTTTCAAAGTTCATGTGACTATTTTACATTATTATAGCAGTGATGAGGCTTTGCATGTGTTCTTCAAAATATAGGAATGCAAAAGAACTGGAGGGGTCCTAGTGAACACAAAAAAAGAATGACAGAAACCGCAGCATCTGAGGAAACGTTTATAGGAATTGAATTTGCTTATCATGGTATATAGAAGGATGTTGTGAAAAATTCCAGAGCACACATCTGTTATAAAGAGAATTGGAAGCAAATCATCTACGTTAATGCATGTTAACAAAATGAAATTAGCTTAGCCTTTAAGAAGGAAAAAATCTGTATTGGGTGAGCATGGACATATGATAAAACACCGAAAGAGTTTGCAGTCTTCTGTGCTAGCAGTTTCTGTGAACAGGTTAGCCTGAGTGCAAGGGTTAGGATTAGATGATTTCTTGATGTTTCCAGTCTACACTTCAATGATACAATCTCAGTTCGTCAACTGAATCTGATGGAAATGATTGCAAAAGTAAGGAGTGTTTCAGTATAAAGGAGCTTGCAAAACTAGCATCTTTGGGCCATTCTTTGTTCAATAGAAATGGCTTTTCTTAAATTGGTGCTGTTTATCAAATTCTAGTGACATCAGTTTAGTCATGCTTTCTAGCAAAACATTTTTGTTTACACAGCTGGTGTTTTGGGCCCTATCTAAAATTCATCAATTACAAATATTGTTGTAGATGTTATTGTTCTTTCCAGGTTGGTGATGGCTCAAAATTGGTAGTTCCTTATTGCAGTCAGAACCTTAATGTTTCTGCTGTTAGTTGCTTTGAAAGAGAAAAAAGCATGAAAAGGGGGAAAATGTTAAAGCTCAAGCAGAATACAAAAAGCTCAAATTAGGAAAGATAATTAATGTATGTTGAACGTTGTGCATGCTTAGTTGGTTTTGCCCCACTGTTGCACGGGATCTTTCTATGTCCTAAAAGGTACCATATGCTTTTAAGTCTCTTGTAACTTTTAGACAACATTAGAATATGCAAAACCTGAAGAAACAAGCTGGGATGAAGACTTTGCAGATGTTTATCATGATCTGATACATTCTCCAGCTTCTGAAATGCTGTTAAACCTGGAACACAATTATTTTGTTAGCATCTCAGAATTAATAAGTGAAAGAGATGTGGAACTGAAAAAACTACGGGAAAGGTATTCCTTTTTTTTTTCTTTTTATTTTTTCTATCTTACTAAATATTGGTGCATGCCACTGGGTGTATACAACTCATAGGACAGCATGTGACAACTTGTATTTGTCTGTGTAAACCTATTTTAGTTGTGTTTCCCTCTTTAAAGTCGTTTAATACTTAGTCTGTATTGTTAGAGTCAGCTATCCTATATTTCCTCAGTTACTGAAAATAATAAAAACCAAGGTTATCAAAGTACTGTAAGGTTTGATTTCCGTTATTCTGTCGACGTTGCAAGTGGTGTGGCAACGTAAAGTGCTTGGGATATCTGGAAAATAAAGTATATGAAAAGATGAGCAAAAGACTTGAACCAGCTTAAGTCAGAAGCTGTTGAATTTGCAGTTTAGGAAAGCCTTTGCAGGATCACGTGCTTCCGACTGATTGAATGGTTGCAGGTAGCTGTTTTCTCCACAAGAGGGAACACATACAATGCAGGTTTTTCTTTCCCACCCCCGCACCCCCCCTTTTTTTTTTTTTGTTTTGTTAGGGTGACTAGGCTAAGGAAAATGAATGCACCCAAATACAGATATAGTATAGATGCTTGTGAGGTGCCTGAGTGTTCTGAGTAGGTCTGTTTTAGCAATGTAGGTGGCAATATTTCTCTTGAATTGTGTGTGTTTAAGCTTACGTTATACAGTGTGTACCTGCTTATATGGTTTCTTCTAGACTGAGTCATACGTATTTCTAATTTGTAGATAAATGTTATCAATAATGTTAGCAAACATTTTTGCTGCTTATTGACTCTTCTCAAGTATGCATATAGAAGAAAGAGCACTTAATCCCAAGAGCAGTAATGTAGAGCTCTTTTGTGATATAGCTGTGTATTGACTCCAGTGGCATTTATCATATCTATTTGTCATAATTGAGAAACTCCATATGGTCAGTGGCAGCTGAGACTATCCCAGATGAACGTAGGTGGTGTTCTGTTTACACAGGAGTTGGCTTGGAATCCCTGCCCCTCAGATTTGTTTTGTGGATACTCATTGCTAAGTCTGTGTTAGGGTAAATCGATTCCTTGCTGAAGAAAGGGCTGAATGTGTGTGAAAGAGTAAGTGAAGCCAGGGATTAAGAAGGCTAAGGAGGGACAGGGTATTGGATGAACTGATGATAGCAGGGCAGCCCTTTAACTTCAGATCCAGGTCCCCTTGTTGAGTGTTGTTTGAGCTGGAAGCTTATCTGACTATTAAAAATAGATGTGTTTTATCCTACTTCCTGGTGTTCACCTGTCTGCATCAACTGTGGTTTTGGTGGGATGAAGGCAAGGGACTGAGTAGGTCCATTTCAGAAACTCTCCTAATGATAAGGATAGCAAAGTGCTACATTAGAGCATCTGGAGGTACTGTCATACCATCTTTTGAGTATCTGTGAGTGCAGGCTTTAAATGCATGAATTCCAATTCCAAAATGAGCAGATGGACAAGGTGATGTATGACATATCTTTCAGCTATGTGTTCAGTTGTATCTCTGCTTGTGATGAGCGTTGACCTGCTGACTGGTATAAAGGATCATTCTGTTGGTAGCTGTATCAATGTTAATGGGTATTCTTCTGCCAGTTTTTTTGAAAAGGTTCCTTGTTGCATTTGCTTCTCTTTCAGACAAGGAGCTGAAATGGATAAGGTGATGCAGGAGCTAGGGAAATCGCTAACAGACCAAGATGTAAATTCATTAGCAGCTCAGCATTTTGAATCTCAGCAGGTAAACTAAGTTCAGTGAACTAGAATGTCATACAAATAATTGTCTTAAAAAGAAACCCCAAAACACTCAACTATCACTGATGTTTTCTTAGGATTTGGAGAACAAATGGACCAACGAATTAAAACAGTCAACTGCTATCCAGAAGCAAGAATATCAGGAGTGGGTGATAAAGCTTCATCAGGACCTAAAGAATCCCAACAACAGCTCAGTCAGGTATTTAATTAAACCAAGAGGCTTCTGTCTGTCATAGTTCAAAGGATTTGCTTTTATATAATCTTTATTTCAAATTAGCCATTTAAATAGGATAGTCACAGCACATAAACCATCATAATTAAATATTTTATTTTTAGCCGTTTACTTGTAGGCATTTATTCATTGTTTAATGTTACAGCCTTTCTTTACCAGAAAGTGTTGTAATGCACTGAACTACAAGTTGAGCTGAATACGGTTTCCTCCTATTTTGCCTTTATTTACCATACCTAGCTTTAACACTATTTCACAAGGCTATCTGGTGCTACCTAAGGATGTTCTGTAGAATAATTGTAGCTTGATAAATAGTAACAGTATCACACGTTTTGAATTAACAAGCCTCTTTTTTTTGTTTGTTTTTGTTTTTTTTCATGTATGCATCGCTGGACAGCTAAAAAATGGCAATGGCAATTTTTAGTGTGAACGCTTGTAAGAGTTGAATGAAAAGCTTTCTGATTGAGGAAACGGCAAGGAAATCAAAATTTGTAACTTGGGGAGATCCCTCACCATTAGTAACCATCTTTGCTACTAATAGGAAAACAGAAGTAAAACCTGATGCTTTCTCATGCCTCACATTAGTAGAAGAGCCTGTCTGAGTAGATTTAGGTGGATGCAGTAAAGAATTTCAAGGGAAACTACACCTTTGAACAAAGTGGATGCCAGTGATAAGAGGGAAAAGGCATGGATCATAATGCATGAAGTATTTAATCACTTAAGTATTTCCTTCTGGGTGAAGGAAGCTGAATGTGTGGAACATGAGGGAAGAGAGAGAGGAGGGGAAATATATTGGAAGATGATGCTGTATAGATTTCTCACTACTTTCCTCAGAATTTTGTTGTCTGGAAATTTGTTTTGGAAGTCTTTTGCAGTTCTTGGGTTTATCCCAGAATGTTCTAGGACTGCATAGCTCACAAGCAAACTGGCCTCTTTCTAACCTAGTGAGCAGGTAAAAGATTACTGCAGTAGTGACAGTCTGTTCAAGCTCTAAGCCAAATCCTAAAATATTTTTCTACATAATTTTCTTGTTAGCTTTGTCAGGTTTTTTTCCACGAATCTTTAAAGGTAGTGACGTTACAAAGGCTATTCATACTTACCACTGTGAACCTCTTCCAATGTGCTGGCCTTCTACTGTGATAAGACCAAGATGAAGCTGCTTGGAGCTGAAAGCTAGAAGAAATGGACTGCTAGAGGTCCAGAGTCAAGCTTCATAATTTTGGATGCTTATAACAGATGTGAAGTGATAGTATTTTAGTCATTGTACTCACATACAGTAGCAGAAAGCGTGATATCTCTGTGTCGAGTCCTGAAAACTGTAGGCCCCTAGTACGTTTGAAAATAATGCACGGGAAGCCTATAGTAGGGCAACTAGAAACTTGAGAGAGATAGAAAAATGTGTTCCATACACCTCTCCCTTTTATGTCTATATACATCTTTATGCATCTAGTTGCTTAGGGATGTGTATATATATTTATTAATGGTGTATCTCAGTTCTGCCTCACCACTGGGCATTTGGAATTAGTGGAATTGCTTGCAAATTTATAAAACACTTGAAGATGAGGCACTTTGAAAACAGATAAATTTTTAATTAATGCAGAAACAAATAGGAGAGATGTTCATGTTCTTTTGTGTCACAGAAACAGTATTACTTATGTTACTTAATACCAGATAGATTAGTTTAGGAAAAAAAAATTAAAACTGATGTCTGAAATACTTCCTGCTTGTTTGAACACTGTGGCATGTTTCGTTTAGCTTTTCTTAACCTTCCATTTTGTATAGAGAAAAAATAAATGTTTTATCTGGTCACTTCATGATTAAGGGTTTGGCTGTTATAAATGGGCTGAGAAGAGGTGGGTTTTTTTCCTTTTATTCTTATGTTCTTATTATCTTATAACTAGGTACTGTGATTTATTTTTATTTTTCAGTCTCAGGATGCTTTGCAAATGAGCTAGTTAATGTAAATCTAACAGTGGGGTCTATTCTTCCTACTGGTTTGCACCTGGAGTATTGCATGCCAGAAAACCCTCCCATGAATGGAGTTCATGCAAATAGGTTGTCTCTTGGTTTCCACAAAGCAGCTGAGAAAACATTAGACGGTTTTCACACAATATTGTTGGTCTTGAAAAGAATTAGGATGAACTTCTCAATACATTTCTCATTATTTTAGTGATGAAATTAAGGTTCAGCCCAGCCAACTGAGAGAATCTGTAGAAGGAAATGGAAGAATTTATGAAGAGCAAAGGCTGTTGGAAGAAAGTTTTACTATTCACTTGGGTAAGTAAACTGACACTAAAACCAAAGATGATAAAGGATGCTAATAAATAATGTATTTTAGCTATGTATTATTTACAGTATTTAACTGTCAATGTATATCGTGTATACAATTTGTAACTGTTTTGTATTTGCTCTTTGTTTGTAAGAGAAGTACAGTGTGTGTAAACTGTATCAAACAGTATTAGCTACCTGAAATATACATAAAGGAAAACATTCTAGAGGCAAGTTTTTGTCCACTCTAGCAAGGTGACTAGTATAGAAAACACACTAACATCAGAAGGCGTAGCAATTAAAAATCATATTTTAACTTATGTTTGGTAAGAAAACATGGGTATTAAATTCATTTCCCATGATCAATTAACAGAAAAACAGATACTTACAGGTTGGGGTTTTTTTGTTTATACGATAGAGGCTTCTTGTGCTGTCTGTTCTGACTACATTAGTATTTCATCTGTAGCCTTATAATAGGGATCAAGGCTCATTTCAGGTACAGATAAGCCTTGCTTTGTGACAGCATGTGAAAATACTTCATTTTTACTCATACTTTGTAAATTACTGATATGTATGTAAAACTGAATATATGGCTAAGAACTTTCTTTGAGTACTGTTGATTATATTTCCCTTAGATATTTTCACAAAACAAGGGAGCACTTTGATCCTTGTGTTTTACTAACAATCCTGAGTTTCCTCTTTTACTGTATGTATTAAAATCCTTTATATTCCATACAGGAGCTCAGTTGAAGACTATGCATAACTTGAGATTACTGAGAGCGGATATGTTGGATTTCTGTAAACATAAGCGCAGCCATCGAAGCGGAGTAAAACTTCACAGACTTCAAACTGCAATGTCTCTCTATTCAACTTCTCTCTGTGGCCTAGTTTTACTGGTAGACAACCGTATCAGTTCATATAGTGGCATCAAAAGAGGTGAGTCCTCTAACAGTGTGTATTGTGTCAGTGAAAACTAATGTTACTTTACTTGCTGCCTTCTCTCAAAAAAACATATTCCCTGTATAATTAAAATTTACTGAAGACCCTAATGTTTTGTTACCTTTTCACAATACCATGTCCAAATGCAGAAAGAGATGGATAAGGACGGGGGACAGTGTTGTGCTGTGGTATGCTGTTATCTCTCTCATCTCTTTCCTAGGTTTTGTGTTTGAGTAAAGAACGTTTAGAGTGAACGCTTCAATGGTGATTTCCTTGCCGTAGACTGGCTTTTTATAGGGGCTTCTAACGCTTTAATGTCAGATGAGCATGCTGAAACCTATTTGCAAAGATGAAAATGAAATATGCTAAGACTTTAAATCGATAAGTAAATGTATAAAAATACCATGTGCTTTAAGTATCTGCAGCACTATTAATTCAATTTAAAATGAACAATAGGAATATTACTTGCCTATTCCTGGAAAGCTTAATTAGTAGCCATTGTAAATGCATGTCTTTTAAGTAATGGGACACTATGATGAAGGTGGTTTGTATCAAGGTTAACCAATGAAATGTGTTCATTCCAGTTTTGGTTACTGAGGCTTTCTCTGGGCCACGTTATTGACTTTTCCACCTTCCTCTTGATGTTTAATACCAAAATATTTACATTTGAAATGTCTTTCTGACTGGAGCCACTATTACTTGTCACTGTTCTTGTGTACTGTAAAAAAAATACTTGGGTTGATGTTCTCTGAAAACAGTGCGGAGTGAGGCTTGTAGCAAGAAGGAAAGGGAAGTGTACCAGTAAAAACTGCAGTTGTATTTGTGCTGTTTATGGTTTCCAAGCTGCTTAATTCTGACAGTTTTGTTTCACACTTGTACTAATTTTAAGTTGCTTTTTCTCTGCTTAAATATTTAAATTCATAACAAATAGAAGATTTATTTTATGCTATGTCTTGATAAAGGTGATAAGACAGACATTGAAGTAATACCGTTAAACACAAAACTGCATGTTCTAGACACCAGTTAGATCTTGCAGCCACAGTAGAGGGGAAAATAAGGAACTGTATCACAATCTAAAATATAATCCTCAATAAATTTTCATTTCTTTGAGTTCCAAAGGAACTTGACAGACTTCACTGTGGGCACGTTCCACAGCTCTCTGTACCACTGTTCTTTTTAAAAACGTTGCAGAAATGAATGTGTCCATGTCTCAGTTCCTCTCACGTAATTAGTTGGATGTATTACTTTAAACCATCAGTGAATGTCTGGTTGTACTGAGACCCTAAACTGCTATAGGTGGCAACTGACATTTGGGTACACTTCGTTAAATCCACTTTGTGGTGGCAGTGGTATCTTCTGACAGAAGAGCAGTAATAAACACCTTTGAGAGGAGACTTTGCTCTTAAATTGTAAGAGCTGTTTGTTGCAAGAGCACTAATCGGAACCAGTTCTCCTTCCTAAAAGGCTCTTTAAAAAGATAAATATGCTAGGGGGTTCAAAGGTTCATAAATTTGCTATACAGAAGACCTTTAAATAATAAATTGATGCTGCTGTTTAAGTAGGGTGTTGGTGGCTTGTGCAGTCCAAATTTCTGGGTTGCAAAAGTGCAGACACAATTTTCTGCTTCTGTTTTAAAGCTGGGGAAAAATGTAAACATCATAACCTTTATTTTGTGATGGGCTAGAAGCTCCCTCAAACCTCTGTGAGATTTTCAAAGATGGTTGGAATTAATTAACTTCATGTGAGTGTGCTACTTATCCAAGCATTTTACATTGTTTTGAGCAACACCAATCACTCAGCAAGCACTGAATGGAGGTATGAAGTCCTGCAATTTACTTGGTTAACCTTGTTTGTTTAGCTCTGGCCTGAGGAAGCCTAGGAATGTGCTTTGTTTAGTGTACTTTGTTAGTTTTGTTGTGTCTGGCAAACGTTTTGAGGTTGCATCTTTGGTAAATCTGTTACCCATTTGGTTCAATTTGTCTCAAAATTCAGGATGTTTGTCGGGTATTTGCAAGATTGAAAACCATGGCTACAATGTTTTCTGTATTTCTTGTAACGTGTAAAAAGCAACTATCAAAATATACCTTTGAAATTTAATTTGGACACATCTCTAGAAAACAGCCTTGAACAGAAGGTTGAATTTACATGTGAACTTTCAACATGCCAATTTAATTCAGACTATAATTTCTAAGCTAGATAAATAGTTTATATAATTTATGCATTGCCTAGCTCAAGTCTTTAATATTAGGACTTTGTGGGGCTACTGTGGCTCAGGTTTCGAGTAGGTGTAGCACACTCAAATGATAAACTAAAACTAACGTTAATTTTAATTTAAATATCAGAGATTTTTCAGTTGTTAGTTTCAATTAAAATGTCTTGTGACCTTGTTTTATCTCTATACACACGGAAGATACAATCTTCTGGAATATGAGCCTCTTCCTCCCTTGGTTTTGGACATCATAATTTAATAAAGCCTTTTGAAAATAGATTTTATGGTAAGAGACTGCATGTAAAAAGATAAAATACATTAAGATTTTTCTCTCTGCCCTGCCTGTTCCAGTTGCAGCCTGTTCACAGGAGTATATGGTGCTTTCCAGATAGGCAATCAGAATACATTAAGAACTGTAAGGAGGATTAGAACAGGTACCTCAAAGCAGGAAGTAAGTAGCAATTGTTTAGTATAGTCCAGCTCATTGCTAATAGCTTGTTTTGGCTCCCATTGACTTGCTTGGAGAAACGGCTGGACATTAGGATAAGAAGCTTAGAACACCAATCTCAGAGGCAGTATGTTATGATCCTGATTATCAGTATAATATTTCCAAGTCTGACGTAATACTTATCAGCAAAAGGAACTTGCAGCTCTCTTCAGCTGATGACACTTTTCTTTAACTTTCAGATCTGTGTCTTGGGAACTAAAAGGAAACAACTGTAATTCCAGCTTTTGAGATACGCTATTTATGATTTTCGTTAATAGCTCTCATTTTTCAAAACAAACTGGAATGCTGTTGTTGCTGTTGGAAGTGTCTGTTATGTATATCTTAATAAAATATCACAGATTGAAGAACTGTTAGTAATAAGGCAGCATTTGTAAAGCACAATTGCATTTTAATGTTCATATATTATTGCTCTTATTTTGGTGGGAATTTTTTGGTCTGGGTGGTTTTGTTTGAAAAGCAGCAACACTCAAGGTTTGGGTTTTTTCTTCCCCAAGCAATTAATTTATTTCAAAAACTGTTTTGGCTCTGCTGTAATTATTTTAGAATTTAAAGAGGAGTATAGCAGGGCTTTATCTGGTTTGGGGGGGTGGGGGTGCCTTTGTAACTGGCTTTGCTTGAACAGTAGAGCAGAATTATGTCATGTTCCTAACCACAGCCTTTCAACATGGATTTTAATCTTATATTTTTTCCTAGATTTTGCAACTGTTTGCCAAGAATGCACAGACTTCCATTTTCCTGGAATTCAAGAACAGCTTGAAATTGTCCAGAAGGTTGTACTTAAGGCCAGAGCACAGCGTAGCAGTAAGTCAAAAAGACATTGTGGTTAGTGACAACCAAAATTACTTTCCTTGAAATAGAATAGTGGTCAGCTGAATGTTTATGGTTATGGGCAAGTTGATTTCACTCTTCTTCAGTTACCTGACCTATAAAATGGAAGGATCAAGATTATTGATATACTGAGAAATCTGCATGAAATTCTCTCCTCATGGACAGCATGTTCACATGATGTTTTTGCTGCTATAACAGGTGTAACTTTACAAAAAAAAAAAAAATTAAATTCTGAGTCCTTAGGTTCTGATCACACTGTCACAGCATGGGAAGTGTATAGGGCTATTGTGCTTTCCTCTGCAGTTTAAACTGCCTGTAGCAACATAGACTTTATCTGACTTTACATTTAAATAGAAATAAAAGAGTAAAGCTTTAAAAATTGCAGGAAAGGAGTTATGACTCTTTCCCTTCCTTTAAAAGTGAACACTAAAGACTGAATAATAAATTGACTAAATGTGATGCTTTTTAGTGCTAACCAAATCCTTCTGAATGGTTTACTTTGCATTTATATTTACCAATGGCTGTGAAATTTTCTGACCACATGGTGTTAAGGTTGTACTTGTACATCATGAAACTTTGTTTTCCTTGCAGAGAACTACTTATGTGATTTAAATACCTCAGTAACATGAATAGATTCATAAGAGTACATAGAAAAACAAGTTTTCTTAGGAACCTGCATATTGCTGTAGTCTTGAGGAAGTAACTGAAAGCTGGTTTTATACTGTTGACATGTAAATCTCTAAAATTTTTCTTGTAATACTAGGAACAAATGTGTTTAAAATAGTTGCGTTATTTAAAAAGCAATGGGAAGGTTCTACATTGTTGTGGGGGCAATTTGGAAAGTTTAGTATTACATCTGAGAATGTTGTGTTTTATCCAAATGAAGAGGTATCGTAGGATGATTTAAGAAAGTTACTGCTTTGAGATAGAATTTGGTTCAGTGTCTATTAAAGACAGCAAAAACAATTCCTGTGCATCCCTCTGCTTTTTGGGGACTTCATGGTAAAAATTCAAGCCAGATAGCATCTCAGAATATCGAAGTTCCATGCCAAAGCACAATTAACAGACAGTGTATTTAATATATGTGCTGTGTATTTATATACAGAAAACAAAAGTAGTGGAAATGAAGAGAAACTGAAGAATATTGAACGAAACCAGTCAAATATTTTGCCAGGTGAGTTCTGTTGCATTTTCCCCCTCTTCTTAAAGCAAGTTGTGTTTTATAGATGCACATTTTTAGCTCTGAAGTCAGAATATAAATCATAAACTAAACCTGAGTTGACCTCAATCAGAGGAGAAGGATGTTCTTGTGGCTAAGGCAGGGAACTGGGTGTCAGGACATCTGGTTTCTATTCCCAGCTTTGCCACCGCATCATGTGGCTTGGGGCAAATCACTTCTCTATGCCTAAAATTTCTTTTCAGAATTTGAAGATGAAAAAAAAATCTCTGAGCATCTTGGGGAAAAGGTGAAACTGAAATACTAGCAACTAATATTGTTTTTGAAAATAATTATATATATATCACTGTTGTGATACAATGAAGCGTTTTAGAAGTTTTTTTTTTTAACTTTGAGAATGTACAAATCTGTCCCCCTCAAAGAGGAATTATCTTCTGTATGTATTGTGATTTTCAGTAAGGAAAGTTTCTGTGGAATTTGAAGACTAATACACAGTTGTAGGGGGGAGGAGTTAAATCCATACAACCCATGGCCGAATAAGAGGGCTTCTTAAAATTGCCTTCATGACTGTCTTAGATCTTGTTAGTATAAGTGGATTATAAATCGGCTTAGGTCCTTAACAGATAAATCCAGGTCAATCTTGCTGCAGTGGTTTGTGTATTGCTACTGTTAGATGATCATTGCTGGGCATTACTATTTCCTTAGCAGTCATCAGAAAAGCATATATATCTATTCTTCAGCTGTCCTTGTGCAAAGGTAGTATCTTAACTTAAACGACCAGTGAGAATGGGTTTGAAGAAAGGTGTTTGTCTGTTCACTGAAACAGTAGGGATATTGCATACTGGCTTTTCTGTTGACTCTAGTATAGAATTTTGATCTCCAGTGGAAAGGTGAGATGGAGACACCTGCATTTTGCTGCCCCTTACTCTTTCTCTACCTTTAATAAATGAATATAAAGTCTAAAAATGCCCTCACCAAGATGTCTTGGGTAACTTTTTTGAAAACAGCTCTGTAACTAATCTTGCCATTGTTAATAATTAGAATTTAAAATAATTTATTGATACGTTAGTCTTCCAGTACGTATCTCAGTTGTTATGTAACCCACTATCTTTTTTCCACAGACTTTTTGCATCCTTTATTTTAACCCATCCATTTTTGCTATTTCCGCCTCCCACATCTGTCTGCAATTCAGTGCTTACATTATATATTTTGAGTATTACACCTCCTCTCTGTTTGTTTTTGTTTCATGCTATATATAGATCATATCCGCCTGTACTGGCACTGTTATGTCTTATTACACCAGGTGTCCCTGATGCCAGTGAAACCCATCAAAGCAGGGAAGCGAGTGTAAGATGAATGTAAAACAATGATATTCCAAGAGATTTTAGATCAGTTGGTTTCTAACTTTTTTTATCTCCTTATGTATGTGTTCTGATCTCTGTTGTATATTTGTATTTGCCTTTGTCTTAACTGACCCTATCCTTACATAACCTAACAAATTGTATTTCAGTACAGGTCACTACCATGATAACTTGCCTTCTTGGTTTATGTTGCTGTGTAGGAGAATTCTACATCACGCGCCATTCAAATCTCTCTGAAATTCATGTTGCTTTTCACCTCTGTGTGGATGATAACGTAAGATCTGGTAACGTAACTGCTCGGGATCCTGCAATCATGGGACTGAGAAACATTCTCAAAGTTTGCTGCACACACGACATTACTACCATTAGTATTCCTCTGCTACTGGTGCATGATATGTCAGAAGTAAGTAAATGTAAAGATTTGGTTTGTTTTTATCTTCTAGGATGCAACAAAAGAGATTTTCTCAAAGGGTGTTTCATGCTGGTTTAGGCCAAATAGGACAGTTTATCCCAGTCACATACTCCTGCCACATCATTGTGCTGGCCCTCATATCTATATGGTGACCCAAATTAAGGAACTAAACCAGTTAAAAACATTTCAGCCAGCTGAATCACTTCAGTTTTTTTTATTCCTGCCCCTCATTTTGGACACTTCCTTGATCCAGCTCAATTGTACCAGTATTAATGAAAGATGGGACCGCATGCCTGGAAGTCTCTGGCAGCAGCTCTTTCTTAGAAACTAAGACTTCAGAGTCACTGATGTGATAGTGATACTAGAACCCCAACTAATTGTTGCTAGCTAGAAAACCTTAACAGTAAGTTTTATGAGCAGCAGAACTAGCAAAGCTTGGCTGGGAGTTCTGTATCCCCGAACACTACTCTTTACCTTCTCAGCCCTACGCAGCAGCACCCAAATTCCACCTTTTGCTGTGAACTGTCTCCTTCATTGCCTAATCAACTGCATCCTTAATTCCTATCCCTGTTTCCTCCCTAAGCCCCCCAAATACCGACTAGGCAAGAAGCAGCATATTGCTGAGGCTCTTTGTAGATACAAGTGTGCTTTACTTATTGTGCTGAGCTTTTGTATTCTCTTTTTCGGTGGGACACTAATGTAGCGCTTGCCTCTTACTCAACTGTAACTTTTCACAGTGCACACTAATGTAATACCACTGAAAACCTCTTTCCTCTATCACATCTGGCTCACAAGATACTAGCAGAGAAGAAAGGGGATGGGAAGGAAGGGAGAGAAGCAGTGGACAGGTAGTACAGCCATATGCCTCACCTCCTTAGGAGGTGAAAAGTCTATAAACTTAAAAAAAAAAAAAGGGGGGGGGGGGATAAAAATAAGATAATGATATTACCAATACCTTTGCATGGATAACTGTAGTCTGTTGTGAGGAGATTTTTAAATAACCCTTTGATTTTTCACTTGTAAATTTCAGTGCTGCCTTTCCTCCTTTGAAAATGCCTGACTTAGAGCAAGATAAAAGCTCGCCAGTGGATTACCTCTAACAGTGACTTTTTAATAACAGAATTTGATTGGAACGCAGTTCCAGATCTTTTACAAGATCGGAGTCTATTATTGTGAAAGTGCAAGCAATGCAAAACTTAAGTGTCCACTAATTAAGCTCCTAAAGGATATAGTTCCATACATAAAAGTAGACTTTTAGGAACAGATGATGTTAGTTCTGAAATTTTTCATTTCTGGTATCAAGACCTTTTTTGGGGCACAAATGCAAGTAACCAGCTTGCAGGACAGCAGCCTGGATTACTCGTGGGACCCAGTGACTCAGTTACTGTGTTTCATAAATTTATTGACCTTTTTTTTTCCTTAAGTTGCCATTTGACTATATTCTTTTTCTCCTTTTTTTTTTTTTCTCTTTTCTTTATACCTTGCTAGTTTTAGCTTTCATTTGCTTATCTGTAATTTAAAATACAAATAAAACACAAGACCAGGTGTTCACATGCTTTTGAGTGTGTTGTTGCTTGGATGTGTGAAGCTGAAGAATTACCTTCTTGTCTAGCACTGGATTCTTAAAAGGTCCTAGTAAAACAGTTTACCTTTTATATTAAATTTCACGTCTCTGTAGAGTAAGCAGAAAGTGACCTGTACGATAAGTGTATGTTTGGCCAAAACTCTGTTGTGTGAATTGCATTAGCAGCATTGTGTATTACAGTGCTTTGCAGCTGGCTGACCTCATTTCAAACACAAAAATATGTAATGTTGTTGACGGAAAAGTGAATAACAGATTTCTGAAAGTTAACTTGAACTTGGTGCCTTCTGCAGACCCAGTTTTGAATACACATTTACCACCTACATAAAAACAGTTTTGTAAAGTGGTTAACCAGGAGCACAGCTGCAGAGATGTTTGCATGCTTCAATGTGACGGGTATCCATCGTGAGTTTTCTCTGTGCTTTTCCCAAAGTTTTTCTCCTTCCTATAGATGGAAGCGTGGTGTTTATAACCTCACAGAAGTAACGAGTGTATTATCTCAATGAAGCTATTACATTTCATTCCTTAGTTTTCTTTAGTCTGTTTTCTTTAGTTTTTCTTACGATGAGAACAACAAAAATAGATTACATTTCTCTGCTTTTATTGTTAAGTTAAACGAAGGAAAGAAACTGGGTTTGTCCAAATTCAGGACAACTGAGGCATTACTGTCTGATCACTGTTCTGGATCTAATATAAACTGGGGAACAGAATGGCTCCAGTAGCATGGCATAACTGAAAATGTTAGAGCTGGCACAATTTTTTGGTAGTTTCAGCACAGAAGCCGTTGCTGCCGTCTGCTCAGCTACACTGAGAAAAATGTTACTTTTCAGGGATCTCAGTCAGCTGTATCTATTACCATAAGTTAAGAGAAAAATGTTTGGGGAAAAAAGTAGAAATTAAGGGAGTATAAGCCGTGTAACAAATATTTATGAACACTATTTATGTATATAGAGAGGTTATTGGTGGGTGTGTTAACCTCAAATATTTCTTGTCTGAATTTCCCACCTTTTAAATATATAGCTGCTCATACAGTGTTTAGGGTTTGCATAGATATGCTTTGAGTAAACATCTTGCTAATTCTTAATTTATTAAAATTAACATTGAAATTTGGTTTGAAATCTTTGTCTTATGAGACATTTATGGATTTTGTTTACATTACTTGGTTATGACATGGTTATGCAAAGGCATAAGTCTTTAGCTTTATAAAAGCAGCAGTCCCATGTAGTGAGTCTGTCACAAATTTGTTTGAATGAAGAGGTTTGCAACACATTTTTCTGATCAGTGATGCTGACTCCCTCTTTTTTTTTTTTAAATAAGCAGAAGAAATCTTAATTTGACAACAAGTACTTGCATCCTAAAAAGTAGCTGGGATGTGGTCTGTGCTGGTGAATAAAACCAGAAGTCCAAGGTGTATCTTTACTTGAATACTATTAAACAAAACCCATTATAGGAGATGGGGTGTTTGCTTGTTTTTATCCTGTCTCCTGCACTGTAATTTCAATCGGTACTTAACAAATACTTCATCGTTTCCACAACTGTTTCTTAGTTTGCATGTAGAGAAAAATCCAAATAACATGGCAAAATCATGAGAACTTACATTTTCAAACATGGATTAGAATTGAAACATTACTGTGTCATTTTCAGTTCTTGTGGCTTGCATGGAGTGACATTCTGGATCCAACCTGTTATTTCCCTGTGTGCCCGCAAGATTTAACATCTATGTTCCTCTGAAATAGCCCAAGGAATGGTGTCATATCCTGCTGGTTTAATCCTTTTAAGGCTTAGTTCCCTTTATTGATTACGTAAGGTACTCCTGAGTTGCCTTCAGAGCAACAGGACCTTTTTAGATGTTTGGTTTTTGCCTAAGCCAAAACAGTGATCAAAGCTACCAATATATGCCTACGTTACTTGTGACAGAAAGCACGCATAAGTAGATAAATTCTTCCAGAAAGCTTAGAAATGAAAAAAAAAATTATGTCCAGCATTGTTCAGATTAATGTATTGTATACCCTGAAAGCAGTGTCTATTGATGGTAGTGATTTACATAATGAAAGACAGTTTTCTGAAAAGATATTTTTAACTTACGCTGTTTTCTGTTTTTAAGTTGTTACACATTTTCGGGATGGCAGGAGATACTCCCACCTAAGTAGGAACTTTTGGCTTTCAGTAGTTGTTTAATGCAGCCATGTTCAATGCACTGTTGCAGTGTTATCAATTAGCATGCTTAGATAACCTTGTTTCTCAAATAAATATTCTGAGTCCTGAAATTAAGCTCTTTGATACTGACAGATTGTACGGTGTTTGGTGCTGCAAAAAAAAGGCTGGCTTTACTGAATAGAAAATTATCTAAAGCTTAAATTTGAGAAGGTACATAGAATGGATAAATTTGTTTCCACATCTATATTCCTGCATTCAGACCAGAAGGTGCTGATTTTCATGTTGGAGAGTACATCAGAACAAATAGGTACTATTTAAACTGAGAGAGAGTAGACTTAGATTAGATAATCGGAAGAAATTCTTTTCTGTGGGGATGGTGAGGCACTGGCACATGTTGCCCCGAGAAGCTGTGGGTGCCCCATCCCTGGAAGTGTTCAAGGCCAGGTTGGGTGAAGCTTTGAGAAACCTGGTCTAGTGGAAGGTGTACCTGCCCCACGGGCAGGCAGTGAGTATGTCAATAAAACTTAGAATCACCAAGAACAGTTAGGCTCCTGGCCGCACTTCCCAGCAGTAACCAATGATTCCTCTTTGGCTAGCTGAAGCGTGAATCTGACAGTTATCTGTTGGACATTATACATTTTTCTGTAGCTCCGTAGGGGAATTTAATAACCCTGTTTCCAATGACAGTTGTAAGATTGTCAACAGTATTTTTATTCAATATCGCAGCTTAAAAATTTGTAGATTGTTCTGACAGTGGGCTGTCCTACCAATAAGCAGTGGCATGCTTTTAGGGTCACCTATAGGGTATATACTACCTGCCTAGAGTAGTCTGGAAAACTGAATCCCTTTTTATGGCCTGTAATGTTGCTTGAATACCTGCTTGGAAAATGGGGTTCTGTGGCAGAAATGTATTATTTTTAGTAACTTCCCTATTGCTGCTCTTGGTTAGATCATTGGGCATTGAGTCTTCATTTATTAATTTTTAGGAAATGACCATCCCGTGGTGCCTGAAGAGGGCGGAACTTGTGTTCAAGTGTGTCAAAGGTATGTTAGTGGGTGCTTCAGCTAGGGGGGGCGGTTTGTGTTACATGTGGTGACATCCAGCCTTGGCTTAGGTTGTGTATTTTCTTAAAAAGGTGTTTTTCAATAAGGTGTTGTTTGTTTAAAACATACACTTACATTTTCTCTTTAAAATTGCTAACTATCATTAGTTAACTGTTAACCAGGAAATAGGCTCAGACACTTCGAAACATTTTTAGTCTCTATTCTAAAAGATCTTTACAATGTAGACAGTAGAAGGAAAAGCCCTTACTGCTGCCTTGAGCAGTCTCTGAAGGAAGGCAAGAGCTGGTGGTTCTCTGCAGTATAATTTCCAGTGTCGTCTTTTTAGTTTTATTTTTTCAGACAAAGAGACTCCCTGCATTTTTCCAAGACTACTTTATACACTAATTAATCTCTTTGCTGGAAAGTCCTCATGACTCATCTTGGTTTTCTGTCTTTCCAAGTGGTGTTATTACTTACCGCATTCTTCTGTGCTGCACTCAAATACTTGAACCAGTCATTTAGAGTTTTTAAAATGTCAGTAATGTTAAGTTTTCCTACCACCCACTTGAGGAACCTCTTTCTATTGTGACCTTTATTAATTCACGATGGAATATCATCCATGTAGCCACTTTCATTAAACAAATATTTTTCTGAGTATCTTTATTTGCTGCATGTTCCGTGGACACGCATTTAGTTCATTTGTAAGGATATGCTAGCATAAAAATGCCATATCATAACTTGAGCAACAAACGAGCGCTGAGCTTTTGCCACATAAGTAGGTCCAGGTAGTTTCTTTTGCTGCCAGATTGTCAGCGTACTTTTGGCAACAGACTTGTGACCACATCCACATTAATGAGTACATCAGAGCTAAAGGAAAGAGCTGTTTCTCAATGAAAGCAGGCCATTGAAAGAACTCATAACACGTATATTTAGAGAAACCTCTCACTTTTGCTGGCTAGCACTGGTTATTCTGCTCTTCAAGGGTATATTGATTTTCTCTGTAACACCTCATTAGATTTTCCAGTTGAAGCAGATTTCAGCCAGGACATTGGCCAAATCTGATTTAAATGTGATTAACGATATCCCTAGTTACAGCAGTTAAAATCCTAATTGTACGTGAAAGCTCCCTCACTGCTTGCTAACAGTGTCATTGACAGGGAAGATTGCATTGGTAATGCATACAGTATGAATGCTGGTTTTTAGGTTTCATGATGGAGATGGCCTCGTGGGATGGAGGAATTTCTCGGACTGTACAATTCTTGGTACCACAGGTAGGTTAAACCTTGTTCCAGCAGACATTTAACTTGAAGTTAAATGTCAGCAGATCTAGTTTTTGTTTCTTTGCTATGCCCTGCTCTTTTTGTGTAAGCTTAAATTACTGTAGTTTTGGTTCCTTGCCTATAAAACAGGAATGAGGGGTTTATATTTTTTGATGTCCTGTAGTATCTTCTGAGGATGCTAACATTTCAAACTGGGAGGTTCACCTTTACAAACGGTGAATACATCACCTTTGAAAAAGATAATTTTTTACTATTATTTACTCTGAAGAGGTGGGCTAACCTTGCATTACATAAGTTTAGGCATTTAGTAATCATATTGTCCAGCAACTTGGAAGGTTGCAATGCGCTGAGTTCAGTCATGCTTCCACAGAGTCATTAATGACTCCAGAAATTTGAAGTTAATTGTAATTAAGATTCCAAAATGATTTAATTTGGAGTTCTAGCTAATCTTCAGAAACAGGCAGTTTGCCAAAGGTGGCCAGCACTAAGTTTTCTTTGTTTTAAAAAACAGTACTGGAAATAATATAAAAATCAGAGTTATTTTAGGAGAGAAATCACTACTTTATCAAGAAATACATGTTAACTGCTGGGCAAGGAGGAAGCCAAGAATAAGTGCTGAAGTTGAATCTAATCCTGGAATTCAGAGAGTAGGAGTCCTATAGATAAGAAACAGCACTGTCCTGCGTATGCTAGGCAGAAATAATCAATTACTGGAAACGGAGACATCACATAGGACACAAACAGTATTTTTAGGTCAGTCTCTTGATTGAATTAGAACACATAGTTTGAAAACAATCCTTGTGAACTTCTGAGAAAACAGCAGTTCTCTTAACTGTCAAGAGCTGAGAGACACTTAATTCTTCCCAACTACAGCAAAAAGCCAAAGCTTACTGGGGTATTTTTTCTAATTCTTTCTTTTTTTTTTTCCCAGACAATTTCTGAGGAAATGTTTTACCAGCTCAGTAATATGCTTCCACAAATCTTCAGAGTATCCTCTACATTGACTCTTACCTCTAAGCACTGAATTATGTGCAGCAGTGAGACGTATCCTGTTGACAAAGCATGCGATTACAGAGATTCTGGACTGGAATGTCTCTCTTCTGAGGGATGATGACCCTGAAGTGCTATTTGTTGCAGTTTCAAGAATCATGTCACCCTAATAAAAGATAAATGCTGTCTGTACTTGGGTATTAGCAGTTGATTTTTTGCCTTTTGCTTTGTTTCAGCACAGTATTAATATTGAATTCCTCACCTGTATCTGAAAGACATTCAAATATAACTTATCGTATGTTATCTACAGAAATATAGGTGATTCTTGTGTAGTAGGAATAAGAGCTTATGGTAGGAGTAGGATCTTCTGCGTGGTCTTTAGGTTGTTGAGTTTAAAACATACTTTATTAATTTGTTCAGTGACATTTAAAAAAAAGAAAAAAGAACGATGTCAGGTGTCTCCTTAGCATAACTGATGTAATTTGTCACGGTGACTGCACAATAAAATGTATTACTGCCTCATTTTACTGTTACAAAATCAAAGACATGAAACAAGCATTTTACGTGCTATGTTTTGTAAATCACAGAAGTTATGTTAAGAAGGGGGGTTCCCTCAAACCCTTTATGTTAGATCAGCCTGTCCATTTCCCAGGAGAGATGAGACCCTTGTGCCTGCCCAGCCTGCCCGCTGCCTGCGCTGTGACAGCCCGCTGTATCGGAGGGGATGTGACCAACCTATTCAGGGACCCCCGCTGACAGCGTCACTCAGTCAAATCCCTTACAACAATGACTCAAACCTCCAGAGACTTGTACAAAATGAACTTCAGCTGGAGATTTGAAATGAAGATTTTTTATTATGCAAAATACGTATTGGTGGCAGAGTAAGTTTTGAAGATTGCTGGTGATAATACACTGATTGCAAAACAAGCTTAGAACGATACACCTAACAACAGCTAGCGTGTGCTAGTCAGAGGCTGAAGTTCTTACCCAGTAGGTGGCCCTACGGGGTAGAAGGCAGGTTCAGCCTGCCAGCTGATCCCAGAAGCTACGATGGAGTCTTCCCTAACTTCTCCCCTCCTTTGCTCGCTTTTTATACTTCGTAGTATGTTGTGTATTCATTGGCATACACGGGTTGGGTTAAAGTTTCTCACTTCCAATGCAAATTATTATGCATCCTCAGATAGCACTGCTGAAGTTCGTTACTAGCTATGCATGTTCTCTAGGTGGGGTCGTGCCCTCTTTTGGGGGGCCTATTTGAGTCAGAGGTTGAGATCTTCCATTGCCACAATTATCTTTCCCCTATTTTCAACTAATTTGCTATTGGCATCAGTGGATTGTGACAGTTTATCAGCTTGTCTCCTCTTACAGCCAGAACTTTCCTCGCTTGAAGGCTTCTTTCTGCGTAACTTAATGGTCGTCTTTTCGCTCCCTGTTCTTTGTTCCTCATCATTCCCAAGGCTGACTCCCTTGGTTAGAAGTCACTTCGTTCATAACAGCTTTAGACAGTGGGTCAACTTGACCGAGCTTTATGCACAGATTGATTTAACATACATTTAAACACTAAATCAGAGTTTGGTAATTTGGGAGTTTAGACAGCAGTTCCCCATTCCTGGACTTATTTTAGCCCAACACCAGTCCGTTTTCTTTACATTTAAGTGGAGCTTGAGTAACTGTAGTCATACATATTTTTGTTACTGATTGGTGTCACGTACCCAGTGAGGTGTTGGTATCTTGGAGGCGGGTAGCTTTGGGATGGAGGTGTGCGTTGGTATTACGATGGATTATTTCATCTGAGGAAAGTAATTTCACCACAATGGTCGGCTCAGCAGCAGACATCTCAGGTTCTTCATGTGACAGCTGCCATGCAGCTTATCAGCTGTGTGGTACCATCAGACTCCCCTTCCTGCAGGGAGCACAACAGAGCCTGGCTGCGACGTCTCCACCTCCGTTACTCCTGCCAGCACATGCTGAGGTGGCAGGGTGTGCTGCTTAGGGAGCCGTGGTAAAGTAGATTCCATGCATGCCAACCATCCTGAAAGTGATAGCTCTATTTTACCCTAAAAAGCTTTCTGTAACACTACGCTTCTGTTATGTCCCAGTTTTCTCTAATCCCCCACCTCCTCAGTAATTTTCCCACAAAAGAGTTTAAAAAAAAAATCAAAATAACATACCTGTGACAATAGTTAAAACTTTTAATTATTATCTTTTTTTTTTTTCTTTTAGTACGTTAAGTATTTGCATTATTTTGAGATTTCACATTGACAAGTCTGTCACATGAACAACTTTATAAGAAAACTATTATGTTCTGGAGTGTGGTACAGGTGTATTTTGCTGCTTATTAGTTCTTAATGTTTCACGACTAAACAATCTAATCAGAGATGACAGGGAGGCAGGTCAAGATGCAGCTATGAAATTTCTTGAGACAAACTTGAATTCACTCAAAAAAAAAAAAAAGCAAAACAAAAAAAAGCCCACACCCCCTTGCCTCCCCATGATGGGGGGTGAGGGCTAAGTTGGGAACTGCTTTTCCCCTGTTTTGGACAGGCGAGGATTTTTAAACTCAGCTGTGGACCCAGGAGGCTGGAGGCAATCTTTCAGTGCAGAGACTGGCCACAGGAAAAATCTTGTCTGAAACTGGGATTCTCAGGGTTGCCAGAAGAGTCAGGCTCTCAGCAAGGAGTGGGGCGGGGAGGGGGACCCTCCTGAAGTCCCCAGTTCCGTTAGGTAGGAAGCACAGGGATCTGGGCAGAGCTGGCTTGGAATCTGGGCTCTGTTTCCTCTTTTCCTATGTATTGCTGAAATTCTGCGCTTGAAAACTGGAGATCCTGTAAGCCAACTAAAAACCCCACAAATTATTATCTATTTTCATCGTGATTTTTTTTTTTAAATTATAATTTTTATTATTATCTAGTTTGATCAATGTGAAGATTGCAAAGCTCTGTTCTGGGGATACTGCACAATTTAAAACTCTCACTGTGAATCCAAGAAATATTAATGAGTTCATGATGTTTTTAAAGTCACTATATAATTAACAGACTCTTAGCTTAGTATTTTTATCAGGTCCTGCATGCTGTACTGAAGCCATGTAAGTGACCCAGCAAACATCTATTGCTGAACTGTCAAACGCTTTCTCTTCCTCTGCCAGCAACTTCTAATTTAGAAGAATCACGCACGTAATGTGACCTAATTTGGTGTTCTAGAAAAGAAGGATGTAAATTCATCTAGAAGGAGCTGGATTAATCCTGTTAGAGCTCATTTTACATTGCTGGCCTTAAGCTGAAATCAAACTCTGGTCCCAGAAAAGCAAGTGCGCTAACCACTATTCTGTTTGTGAAAGGTGCGGCAGCAGAAGTATTCCTAAGTTTTTAAACTCATCCATGTTGTGAAAAATGTCTGTGTTACATACTTGATCCTTTTATTTTATTTTGTTTTTCATTCAGTGCATCTACCAACAAGTAGCCCACAGAACAAAAATTGAGTAAATAATTTTGCTTCTATTTTTAGATCCTTTGTTAATAAAAATTATGCCTGAATTCTCCTGTTAATTTACCAGAGTGCAAAAACACCATTTCATTTAGTACCACTTGTGTAAAACTGCCACTAATTTCTAAGAAAATAATAATTTTGCCTTTCATTTTTTGAATCTGTGTGTAATGCAATCCCCAGAAGGTTGCGTATAAACTTTTCAGCATGATCACCGATTGGTCTTTGATACTAAAAAGGACAGACACCTCTCAGGTGAGGTTTTGGAAAATCAAAGTGGTAGGAATGGTATGGGGAAACTATTAGTTCTGCTTAGAATTGTACTGAAGCCTGGCGCTTGTAAACACTGGATTGACTTGCCAGACTGAATCTTAGTCTAAAGGATTCTTGATCTATCTATTGTTCTTGGTTTTCATATCTGTTCCCAAGGAAGTAGTGCTTAACAGCAGATTTTTAGCTGTCTTTGTAGAGAAACAGAATATAGAGATGGGATGACCTAAACTGTACTTTCTGTTTGATCTGTACCTGGCAGCTGTACAGGACGGTAGTGTACAGGCTGCAATTTATGGAGTACAGCCATGTGAGAAATCCTGTTTGGGTCATGAGAAGCTATTTGAGATTAAGGGGAAAATGACTCAATAGGCATGAGGTTTTCTATTTGTATACGCAGTGCAGCATCCCTTGGAAGGGTGACAGTGTCTAATGCCTTGAAAATGTGTAAAATTGTACATGTGGCTTGTCTTGAATAAATTGTTCTTGCCACTAAAAGAAATGAGAAGCAGATGCCACTGTAACTTTTTTTAAACTGCCCATGGTGACCAGTAGGAACTGCAGGTGCCCTTTACAGAATCTGAACTGAGGTTATTACAAGAAAAAAGGAAAAGTAGAGATTTTCAATTTGTCAAGGACATAGCTTACTAACCTTCAGACTATTGTCTTCATCTATATGATCTGTATCCGTTTGCTTACATGGTGACTGATGACAAACAGGAGGAGAAGAAAGAAAACAGCTGAGAAGCAGATTTACAGACCTTGTCCCGACCAGACTGCTTTTACTCTGTTGTAATTCCAAAAATTTCACTGTTAGTAGATGTTACTGTTGGGAGAGTAAGAATTGCATCTGAGGTCTTCCCTTCTGCAATAGTTCACTCTGGATAGCAGAATCTGTGTTAATGAAGCACAGTTGAAAAACCTTATTTTATAACTTTTCCTATTGTAAGAGAGATGAGTGAAGCCACAGAAGTTGATTATGGAGAGGGGATATAATTTAAAGGAGGAAGTTACAACAAAGATTACGTGTTCTAGCCCAGTCCTGTTATTTGTGCAAGCTCAGAAGTTGATCAATTTACTTGACCTGTACCTCATTTCCCCCTCAGAGGAAAGTTTAATCTATGCTTGTGTAGTATTTTGAACGTTAGCTTACATTTCCACATTTACTCCTATTTCTTGCCTGTACTATATCCAAAAATACAGTGCTGTTCCCTGGTATTCACACCAGGTCAGAAGTGTAAAGAGATGCCTGGCCTCTTCTTGTATCTTTGGCACATTGAGGTATCAGGGCAAACCATCAGTGCTGCATAAAAATAAATTTATTACTTCATACTGTGTACTGGATGTGGCAGAAATCAGTAGCAACCACAGAACTGTGGTCCCGTGTGACCACAGAATTGGAAGAATATATTATTATGCACAAGTACAAACAACCTTATTTCTGGTTGTCTAAGTTGAAGGGCTTGACTTTATGCTATAATAGCATTTAAACACTATTTTGTAATCTTACCCCAACATTTAGCAGTGGAACAAAACAAATACACATCACAAGGAGCAGCACCTGGAGACCAGCCACAACAGTCACCAGAAGCAAGACCGTGATGAACCGAGTACCCTGGTAAAACTTCCTACCCTTGAGAGAAAGGGATACCTCCAGCCACGGGCTGGTGTTCTGTGCGGGAAGGAGTCCTTAGGTGAGCACAGCCTGTCCTGCCAATGGCTTAAGCTATTTGTTTCCAAAATTACTTTGGAAAGCTGGACCAAGCCCAGAGGGCAAGGAAGCTGGGCCGTTACAGGTAGGATGGTCAGCGGGTGGGATCAGTTCATCTGCCATACTCTGTGCTCCCCCATCACCAGGCTGTCCTGGTGATTTTAGGCTATAGAGGAACCCATAAGAAAATTGTCAAGCTCTTTTTAAGATTGTTTCTTGGAGATTACACCAGATTCTGGGTAAAGAAAGGTGGTTCATAGTTCTTTATTTCCATTCCCGCATCCATCAGAATAAGCTGGAAAGGGAGGAAAACAGTGTTCACCCTTTTTAATAAAGGTTCTGAAAGAGAAAAAGCATTTAAACTAGTCAACGTAAGATGTGAAGTAAGTCTTGCAAGCTCTGCCTAGTTATTTGAGCTGCTCCATACAAAGTGTCACGTCCAAAGTCTGTGGCTTAGGAGGACCTACCAACAGTATCATTATAGAGGATCTACAGCAGAAGTAGAAGAGTACAGCAGGAGTGACCCCCTTATCAGCTCAGACAGATATATCAGTGTACCCTGGGTAAGGGAAAAGGTGTTTAGTCCATTGCCTCTGTCCCATTGAACAAGTACAGCTGCTGTCTGTGGAGGAGGAGAGAACATCTACCAGCCTCCTGGGAGGTGGCCCCTGTCATCAGGCCGGTGGGAAGGCTGGGAAAGTGGATGACCTGCAGAGATGATGGCAGCTCACACAGCAACAGGCATCATACCTGGAACAGCTGGGCTGAGTGGGCAGTAAAGAGAGGGCACCCACTAACCCTGTCTCATAAGGGTATTAAGGGGCAAAGCATAAGGAAAATTAACGGAGTGGAAGAATGCAGTGTAAAACAGCCCAGAGAAACTTCTCCTCCGTGAACGGTCAGCTCTCTTTCTGTTAAATTTAATAATGCCTTTGAACTAGGAAAAACACTTAACAGTCCGAACTTCACTAACTTAAACGCATTAACAGTCTCTGGCTGTGGCAGCAGAGGAGTGACAGTACAAGGAAGTCAGCTGGAACAGCAACATGATTTAGACAAGGCCAAAGGATATGGCCGGGAAATAACGGATGTAATTTTGCAACCATGAAACGTTCGCTGTATGTTTTGTAGAATATAGCAGAATGGACTGAGCAGGCCACAAAAAAGACTGCAGAGGTGGCAGAAGACACTATAAAGAGCAGGGTGGCAAGCACAGCTTGGGGAAGATGAGATAGCTTTAACAAGCAAAGCTTCCTTTGGTCACTTTCTTTTCTTTCTTTCTTTTCTTTCTCACCACTTCTTTGTTTTTTTATTGGAAAATGCACTATGGTCTTAACTACAGGATGCATAGCTCTTATCTCACTGGCTTTCTCTGCTTTCAGAACGGATACAGAACAGTGCTTTCAACCAGCCCTATGCAGGGCTGAGAAAAGGTGGAGAAAGTTTCTCTAGTGGGGATAATTATCAATACCCATAGGAAAGAAAAAGTCACAGAACAAAACAAGCTTCACGTGCCATGTTTGTAATAGAGATGTATAAATATGAAGTATCTAGCATAAAATATTCCATGTAACATAGAAAAACCCAAAAGCTAGCGGCGTTAAATCATAAAAGAACTTGGCACAGGCTAGCACGTAATGATGTGACGTGTCTGCACTTCTCACCAGAGCCCTGGTAGATACCAGCATGTTTCAGATGGCTGTTGCAGTTCACAACGTCTTCTAGATCTTCACTCCAGTCACTGGGAATGCAGCAAAAGATACCGTGATGGAAAAGTCACCAACCTTGTGCAGTCCAGGGCCCACATGATGTGATACTAGTTTTGATAGTCTCCCTAGTTTTTATTTAGCAGTCGTCTTTATTCAGGGCTCACCTTTTGCTCTGGGTTTTCCTGGTGTAAATTCAAAGTTCACTGACTTACTCCAAAATTACACAGATGTAACTGAGAGCAGAATTTGGCCTTGTGTGCCCTTCCAAGGGTGCTAAGTTTGAAGAGATACAGAGTAACGATGGCTAAATGACAACTGAAGGGGAACATGAAAACCATCTGTAAATATTTAAAGGATGCAAAGATTAAAGAGGAGGCGTGTTTGTACTGCCTGTTCCAAGGGTTTGGACTTAACTAATGGGGATAAAACTGAACAAAGAAAACTATGTAAGAACTAGAGAAACGATATTTCTAAGAACTTACAAATCGATCTCATAATGTACAAAACTTTCTCTGGCCATGGAGAGATATCCACTGTGTAATTTTCAAAATGACAGGTGGATACAGTTATGCCTTTGTGTTATGAAGTACTCTTGAGCTGCCTGGGAGATGGCAGGACAGGGCTTCATGTCTGCCTTTCCGATTGCTCAGCTGAAAGGGATTGATTTGTTCCTCCTTCTGTTCCATCTTTGGGAAGCACATGCATGACCATCTGAGTCACGGTTTGTCCCCAGTTGGCTTAATATGTTGGTCAGTTTTCAATTTGCACGAAGGAGCCTACCATGGAGAAAAACTCCATTCCTTCAAGACATATTTTCTGTGACCTTGGGGGAAGAAATCCTGTAGCTGAATTAGTTCAGGTTTGGATAAAGGGTATGGAGAGTCATACGCTACAGGGCACTGCCAGCTCTTTCCTAATGGGCATTGGTTCATTCATAACAGTGCTAGGTACCACCAGAGTATCTTTGAGACCTAGTGGTTTCCATAGGAGTTCAAGGCCCTTGGCCCCCATGCAGGAACAGACCCCGTATATATAAATTTAGGACTGTCTCGAACGGGGAAGTCACCAGAGTTGAAGATGGTTTGGTTGTCTCCCAAAAGTCTTATTTTAAGTGCCTTAAACTGAACCATAACAGCTCCTGCCCGGCATAAATTATAATCCTCCAAAATGCTCTGTACTCACACATGCAAGTCATTTATAGTGACTGTTTCAACTTTGTTCCAAAGAACACTTTTAAATCCCAGCAGAAATAGCATCACTCCACAAACAGGGGCCTGCTTCCTTCCGCCACTCCTCGGGTGCGCAGCATCCACTTTATCAGTCTGCTTGCATGCCGGTTTCGGAGCGGAAATCCTACCAGTGCAAGCCAGCCAAGCCTCCTTTTTTGAGAAACAAATATTTCCTCGCTCACCAGTAAAAGGTGGAAATTGCAGTGGGTCTGTAACAGGAGTTTGGCCTCAAGCTTGACCAGCTACACAAGAGGATGTGAGTGCTTCTGTTGAGTAGTTGTTTGGAAACCGCTGCCTGACCACCAGTTGTTATCTTGGATATGTTTTTAGCCATTTCGGGCAATTCTCCCTGCCCGTGGAAGTGGTTCTTTCTTTCGAGCAGTCCATAAATTATGGGCAAGTCCTGCAAGCTGATGTTAATACATGCAAAATGGTACATACCACTCTTGCGTTGATAGCTCCGCATCCTTCTCAGCTCTCTTTATGGAACCTTCCTGTTAAGAAATATGAACTGCAGATAAAAATACACTGTTGGCATCTTTCTGAGGTTCTCTTGGTTTCTAAACCTTCAAAATAATTCAGGGAAGGGCTGCCTAACCATGAGGGATATTATGCTTTCCTTGGTCCAGAAGCTTTTACTAGTGCCAGTTTCTGCTGTTTCAGTGGATGGAATTTGCTGTGCAGATTGGGCCACTGCTTCTTCGGTTCTGCCTTTAATAACGGACTCGCTCTGGAGTTCTCAAGGACAGCAAAGTTTCCCCATAACACATTTCTTACTTGTGTTTCTCAATCACTTGGTAGCTGGCAGTTATCAGGAGTCCCAACAGACACAACGATGTACAGGCAAAGCTAAGTGATGGATGTAGAACTCAACACGAGTAGCGTAAAAACTCTGGATGCCCCTCCGTGGCACCCAGCACACGAGTGACCACGGCAATACAGAAGAGAAAGCTTTATGTTGTGGACATTGTAACCTTAATGGGAACTAGCTGCCTCACTCTGAAGTACCCAACACTCAGCAAAGTCAAACTCACCATGTTTCCAATTATCTAGTCCTTTTAAAACACCTGCCATTGCATCAAACAATTTATTCTACTAAGTTGATTTTAAAATTGAATTACTTAAGCGGTTGAATGATACATGGTTGACAGTTGCACAGAAGACAGGCAACAGACTTGGAGAGTTCTTGTGGTTAGCACTGAAAAGAGACCTTATTGCTTTCTACAACTAGCTCAAAGGAGGTTGTAGTGAGGTGGGTGTCAGTCTCTTCTCTCAAGTAACAAGTGATAGGATGAGAGGGAATAGCCTCAGGTTGTGCCAGGGGAGGTTTACGTTGGATATTAAGAAAAATCTCTTCACAAAAAAGGGTGGTCAGGCATTGGAACAGGCTGTCCAAGGAGGTGGTTGAGTCACCACCCCTGGAGGTATTTAAAAGATACGTAGATGTGGCACATAGGGACATGGTTTAGCGGTGGACTTGGCAGTCTTAGGTTTATGGTTGAACTGGATGATCTTAAGGGTCTTTTCCAACCTAAATGATTCTAAGAGTCTATGAAGCTACAAACTGCAGGCAGGAGGGATAAATTACAAAGAGATAAAATGTTGTTAATCAGGAAAAGTCTACTGACTGGGAACATTATCAGACTATAGAAAATTTAGAATAATTTAAAATCACCTGGACATTAAAAATCATTTGGACAACAGATGGAATGTTCTGTCACACCGAGGTGGGAGCCTCTCTGTGAAATGCAGAGGTCACTCCTTGCTCCTGTAGCTTTCTCTCCAGCCTTATGCTCATGTCAACCCCACCACAGCCAGCCTGAGCAGAAAGGAAACTTGCCTGTTGCTTTTGTGTTTGTTGGTTGCTTGTTTTTAACATTTAACTCACTATTTGCAGGACATAAAGTTCTGTGAGATCGGAGTTCATTATGTACTCCAGGACACCAAAGTCCTAACTCAAAGGCTAGTGGAATTAGCGAAAATGAAAAGCCAGTGGAGAACAATGGAGATCTACAGATCAAATCCGAGAAGATTTGATCCCTTTATTATTAAATGGATTTCTGTCTGCCCAGACTTTTCTCACAACCTTGGCCTTTCATGCTTTTTTAGCCAAAAGCCACCAGCAGCCATGGATGGTCAGACCATCGTGGTCTGCAGTGGGGTAACTAACATGCCCAAACTCTGATAAGGCCTTGGAAGAAAATACCAGCACCCACAGGTCAATTGATGCAAAGTATTTGTATTTGCAGTCCCACACCAGGCAAAAGACCATTACAAGGGTCTTCCAGCCAGACTAATGTACTTAATAGCCACGCTCTCTCCTCCTGGAAACAGCAGGATTTGAGTTGGAATGGCTCGGTTAGTTGTTCTGCCATGACTGTTGTCTCTGAGCTACCAGATTAACTACAGTTCCGTTTGTGAGCCTGTCTTAATTCTCACATACACGAAACGCTATCTAGGAGAACTGAACAGGCTTTCCCCCTCGAAAAATAGAACATAGGGAAGACAAACAAATTCTCTGCTGATCAGCTGAATAATCCAGGTAAAACTAAAATGCTATCTTCAAGAGGATGACTCAAACCAACACTAAAAGAAGGCTTTCAAGTAACTTTTACTTAACGTAATGCAAGTGATGAAGCCAGAGATAAATCTTTCCAGACATTTTCTATAAAACCTCTGCCTGTCTGTTTAAACTTCTGAAGTCTGTAATGAACACCATTAAGGCTGTTTACAGTGAAACTACAGAATTTGAAAAGCTAAAGCTCAAAATGTTCATATCATGAATCTTTGCTGGATGCTGTTATACTGACTGACTTTACACTCAGTCTTCTCCACTCAGTTGCATGCCTAAGCCAAATCCGGGGCTTGTTACAACAAAGTAATATTAAATACTGACCTTACTGAACTTTGTGGGAGTTCTGCTGTTGGCTGCAGTGGGTCCAAGATTTCACAGCATACCTTCTAGCAGTATGTAATGGTTAAATAAGAAGATGAATGTGTGAAAAATATGCAAGACATCAAATCTTTGCAACTCTTCTGAACAAAAGTTTGTCTAGCAACCAGCTCTAAAGGCTCATAATCCAGACTGGTCATCAGATGAATAAGACTCATTCCCTTGGTGTCATCAATGCCTCATGGCATCTTTAGCCAACTTACCTCCTTTCAGCTGCTTCATTTGAAAACCATGGATTATGAAACATAGCCTTGCAAAATTGAGATATATAATGCAAAACTGCTGGATAAGTGTCATAATATACTTAAACCACCAGTGGGCAGATGGTTTTCCAGTAATCATACACGCAGCTCCTCACCATTTGAACAGATACTTCCCAAAGCCCCCTTGTTAGCACTGCATCAGTGTAGGGGTGCATATCTCATGAAAAAAAAGAAACAAATTAATAGACCCTTCCATGTTTCATGCACATCAGTAATGTTATTCAGGTGCTTGTGTTTTCACAAGATCTGGTCGCTTGCAGAAAAAGGGAAAGCTTTGAACATTTAACTTGCACTTTAAAAAAGAAAACACAAAATCCACTGCAAAAGGTCTTTGTGATAAATTACATCAGATACCATCCAGTGTGTTCAAAAGATCACCCTAGTCAGAGAATTATTCTTAGCCCTATAGTAATCATCATATGTTAAGTTAGATGGCTGTCTCTCTCCAGCTGGAAATATGGCATGAAGGTCAGCCATGGCTTGATCTTTTCTATAGTTGGCAAGAGTCCCACTTCAAGTAGGAGGTTAGACTAGATGACTTACAGAGGTCCCTTCCAAGCAACATCTCTACGATAGCGTGACCTCACACTTATGTTACAATTAAAGGGGCTGTGGTAATATTTTACAAATCTTTAGTATGTGCAGAGCTCATTAAGGGTATTCATATATAAACTGTTTAAAGGCAGGGGCTTTCAGTCATGTTGATTCTTTACCTGTGTACACCACACTTTAGACAGCAGTGTATCTTACTTTTGCTTACAGTAGGAAATAATTTGCTGAAGGTGGACAACAACATTTTCTAGTTTTTCTTCTCCCATATTTATTTCACATTCAGTATTTATTGATGAGGGCGACCAGCCCCCTTGTTTGGGTGTGAGACCCACTAGGTGAGTCAGCTGGTGAGGGTCTCCCCATGTCATTTTCCAGACTGGGGGGGGTCACTGCCTACAGGGGTGTGGGACTCAGTGAGGCGTGCTGCGGGAAAAGCATTTTGGGATTGCAGCAGACCTATTATGGGATGTTTAGAGAAAAGGCCAGAAGTGGGAAGAGATGGATCAAGGTGGACTAGGGAGGAACAAATGTGGAAAAACAGAGGTATATGCGGTGAAAAGGGGACAGCTGCACGTAAACAGGTTGCTGGTCAGTACACTTGTCTGTCCATGCCTTGTGCCGGGTTACTGCAGTGCCTCCTGTTTTCTTCTTAAACTTCATTCCTGACTTTTCCTAGTTGAGGGGGTCTCTATTCTGTGTGCACGTGCGTGTACAGCAGTCTGAGTGCCAGTCCCTGGTGAGGGACTCTTGGGTCAAAAGGGGCCATGACAAGCCAGCCACTGGGGAGACTGGCGAGTGTGCCTGTTGTGCGGGTGTGGGTGTCAGCGTGTGGACCTGCTAGTGAATATCACGCTGGGCTACCCGCAGGTAGGATAAGAAGCTTGGCAGCCAGGTATTGGAGGGGCTGTAAGCAGCCAGAGCATCTGAGAGTCAGCTACAGAAGGGACTGTGGTGCGGGGGGGTGAGCTGCTGGGGAGACCAGTGGAGAGACATGTTTGTGTATGGCTGTGCATAGGCAACTGGGGAGGCAGGGACCCAGGGGCCACATTCTGGGGAGACTCAGCAGCTCAGTCACATTATGGGGGGAATCCTTAGGGCATGTGTGTGTCTGCACAGGTATGCAAGGAGGTCTGAGGAGTACCAGCAATAAGGCTTGCAGGACTCAGGGGCTCGTATGTCCAAGTGCCAGCAGCAGGGCAGATTGAGGACTGGGGCAAGTTACTGGATAGACCATCTAAAAGCACATCAGCTACTGGACAAGTAGCACATGTGTATATACATATGTATGTACACATACATGCATACACACACATACATTTTCAACCAGTGAGCTTTCATCCTGATTAGTCAGAGACGGTAACAGGATGAGGCCACTGGTTCTGTTTGTACTCGGTTGAGCGCTGTGTTGTCTGCCTGCCTTGATCTGTAGGACCAGGCACGTAGGTATGTATGTACATACTGTGTGCACGTGTGGCTAATGGGAACACATGTTCAGCCTTGCTGCCTGGGGGTAAGGAGCTGCAGCACCCTTGGCTGGATTTGGCAACTCCCAGCGCTCTGGAATCCTCTGACTCCCCAGAGCTCTGATTTCTTTTTGTGCTGATGGAGAACTTATAGCTCATCTGTCTCACAGCTGAAATAAATTAGACCCACTACATACACCAAATGCGAAGTCAAGGGGGAGAATGGATTTACTTATGACTACAACTCTGCAGAAATGTATAGGGCCCTAATTCAGAAAACAAATATGAGTCTAATTGCAGATATACGAAGTGTACCCAAAGTTATGCTCATACTTAAGCACCTTTTTAAAAAGGTTTTTATGACAACAGGGAGTCATTTTCATGGCTGAATTCACAATCAAGGCTGTTGTTCCTAATTTTGCTTCTATCCACAATAGCCTCAGCATTCATTAGCGCTTCCAACCCAGGTTGGGCGTCTTTTCAGTTGCCTGGCCTAAGTTTCACACAAGGTAGACTGGTAACACACCTCTCTCTGCAGTGAGGACACATGCCCCATCCACATGTTTCCTGGCTTCTGGGACATGCACTAGAATTGGTGGTTTCTTCTCATTCATCCCTTGTTCCAGCCAACCCTGGCTTCTCAACACATTCTTTTCCCTTGATGGCCAAGCCATTCTCAGGGGAAAGCTGGACTTGAATATCCAAAAATTTCAAATCTAAAGTGGGACTGTAAATTGAGTTTCTGCTTCAAAGAGATTGATACAGTCTTATGTAACTGGCAAATATTTACAAATGTAGGGCATCGCTGCCGTGGCAGAGAAGAGCAGGCTGACCTTCCTTCCTCTTTGGTGCCTAACCTCAAAAAAGGGTTTGGGGCTACAAATCCAGACCTGAGAGAAGGGCCTGAATCCAGTGGCCTTTGCAGACATCCTTTAGTATTCTCTTATGACTACCGTAGACAGTGCTTCCATAGCCTGCTGGCTGCTGTCATCACCCTGGCTGCCTTCCTCTCTGCTGACGGTTGCCACCCCCACTGGGTGAAATGCTCCCTGAGCCTCTGTAGGCAAAATGAGGTGGGTCAGAATTGCTCCTCGTTTGCCCTGTATAAACTGCCTCCATTTGAGTGAAAGGCAGCAGCAAAGAGCAGCAGTAGGTGATAATCTTTCAGCTGATGTCATGGCAGTGGGAAGAAAACTCAGTCAAGGCTGAGGTATTAATTCGAGCAGGGCAGTGGAGACAGCACGCTTATTCCTATAAGGGGATTAGAAAAAAGAAGAAAAAAAAAAAAATTAAAGAGCATTTGGATCTTTTCTGACTGCCCTTCCCATTCACCAAGGGTTTCAGCTTCCCTCCCAAAAAAAGGCATCAAGAATGTGTCAGTGTAGGCTGTATACAATACATGCTGGATCCATGTCATTTGTGTATTTTCTGCATTTTATGGGGAAAGATGCATTTAGTTGTGACTTTTGCAAAGCTCAGGCCATGCACATAAAGGAAAGTTCTGTCCTGTCTATCCAAACACCAAGAGACGTCTTCATTTTTGAGTATCCAAACTAAGGCAGCTTAAGCAGGTTGCCGCATTCTGAAAGCCAAGCCCACATGTCTGAAGTTTATTGCATCTCATAAATAGGGGTACTTGGAACTGTGAGCTGTCTGGGAAAGCACACACGCAGTGCAATGCTGCAGTGGACGGGCACAATCTGGCTGTTTCACTGTCGTCTGCTCACACAGTGCTTGCTATCACGAGTGGCTCTGTAATGAAGCATTCTGCGCAGTAATAACTGCCTGCCAGATCACCTACTTGCTGCATAAACCATCTTAATTTTTACAGTGGAGTCTTACACGGGCCAGACCTGCCAGACACTTAGAAAAACAAAGCAGAACAAGAACAAAGATGATAAGCAACCCAAGAGAGGTAAGGATGGGTCAAGCTGGAGATGGCAACAGGATTCAGCAGCAGATGGTATAAAAGGCTTTAACCTCCTGCGTTTGTGTCAACCAGGCGGTAATAAAGTACAATTCAGGACCTATTAACATGTGCTTCTGTGGCCAATTCTTAAGGTGGTTTCTCAAGGTGGATTTTTTTGTGCCATGAGCACCACTATTTTTCACAACATTATTTTCATGATAGGTTATTACACATTAAATTACAGCATTCCCATGCCTTCAGGCTTTTTTGTAACAGTAGGAGAAATGGTGGGCTGGAGAAGACAGCTGGGTTTGCACGTGGTACATGTCAGTTTACTTAAGCAGAACCATTTTACTGCTGCTAGAGGAATGCAGCAAAAGGTCAATGCTGAAACTCCACTAAAGTAAGCTGAGCGCGCATTCCAGCTGTGAACATATGCTCACTACTTGCTTGATCAAAAAGGAAATTTCAGATCTCTGCTACGTGCTTGCCTTGACCCTGCTCCATACCGCCTGTCTAGCATGCATCAGACAAAGTATTCTTTAATCCTGCATAGAATACGCATTCTGGTTAAAGGATGCTTGGAATAATTGCATATCATCATAAGAAGCGTAATATTAAACTGGAAACATGCACGATAGTGTGGAGGTGGATGTCAAGAGAAGAAACGTTACATGAATGCATGAAACGTATGGTTTTATTTCTTAGTCCTGTGCACCCATCACAACCTGACCCTGTCCAAATGAAACTCGTCTTTCCAGGGGAAAAATAAACTCAACGTTATTATTCAGGTCTTGCATTGTCCTTGCCTGTGTCTTCTTCGAATGTTTAATCTTCTACTAGAATCTGCCTGATCTGGTCAATGTCAGAGGAAGAATTCTGTGCTAAAAAATACACAAAAAAGCCACACCAACTTAATTGGGCTGTAAAATATTGCAGAAGTGAAGCTTTTATAGCTACAAGAGCTTTTGGCCGATTTAGAACATGCCCTCATGTTTTTATCACTTGATAAAAATAAGACTCGGACTTTTTAATAGAACAAATTACTTAGGTTTTATATTTAACCACAGTCACTGTTAAAGCTATAACTGGTTTTCAGAATATTTTAGGAATCTGATCTTGATCTTCCATATGTTAAAAGCCATCACAACAAATACCTTACCCTGTGGCTCCTGACGGAGGAATAGCAAGGTGGCTGCAGCCTTAAACACAAAGTGTTTATTTCGTGCTCAGATTTGCTACCCTTATGTCAGAATAAATAGCATAAATTATTGTTTCAAGGCAAGCAAGGAGACTGACAAACCAGAGAAACCTGCAAATCTGAATGATATTTGGAGAGAGCGCATTGATGTTCTAGTTACTCACAGCCAGCTCTTCAACAGCTCTCAGACTTCAGTGAGAAAAATGGCACTAGTACTGACGGCCCCTCGATGCACTGGGAGCAGAGGATATTTTGGCACAGAGGGGTTCGTTCCTTTCTGAAAATGAGACTTGCAGGCTTTAAAAATATTATTCAATGACCATTGTAATCAACCATATTAAAACTGAGTTTAATGATCTCACCTTGTCTTTGGGTTGTGCCTTGGGGGGAAGCTTCAGTTAATTTAACTGTGTTGTACAGTCATTAGGATTAGTAGCAAACCATCTAGAATCACATACAGATTAAAAAGAGGATATTAAAAGTATGAGGTTAAAGAACAAGATCTCTTCCTGCAGAAACCAACCTCCTTTTTTGTATATTGTTTTTTACTATGGGTACTATGTGGGATGACCACATAGTACAAAATCACAATGAATAATAATTTTGAGAGTGAAAACAACATGTGCATAAATATAGTAGGCATTTGAGGAAGAATCCGTCACTAGCACCAGATTAGTTTATTTTCACTGACTCAGCAAGTTTGCAGTTGGCAACACAAAGTGTAGGAAAAGCTGATATAATGAGTGTAGGGCTGGCATCCATGTGACCCCGAAAAGCAGGAGGAATGGGTTGATGGGACTCTCATGCAGTCTAGCATTAACAAATGCAAAGCCCCGGCCCCGGGAAGGCATTGTCCCTGGCAATAGGTCAGCCAGGGCACTGACTGGAAGGGGAGTAGCCTTGCTTTTAGAAAAGGCTGGTGATCCTGGTGCACAGTGAGCTGAATCAAAACCAGTAGTTGTGGTGAGGAAGGCCAACCACATACTGGGCTGCATTAGCAAGAACATGTCCAGGAGGCTGAGGGTTGAGGGAAGTGATTATTTCCCTGTAACTGCCACTGGTGAGGCCACATCTGGTGTGCTATGTCCAGTTTAGGGCATCCCAGCACAAGAGAACGGTCAGCAAATTTGAGGAAGTCCAGTGAAGAGCCACTAGGATGCACAGGGAGCATGCTGAATATGTTCAAGGAGAGGCTGAAGGTAATCTTGGCAATTTACCATGGATCAAGGTACTGTTAAGCTGTTTGTGACATTTTTGGCTGAAGAAAAAAAAAAAAATACTTCTGTTTGTCTTGGAAAGATGCCTTTTGAACAAGATCCCGGATATCGGGGAAGTCATTCTGTCATCCTTCTTTGGAGACTTCACAAAATTCAAACACTGCAAGCGTGTCATGATTGTATCCCTTCTTCAAGCACAGCAGATGTCAACAGGGTGCAACTCTAACAGCTCTCCATAGGAATGGTACAGGTCTCATAGAATGAATAGAGATCATATGATGGTTCAGTTCCACTTTTTTAATGCCAACATTTACCTTTTTCTGTATTTTTTTATAATTTCTTTATTAATCCTGTTATACCACTGAGATATAGGCGGTCTCATCTCCTTCGCCTCTTCTCTAATACTGATACTAAAAAAGAGGTTCACTAACTCTGTTTATTTTGCACCTTCTGCTCCTTAATGCTCTGATTTTAAAACTGCTTCTACCTTCTACATGTGCATATCTTTACTGCTGTAAGTAGGCCAGTTCAGCAATCTGCAGCAGCATGTGCCTGATTTTGAGTATGTGAACCATTCCAGCTTCCACAGGAGCCAATAACCAGACTCCCAAAGTGCAACTTGCTAAAAGTTAGGTACTGGTTGATCCCAGTCACCTGTCACATATCTTTGTTCCTTGATGATGTAAGCTACAATACTTACTAGCTGCCTATTCTCCATATATTTTTTTAATGTTTGCTTTGCACTTTAACTGTTTTTGGGGTTTTTTTCCCTGTATGCCTCTGCAGATCTGATGTGCTACTGACAATTTCAAAGATAAATTTCCACACATGTGCCTGTGAAATTCCTTCCAGTCTTTTTTGGTATCTTTCAATGCCATATCATCACCTTTCTGTCTCAAAATGATACGGTTTTGCTGTTCTCTCTTTTTCCCCATTTCCTGGGCAGACTTCTTCCCTTAATCTTTCTTTCCAGGACTAAGTCTTATCAGTTATATTGCCTTAAACAGCTCACTTATCTTGCATTCCAAGTCCCTTGCAAGGTCTCTACAAATTTGGAGCTCCTCAATAAGCTACTGCATAGCTTGAGCTCTCTTTGCTGTATTACTTGTCCTGTTGTTGAGGAGCTAAAAATTACCCTATTCAGAAAAGGAGCTATGTGAACAAAATCTGAATTACTGCATTTACGTATGAAAATTCATCCTGTCTGTTTTAGCTTGCAAACCTGACCAGAATATAGATCACTTCTGAAGTGGCCCCATTTCTTCATTTAGCCAATGAACTTTCTCTTTGGATGAATTTCTGGTGGCTAACTGAGCTTTAGCCACCCATCTAGATAGCTTTCTGAGAATGCAGCTGCAGCTTTACTGGACCTCTGGTGATGAGGACAGGATACAGTTTTGTATACACATTTTGAAAGAAGGAATGAAAAAATCTACTGTTAATCCTATGGATCCAATTTAAACTCAGGTCCCTTTTAATCATTCCCCGGAATCGACTTATTTATACTGAATAGCAAAGAAGTAAAACTCCCCTAACCTCCCACTTTTGTTTGTCTATTTATAGAGGTTTACATAGAGAGCAACATAAAAGGAAAACACTACATCCATTTTTAAGCTAAAATGACATTTTGGAGCCATTGAAAAGTTCAAGGTGACATCTGATTTATGCTCCCAGGGATTGAAGGCAGAGCAGTCAATCTTTTGGACAATTTTAAGGACAAAGTTCTGTAAGGAAAAAATATTTACCCTTGAGAGTGGTGCAGCACTGGAACAGGTAGCCAGAGAGGATGGGGCATCTCTTGCCTTTGAGGATAGTTTTTCAGAGCCTTAAGTGCCCCAGGAGGCTGCAATTACTCTGTACAGCCCTACCTGTGCTCTCCAAACTGCACCCTCTGCCCATTACTCCAGGAGCTCCCTTTAGGCTCAGAGCTGCGCCTTCCATCCTGGCCTAAGCTACAGCACGGGTGGTCCTGTTCCCAGTCTGGTTCCTGGAGACTCCTGTGCCGTTATTTGGATTTCCCAGTTCAAACTGGGACCTATCTTGCCTTTCTATACTGAGCAGTGGATTGTCAATGGGACCTGTTAGTATCAGCACTCCTGCTCTGCTCACCCCGTTTGGGTGCTGGTGAGGACGTGGAGCTGTGCCCTGGCTGAAGACGCTGCCCCTGCGCATGCTGTGGTCACCCTCAGCTGCTGGCTTGCCTTCCCATGTGGAGCAGCCTCCTTCTTGCCACTACCTGATGAGGTTAAGAGTTTGACTGGGCATCCTGCTCTTTCTTTGGAATTAGCACTGCTTGGAGCAGGGAGCCGGCCTTGATGAACTCCCCAGGTCTCTTCTAACGTAAATCTTTCTGTAGTTGATTCACTGGTTACTCAGGGAGTTAAGCAATCAGGGAGACTATTAATGAGGCAGAGCAGGAGAAGACATGAGGAGTTCTTCAGTAATATCATTGACTGTCTAGATTTCCTCCCTGTATGGGGGATTACATGGTTGCTTTGTACATGCAATACAGAGAGAGTATGGGAAGAGGACAGGAAGAGATGTCAAAGGTAGGATCCTTTCTATGGAAATTAAACAACAAATTACAACTGCTATCAAAGATGGATTACAAGCTTTAGCCCTTCGAGTGTTGCCTGCCCTGCAGGAAAAAAGCCTGACAAAACCAGGAAAGAGTTCAGATGACTGCACAAGAGGCCCGGGATTCAGAATCATCCTCTGACATATGAGGAGGGATCCAGACCAACAGACGAAGGATTGACATGAAAGAAAAAGTCCTCAACTGAGCTAATGGTACACAACAAAAGAAAGACAGTTACCTGGCAAATGGCAGAAACTATCTTTAACTTTCTACACTGGATTACAGCATATCATCTGAATAGCTTCCACAGTCGGGAATGACCCAGAGATCTGGCTACCTGGGCCCTTGGACAAAATCTCGTCACCACCACCAACAGAAACAAGTTATTTTTGCTTTCCTATTAATAATGCTACCTAAATGGGGCATTTAGCATCCCTGTTCCTGCAATGTCCCTGTTCCTGCTGTAATGAGAAAACCACACACTTAAACTAAAACTAAATTAAACATGTTGCACGTCATTCCCCTCTTCTAATAAATAACACCGAACAGATCCCTGTGGGGGCTGGTGGCTGACACTTTTTTTTTTTTTCAAGCTCAGCATTTTGCCCTTGGACTGTTTGTCCTTGCAGAGTGGGAACAGCTGAGGAGGTGATGAGAGAAGCAGCGTGGGCTGATGTGCAAAACACCAGCTTGGGAACCCACAGGTTCACTGGGGAGTCACCACTGTCTTATGCCAGTCATTTCAACCTCTATAAGATACAGAAAGGCAGACATGGCCACCTCAGAACTGTTCAGGGTGGGATTTTATCATACCCTCAAATGGAAAAGAACCAGAATGCCAGCTACACTAAAATGCATGTCTTGCTGACAGCTCTGCACTACAGCAGTACAGTGCGCTCTGCACCTCCAGAGAAGCCCAAATCTCCTTCAGCCTGCGCTGGCAAGAGCTCCACAAGGGTTTGTGTCAATGCAATCAGCAGCAGCTATGGCTGCTCCTTGTGACTCAACACCAACTGCTTATGCAGGCTATGTGGGCTATCTTCTTCTCCCAGCCCCTAGAATAGAAGTCAAAACACAATTTCCTTCCCTAGAGGACTCCTGCCTCTGGGTTTCTATGCCAAATTTTGCTGTGACAAGGTCTTTTACCATCTTATACCAGCATACTCTTCATGCCAGTCCCTCTACTGCCTTCTCCTCATCTCACCTCATCCAGAGCATATGTTCTCTCTCCTCTTGCTTGCTCCTTGGCTGTTCTCTCTTCATTGGCTCTCAACCACTTAACAGAACCAGCCACAGCTGTACCTTATCTACATTGGCCAACCCGCCACCCCTGAAACCAACCCACAGCTGTATATGTCAATGCTAATTAACCCCGCTTCACTCTTCTATAAAACTTCAAACAGGTATGAACCTAGGAAAGATCCTGTGCAGAAAATGGTAAAGATAAAGGATGCAAGTTTTGCTCTTTACATCATTGTACAATGAGAACAGCTCTGCTGCAAGAAGGGATTCTTGGTCATGTCGTAAAGAGCAAGATTTGCCTATGACCTTACCTGTATGCAAGCACAGCAAAGCTACTCTGTGTTCCTATGAAGTAGCTTCTGTGGTAAGTCCTCAGGAGAAAAAGATGGATACGTCTGACTGGATCTGTGCTTGACATACCCTCTTCAGAGTATGAATTTAGCATGAATAAGCAGTAAATCAAGATTTCTTCCAAGCAAGCTAGCATCCATCTAGTCCCAAATCCTCCACAGTTTCCTTTGTGAGTAGATCCTTTTCCCCTCTTTCCTCCAAAAACCAGCAGGAAGCCATTCTGTCCTTTGTGCCTGTCTGTAGGAAATTAGCATATGAAAACTCAGTGAGCACCCTCTTGGAGAAATGGGAAGTTAATTATTTTAGATGACTAAGTTGTTTAAATTATCCACTCTCTTACCCAGGTACCCCCATACAACAATATGCTTGTGCCCAAGTGGCCTAGCAAGGATCACTCTGTGTGACGTGATGGTCAAGGTAGGTTCCCTGTCAAGTCTTCACCATGTATCTTGGATTCCTTTTTGACTGGTGATGACAAACTGGGTTTAAAGAGGTCTTTTATG
The DNA here is from genome assembly GCF_023634085.1 of Falco cherrug. Classification (NCBI taxonomy): domain Eukaryota; kingdom Metazoa; phylum Chordata; class Aves; order Falconiformes; family Falconidae; genus Falco; species Falco cherrug. Next base: position 9,611,802 of record NC_073701.1, read on the forward strand.
TGCTTTAGGATTCAGTAGTTGTCATGAGGTGATACTTTGGCTTCAGAAGCTTGCTTGTTTTCTTCAGCCTCCAAAAGTCTTCAGCAAGGTTACTCTTTGTCATCTTGTTTATTCATTTTGGGTTTCTGTATGGCTACAAATCTGCCTCTTTGCTGTGTAACAGGAAAAGAAATAATAAATGCAGTGTGCTATAACCCTTTTTGCATCCTCCTGCTACCAGAGCTCAAGTCTTCTGCTGAGTAATCATCTACAGTGGCCCTATCTGATCTAGTCTTGATGCCAACAACATGCTCCTCGGTGTTTACCAGTTCTACAGCTATAGTCACATCCTTGGATATCAATACAGCCTGTCCCTCAACCCTCACTCCATTATTTTTTTCTGCTGCTTTTATACTGTGATTCATATTGCATTCATAGTAGTCCTAGCAGTTGTGTTACAAATCTCTACATGCTGACCAACAAACCCCATTAGTCTAAAGATGCTCTGGTGGGACACCATGGTCATACTTGGGCTAACAGTGTTTTATGCAAGTTATCCAGAGCCTGCAATACTTGCCCTGCCACAACAGTCAGATTTGTCACCTGGAAATCTCCCTTCTCCTCTGTTCCACCACCAGCCTGGGTCTTTAACACAGATGAGGTGAACAATTTTAGTCTGTCCTTCTGTCTTTAAATGAGGGATTGCTCTTTCCAAGCCTTAAAATAGAGAGAGACTTTTAAAAGATTTGAAAATCGAACTTAGGACCCTAAGTCATCATGCATTTTTGAAAGATGTGCTCTGCATCCATATCATGTTACTGCTCAGCTGTGTGGCTTTTCCTAGGCTATCTGAAAATGGATCTGTACTGCTGTGTTTCAGAGGAGTGTTATTTTCATATCATACTAAAATACAATGAAAATTTGTTACTTTAATTAGGTGGTAAGCACTGTCACCCTGGGCCTTAAGATATTGATTAAGCACAGGTTGATTGCTGAAATAATTTTTTACCATTTTGGACTTCACAGGATTTATTTTACTGCAAATGCTACTAGCGTCTCCCTTGATGCCTTCCAAATTTGCTGGGTACATGAAGCCAGGAGAACATGCTACCTGAAAATCAAAAGGTTACAGTGTTTTTTTCTGGAAACAGCTACTTCACGGGTCAGGAGGATAACTTTACCCAGAATGAGACATCTTTTAGAGGAGACAAGACTTGCCTAATTGAATCGTATGCTCCAGAATTTACATAGCAGTTCATCTTCAGACTGCTTTGCTAATACACAGAAACTCAGCAACCTGCTGGCCACAGGTCAGACTATGGAATGGTTCAAGACTCATTTCAGCTCCATGCAGAATTGCTGAGCAGTATAAGACTACAGCATACATTTCGTCTCCCAGCTGCACACCATTCAATCTTAGGCCAGGTACCAAGACTCTTGGTCTTATGAAGGCCAGATGTCCCAGTGAAATCACAATTTTTAGCTGTTTGGTTTTTTTTCCAGATCAAGCAAAAGAAGTTCTGATTTTGGCAAGAAAGAAATCTGGCTACCTTTTCCATACAGTGTGCTAGCAGTTCTACTTGCTCAGCAAGAAACTGCAGGTGGGAAACTGTCCCCTGGTCTAGCTACCTGAGCTCACCACAGCTCTCAGAGTCACTTTCCAGCTGGGCTGACTAAAAGCCAAAGCAATGCACCTGATAGACTTGGAAGAATTTATTTCATTTTTTTATTCACTCTAGGATTGAGGGTACTGGGATGTGACAGTGTGCAATCCCACAAAGTGCTCCTTAATGGGGCCAACAGAATAGCTCACTGGGAATCTGCAGTGACAGATGTGCCAGCACAAGTTAGAGAAGCTTTTTTAGCTCATGCCTTTGCTTTGCTATGAGAAACATGACAAATGAGACACAAAGATGCAAAGGTGATCAAAAGCCAATGATGGAAAGCCAGGTCTGCACCCTTGTCTCTCAACCCATGAAACCACCAAATGCTGTTTTTCCTGCTGATTGGCAGTTATGTTCTGATTTTCCTCCTAGGACACTGATTGTGAGAAAACTGCAAAATTACACTTGAAACATTCTCTAGAGGGAAAAAAAGTCAATTGGAAATAAAATATTGCAGCGTATTTTATGGACAGGGATGGCTCTGAGATTAGGCAAGGTTTCCATGAGTCCCACGCACTGGGAATGGGCAGGCCTTCTTCAGACTGTAGCATAAGATGACCTAGGAAAGCAATGCTCCATCCCTATAACTGTGACCCAGGGCTTTGTCTCCCACCAATGCTGGCTCCTCATAAAGACTGCGGCTGTGCTGAGGGGGTGTGAAATACTAGTATAATACTTCAACAATAATTATATATGCACTTTGCATAGCTGAAGAGTCATGAGATGAAGTAGAAGGCAGGAGAGGAAAGCATCTGAAGATTTTCATTGCGAGCAAAAGGCAGAAGATACTCCAAGTGCTGCTTCAGCAAAGGCAGAGAGGCTTTGAAATGCCACTTGGCACAAGCCAGGGTCTAGTTCAGTGGTTCCCAATCTTTTTGTAGCTGAGCCTCTCTCAAGAGAACAATCACCACTTCGTACCTCACTGAATCTAACTGCTCACCTGCCTCAGGGCTGCAATCCCTCCCCTTGGCTCGGGGTGCTCCTGCTTGAGAGTCTGCAGCAGCCAAGGCCTCATGTCACACCCCTGTCCGTGTGAAACTGTGTCCTGCCGGGTGTGCTCAGTTCAATTACGCTTCCAGGTACTCTCCTTATTAGCATGCAGTCATCTCAAATGACATAGGTGGCACAAGTTCTGTGCTGTGGAAAGCTGACAGATATATTGGCGAAGAAGTTTTGCATAAGTCTCAGCCATTTCCCTCCCACTAATGTGTTAATAAGTCCCATGAAACTAGTTGTCTAATCTGTTCAGCTCCAAAGAAGCTGAAAGAGCATCAATGCAAAATGAGGGGAAACAGTAAGACAGCCTCAGCAAATGGAAGAGGAAAATGAAGATGCTCATACATTATTGCAAAAGAAGACAGTATTTGGGCTTGAAGAAAAGAGACAGTGAAACAGTAGGGAGTTGTGGCCTTTTCCCTTTTTCCTCCTCTTTAACACATTCCCTAAGCCCTTGTCTTGCAAACACAAATACAATTGCACCCCTGCAAGAGGCACACACCCTCCCTGAATAAATGTGATCATTTGGAAGTCACCTCAGTGAAAATCATGAACACTTAGGAATATATCAATGTCCCCAGCTATGTGTAACTGCAAGAACAGTGCTCCAGCCTGCATGCCCTGCTCAGCAGAATTGCTGCCGCAAGCAGCAGAAATGTGCTCACATAAGGAGCAAGCCCCGGGGTTTCCTCTCCTTTTAACATGGCTTACCTCTCTGCCAGCCAGAGCACTCCGTTTAGAGGTACAGACAAGCTGTTAGCATGTGGGCTGCTATAGCAAGAGATGCCGTGGATTTTCTGGATATGTACAAAAAGAGCAATGGCCACTTCAGGCCAGTTTTCCCCGATATTGAGCTGCCCTGATGTATACCCAGTGACTGTGCCACCAAGGAAGTGGCTGCAAAGTTTTCATTGCTTGCTGATGAGGTCCCTGACTGTTTTTACACCTTCTTCTCTAAATAAGGAAGCTGCCTGTCAGGCCTCCAACTGCCGACCCATTTGACTCCTTTGCTTTCAACAGCCAGTGAAACCTCACTCCTGCCTCTGCTCTTCGCTCTTCGGTGACAGCGTTCATCAGACCTCAGCCAGGCTGGGAGGATGGCAGGTTAGTGTTACAGCCCTGGCAGGCTTGCTTACCTTTGGCAAGCTGTTGATGTCAGAGTGATGATGTGGGGAGGGACAGCCTCTGCACTATAAAGATGGGTCAATCAAATATAACTGAGGCTGCCCACAGAAGAGCAGGTTCTACAAAACATGGTCCCCACCAGTCTGAGTCCTGCTGGCCTGTCTCTGCTTCCAACCCAACTGCTATCAGGCTTTAGTTTCATGTCAGCAATCTCTATTTGCTTTCCAAAAATAAGCCTCTGCCACCATGCTGAAGGGAGAAAAACAAGAAGGGCGGTATTTTTAGGGCCATTAATTCTGACCACGTGCCCAGGGGGTGAACCGGATGGCCACTGCACAAAGACTTCTCATCACTATGTCCTGCGAAGCCAGCATTCACTGGACGTTGCCTGCTTTCGTTCTCCTGGGTTTTCTAGCTGGGCTTGCTTCAACACATCCAGTTGTAAGCAGAACTAATGGCACATTGCTGGAAAGAGGATGGCAATCTCTGTTGTCCAGGTCCATTGCTGGGATGTCAGGGGAGAAGTCAGATGTGAACTGGGAAAGTGACTATTTGCTAGGAATCAAGAGGCAGCGGAGGCTTTACTGCAACGTGGGCATCGGGTTTCACCTTCAAATCCTCCCAGACGGAAGGATAAGCGGAGTTCACAATGAAAACCAATACAGTGAGTTGCATCCAGAAATGAAATAGAATAGATGTCACTTAATTGCTGTGAACTCGAGTAATTACCCTTCATAGAATGCAACTGTTATTACTTGATATTATTAATCTGTGCTACATCTGTTGCCTTTTAAAAGTCTCTGGGATCAATCAACATTGTAACCCTCCAGGCTGAAACATGTCACAAATGCTTAGACAAATTTAGATACAATTTATTTTTACTCTGCTTTACTGCATGGATGAGAAAAGACAAACCAGGTTGAAAACTGTCTCTCTGCTGTATTTGCTCACTCCTCACCTTCTCATTTGCCTTTTGAATGAGGGAGGTGGTCTCTGAGCTCAGAGTGCCAATGTATGATTTTTTAATCCTAGTGGACTAGTACTTTTGGGACACTCAGTCATGGAAGGGCTTGCTGTTCCTGGTTGGCTTGTTGTTATGGTTACTGTTCTGTTACCATAAGATAAAAAAAAAAAAAAAAAAAAAAGAAGTAGCCCTATGGATTCTATGGATTTGCATTTCCTGTAGTGGGCAGTTGCTAAAATCTTTTGCAACTAAGATATTGTGAGGGACTTCAAAATGCAAGCCACACTTCTTCACAGCTCAATAACAAACACTCTGTAACTCTAGCATATTAGATTAAAATACCTAATTAGATAGCCCAAGAGTTTGACAGATCAAAAGAATTTGATAGAGCAAAAGGATTATATAGCATGTGACTATGACTATGACTCCAGAATAATTATTTTGGAATCCTACAGCATGTAAGAAAAACCAAGATCTCTGTGTATTTCAATTTTGCTGGACTAGGGAGATAATTCTAATAAAGAAAACATGACAAGTTCAATAGGTTTTTAAAATAAATAAATTATATCTGAGTTGCCTTTGATTAGCTTTAAATTCTGTGATAACACATCTATTGTGTTTCTCATTTTTTTAGGTCTCTTTGAAATATCCACTGTAGAGAGAGGTGTCGTTAGCCTGTTCGGTGTGAAAAGTGCCCTCTTCATTGCAATGAATAACAAGAGGAAGTTGTATGGAACGGTGAGTACAAGTGTGAATAGTTTTTCAAGGCTTAAACAAAGGCGGCAAAGGTTTTGGGTTGAGGGTTTTCCCCCCCCCCCCTCCTGAAAATCTCTGATTACAAGCAGAGAAAATAGCTTTTCAATTACAGGGAGCCTGCCCAGCCTGGTGTCATCAGTGTTATTTAGTGCAACAAGCAGTGTGGCTGAGGTCTGTTATTTTAAAGCTTTCCAATAAGATTGTACAGGGAGAACCCTAGGCAAATGGATGCATTCTGTGAATACTGTGGGTTAATTAGATGGCTTCTTCTAAGGGCCTGGCACTGCAAACTTGTTTTACTAAGACTGAAACCAGTTGATTGCTTTTTGCATTGCATTGTACATAAAGAAAAAGGCTGTGCTCTGCAAAAAGCCTTAGAAGGTAAAGTGTGTGTGTGTATGTTCACAAGTGTGTGTGTGTGTGTATGTGATTGCATGTGTATGTGTGTGCGTACAGGTGTGTGTCAGAGAGGTGCAATTAGAGCTATTGACACTAGCCACCATTAGTAAAATGACTACATGTCTCTTCCTACCAAAACCAACTACACCATGAAGAATAAATAGGAAGTCTACTCTACAAAGTCAGCATATGCACCTGGGTTATTTTAATGACCAGTTTTGTGAGATCAGTACCAAAGGGTAAGAAAACAATAATAGCTATTAACAGTGGTATGCAAGTCACACTGAAACACCATCAGCATCATCCTTATCTAGAAAGTGCTATCTATGCCATCTAACTGCAATTTAATCTCTGAGGCATGAGCAAGGCATCTCTAGTCTCAACATTCAGCAAAAAAAGCTCTTGTTAGGAAGCGGCTTTGAAAGAGGCTGGCTCTGGGCAACAGGCAAAAGCAGTCCACCTCAAAGTAATTCATGGCACTGATTGCATTCATCTCTTTTGTCAAGAAACAACAAAGTAATTTTTGTGGAAACAGCTGTAATTTCTACAAAGCATTTCAGTTGCTTAATAAAACATCAAATGTTGTGAAGGACCTGTAGCCATTACTAATATGACTGATTTCTTCTCACACAGATAATGACAGTGGGACGTTTTAAAGTTTCACTCTAGATATTCTTTCAATTGCGTCTGATTTCAAGCACCTAAAAAGTGCTACAAGCCCAACTGCTTTGCTTGACGAGGTCTTTCTAAAGAAATGCAGGGTCTGGCTTCAGATGTCCCTTTGATTCTTTCCCTGCAGTTTCAATCCAGTCTTGTTTATTTTCAAAGACATTTTACAAATCTGTAAGAGATGTGCATCTTCCCTTGCACAATGCAATGCCCTAAACTGAACTCTTACAAGCTTTAAATGGCATTATTACAAAGATGTCCAAATAGAACAGCACCGGTGGTGTCTCATATGCCAGACATTTGATGTCAGGAAATTATTCTGCTTTGTCTTCTAATTTCATCGGTGCTCTGTTTGTCTCCTGCATGTCCTTGCACCTCCTCTCCCCGATAACTCCCCCTCCTTGGATTTACATGATGTGACATGAAAAAAACCAAAACTTTCCCTGGCTTAGAACCTGCTTCATCTCTCACTAGCAGTTAAATATAGTATCACTTATGATTTAACAAAAGAAAAGATTTAGTGCTAATATGAGGTCTTATTCAAAAGCCTTATGCAAGCAAATAGTTCTCCCTGGACATGGCTGTTTAACAGCCAGCATATCGTTCTTTTATAAATTACAGGGCTTCTTGCAGAGAGGAGTTGTGAAATAAATCTACGTCATTTGGGGAAAAGGGCATGATGCTGACAGAAATTATTTCTTGCAAATAAAATTAAGAAATCCATGATTTATGAAGAAATAACTTGATCTGTCACAGGAAGTACACAGTCCATTATCTGGACAGGTGGCATCTGAGTTCCTCTGACACCACATTAGCACTGGGGAGGGATATTTATTGTTGGATGCAGTCGCTGCGGCACCACCTGTTGCACTGCAACAAGTTCTTCTGTGAAAACACTAGTAAGAAAAATGACTAGAGCCTTCATGAAATATTTATTGTACATGCTTTGGTCTTCCCCCCTCCCATTTCTATTCTTCAGGCTGTTTTCCAAGATGAGTGCAAATTCAAAGAAACCTTGCTGCCCAATAACTACAATGCCTATGAATCAAATGCTTACTGTGGTGCTTACATAGCACTCAGCAAACATGGGAGAGTGAAGAGAGGAAACAAGGTTTCTCCTGCTATGACAGTGACCCACTTCTTACCAAGAATATGAACGTGAGCAAAGCAGAAGATTAAATCCCAGGAAAAACTATTTCATTTTGCACATGGGAATAATCTCCCAGGTAAAGTATTTATACTGTTCATTGAAAAAAAAATAATAATCTATATATGTATGTGTATATTTGGATAAAAATATTTGTACTAGATTCATCACATAATGTATGTAATGTGATGCTGCTTCTCTTCTACTCTGTACAAATTTTACATGGCTATGTGCCTCCTTTGGTGCTGAACAGAGAAAACTGTAAGCTGGAGTGCAAAGGAAGTATTTGGGAGATATAGAATGGCTGTGGGTAATCATCTAACCAATCATAGATTATTTACTAAATAGTATTAATTACCTCAGATAATAACCTTTCATAGTAAGCTGTTTACATATCATGGGCCAAATCATCAGATGACTTTGCTTCACCGAGCTTCAAGCAGTTAACTCCATCTGAATATCTACCTGCGTCTCTCCTCCTGCACACTGTGTCCTGTCTTGTAAAGTCCTCAATCTATTTTGATCGTTAAGGCGCCAATTCCACAAGCTACTTCTACACAAGCAAACTGTCTACCCCCAGAGACCCTCCATCTCTCAAGGAATTCTCCAGGGTCTCCTCACATGGACTTGTTGGCAAAATGAAGGCCTACAATTTCCCTTAAGAAGGACCTCAGGATAAATCACGGATGTGTCCCAAATGCAAAATATATTTGGAGCTAAGGATTTCCAATGGCATTTTGTGAGTTTAATTTAGACTCACCTCAAATATAGGTGTGTAGATCTTTAATATAAATACATGTATATATCTAGACATGGGATGTGTGAGTGTATATCTATGTGATTACATATTTTAATGAATCAACCATCCCAGTCTCTAGGTGCCCAGGTGCCTTTATATGCATGCACACATAGAAAGACATAAATATTTGAAGGCGTTGTATTTCATTTAGGCTGAAGCTTCTTAATCTCTAAGAACTAGAACAAGTCTGCAGGATACATTTTATAAAATGTATGATATTCATGAAAGCTTCCAGCAAAAGGTTATTTTAGAAAATTTCTGTTTTGAAATTTCTTCTATTTACTGCTTTAAGTATATTTGGTGCTTCTCTATCACACCTCACTGAGGTATGAAGGACAGAGGAAGAAGGAGGCTACATAAGCATGCCTTCCTGCGTTGGGACAGAGGAATTTGTGCCTTAATTCCAATTTCTGTCACTTCCAAAGCATCAGTCTCAAAAACAACAGGGCATGCTGTATGAAATACTCTCCAAAGCTCTCCTAGAAGCCACACAAATGGCGCACAACCTTGCCTGTTTTGACAACCTTTTTCCAGATCACCAATGACGCTACATTCTCCGTGCCTTTGAAAGAGTATTTTGAGAGTCCCTAAGTCAATAGTCACTATAAATGTCAGTTACCAGAAGCCTTGGGATTCCTGCATTGATGGCATGCTCCTAAATTTGACACTAGATTCAATGCAATGTCAGAGCATGAGCATTTTCAGCATAGATGGACCATGCTGCTGCAGAAGCGAACATCTGAGTGCAAGATAATCTCCCACGTCCAGCCAAAATGTGGCTATGTCCAGCCTTGACATGCCATTCTATTTGCAGGGAGTGTCTATTCATGATGAATTTGAGCCTTCTGACATGCATGAAAAACACTGTCAGGGTGAGATCCTCAGTTGGAGTAAACCAGCCTGGTAAGACTATTGGTTTATAGCTGCAGAAGATTTGGCCCAAAGAGCACACCTACAAGGATGTATCTACAGCCACGCTTTCTGAAAAATTGTCAAGACAATTGTTTTGTGAACAAGGTACAGTTTTCCAGCTCCTTTTGTGTGAGTTATACTTGAATTTATTTTGCTCAAATGTAAGTGGTGATCACAGTGTAAATGAAGAGAAAAAAGAATGGAATACTGCTTACAGCATGTGAATGGGACACTTTGGGTATGGCAAAGGAAAGGAGTTACTCTTCATTTTCTGGTCTTGCGGTATGTAGAGAGAAGCCAAGTTGGCACACTTTGTTCATCCACAATGTGTGCAACAGTTTTCTTTGGAAAAATGTGCATTTTAAGAGAGAAAGCAGGATTTTTTGAGTGGGGAGAGTGGGTCAGAGAAAAGTTTGGAGGATATTAGACAGTTACAGTGACCTAGAATCCCTAGAGGTACAGATAAGAAGACTACAGCTGTGCTGAAATACATTAGCTGGCAACCTGTATCCTTGTGTAATATTCCTAATTGTCTTTGAAATTAAGTTTGAAGAAGGATGGAAGAGTACATGGATGTACAAGAAATCATAGTTTGAATGCTGACACACAAGGGTGGGTTTTTTTATTACAGCTTAAACCAGTGTCCTTAGGATAGGATGAAGTCTGTTCCCTCTTAAACCAGTGCAGTCTAGAGTAATGTATTGTTGCCAGTACTGATAAATAATGGGATAGCTGGCATAAAAGGTGAGTATCAGACTCACTGACTCCATTTTGCACATACTGGTCAAGAGCAAGAACAAACAGTCGACTGGGTCACAAGAATTCTGGATGCAGCCTGCTGTTCAGAGTTTATTATTAAGAACTGCAGGCCCTTGCAGATGCAGTTTTGGTGGGCATTTGGAAAGCCTCACCAGTCACTCTGCTGAGTTCCTCTTTACACCATTTTTTTTTCTTATTACATATCAATGCCAGCCAGATCAACATTGAAGTCAACACTGAAATCACGAAAGGTCTTCCAGTGCCAGAATCCTGAGTAATATGAGAGTGAAACATCATTGTCAGGAGTGATAACTGTGGCAGGAAACCCCTCCAGCATAAACAGTGCAGTACTGAAGCATTGTGGGGTTATAGACTAGTTGGATATGATGCTTTGACAGAGGTGCTCCTTAAGCCAATGCGTGGCTGCTTTCAAGAGAGGAGTTAAGGCACGTGTTGACACATTGCTGTGCATGTGCAGTCTAGGGTGGCAGCTCGCAGCAGCAGTGAGCACTGTGGCAGTGTTCAAGGAGTTGTACAACTTGCCTAGGAAATGGCCTGATCCTGTTCTGCCCCATGCTTGAGTAGCTGAATTCCACTTCCTTCCTTACCACCTGCATGGGAGAAGGAGGATTTAGGAAGACCACCACGCATTTTACACAACTCAGGATAAATTTGTTAGGCTAGCATGGAGGGCAAAAAACCCAAACCTTCTGTAAGCTGCATGTTCGTGATACGGAGGCTATGGAGAGAATATGGGCATGTTCTGGCAAACGCTCAAGCAAAACTTTCTTTAGAAGAATAGTTCCGTGGATATGTGACTATGTAAAGAAAACTCATGAAAGTAAAGGAGTTTTGCAAATCAGGGCCGAATTATCAACCTATTATTGACAGTTCTTGCAGTGGTCCCTGTCAAACATGTCTCAACTCAGTGCTCATTAATGCCAAGTCATGGAATGGGCTACAAGCTTTGAAAGCATTGTGAATGCCCCACACCAGCCTGTCTCGCCCATATTTTGCACATGGGATTCTCCTTGAAGTTGATACCTATTTTCAAGGTTCCCTCTTCCATGGGCAAATACCATAATAATTTAAGACCTAATCTACCTCTGTTAGAAACCAGTCTTGACTGGCACTGAATCATGTTCTTAAATGATCTAATTTTCCCCAAACATGCAGAGATGCAGACACACACACAGTGGAAAAGCAGAGTAATTTTTGTATACCTCACTAACTATTTCAATTCCAAGATTTTATTTTGCACAGTAAAATGGTGCCAAAGTTCTCACATTATTTCTTTTTTTTTCACTAAAATATACCTCATATTCTGATGCAATGTGGACTCACAATTGAGAGTGTAAATTTGCAAGAAACACAAAACTGTCCAATAAGTTGTTTGTGAAATTGCTTCTATTTTTATATGTATGTGCTGCGCACAATAGTTTAATGTATTAATAAAATAAACTTTTATACATTTCTGGTAGTGTTTTGACTCCAAATCCCTCTTAACATTTGGTTTTTCCCTTGCTTCAGAGCTGCTCTATTAAATCACCCCCGCCTTCCCCTCACCCCCAGTTTCTAGTCACGACTAGAACCAGAGGATGCATTGGTACACTTAAAATTGTGGTAGACTTCTGTGTTCTTCAGACTTCTTGCCTGGCAAGCCATGAGAGCAGTGCCAGCTATAGAGAACCTGGGAGTTTCACAGAAAAGAAGGAAAATAAAAGTGCAATCTGATTCAAGATGAGCTGTCATAGCCACCTGTCTAAACTCCAGTGCTTTTTATGTGGGGAGGGTCTAGTGCTGCTCTCCTGTTGCTAGTGCTCTTCAGTGTTTAACTACCAGTGCATATCCCTTACTTCATTAAATATGAAAGGCTTTTTTTTTCTTTTCTTTTTTTCTTTCTTTTTTTTTTTTTTTAATGGTGTTTTCTTCTTGTCTGGGACTTGGGAGAGCAGCTTCCTGCAGTCATCTCTGAGGGATTCTGCCTCACTATGTCTCAGAGTTGGGTATTTGGGAAACACTGTTCCATTTCAGTGATTTGGTAAGTTTTGATCTCCCTTTCTCCCCTCCCAAGCTGACAATCAGTCCTTCAGTCAATTAAATGATCTCTCCTAGTTTGAGGACACAGACTAAGGTATTAGAAACAACTAGCTGGGAATATGCCACCTGCTTTTTGTTTAAGTGCGCTGTTTAATCCATACCAGCACGATATCGCAGAGCAGACAATTCTCCAAAGCTCTGATTGCTGGTGGCCCTTCTCAGGAGTGTAAGAACATCAGCCACCACCATGCTGGCTAAAAGCCATTCTCTGCATTTGTGTTTTGGCTGCCTGCATTTCCCTGTAATAACTCCCTTTGCAAGTAGTTATAAATTCTTGCGTGTCATTGCTCTGCATATGTGCCACGTTTCACCTGAGAAAGGACTTCATTTCACTGGTGGATTAAACAATGCTTCTGTCTACTGTAGAAGTGCCTTGTTTACAGCTCTAAAGGCCAGTCACTGTAGGCAGGAGTGGGAACGGGAGAAGAAGATACATAACCCACATGCACGAACCGGAAACAATGGGACAAACTGGCAGCTGATGTAAACCAACCTAGCCCCAGCAAAACAGAAACATAAATGATTTGGTATGAAGTCATCTGCAGAGGCTAGGAGAAGACTATACATGGTCAGATCAGACCTCAGACAACCTCAGACACAGTCTAGTTTCTTCTCCCTGTGCTGCAGCTTGCCCTTTGAAAGGTGATGCTGGCCAGACACACCTAAGCGAGTACCCAGGCGCCCTGGGAGACATAAGCAGTTACCATGCTCCCTTCCTACTCTGTGCTCTCAGCTCAGAGGATTAAAAATCTTCAGGGAATTTGGGGGATGAGATGGTGGCTGAGCTAAGCCCAACACCTCTATGAAGAGCAGGAAAAATTCTGGGTGAACTTTGCTTGGTATACATAATATTCTGCTTCCTTTCAGGTAATTTGAAACTTCATGATGTACCTGTTCCCACAGATACACCTATGACACGGTTACCTTATCCTTCTCACCACTTCAGCTTGGGTTTCTGTCTGAGCAACTCTGCTGCTCACCCTGGACAGGCTGTGGGATGCTTGTCAGGGAAGCTTTGGTATACAAGGGTAAATTCACTTGAAACAAAAAACTTGGTCGAATGGCTTAAAGAGGCACCTCTCCTAGCTCCCTGTACTAATCCTGTTCCTCTAGTCTCTTCTTTCCTCCCAAGTCCTTTTGTCTGACTTGTCACTGAAAATATAAATGCTCCTCTGGAAAGTCTTCCCCTGCACCCACAATGGAGCAGGAGTATCCCAGCATGTCCCTTCTCTCTCCCCTCCCCCAAGTCATGCTGCCCTCTGTGTCCCCTGGCCTGAAGCCATTGGCAGAGACCCATAATCTGTCCACTTACTCAGGCTCTAGCTTCTCTGATGACCCACATCAGCAGGTGCTGTTTTCATTAGCTTGATGAGCCTGAGTTGTCAATAGTTCCTAAAAGACATGCCAGCCCTGAGCTGGCTGGAGGTTACAGTGTGAGGAGCACAGGTGAAAGCAGGCAGCACTACACCTTCCTGCAGCCAGTAAAATCTGCTCAGCAATGGCAGCAAGATGAACTCAAAGATATTTAGATGGGAAAGAGCTGCTGGAGGGCTTGAATCCAAACTCTAGCTCAGTGCAGGACCAACCTCAAAGTTAGAGAAGGTTGTATCAGGAAGAATCCCCTCTATCTAGCCCCTCTAACGGCCCCTGTGATAGCCTCATGATTCATTAAGCTCTGGATGAAACTCTGGATATCATCTCAAAAGGGGTCAGTCACAGACAGATGTCTCAAATGGATCACCAGCACAGCTTGTGCTCTGCTGGAAGGCAGCCTAAAAGCTGATGGCATCTTCCTGTTGACACAAGCCACATCTGTCCTGCACACGGAGCAGAAAATGTCCTTCCTACTAGAATTCACCCACACCAGCACAAATAGCTGCAGAAATAATCTGAAGGATCCAGTCGCCCGAAGGGAAAGGACAAAAAGAAAGAAAGAGGGGGAAAAAAAAAAAAAAAAAAGGCAACTCATGGATACAAGGCTACTTCAGTTGTAGGTGCACAAGATCTGGGAGAAGACACAGGTGCATGAATTGTATGGCTTCAGGTGCAAGTCCAGACCACTTTCAGGGAAAAGGGCGGCAGCAGTGCTATTCGGAAATCTGGATGTCACCTAACGCCAACACCTACGGTGCAAGAGACAGGTAGAAAGAGTCTGACCTCCTGAGGCTGATTACTGCAATTTTTTATTGGCTGTTATTATTATTATTGCCCTCTGGTGGCTGTGTTGCTATTTAGCAGCGAGGTACAAGAGGCCAAGCATGAGTTCTGGGCCATGGGACTGGGCACAAGGGGGAAAGGAGGCTAACACCTCATGGCTGTGATTTGATACAGGCTTCCGGTCCCTCCCCGTGTTAGCATCTGTTGCATCCTTATGCAGGAAAGCCACAAAACACAATATTTGGGGTTTAATTTCTCATAATACTAGGCAGGTAAATTGATTATGAAAACTACTTTGCTTTTACTCTGAATTTTCCAGCCTGAAGATTTGCCAAGGTTTTTGCAAATATAAAACATGAGCCTAAACATCAAAGGCAGTGCCACACAGAACGCCTTAAAGGATGTAGACATGGAGCTGTTGGAGCAGGTCTGAAGGAGGACCACAAAAATGATCAAAGGGCTGGAACACTTCTTCTATGAGGAAAAGCTGAGAGAGCTGGGGTGATTTAGCCTAGAGAAAAGAAGGGTCTGGGAAGACCTTATTATGGCCTTTCAATACTGTGTATTTTGCTGGTTTATAAGAAATTTTTATTTCTTATAAGAAATATAGAAATAAGAAATACAAAAATTTGCGGGCTTATAAGAAAGATGAAGACAGACTTTTTAGTAGGGCCTGTTGCAACAGGACAAGGAATAATGGTTTTAAACTAAAAGAGGGTAGATTCAGACTAGATATAAGAAAGAATTTTTTTATGATGAAGGTGATGAAATACTGAAACAGGTTGCCCAGACAGGTGGTGGTAAATGTTCCATCCCTGGAAACATTCAAGATCAGGCTGGACGGGGCTCTGAGCAAGCTGATTTGGTAGAAGATATCCCTGCTCATTGCAGGGGGGTTGGACTAGATGGCCTTTAAAGGCCCCTTCCAACCTAAACTACTATATAGTTCTATGACATAAGATGACAAGGCTCATTGGATCTCCCTGCTGATGACATCTGTGGCAGGAAATGCGGTTTTGCAGCATGGAGCACCTTGAGTGCAAAAGCAGAAAGCAGCAGCCTTTTCCAAATTATACTGAAGAGAGTAATTTTAAAGCATATGTAAGAAATCCCTTTTTTTCCTGTTACCTCACTGAGTGCACTATTACAAATAGTGTTGTGGGACCATAAGTGATCACAAATGATACAGTCTCCAGTTCATCGACTACCAGAGACGCTCTTTGCAGGACCAGGAGCCTGGGGGAAGATGCTGGTTGTCTGACTGCCAGGGGGCAGTGTGCCACCTGCAGAAACGATAACTCCGGGGAAAAAGAAATACAGAAGGAAAAAAACCACAGAAAGGATCACTGACACTTAGAAACAGGCAGATTGTGAAGAAATCTACTGAACTGAGATTCACCTCACCAGCAAAATCTGGAGCATCATACAAATGCTATAGTCACTTCTTCATCAACTACTGAGCTAGCACAGTTTTTCTAGAAGAGTGGCAGGTACTATACCAGTTTCACGAAAAAATGTAGCCAGAGCTTTCCTCAAAGTGAAAAAATAGGCTTTCTAGTCAGTAAAAAACAAACTTTCAGATAAGTTGTTTACTTTCCTTAGGACATGCAAACAGGCACATCAGAAAAGTGGTAACTGAAAACCTTTTGATTTTCAGTAGTTTTCACCCATTTCTTTTTTGAGTCAAGAAAGCTTATGGCAGAAAACATCAAATTCTGTTTAACAGGTCCTTATTTTCTGTGTTGTAGAAAAATGAAAATATTCTCCTTAGTTTAAATGATAACTGTGTGAGACATTTTAGTGTTAATATATTTTTCTTTCTTTTAAAGGTGTATGTGGTGGGAAGTAACAGGCTGACACAGTCTGAGACCAAAGGGCCAGCCTGTACATTACGCATATCAATGTCACCTGAAATTTATGTTGCTATAAGGTAGGAAGCAGGTTCAGGCTTGCCCAGTGTACTCAGTCTAAGCCTCCAGTCCAGGCTGTATGATTTTCTGTGCAGGATCCCAACGCTGATCCTAGGAGTGGCAAAAGGGGCTGGGATGCAATGTTGAAATACCATGGAGACCTGAGGACCTAATTGCCTCCTGGTCCTTTTCTCCTTAGCGAAACTCGGTGTTGCACGGAGGAGACCGCAGTGTGGACATCACAGGATCTCCAGCAGCTCTGCAAAGCCTGTCTTTGAGGAAACGTGATGAGAAACCACAGCAAAGGTGGGAGCTGGGCCCAGTTTCTCACAGGTCAGGAAAAAGCCACACAAGCAGAGGGACTGCTGGACTCTAAGTCAGCTAAACTCAGCCTTGCAGAAGGCCAGGCCAGCAACCTGACCAAAGGTGCCTCCAGGGCCCAGTCTTATTTAAATCAGCCTGGGTTGGGACAGTGGACATGCTGGACATCATGTGCCATGACCCTCCCCGCTGAGCTGTGGGCCTGCCCGCCCCAGCCCCATGCCGAGGGAGGCTGGCCAGGCCAGGCCTCTGCCCCTGCCTGGCCGCGGCAGGAGGGCTGTGGTGTCCCCGGCCGGCCATGCTGCTCCCCAGGAGTGAGCTCAGCCCTTCCCAAGCACCCAAACAAGTGCCATCGAGCTGCTTGCTGACCACCTGGGGCCTCAGCCCTAGAAGCTCTCCCAAGGGACCGGCCATCTCCTGGGCTCTGGCATCCCCACAGCGCCAAGCCCTCAGCCAAACCTCATCTTCCCCCTTGGGCTCGCCCAGTCCCTGGGGCTGGTCAGGGCCAGCTCAGACCCCACCACCAGCCCTCAGCTCTAAGTCTGCCCTGTCATGTCCTCTTCCACTTTGCTATTTCTGGTCTGGCTCTGCACCCCTTAAAATCCTACTAGTGCCCCCCAGCAATGTAGTCCCTCAACAGCAAGTCCCTTCTGATCCCAGACCAGCACCTGGCTGGGCAGAGAAGCTGCTGCCAGAGCCCTGAGGGCACTAACGGGCCTTAATGGCCCCAACCAGCCTCACCTGGGACCGCCTGGATTGAGATACATTATCATAACTCTGGAGATGCACAACACGTTTGTCTGGAAATCGGCCATTATAGGGAGAGGTTAGCATGACTTTTCACAATTTTGATTCTGGAACCGGAGGAGAAAGACACCTCTGGGAAAAGGTTCACACTGGGGTTCTGTAACTAGGGACACAGCAGGGAAATGCTCACAGGGTGCCAGGCTAGCATGAGGAAGTCCCAGGCTGAGTTCTCAGCTCTCCCACAGGATTCCTACGTGTCTGTGGACAACGCACTGAAGCTCTCTGCACTGTCTCTCACACGCAGCAGACACTGCAAAACCGATGATGTGGAAAACTAAGTTAGCCATATGTGCTGAACTGGGACAATTCTGATAAATGGCGGGTGAACAAATACCTCAGCAATCTATTTTCCTCATCCTAATAAAATCACTTCCATCTTCTGTATATGGCCCTTCAAGTAGAGAACCTACAGCCAGATTTGCCCCCTTATCTTCTCCAGGCTGCACAAACCCTGCTCCAACAGCCTCTCCTTGTATATTATGTGTTCCAGTCTGCACACATCTTAGTGACACTCCTCTGGACTTGCTCCAGCTTGTTAACATCTCTCTTGCAATGTGGAGCTCAAAACCAGACAGTGTCAGATGTGGCCTCACAAAAGGGAAATAAACACTTCCTTCGATCTGTTGGCTATGTTTTTGCTAATACAGCCCAATATGCCATTGTTTTTTTAACAGTTGCGTTGATAGCCTTTCTTACACTAAGGAGTCTCAAAGGGCAAGGAGTGGCAAAGGCAGAGAGTCTATAACCCGGGGATTCCCCCTCCAGCCTCTCAAGGGAACTGCCAGACATTCATTTAAGACAGTTTTGTGTAAGAGCATGACAATGGGGTGAGGCTGTTGTCTGGATTTCATTAAGTGATTTGCAAACAAATTAAAATGTTGTGAAACAATCTGGTCCCTATGGAGCTTAGCAATGCTCAGTCCCATTCCCACTGTTGCTAAGGAAAGCAGAGGGTATTCAGCATCTTTGACAGACATTTGCAGGCCATGATCTAAAGGTGTCTCAGTGACTTCAGTGTGCTGGTCAGCATTGGCAGTGTAACTTAAGATATGCTCATAAAAGGAAAGAAACAGCCCCAAATCTCTTTTACATTCTGTTTCTGTTGGTTTTGCTTTTGGCATTTACTGAAGCCACCCTGCTCTGCATCAGTTTAAACAACGGAACACATAATTACATCCCAGGTATTTAACTACAGAAGACTTTTTGTTCCTTGGAAAAATGACCCAACTGCAAACTCTTGCACCTCACTTTTGGAGTTACAAATGACTCAGCAGAAGCCAAGAGGACATTTGGTTTCCTTGTCAGAACGCAAGAGTAAAGGAGGAAGTAAGAATCTCTTCCAGCTGTTGGGTAACTGAGGGGGAGACTGAGGCTAAGACAAACTGTGGGGAATCTCTAGGTTTAATATATATAATGCAAACTGGAATTACAGTTAACTGCAGTGACCAATCCCGGCTGATGAAATAGCTGTCACTGGAAAAAAATCCTAAAAACAAACAACCAAGTATGCAGCCACAAGCGGAGATTTCTTTTTCCTCTCCAGCCAAGCTCTGCATCCAGCTCAACCCAAAAGCATGTTTGTTTTGGAAGCCATAGTCTGCTGCAAAGTGTTTGGCTAAAATCCAAGGGGCCAATAAGTCCAGATGAGCTGAACAAGCTGTGTCCTTGGATCATGAGATGTGAACATGTTATTCAATCCTGGATTGCATGCATGCATATTATTGTTGGTTACTTTTTGTTACAGGGTGTGGATCAAAATGCCTTGATCGGGACTAAATTTCTACCCCCTAAGTTAACTGTTTACAATTCACAATTTTATTGTGTGCTTGTTATTTCATGGACCAGACCTCACAGCACTAGAATAGCTCCTCAAGGACAATGCGACCATACAGCTTAGGTCAAGTGAGCAATCATTAGCGATAATGTATAAACTCACAGAGTTGTTTGCAATTACATTTTTCAGAGCTGTCTGGAGAAAAGCATCTACTTTTTTCTTAAATATTTATGAGAATTAATCCATTCTGAGCCATTCCAGGTGATCAGAGCCTGGTGGTCTTCCTGGGGATGCTCTGTCTGTGACCTGGGCCCAGGACTCACCAGGCCAACACAAATCTTCCAGTTTATTGAAGAGGCAATAGACTTGCTGCAAAAACATAAGGAAGGTGATTATAACTAGTATAGGTGTCATTCAGTGAGACCATAATTTCTTTTCAATAACACTTTAACCACCTCAGTCATCCAGTGAGGGACAAGCCAGCTTACAGTTCCCACAGGGGCAAAACAGAAGCAATTATTACAAGGTAGTGGACCCATGACAAATCCTTGCCCTACCTTGACTCTTGGCAACACTTCCATGCAGCCAGGACTTCAGATCTCAAGCTAAGCTGATGGGAACAGCAAGTAGCACAAGCGACTTATTTGACTCTAACTTCATGATCTTGCCTGGTTACTGTCCCTTAGTGAAAATATGTTAAGTACTTTTTCACTTTAATATAACCATGTAGCCAACCCTATGCAAAAGCACTAAATCCCAGTGCTAGACTAACAACAATGTTTGGAAATAGGAAACTACATAAAATGAAGTGTTTTCCCGAAATAAAGCAGTCAGTCAGTGTACATTTAGCTGCCTTGCAGTGCACTACAAGAGGAGATGGGTGCATGAACTGATTTTCTTTTTGAGGCTGTGTATGTGTATCCTCAGTATTCATAAGGACCTAGAAGCAAGCACACCAGGAAAAAGAATACATTTTTTTTAGACAAGACACACTACCTGGGTAGACAAGTCAGCAGAAATGGGTATGCCAGTGATGGATAAACTGTAGCACAGGGCAGATTTCAGAATCTAGTCAGAGAAGCTGCAGCCCTTCCGTGCCAGCTCACTAAAACCCCAACATTTTGCAAAGGCAATGATTAGAGCAATAGAAAATGTGGGAAAGGGACATGTATGGGGCATGTATGGGTGCCACATCCTGTAAACCTTGAGCAAATCTGTCGACATTGTGTTGCAGATATTAAAGAGAAACTTGCCAGTTTCAGAAGACCTGGATAATCTCAAACAGAATTTATTTTCTACACCCCTGTAACAATCAACATACAGGTCTACAAGCCACTTGGGTGACTATGAAATTTCTTCTGTCTAAAATATCCTATGTGTGTGTTTTGCACCACCTCAGTTTATGCTAAGCTAGTTGTCAGCTGTCATGAAAATGTTAACTTGAATTCATTTCCATCCTTTCCCCAGAAGTGGGGATCGAGGAATGAATGAACCATGGAGCAATGGGTCTTGAAGTGACACCAGTGTCAGAGACATAGTCATGTTCAGACTAAGCAGGCAGGCTAGCCAGCTCCTGGTATGCAAGAAAGTCCATTAAGACTATGGAAAGCATAATAAAGAAGATTTTTGTTGTTATTATTATTTAGAAACAAAGTGTTAAGTTGCATTTCTAAGTTAAAAAAAAAAAAATCAGCCAAGAAATCTTTGTTTTTGGAAAACTGAGCGGTTTGGTGAGAATCCAAAACTTCAATAAAGATGACAAAAACCACCTGCATGTCTTCTGTGAAAGAGAATGCATTTCCCAGCCAGCCCTGGCATGACACCAGCTTGTGCCAGCTGTGAAAATGGCCAAAGATCAGTAGAGCCAAGGTGCAGGATCAGTGTCCCAGCAGCTGATGAACCTGTGCATCCAGGGTGCAACGTGTCACTCAAGTTCCTCCTTGCCAGCAGTGTGACTGTAACCAGGCAAGATCATGAAGTTAGAGTCAAGTAAGTCGCTTGTGCCACTTGCTGTTCCCATCAGCTTAGCCTGAGATCTGAAGTCCTGACTGCATGGAAGTGTTGCCAAGTGTCTGAGAAAGTAACATGAAGAACTATTGTCTCTGCGGTACACAAAGAAGTGTAGCTGCAAATCTACCTTAAAAGCCATTCTGTCATGGAAAACCTGAATCAGGGGCAGAGTTCAAGACATATCTTTGCCAGATTTCCACTCAACCTAATAAACCTTTGTCTATGTGCTCCAGGTGCCCCCATCACAGAAACACCTCAACAAACAGACGCCAGCTTCTGAGCAAAGCTGAGCTAACACAGTTTTAGGTAAAAAAATAACCTCACTGTTACTTATCTTGCCCTGCCCTTTACAAGGTTTGATCTCCGCGTTGCTTTAAAGGACTCCAGAATCTTGTATTAGTCTTGCAGTAGCTTAGGACTCTTTCTGCATGCTTTGCATTAGAGGTACAGGTACAAGAGCAATGCTTGATTCAGTCATGGACTTCTTCATTTACTCTTTAGGTTTTCATGTTGAAAAATGACTATTAAAACTTATAGAGCAAATTGGTTTTGAATTAAGTTTTAGTTTCAAAGAGATCCCACTAAAAAATAAGTCTCAGAGCTAAAGAGCAACACATGCAATTGTACTAAAGCAATTCTAACCATATCAGTCACATCCTGTTGTTACTGTCCCACAGCAAAAGGGCCCTTGGCTGCTGCTGAGGTTGTCTGCATAGTTTGTCTTTTGACAGTTTCAGTCTATTTCCCCCACCCTCTTTGCATTTTCCATTCTTCATTTCTTTAAGCCTTTTTATCCCTTTGTTCAGGAGACAGAAATGAATGCAAAAGTGAACCCAAGAGCCTGAACTAAGTTTAAAACTAGGTTAGAACAAAGTTTTTATCTATTCTCATCTTCTGTCTAACAAGGGGAAATTATCCTATTAGTTTATTGGAAACTGTCAATGAATGCAGTGTAATAAGTTACCATACCCAGTGTCATAGAATCAAAGAAAGATTTAGGTGGGAAGGGGTCCCTGGGGGTTTCCAGTCTGAGCTGTGATAACGGCAGCACTAACTCCCGAGCTAGCCCAGCTCACTCAGGACTTCGCCCACTCAAGTTCTGAATATGTCCAAGGCTGTGGGCTACAGCCCCTCTGGGCATCTGCTTGATGACTCTCAGGGGAATTTTAAAAATTCTCTTAAACCAAAATTTCCTTTGTTGCACCTGTGACCATAGAGTATTTTAGCCCAAATTACTGATACTTCCTTTCAATCTTAATGAATTTTAATGTACAGCTTTTGCACAGAAAGTGTACATTACAGAAGGCTGTTAGAGCAGACTGAAACAAAACACTACCCATGGAGATGGCTGTGAACCAATTCACTCACTTTTTTTCTTTCTTTTTTTCTGACTAAAGTAAGAAGTATGTTGCATGTTCTGCTCCTACTTTATTAGTTTTAATTCCACCTTTTTTCAGTGCTGTTCATTAACCTAATGTCACTGTTTGGTTTGCAAACACTACTCAGAAATACTTTATAGTTGCATTTCAAATCTGTTTGTCAGAATCTTTTGTAATATCAGTGTATCTTTTCAATCTTGCAAGGCTGTTGTTTGTTTCTTTACATCTGAAAACAAACTGATGCTAGAGAGGTCAATTTTAAAAATGCTATTTCTTCTTCAGAAAGAAACCCCCGAACTCACATAATAACTAAAACACAGGTACAAAGCTGTAGACATAGACTGGTGAGATTAGACTGCCTGGACATTATCTTCATTTCTGAATAGATCAAATAGCATCGCTGTAAAGTTGAAAACTTAAGGGTTGTGGATAGCGTACCAAATTTTTCCTATCCCAAACCAGATCTGGAAACATAAAATAAGGAAACTATCGTTTAAAAGTATTTTAAAACTTTTGCTTCTGCTTGTAAGGCTGCCATCTCCACCCCTCCTAGCCCCCTGTGTAAGGGCATGCATTTCCCAAGACTAAACTTGTATTGCTGCTGAGAAACCAAATGTGTTTCAAGGACTGCAAGTAGTTTGCCATGCTAGCAAACTACATTTTATAGCATCAGATTCCAACCTAAGTTCCACCAAGCCCTATAGGTTTTTACAAGAGACAAAATTTTCACACTTCTAAAAAATTATCTATAAAACTGAGTTCTCTACTTTGTGTGTGTTGATGTGCAGGAATAAAAAAAAATCCTTGACCAGTTTAATAGCAACATTATTCCAGTAGCATTTGGCTATGAGGGTTTAGATTCAATAGAGCAGCCAAAATCAAACATCAAACATGATAAAAGCACCAAGAAATTTAAGTTCCCTTCAACCCTGAGCACCTAAATGCTTCTATTTCAAGTCTGAAAAATGGCACAGGAAAAGGTTTCCCCAAGGGCACATTTCTATTTACACTGACTGTGTTTCCAGTACTAAAAAGAACTGAAGTGAAACACAACAGAGCTGCTGTGGGCAAAATGCTCCATGAACAGCTGAGTGCCAGTCTTTTAAACTGGAGTGTAACCAAGAAGAGTGTTTTAGAGGCTGCTTTTTATCTTTTTGCTCCCTTCCCCTGCAGATGAAAGGGAAGATATTACAGTTATCTTAGAGTTTGGGGGCTTTTTTTTAGAAAAAAAAGAAGGAATATTTTATTGATTCTTTGCATACCCAATGTTACTGCCTACCAAGACACTTCAGCTGCTGTTCAGCCCTGGGGACACCTGGCAGGGCTCTGCCAGCCATGGGTGTCCTCTTCCGCCTCTGCTGCCCTGGAAGCTGTGCTACAACCATGATACCCACCCACCCACCAAGCAAAAGCTGCCTCACACACGTCTATTGTCCTTCTCATCTCAGGTCCAACAGGTTGAAAAGCATTTGGTTATACCACATTAGGCAATATAGGAAACAATGGAGATGTATCCAGGAAAGAAAGAAAGGTCACGCAGTGCAACAAGGGATGGACAAGTGCTGCACATGTTGGGCATGTGGACTTTATTTTATAGAGGGTGGACTGAAGCGTATCAAGGTTTTCAGGCTGGGATCTGAGCAACAAGAGCAACCATCAAAGGATGCTCAGAGAAAGCATGCACAGATCTCCAAGTGGGAGCTCAGATTGAGTTGGGCTGTCTAGTTTTGAGGAGAAAAAACACCTAAGAGTTGATACAAGTATGTGTGTAGGAGCAGAATTAACTTGCAACTCTTTCACTCCTATGGTACCTTAGATGAAATTACGACTTGCACACCAAGAGATGAAATTATATGTTTTTAATATATAGATACGTATTTTAAGCCACAGATTACTAGGAGAACTTGATACCACAAGACACTGAGAAAGGGCATTTGGTTCAACCACTTGCATCGCTCAAGCAGATTACCTCAGAGTTTGGTCATGTACAAAGAGCAGCAGCTACCACAGCTAAATGTGAAGACGTCTGCCTTCATGCCCTCTTCCTTCACTTTCTTGGTCCACCCCCTCATACCTATACGTCCCACCTTGACCACTTGCCCCTCACTTACTCCTATGCTGCAACCGACCCTCAGATCCCCACCAACTTTTCTCATTTGTCTCATTCTGGGACAAGGACATCCTCTCATCTACCTACCACCAAGCATATTAGATGATCTATGGGGTTGGTTGTGTCCAGGTGCTGACCCAAGCTGCAGGAGAAGCAGGTCCCCATATGTGAAAGGGGCTTCCCATGCCCAGAGGAATGGGTGCCACAACCTGGAAGACTCCATTTCAAATAACCAGAAGCGTCTCTTTGGAAATAGAGGGTATCAGCAGCTCTCATTACAGACTGCAACCATTCTCTATTCCACAATACCTAAGAAAATTCAGACCCTTTAAAATGACAGAAACATTCTCTGTTCAGAAAACACAACCTTTTAGGGACTGGTTCTGCTTTGACTGGGAGCTCTGCCAAGGATTTCAGCTGGAGGAGGAATGAGGCCCTTCATTTCAGTTAGAGGAAAACAACACAAACAGCATCACAAATGCCCATCTGGGACATTTACAGGCAGGGAAGTCTGTTTTCTTATCTACCTCCTCAAAATAGTGAAATATTGAGGCAAGAAATATCAGGGGTTTCTCTGTCTGCCTGTCTTTGTTGCATTATATTTGGAAAGCTCAGAGTGTCTAAAGCCACTGGTAACAAGCTGCCCCCTTTTCGGACATGTGAACCAGACCTGAAAGCTTATGACAGACAGTCTTCTGCCTGACTGGAAAGAGAAGTGGCAAGAAGACAAGACAGGCACTTCTCAGGAAGACCATACATCCCCCATCCTGTAGAGACAGGCATCGAGGATTCTAATCTAGCAATATCACTGCCTGAGCTGCTTGTGCAGGTGACTTAGCACTTCTGAAACTGGAAATGGATTTCCAGAATGTCTACTATATGGAGAAAAGGTGAGGGGGAAAAAATAGAAGACTCAAAACAATATATTTGGCAAGCACATTGCAGAAGCTGCTAGTACATGCTGCGGTCCCAGACCCAGTGGGCTGTGCTTACCTCATTTGTTTCACGTAGGTGAACCTAGCCAGGATGTTTTCTTTAGTCGTGGGCAGTGTGACAAGAATGGGACATCCAAATAAGGTCACTCAGGATGTGTTTAACAACATCGGGTAAAGTCTGTGGCAAAGGCTTATGCACACACACACACACAGAGCATCCACTGTACATACCGTTGACTTAGTGCGTCATTATTCCTAGAATAACTTCTGGAGAGGCACTCCACCCTTGTATTTCCAACTCTGAAGATGTGATTGTCCCAGAGCCAGTTATTACAGTGATTTTAAGGATGGGGAGACGGAGGGAAGGGCCCCTGATTTCTCTGACCTCTTTGAAGGGGTGCAATGCAAGGAAAATTGTTAAAAGCAGAGGGTAATTTCAAATCTGTCAAGCCAAACTCCCTTGTGATCTTTGAAACAGCAGAGAGCAAAAGGCTTCCTGAGGCCATCCCGGATACCGAGATAGCACAGAATTCTGCAGAAGGACAAGCCACACACCTGTTTAAATATAAGTCAATGTGCTTTATTAAGCAACAGGTCCACAGGTGCTCCTGCATGATGAAAGGTAGTCCAGCACTGGGAGGGAACGTGCATTTTCACTCATAGGAGAATCCTGGAAAGCAAGCCCATTATACTGAGTAGAAAACTCCTGGGGTTTTTTTAACTTGCAAATTTTTGATGGTGCATAAAGCACTTTCAAGGAGCCTGCAAAAGGTAACTGAGAGCAAATCACTTGGAGTAACTTAAATTAAAAATCTTACCTTTCCCTTGCAAGCCCTCTGCAGCTGAGTGAAGTGATAAGCAATAAAAGAAAGGCATTACTTTGCTAGCAGCTGGGCAAGGGATGACATACAGTTACTGAGCTCAGGGTTTTACAGATCTGAAACAGTTTTGATCAAAAAATGACCTAAGGCTGAAACTCAAAACAGTCAAAATGGGGGAAAGTCAGATCTCAAGCTGCTCCCATGACCTTAACTCAGTTCCTCTTGTGTACAGGTTTGGGTATAATTGGGAGTTAAATGATCGTATTTCAATAAATTACAAAACTTCTCACTGGACATTTGCTTCATTCCACACAGAAAGTTATGATGTTCATTTACAGATGTTCGGTATTGTGTGGCCCATCTGCTGTGTGCCCTGGGCTACACACGGTACCAGTGAGGCACAAGCGTCACAGTTGTTCCAGTCGCGGCACCTGGCCCGCCGCGTGCCCAGCCCCAGTGCCCTAGCCAGACCCGGGCTGCCTCTGAAGCAAGAAGCAAGGAGGCAGCAGGAGCGGGCCTGGGGTGAAGGCACGGCTGAGGGAGGGAGGGGAATGAGACCCACTAAGGGGCAGAGCATCAGTGATTTTCTCAAATAAATTTCAGCCTGCAAGTTGGGGCCTGTCTTATCCATCCTTTTACTTTAAATCTTGCTCTGAAGTGAAAATTTCCTCACTTCACCTCAGTGGTTCCCAACATCCACCATGGGTGGTACCTCCGGGCTGGGTCCCAGCTGCCTTTGCAGGATGCTTCCAAGGAAAGTCCTGTGCCGCTGTGGCACTTGACACTGGCTGTGTAGCATCCCTGCAATGGGAAGTGGAAAATGTGGCAGTGTGGCCTTCCTGACCACACAAAAGTTCACGTTCAGTCCTGAGGTGTAGGTCAGACCTGCCCTTTCCCACCAGCATGTTTCAGGCTCCACACGTGCTCACACTGCTCTTCTCACAGCTCCCACTTTCCTTCCCGTCTCCTTAAAAGTATAAGCTCCTCATAGGAGGGACTAACCTATGTTCATGTTTGAACAAAACTTAGCGCTACCTGAACCATCCATTTGGACTAAGGTAGCAGTTAAAGAAAAGCAGCAGTTCTGAGTTTGCTGAAATGTTTTTGGTCTTCAAATTTAGTTCCATTTCTTTCTTTCCTTTGCAACAAGCAAAATCTATAAGACTCTGTAGCTAATTCTTTACTGAGAACTGAAAAAAGCCATCTCAATTCACCAAACATCTCAGAACAATATAGAGAACAAAAAAAGCAGTATCAACATATGTGGTAAAAGTTGCAGAAATATTGCTATTACTAATGCCACAGCATAAGGATACATGAGAAGGTCGTCATCACTTCTAAT
Organism: Falco cherrug; assembly: GCF_023634085.1. Taxonomy (NCBI): domain Eukaryota; kingdom Metazoa; phylum Chordata; class Aves; order Falconiformes; family Falconidae; genus Falco; species Falco cherrug. The sequence goes on from NC_073701.1 coordinate 9,639,637, forward strand.
AGACTAACAGACACAGCTGAAAAAGTAAGCAAGCTTTCATACACCTGGTTACTTCATCAACAGCTGAATGGTTAGAAGGTAAGAAAGTTACATACCAACAGAAGGAATAAATGGATCAGCCTGAAATAAAAAGAAATGGACTGTTAAAAAAACCCACATGCAGTGGGAATTTGTAGGTTTGAAACAACAACAACAACAAGAGTCTATGGAAAGGCAAAAATTACATTATCATCCTCACAAGCAGAGACTTAAAAAAATTTGCTTTAGTCCAGCAGCCTAAAGAAAACTCAGCAAAGTCTGGAGTTTTGCTGACCCTATGGGAAAGTTTTCAAAATGCCAAACTATTTAAGCATGTGAAAGCAGTTTTTCAGTTTTTCCTTTTCTGACATATAAAACAGCGAAAGAGCTGCTCACAACTAGCATGTGCTAAAATAGAGCTCGAATAAATTTTTCAAACATCTGAGAACTGTTTTTCTGCAACTAAGACACCAGAGACCAGATCAATCCATAATGGCAAGTACAGAAAAATGTCGTGATAAATATGAAATATCAAACCAGAAAAACTGCATTGACAAAAGAATGACAAAAAATTCCAAGAGGACACACTATCCTGTAAGTGCCTTTTGCAGAAACTTTTGCTTCTGAGGTATACATATCCGCATTTCCATGGTAGTCTAATGAAAGGGAGCAAAAGAAAAACCAACCAACCAACAACAACACCCCCCCCCCCCCCCCAGCATTTGTTTTAATATCAAAGTGAAAAATATTAGTGGATAATTTCAACAATAGATACATCACTCTAAAAAAGAGAAATAAAAATAACACCCCTTTCCCTCCAAGCTATTTTTTAAATTAAAGCAAAGCATTTCAGATGTTATAACTGGTAAAATATTTGTAGCCTAGATGCCTCTCAGTGAAGACAGCTTTGTCAGTCTACTCAGTTTAAGATATGACCTTTATACACTTTGGCTAAAACATGCTGTCATTTACACAGGTGTATATACACTGACGCAAGTCTCTAGATTTACACAGGTGTGACAGAAGAATTTGGCAGAGTTTTGCTAATTTTAAACAATAAAAAAAATTTCAGATCAACATCTGCCGTTGGTTACAGTTGTATCAATCCATGATACGGTTGGTGCTGATGGGACTGCCCCACAGCTTGTTAACGAAACTAAGAATTTTTCATACTGTGTCCAACTAGAGACTGTAACTGAACCTAACATTGCTACAATTAAAATCCTTGAGCTTCTTTAAAAAAACTTATGAAATTGCTGTTTGGTACTCTTCAGTTTTGTATAAATTTTTGAAAGAAACCTTAACACAGTCCATTTTTATAACCTGTTATTTCTATTATTGTTTTACCCATACACACAGCATTTTCATATAATAAATGGTACCATATTTTTTTAAATCAGATTTGTTTGTAAAGACAAGGAACATTGGCAGGGCAACTGAAAAGCCAGTATTATATCTTGGAACATTTTTTAGCGTCACTGTCCATTTATTACTTTCCAGCTTGGTCATGTCCCTTTGTAGTTCTTCCAACCTTGTTTGTTGCACCTGAAGTAATAGAAAAGTACCAATAGGAGAGCTTTCAGGTTTGATTCAGATCCTGGATCTGAACGGGCCACACTAACCTCTATGACTCTCTAAAGGACTGCCAGCCCGATGTGCAATGCAGGAAAAACCACACAGGTTTAAAGTGTTCTACAGGTAATTTTCAGCTGTTTTGTCACCTTTATTCAGGTGACACAAAATGAAACGGGAGAAACAAAAGGGGCAGCTTATTTGAAGTGGGTTATGCTCACATCAAGTTTCTTTTGCTTAAATGGAGTGACACAAGTATCAGCCCAAAAGGTTCACTGCTAAACTTATACCATAATGAAGGGAGAATCAGGCACAGGACAACCTAATATCAGCTTTTGATATATTTGCAAAATATTGTAGCAGTATTTGATGTTTCCACTAAATCAGAATGTAGTTTGGAAACTGAGAGGGGAGGTGGGAATCTAAATAAACAGATAAGTCAGGTCTGAAGGGTCATTCCCTTCAGTGAAAGTTAAGTGCAGTGGATTGCTCTTCCTGGATCTAACAGTAGGGGCGTGGGAAGATTTCAGATGTCACAGGGTTGTAGATAACATTTGAACATATGATTAGCTTTCGTGAGCTGTCTTTAGAAACCTTACATTTTTCCCCCCCGCACCTTAGCCAGAGATCCTTCCCTTGAGGTTTCAGGACACTTAAAATGTTGCTTTGACAAAAATCAAGGATGTGGAGAAGTTTTTCCTGTGTGATGTCACTTTGCTGCCCTTTATAAGCCTCTGCAGAAAAGAAGGGAACCTATCTGAGGATTCACACTCCAGACACAGGCGACCAAGGGCAAGCAAGAAGCACAGAGACATATTGAGCTGCAGATACCAACCGAGGGTTAGGAACGGTGAGCCATGCCACAAAGCAGTGCCTGCAGCTGCCTGCGGTACATGCTACTGGTATTGTGTAGCCTGAAGGCTGCCCTCGCCTTTCCCAACTCCTCTCCACTGCTGCATCCCAGCTGGGGGAATGGAGATCACCTGATGCACCTCTACACAGATACAGAGAGGAACAGCTTCCATCTCCAAATCAACGCTGACGGTTACATTGATGGTGTTCCTCACCAAACCATCTACAGTAAGTAGCGTACTATGGACCCTCAGTCTTCATGGGAGCAGGGGAGGGAGAACAAACTTCTGCTTTCTCACTAGCTCTAGAAAATACTCCTCTCATTATGCAGGCAGACAGAGGAGTACAGCGATGGGATGGAAAATATACATAATTACAATCCTCCTTCTGTTTAACAAATAAACAAAATTCCTCCAGAGAAATCTAGTGGATGGGGAATTTTATTCCTTGCCTAAGAGAACTAAAGTTCTATAGTACCTGTAATAATCTGCTAGCAAATGTTACCTGAATTATCCTTCATTTCATGATTTTACCCACAACTTCTTGTGGAAGTTGCAATTAAAGGTTGGTGATGGCATCCCCCAAACAGCTGCTTCCCATTGCACTGAGAGTATTACCAAAGGCACTGCAATGAGGGAACTCATCACAGCAGTAATGGGAAACTGATAGTATCTATAAAATCTCTTTTTCGGGGTAGAGAGCTGACAGCTACTAAAACTAACTCTAATCTGCGTAGAACATGGGTGTGCCAAGGTCGATTAAAAAGGGGTAAACTATGAAAGTCCAGGCTGTCATAAAAGAAGTGTTAAGCCTTCGAGGTTCATGAGAAGTAGATATTCCCTACTGTAACTAAAAGGTTCTCAGATTGTCTCATCATAGTTTATTTTCATGGAAAATGAAGGTATTCTTCTTCCTTTGCTGAATGCCTGACCTAAACATTATAGTTAGCAGAAAAATGGCTTTTTTAAAGAGTTAAGGTTCTTTCATAGCATTTCAAAAGTAATTCTCTCTTAGCAATACTCGAATCACAAGTAGCTAGGCATCATAAAGTCATGTTAATTGCTATTGCTGCACAGCATTTTTATACACTCAATTAAAAATGTAAGCATATGTTATGATGTTTTTATATTAGTATATAAGGAGCAAAGAATGTTTTTAACAGTTAAAATTTAATCAAGGAGAAAAAATGAGCAAGTTCTGCTATTTTTTAAATATTTTTTCAAAGGAATTACTAATGAAAAGCAGGAATTATTGCACTGTCTTATTATTCTTCCTACATATTTAAAGGTTTTATAAAACCAATTTTAGGTTTGTTGGTCAAGAACCAGTGTGAAGTTTCAGAGAACAACAGACAACAGAATGTCGTGTTTTTCCCGTATCTGCCATGAAGCAAATACACCAGTATTTGGAATGGTGGAGCAGGAGAAGTGGAAATCAGACAATGCCAGGGGTCATGAAAGGGAGGGTGACTGAATCTCTGCCAGGTCACCATGGTACCACTGAGACACCAGATTAATGAGAAGTGCCAAGTTCTGCAATAACCCCCCGCAGCTGCACAGGCTAGATGCATACAGCCCTCCTGGGTAGGACCTCAGGGTCGCAAGCAGCAGGCACAGCGTCAAACATAAGCCAACAGCACACTCGCTTTGAGAGGAAGGCAAACCACCTACCGTGGCAGATCAAGGAAAGTTGTTAATTCCCACTCAGCACCAGTGAAACTGCTCTTTGAGCACTATAGCAACACCACTTCAAGATGGATGTGAAGAAACTGGAGCTGGTCTGGCAGAGGGTTTTCAGGATGGTCAGGGGCCTTGAGCACGGTGTATCAGGAGGGTTTGAGGGAGCTGGGCTTGTATACTAACAAGGGCATTAAGGATAACCTAATACCACAGGGTAGTCACAAAGATGAAGGAGACATCTTCTGGGTAGTTACAGAACTAAGGGCAATGTCCCCAGAGTGTGGTTTGGGACTTCACAGGGGATGTTAGGGAAAAAATGTTGTCTTTGGGAGGCTGATGCAGCACTGAAACAGGGCACCTGGACAGGTGGTGACATCTCCATCTCGGGAGCTTTTCAAAACTCAGACAGACAAAGCCACAGCTAACTTGATCTAGGGCGGGCAATAGTCCCAGGTCATGTGGGAGGTTGGTTCAGACCCCCAGGGGACACTTCCAGCCACAGCATCTGTGGATCTGTAAGGCAACGGTGCAGTGCTGAACTGGGTGCTGGATTTGATATCTTTGTTTTTCTTAACAGGTGCCCTAATGATGAAGTCCGAGGGTGCTGGCTCAGTAATAATCACAGGTGTGAAGAGTGGACGCTATCTATGTATGGACATGAATGGAAACATTTTTGGCTCGGTGAGTGACCTTTACTGAGACTCAAGGCTGAAAGGCACGTCCAGTCTGCTACTGTGGTACCTGTTTCCTCAGTCAGGGCAAATCTGTACAGCTACAGTAGGAGGATACAGATTTAAGTGAGCTGAGGAACTGCCGCTTAGGTAAAACTTTCCTCTTTTCTTTGATTGTATTGGGTTGCAGAGCTGACAGAAATCATCTGAGTTCCTGCTTGGGTAAATGAGGGCAGAATGAGATCCAGTGGTAGACCAATCTGAATTCCTGCTGTAGCATAGAGCCATGGGTTGGGAGCAGCTCAGACAATGCAGCCCTCAGAAAGAAAACAACGTTATCATTATAATACCTTTGCTGAAAACATGGGCATGCATCTCAGATCTACATTTGACTAAGCCTGAGTTGCCCGAGTTACAGAGCTGGCAGATCAGAAAAACACCTGCTGCAAGATCTCATCCCTCTTTCCATCTTTAATCAGTACTTGTCATTCACCAAATCCCTCTGCTCACAGGTGTCATCTTTTTTCCCCTAAGCATTTCTTCAGTCAAGAGGACTGTGTGTTCAACCACCAGACACTGGAAAATGGATATGATGTGTACCAGTCTCCCAAACACAACTTCCTGGTTAGCTTAGGCAGAGTTAAACAAGCTTTCTTCCCTGGTATGAATCCACCACCATATTCCCAGTTTTTGTCCAGGAGAAATGAAATCCCTTTGTTTCGATTCAACACACCTGAGCCTCACAGAAATACTAGAAGTGCAGATATCGATCCAATGGATCCTCACCAAATTTTGGTCCCACAAAGGAAGATCTCCGTGTTTGGATCTCAGCTGCAGCAGCAAGCAGACTTCTCCCACATGCCCAGAGAACCTGTGAGAATCAACCAGAACGACGTGGTCAACCCAGATGACCCACATGCTATGATGGATGCCAGGAGGTACGCAAGTCCTCGCTTTTATATTACGAGATAACTGTGGCCCCACCACTTGCAAACCGAAGACATGGGTGAATATAATAGGCAAAGGAAGTGGCTAGCACCCTCAGTCTGAATGTAAAAATGGCTATGAGAAACCTGAAAGACATTGGGGGAAAAATCCTTCATTTCCAATTTTGTTCTTACAGATGATAGTTTACTGAAAAAATCAGTTAGCCATGTTCCAGCTGGGGCTCTGTTTTACTGGAAAGAAGATACATGTTTGGAAAGAATAATACAAACCAAACGTTTTAGGATCTGAATCACTTTAAGCATTCAGCAGCAAAAAGAACAATTCACTGGAAGGAAATGAGAAACTGATGTTACGTTCCTGATATAACTGGAAAGACACCTGAAGCATCTGATATTCCAAGAGAGACAGGGAATCCTCTTACTAACACCATCCCTGGCTGTGCAAACACAGCAGACAAACTCAGTGATGGTGTGTTATTTTATAAAAATTACTATATATATTTTTAGCTGTTAAGTTGGAGCTTCAGTCTCTTTTCATGCCTTTTAAGAGTCAAAAAGTGAGCACTCTGCTGTCATAGGAGCAGAACACATGGAAAACTGAAGGAACTGACAGGAGAACAGGGCAGGATCAAATGGTCTTGTGTAGAAAGAGTAATTTCTGACACCTACTGAATCCAAGCTGAAGTCTGGGAAAAAGAAGAGTCTGTCTCTTACGTGCTTCTCTATCACACTTATATATACATTAAATTCTAGCATCACAATATGGAAATATTATGTGGAGACATTCATTAGTTTTGCATATTTCCAACCTAGAGAAAAGTAGCAGGTTACTAATAATAGTGTGTTAAACAGGATGGTTTGTTTTGCACACTGCTGAGCTATACAAGGAAAAAAAAAATCAAAAAAATTATGTCTTATAGGCATCAAACTATTAATAGTTCATGAAGACTCCCATCTAATGAGTGAAAATTAGGTTTATATTTAAAAAAGAAGAATCTAAGTTTAGCATTCATGTTTCTATTTAGTTCTGAGCAGGTATCAGATGCTTTATACTTTTAAGACTGAAATTAATATTAATCTGGAGGTCTCTAATGTTGACAAAACTTTTTTACTGCATTGGTATATGCTATGGGTAAGTTTACTTATCAGAATCCAACCTCTATATATACAGCTGAAGTTTAAAAATCTGTAGTTAAGATGCAGTATCTGCAGAGCACAGCTTTTTATTGTAATTTAGGTGTCAAATTGTTAGCTGGTAGAATTCAGTATAGCTTGATTGGTTTTAATGGAGCTATATTCATTTCCACAAGGACTCAGTCAATTGTGTACACACTTAGCTATTTTTCTCCCTTATATCTTTTCATTTTGATTCAGTCTTCCTGTAATCTTAAAGGTGTGTGGATTTGAAAAAGTTATTCTTGATATACTCTGCAGAAATCAATAGCAAAGGTACCAATGAGCTGCACAAAAATCCAGTGTGGTAGATATTTGAAAAGATCTTTTAATTTTGGTGTGTGTCCATTTTCTGCATGTCAGGATGCAGATTCCTCTGTTTTGTTCATTTAGGATATTCAACAGCCTGACAACAGTCTGAAAATGGTGCATTTGTTTCAAGCATGCTCATAGGAATAATGCAAACATTAGGCTAGACTCTGGTCCTGCTCTTTTTTCTGTCTCTTGAAGTAATTCACTGAAGCCACTGGAGTTACAGCAGTGTAACAAAATCAAAATAAGTCCCCCCCGTGTTTCTTACTTTCATTGAAATTGTTCTAGATTTAGCACAGAGTCTGTCCTGCTGACAGCATTTAAAATAATCTCTTTTTTTTCCCTACATATGTATATATGTACACGATACCACTTTACCTACAACATCCAAATTGTTATGTTAGAGAAGTCACAGGGCTTGATTCTGCTGTTAGAATAATTTTCCTATGTGGAGTGATTCCTAATTCATACAACTCCTTAGGAGTACAGGACAAGCCAAATGATTAGGATTAGACCAAGAGTTCTGTCTCATAATTTGTTGGTTTTCATCCTCTAAACTCATCATGTTTTTGATTAGTTTCAAAAGGAAAGGAGTGATTCTAATAGATTTAGGAGAATTGCAGGGTGGATGGATATTTGTGTATTTTCAGGCTTATTCAAACTAGAGCAATACATTTTACCTTGCTGTCTATACAGTGGAGAGGTGTGATTATATGTTTAGTTTAATAATTTTACTTGATTCCTATACCATTTTTCTTGGCTTTTGCTCCTTGAGAAGTCTGGACTGTGATTACATGAGCAAAGTTTCCATTTTGCATTAATTGTTGTAAGCTCCACAGAGCTCTCTAGGATCCAAGTCAATGGACGTACAACTTGAATCATGGGAAGTTCTGTCTTGATCCATATAAAACTTTGATGAGAAATGTCAGTGGGGTTAAATCTCTATGCCATCTCTATATTCATACATCGGAACAAAGTAAGAAGGGTTGCTCATTCCATCAGCAGCCAGGGGATTTAATCCCTGAGAGTGAATGCACAGTGGATTTTGCATCAAAAAACCCCATTTGTAATCATAGATAACTGTATTAAAAATGTCAAAAGAATTAATTCTTCAAAGGATGTGCTGGCAATCACTGGCTAGTAAGAAAGCATTACTTATTTATATTGCAATATTTATTTATTTATTGGAGTGGGTGTGAAGTCCCACAGAATATTTATAAATATTTATATCAATGTATTATAGAGACTATTTCCTTTTATAAAAGTACCAATAAACTTTTCTTTCTCACCAAATGGTGGATTCTGCATCATCTGTTCAAGCTCCCCATTCCAGAAGGACTTGAATAAACAAATAGCACCAGCTGTGTCCAAAAATTTTTGTGTCGCACTATCCCCTGTGATTTCCAGCCTCGTAGGTTGCAGCTTCCTGGCTGTTTCACATACCACAACCATGAAAGTTCTGTGCAAGATAATAAGAAAAACAAAGTCTTAGCAGGACTAGACTGACCAGGAAGGGATTGTCACCTCTACTGGGAAACTTCTTCTTCAACCCAAAAGCAATGGAAAACCACTGGTCTAGCAGTTCAGTCCTGCTGGTAAATATTTGTGATCCTGGCCCCAAGATCTTAGGGTAAAAGATACACAGTAAATTACCGTTACTGCTCATACAAAATATTCTAAGTCCATTCCTAGGGCTATGCCACGGCTCTGTTTTGCAGCAGACAGGTCACAGACTGGTTAAGTTGCAGATACCATTGTCGCAGCTCTTTCCCGCAATGGTCCCCAGGCCCACCAAGGCCCAGCAGAGAGCTGCAAAACGGCAAGCGCCCATGGGTCTGACAGATCCCCTCGCAGTGCTCCCCCTCACCACAGATACTCTGTGGAGCTCTGTCATGGTCAGTAGCATCATTTGCATCTGCTATGGCACCAGCATCAAGAGAAGCATGATATCACCACCAGGTACCACAGTACTGTTGCACTTTGTGGGCGAGAGGACAGTGGTCTTCAGTGGCAGGGTGATCAGGTAGGTGGGGAACTCTCTTCTGCAAGATCCCTTTCTCCTCCCGTTGCTAAAGTTTAGGTTCGTGGACTTCAAAGGGGGAAGAAGCACAGCAGGAACGTGCAAAAGAATTGAAGCATATGAGAAACTTAATAGATGCCAAGGCATCATAAAAATATCAGCTGGTATCTTTTAGTCTCCCACACACTCAGTACTACTTTGAGACTGTTCAAACTCATTTAGAGTAAGCTACGCACAGTGAAATAAGAAGAAAGCATGCTGTGGAGCCACCACGGCCCCAGCGACCTCTCTCTGCCACCTCTCTTTCCAAGAACAGGGCAAACACAAAGGTTTGTTCAGTTGTCTCTCCTTGCCCAGGAAACTCGCTCTGTTGTGATCTGAAGCTGCAACTGGATCTTAAAACAAGGAAAAGTGCTGAAAAAGAGGAACAATGCAGATACAGCTGTTTTATGGATCATGTGGTATGATTAGAAATAATTTCTGAGACCATTTTCTCCATGCATTAACTGAAATAAAACCACCAAACATCTGCAAGGTACCTTAGCACAGCACTGGAGGCGACAGCATGGATGACAACGGTAAAGGACAATCAGAGAAATCCAGACTGCCTGTTCCTAGTGTCTGTCTAAAAGCAGACACCTCCTAAAAAAAGGACTTGATCCCCATGTCTAGGTTAAATTCTGGGAAATGCAACCAAAAAGTGAAGTGACTCTTTTTCTAGGAGCGTTTGTAAATAGTGACATTAAAGAACAGCAGTTGAATAGGAGGGTGACTGGACACTCTTCAAGGACATCTCAAAAGGTTGAATTCATCCTTGTTTATTTATTCACCAAACACAGAAAGCTTTATCACTTAACTCTTTTAGCCCACATTGCTACAAAAGACGAGCAGAGAGATGGACTGCATGTAAACTGGTCCATGTATGTACACAGCTGAACATTTTTTTGTCAATTCATTTTTCAGTTTTCATTTCTAGGGTAGACCAAAAAAAAGAAAGTGAAATATCCCCTACTCGTTCTCCCAGAACCAACCACTCAATTAACACCAACTCCTGGATCTATTGGTAAGAGGAAATCTTTTACAAAATGCTGTTGGTGTTTATCTTAATAACTCAAGGGGTTTGTTTGATTTAACCCAGGTCATTGCTTCCCCTTTTCAAGGTGGAGTTACATTTTTCAGCTCCTCCTCGAAAGCAGCCAGAATTACACATAGCGTTGCAGGTGAGATCTCATCAGTGCTTGTACAACGGCGTTCATGACTCCTTGCCTTGGCCAGAGACACCTTTCAGGATCAGGCTTGTCTTTCTAAACGCAACAACACCAACTACCCATAATTAAAATAATTTTAATATATTTTTTAATTTAATCTACATATTTATAAAATATGTTTTGTCATAAATAAAATATAAAATAGGTTATTAATATTATATATAATTTTACTGTGTGATAAAATATTATATATAATAAAATGAATATTAAACATTAAAAAGGTTAATATTATCCCAGGTTATTCTCCTCCTTTATGGTTTTCAAGAATTATCTTCCAGCTTGTAGAGGACATTCATGTCGTTGGTATCAAGGTGCCTAAGCATGCAGTCCATGGTAGGTAGTTTCATGCCACATCTTTCGCTCCTCAAATTCATCATTTCTTTCTCTGTGCGATATTCTGACCCACATAGTTATTGCTGATGCTTCCTCGCTAACATTTTCACATTCCAATATTTTTATTCAGTCATTACAAAAAAGTTGTCCCATGAGGAACTTAAATACTAACTTTACTCCAGCTCAGTGCTTGACCTTGGACGGTACTACCTACTTATATGCCCATAAATTGCTTGTGTACCTATGTGTACCTACTTCACCTTTTTTTTTTTTTTTCCCTAGTAAATTTGATCTTTTCCAGTTGAGCTGACGGTTTCCATTATGGCAGTGTCAAGTGTTCAATTAAAATTCACCTAGATCATACTCCACTATATTTCCCTTGCCTAGACATCGGTTATTTCATTAAAGAACTATCAGTTTAATCTAGTGTGAACTACTTACGGTAAAACTTCATCTAATTATATCCCAGGTTGCATTTACTTCTCTTATCTGTAATTACTTCTCCTTCAGAATTTGTTCTAAAGCTGTGAATATTATTAAGGTCAAACTATCAGTTCTGTAAGATTGCTTTTTCCTCTGTTCTCAAACAAAAAATCTTTTATTTCCTATTCTCTAGTCATACGGTTCCACACCCAACTTGACAAATCTATTTAAAATACTTGCTTACGGATATGTAATTTTAGATGTGCTTTTGGAATTCTGGGATAAAGATTAGTCATTTCCCCTGACAGAGGCATATTAAATTCTTTAATTCTTGGCTTTAAATGTGGTATTTTCCCTGTCCTCATTCCCATTATCCATCCTCTTTTACCCTTGTGTTCAATACTGCTGTAAATGAAGTAATTCATTTCGGGGATGTAATTTAAGACTACCTAATTTCTGTTCCATCCACACAATGCAACATTTCTGACACTCCTTTCCTTGTTCTGTATTTTGCCACACATGTATCTCAGGATGTTTTTGCTACTTATTTTGCAAATTCTCATCATTTCATACCTAAGATGCAATGTTATATAGGATATAACTTAATTTCTACTCCTTATAGGCCCTTTTCCCAGAATCAGAAACTCACTGTGAGATGATTATTTATCTAGTCAGGCCTAGAGGCTCCCCCCTGTAATTTTTGCCTGTTTGGGATGTAACTTCTAAATAATTTTTACATCTCTGATTTAAACAAGCAAAGCTTTCCCCCCTTTCTTCCATATTAAGTCCATTTAAGGCTCTCAAGCACAGCTGACCTTATTAACTAATTTTGTGAATCTTAAGTATAGCTGACCTTATTAAACTAATTCTGTGACTCTTAAGTATAGCTGACCTTATTAAACTGATCTTGTGATTCTTGCCCTTCTGAAATAAAACCTTCTTTATTACCTCAACTTTTAGCTTAAGCACATTCACTTTTCAATAGCTAGCTCTTCCAAAATATATTCATGACTTATCACAGATGAGTCTAGCACATCACCACTCCTCACAGTTCAGCTAGGGCTTGATCAACCAACTGGGCGCCAGAGGGAAAAAGCATCACATCCAGTTACGCCCCAAAAGGGGTTCTGCCTGGACCTCGGGCGCATTCCTGTGGGGACCAGTAATCGCCTAGGCATGGTTTGTGCTTTTACCCTGGTATCCTCCTGTGCCGATATTCTCAGGGCCCCCGTTGTCGTTCTCTGATTGTGCTTTCAGGGGCCCCACCGCCAGCTTCTGGCAGTCAGGTAGGGCATCTGCAGGCTCACACAGGGCTCCCTGCGGGCCAGCAAACCCCAGAGAGGTTTGCAAGTGACACTAGAGCTATCTCAGCAGAAAGACCTGCCCGAACAGCCTTGGATTTACCACGCACAAACAGATCATCCACACAGCGGGTTTGCCATATCCATGGATGTCAGGGAAACAGCTCACGTACTGTGCGCTGATTCGTGCTCATGCAGCTGCCATTTGCCTGGATTACATATCCAAAAACCTCAGGCTCATGGCCAAAGCCCTCAAAAGAGGGACACATCTGGGGAAAATCTGACATATTTCAGGTCCAGGCATGTGGGCTGTGTGTGGATCTGAGGCAGACTCATGAAATACCAAAAGCTTGGACAGAGAACGCATCTGATCTAAATTCTGTACTTAAAAGTGGGGGCCGGGGGGAGGAAAAAAAACAAACCCAAAACTCCTCCTATTGTGAAGACAGGGCTATGTCTGGAAAACATAAACCCAGCTGAGAACTGTGGGAATACAGCAAATATCCTGAAAAAGGGCTGATACATTAGAGGAAGGAAACTGTGATGCTATCAGAGCACTCTGCCAAAGTGCATGTCTGATGCCTGCTAGACATTTAGCAGACCTGCCAGGAGATGATGGCGGTGGGGCCAAAACTGAGGAACAAGTGTGCTACCATGCAGGGAACTGAACTCCTCTTTGTCTCTCCTGACACCTTTTCCAAATCAAGGCTGGCCTGGTAAAGCACTGCTTAAACATGAACAACTTCATCAAAGGATGGTACAACTCCCCTACCTTTCGAAGCATCACTTTTAGGGGAGCAGGATTCCACCGGACTAGTCAGCAAAAGATGACGCTAGCATAGAAAGGAGGGGACTGAGTTTCCTCTTGATCTTGGTAATCCCCAAAGTCACCTTTTCTTCTCCTACGCAGCTGAGAAAGTCTGTCAAGTCAGCTTTTATTTTAACTTTCACCATTTTAAAGATAATTTTAAAGTACACATTGGTTCTCTCAGATCTGACTACGGGCCATTATGTGGGCAAGCTGAGACGTTTCTAACATTTATTTCAGCACTATTTTCCTACAAGGGTATTCAAAAGGAATGTACCAGTTTCTTATCATTTGGAATTCTTATCATCTTGGTAATGTGTTTAACAGCTCGATCTGCTTTCACAGCCTCTCTTACATCTTGGCAGCTACTGCTGAAAATCCACCCTGTAGTTAAGGCCCTGTCTCCTGCTGCTAATTAGAGATTGGCATTTCACAAGGACAAAACATTTCATTGCCCACTACTGAGTAATCCCTCAAATATTTATGTTCTGTTACTATTCCTAACAGAACCATCTATAACTGCAGCTCTCCTTCCCCATGATCCCAATAAACTGGTACGGAATTACTGTACAAATGTACAAGAGAGACTTTATTAAAGGAGAAAGAAGAAAGATTTCATTTCAGTGTCGATTTAAAGACTTAAAAAGACCAGTACTACACATAGACCTAAAGAAAAAAGGCTTTACAATTAACTTCAGAAGCTTCCAAAATTACAGATTTACTTTTTAACACATAGAGAAGCTTACATCAGATATAACAAAGGTGAAATGAAAAGTTTAACCGTATCAGGGCAGGCTATAAGATCACCTAGGCCAGTATCTTGTTTCCAGCAATGTCAAGTGCAGAGACACAAGGAAAGAATACAACAGGGCAACTGCAGAACACGCTTAACGCTGCTACTGCCCCAGCCACTGGCAGAAGCGTTTGCACCAATTTAGCGTTACCTTACAAAGCCTTCATCAGGAGATTCTGGCTTATAAATTTTTGATTGAAAAATGTTACTTCGTTAACATTGGAGCTGTTTAGGAAGCTTGAACAGTTTGACCCTTTGGTGTTTTTCACAGGTAAGACACTATTGTACCATCAGTTTGCCCTACGTAAGAGTTAACTTAAGATGAAAGAATCTGTTAACACTAACTTAAAGAAAACCATCATAAAGACAGGTTTCTTAGGATGGGTCTAAATTTTCCACCTACAAATACATCAAAGGTGGTAAAGGACATTACAGAGGGAGAGTCAAAAATCCTTATGGGAAGAGTATTACCCAAGAAGTGGCAAAGCATTTACCAAATAAGTAGATGTTCCCATAAGATATTTACCTCATCAGCAAGAACACAATGTTAATTAACCTGCTTGAGGGCAGGCGAGAAAGCAAAAAGGTTTTTAAACTAAGGATACAAATCCCTAGCGTCTTGAAATATTTGAAAAAAGTTACTGACTTACAGAGGAAAACACATTAGGTGTCCACTCATTTTCTAGCTGATGAAGGATGCGCATTTTCAACTTGGTCACTCTGGATGGAATGACCGGCAAAATTCAGGACATGGCAATTGCAGAGAAGTTCAAGCTATTTAAGGCACCAACAGGGTAGTCTCCTGCTATGTAACTGGCCTTCCTGAAATAAACAGGCGCTACCCAGGCACAAGCAAATTAAGAACAAGCTCCCATCCTACCCTCTGCCATTAACCCTGTTAGTAGTCACAATTAAAAACACTTTTCTACCTTCTTTGGCTGTGATCACCAATTTAGTACTCAGGAGCCCTCCAGGAAGACACATTTCGTAAGAAGCTTGAGGAGCCTGTGCAAAAGCCCACACTCTCATTTCTCCTCCTATGTACAAAACTTCATTCCTTTAGCGTATTAAAGAAGGAATTACTTGTGAAAAAGAGCTATGGACACTTCTAAACAAGTCTTGAGCACTTCCTCCAGCTACCACTGTCATCTCTGTTCTTGTGATTTGAAACAGGCCCTTTTTAATTTCACAAATACAAACTGACTATTTGGGTGGTATTCGCGCATAATGTCAGTAACTGTTGGCTACCGAGGATTTCCCCAGTTGGCTGGTTTTCTCAAAAAAAATTTTACTAATTTTCTAAACATTTTATTGTGACTGTTTGAATTCAGAATTTTTTTCTTCTGAATAGCACTGGAAAACTTTGCTTAAGAATACCTTTGTTTAGAGCAAAGGCTGCTTACATAAAATTAAACTTGAAATAAAGCCATTTTGACTGAAGCTTGGTTTTATGTTCCTGAGAAATCTTAAGTTTCCCAAGATTCTGTATTATGAGGATTTTGTGCTTGCTGGAAAACCCCTAGTCATAAAACTTCACCCAGATACAGCTGTACATTTACTAACTGTTTCATACAGGGAAAGAGAAGCCATAACGAAGTAGCTTTCCTTTGTATCTGTAAAGAAAGGAAGCCAGCTGATCAGCAAGTAACGAGTTTAGCCTACTGATGCCCAAGTTCAGTATAAAACTCCAATTTAAATTCATAAGAGTGTCCAGTCCTTCACATTACATATGTGTTAGAGGCTGAAAGACTAATCCTCGCTGACACCAGTTACTAGTATCCATTTTTTAAACATCAGGTAAGATGCTTTCCTCTCTATGGGCTACTAGTAGTTTAAAGTACACAGGACAGCATGTGTTTTAAACATTACAAAAAATTAAACCTTCGGTCAAAGAGTTCATTTTGTACAGTTGCAAGCAATTCAAGTATGTCCTTAACATTTTAACATCACTAAGGGGTTCTTTCAGGTAAAAGTCAGGATAGCCCTGGTCCACCAAACCAAAAAAGGCCTCTTTTTCATAGTAAAAGATCAGTCTGGTTTTTTTCAGGAAACAAATGAAAGTTACATGATCTGAGCAAAACTTCATAGAGTAATATTAACGAAGATTTTTACCTCAAAAGAAATACAGACAAAATGAGAGTTCTATTCAGGAGCCTTTAATTTTTATTATTTCTTTTAACAGGCTTAAAATATGCAAATGAACAAAAAGTATGTGGCTATTATAAATAAGAAACCAGATAAGCTTACACAGTAACACTACAAACACCCCAGTGGGGAAAGAATGCAGTATTAACAGCAACTATAAGCCATCATCAAGCAATCAAACTTGCCTACTCTAGGCAAAACCATCCATCCATCAAATGTACGACTGCCATTGACAGAAGGATTCTAGTCTGGTACAACTCACCCTACTGATAAGGTTCCTCTTCAGAAGAGACACCTTTATTTCAACTGTGCGTGCACAAGGCTCCTCACCCTGCTTACAGTTAAAAATAAATACTTTATTTGTGTACAGTGCTCTTCAACAGAGGTCTCAACGTCACTAACCATTTCTTACAACACACTCCTGCGAGGTAGGTATATCATCATCACCATTTTACAAATGGAAAAGAGATTTGCCCAGAGTCTCACAGCTATTTAGTACCAGAGCCAGGAACACACCCCCTGCTCTGTACCAAATGTTTTCCACTAGGCAATGCTCATTCTTAGGTTATACTATTGCATTCAAAAAAAGTTATTTTAAGACAACATGTATGTTTAATATTACAATATAGCATTTTTTTTTAAAAAAAGAATACAGTACAGCTCATCTTTGAGGTACCATTCCTCTCGTCTCCCCAACTTTTTTACCTGGAGATAACCAAAATAATTATGACTAATGAAAAGAAGTTTTTAAAAATATGCACTATAGAGGCAGATATGCAAGTGACTGGAAGCATTCTGTTTCTGTTCATAAAGAACATTTGTGTTATTTCTCTAGTGCCAACTTATACTGGGTACAAGGCCCATGCAAATCATGTTATTTTAAGATGATAAGCAGCTGCATGTCTTCATCTTTTGTGGTTTAGTGTCAGTAACTCCAGTCAATCCCAGTAATTACCACAGATACCTTTCCCAAGCTTAGCATAACAGTGATTTTAAACCCACTGCCCTTACAAAGACTCTTAAAACATTTTTTGAGCTACACATTCAGCTCCTACATCCACTAAGTGAGAGTCTTGATTAAGACAAACACATGTGACTTCAGGTTTTAACAAATTTCCATTTTCAAGTTTTATAACAAAGTGACTAACTCCTGTGTTGGGACTGACAGAAGACAACTGAGACTTTGTTAAATTTGTTGGTAAAGTACAGTTGAGATCCGAAACAAAATAACCAAGCCAGTTCCTCATGTAGGCTCCATGACTCACCACTAATATATTGGCATCTAATATTTTAGAGGCTCCACCGTTATCAGAGCTATGTTCTGCTTCACTGCAGTGGTCTGTCCAAGGGAAAACTAACTGTTCTTCAGATGTTCCTGAGCTTCTGCTGGCAGCACCATGCGTGTCTTGCTCCTTCTGTTCCAATTCAACCACTAGCTGACACAGAAATTCAAAAAAATCCCTTGCACGTTCTCTTACCTAAAGAGAAGGGGCAGAAGAGTACATTGTGAAGAATGCAAGAGACTTCAGCTTTTAGAAGTCTGAGATACAATTACTTCAGTTAAACGACAAATGCTTATCACAGGCACGTCTCAGAAATCAATGGTAAGTTACTGAATGCTGTAAAAACTTCTCTGCCCTCCAAAGCCAAGGTTGAGAGCAACTGCCTTGTCCTTCTGCAAATGACAGCTTCATGAGGAGTCAATCTCAAAAACAGGATTTTAATTCTAAAGAGATTCCCCACTTGGCAGCCACTATAATCAGGTCAAGTAGTGTTTTTAGCTTGGAAAACAACTACCTTCAGTTGAGCTAAGCTGCCAGTAAGATGTTCCTAAGTACACAACAGCTGTATCTGCACTGATAAAATGGCCTAGAAAGTAGGGCACAAATAAATAAATACCATACTTCATCCAGTGTTTCTCCTCCAGAAGGCGTGAATGAAGGACACTGCTCTCCAGCAGCCTTTGCCATAGCCTTGAGGTCAGTCAAAGGCCTTCCTTCTGCAACACCGTATTTCTGTGAGAGGCAAGTCATGAAGAGCATGTTTAGCAAGACGTATCAAGTCTCCAGTACCACTTCCAACGTGAGCATCTCCTAACAGCTTTGTTTTCTTGGATTCTCATGTATAATGCGCAGGCTTAACTACCTTTTAAATTTTATCCCAATACTGGGGGAGAAGGTATCTTTGTATCTGCTATTTAAGTTTAACGTATATATATGAAGTGTATATATATATCTGCTGGGTAGAGAAACGCATTAAAAGCTACATCTCATTAAAGTACCAACATTTAAAACACTACCTTCAGCCGCATCTTAGCTTTGAGATTTTTTTCCCCTCTACATTTTTGACACTCATTCTTAGCACACAAAATTAAAGTGTGTTTTTAAATGAGGTTACATTCCAAACACCTCTATATGTAGCTGTTCACACGAGGATAAACTCCATTTACTTTGCATTTGCAGAAAGACTACAGGGAATTAATTGTTGCAAGTAAGAAACAAGCATTTTCTCTACAGACCTTTGAAATCTCCATAGCAAAGGAGTCCATTTTAAAATCAGAATTTTTTAAAAAGACAAAAGAAAAACAAAAAAACCCAAAGGATGAAACACCACAAGTACCCTAACTATTAAAAATAAACAATAAGGCCACCTCCCACCTTTTCAGGACATACATTACTGCTGTGGACAGTGTTTTCAGAAAACAAGAACGGCAAAAAAGATCTTACAAACATATGCTAATGGACTCAGAGAACAGGCAATTAACTTTCTTCAATGACACACTTATTCATACACAAGAAGGAGTAGTAAGAATCCATATATACCAGCTAGTTAGTCTGGATAATTAGAAGTCACATTATAAAACACAGTATTTATCATCTGTAATGTACATCCATCTTGTAAATTACTTGGATGTGCATTGTAATTTTTGATCTGGAAGATCTTTCCAAGGCAACTCTCCAACAATGGGAAAAGAGATTAATACTTCTCCCTCTAGAGATTAATACTTTACTACTGCTAACAGATGAAAAATATATTCAAGTGGAAAGCTTTAGTCTTCCTTGGAACATCCGAAGACAGTGAAAACGCTGCGGTTATGATGAGTATTTTGAGAAAGTATGAGCTGATACAATACTGTCAAACACTTGGTTACACACATTCCAGAAACCCAGATGTTGATGACTAGGATATAGACACATACTCATTACTGAAGCTTTCTGACTTCTATGTCACTATCCACTTGCTGTGGATATGCAATTAGATGCCATAATCATTATTATGGTTTTCAGAATGCACCGAAACACATTTACTTCAGCTTCTCAATCCCCTTCTCTAAAGCAAAATACTGACAGTTTTGGAATACTAAGAAAGAAATGAAGAAATAAGTGCTCTGAAGCTGCTGAAAATTAAATTCTAATCTTAAAGATTTTTCCAGACAGATTCTCTCATGAAAGGCATGAGAGAATAAAACTTGCTGAATAGGGTCAATGATATAAGTTCTTTTAAAGGACATTACTACTTTTCATGCAATTCAAACTTAATTCCAGTTATCCAGAGCAGTTTACAACCTGTGGCCTGCAGACGCTGTATTGGCATTTCTATACTTCCATACAAACA
This sequence comes from Falco cherrug, assembly GCF_023634085.1. Classification (NCBI taxonomy): domain Eukaryota; kingdom Metazoa; phylum Chordata; class Aves; order Falconiformes; family Falconidae; genus Falco; species Falco cherrug. The sequence goes on from NC_073701.1 coordinate 9,659,567, forward strand.
CCATGAAAGGCGGCGGGGGGGAAGTGTAACAGAGTGCTAAGATTATTCTTTCTAAAATTCTGTATCATGAACCGTAGCATTTTTCAAAAACATCAGATGGTAAAGCAATTGAAGAACTGGGAGGCATTTGACTTGCTGGTTTCAGGGTAAGAATTGGAATTTGACAGAGAAAGAAGATCCAGACAGGAAATGCTACAATCATGTTCTGCTCCATAAACAGTTATTTGCCTGCTGGCCATATGCCATCTGACTTGGGGTTTTGTAGCATTTCCTTAGTTAAAATTCAGCTGACACTCTAAGTACAACACCTGAAGGGTGATTCGTATTAGCAGAAACAGCCAGCATCTGAGGTTTTTTTCTGATCAAGACATACTTAAAACAAGATGTACAATTATGCCTGTTACCAGGCAGAGAGGCTAATCAGGAAAGCAGATTGTATCATGCACAGCAGAAAGCTTTCCAGTATCTTTGTGCAAATTAAAAGGTATAAACAGCTAAAAAGCCAACATCACGTTGTGCCATCAGGCTAGAGAAGGAGTATCTTTAACTCTTGATATATGGGGTTAGAAAACAGAGCTAAGCTTTTTATTACATTTAAGATAATTCCTTTTATACGTAAATATTACTTAAAGCACTAAAGCATCACAGTTACAGCACTAATCACTAAATTCTGGCTTTGCTTCACAATTGTGTGAACAATTTATAGTACCTGACGTGAAGAGTTCAGTTTTCCGTGATTAAAACCACATCAAACAGTGCTCTCCATTGTTAAATTCACCACTCAACAGGCCGTGATATCCACGAGCAGTAAGTTACATTTTCAATTTTTCAATATCAAAACAAACTCTTCTGGCACTTACTCTTTCTCGAAGTCTTGCATCATACTTGATTTCCAAATCTCTGCAAAACTTATTTTTTCCTAGAATTGTGGCAGCAGTCTAAAAAGTAAATATACAGTTGCATCAATGACCTGTTTTCTCGTGGGATAGCTAGACCATCCTACACCACCACAGCCAATGATTAGTAGTACCCAACAACCCAAAGGAAAAATATAAAAAGTTGTTCAGCTAGTAGTCTCTGTCAGAACTGGATATGTGGCCTGTGTCAGGCCACAAAAGATGCAATCCTCTGATAGTTCTTTCACAACTCAAAGTCCATTACAGCTGAAAACATTTAGCACCCACAAAAGGTGGGCAGCAAGACACGGCAGCAGCAGGATTTACCAGGATAAAACCCACATCTTCTCTTGAGTATACTGCCACTCACAAAGCAATCATGCTGACACATTCTTTACATGCAGTACATGAGTCAGACTCACAAGCAGTATGTTCCTAAAACCTGATCAGTTAATCTGATTGCAAAAAACATAGTATCTAACAAATGAAATTACCTTCTAGCAAGTGGCTACTTAATGCACCTCAGAAATCAAATACTCAAAGCAGTTAAAAGCCAGGAGGCTGGCAACATACTGAAGTGTCAGCCTTGACGTTACAAGGGAAAAATGCACTGGATGACACACTTGGGGGAAAAAAAATCATCTAACTTACTGTATTCACCTGCCTTTTGGTAGGATGACCGAGAGAGAGAAAACCCAAAGGGCTTAGTTCACTTTTAACAATAGTCTGGATGTCTGGAGTTGTGTGCTATTTATCTTTTTTTCTTCCAAGGAAACGTGATTTTGGTGGTGCAGGGTAGAGAAGACAACTATCAAGAGGAAATTCTGGTATCACTTTAGAAAACGTATTGCCTTATAGAGGCTCTAGCATGTTGGCTATTATACACCTGTCTGGCTGCCACGGCCAGTAATGGGAACTAAAGGACAGCTAACCTGCAGCTGTTCTGATATGCACCAAAGCACAAAGACTGTACTGGATTCACAGACAGCTTTGACTAGTAATACCTGCTGGAAGTCTTGTGCAAATGTCCACATCAAATTGAACGGACATTCACAGAATTAATTTTGAAAAGGCTCATTGGATTCTGGCATACAATAAGCTGCCTTGTTGTATTAACAAGATTTTATGACCTATTTAATGTATTGCTTAGGAAAGGCTTTATGTTGCAACTTTAAATTTCTGCCACAGGGTAACGTCAAAATTCAGATAAAGTTGAATCAAATTCCTTGTATATACCAATAGCACAGTTAATTATATGATTATATCCTAAAATTACTCCAGGACTGGGATCTCGCTCACTACATGAAATAGACAACATTCACCTACTGAGCACTAGTTCATATTCTGAAGTGTAAATATTAAACGTGAAGTCTCATTTACCATGCTGAAACCAAAATACACTCTGAGGTTAACTTCCTCACACCTCTCCTACACCATCTGTTACTAGAATATCAATATGCTTCAGAAACATCACTGAATCTTCACAATACCACAGTGAGAGCAGGGATATTAGCCCCATTTTATACATGGAAAAGAGACTCAAAAAGATTTTTCCTCCTCAGGGCCCAGCCTGTCCCAGTCCTGAACCTACCTTCACTACTGCAGAGCTCTTACCCCAACAGCATGAGCACCTCACAGTAGGCCTCACGTTCCCCTGCAGACTTTGGTGTTAGGCTTTGTTAACATTACAAGCCTTAGGGCATTGTGCTCTGTTCACACCGCATCCTGGTCTGCCCAACTAGTCTTTTTGTATTTTCACATTGCAGGTCTGCCTGCTCTCTTCTACGCTGCTACTTTCTGAAGCAAGTCTTGGACTCTCCCTCTCCTAGGCTTATTCTCTCAAACAGACTTCCCTGCAAAGCCTCTCTCCGCATTTCCTATACCTGCTCACTTTGCATCTCCTGTAGCTCTCTGAATTCCTCCCCAGCCAGTACAACTCTCTTTGCACACATCCCTGTTTTCTCGTTTCCTGCTCAGGCTTGAACACTGGAGCTGTCAGCCACGGGCAGTAGCCAGAGGACCACATACCACTCTCCTGGTTCCACTAACCAGTACACACCCTGCCTATAGCCGATGCAGGAGACCTTGCAAGGAAAACTAAACTTTACCACTAACAGCTTCTTTAAAAAACATTTTTTACTCTTTTGCAAGGGAACTTGTACATTCCTTTCATAGCTGAGCTATGAAGTGACAGCATAGTAAAGGACACTTCTTCATAGATTTGCAGCTGCCAGAAAAGGGAGTTCCAAGCAAATGGAAACCGCAGCTTTACACATCTTTGGAAAAGCTTCCACAAAGCTGGATAGCCTGTCAAACAAATGGCAAAACACATTTCCTTTATGCAAAGACCAAAATCGGGTCTGTCTTCTACATTATGAGTGCAAATGCTTCTCATGGAAAAAGCTGTCTTTAATACAAGGAAAAAAATTATCACCTTCTCTCTCAAGTGGCTGAGCATTCAAAAACAATTCCCCTAAGGCAGGCACATAGCACAGTCTTACGAACATTATAAAGCACTATTAATGTTTTAAAATATAATCACTGCCACTTAAAGGCAGTTATTATGCATTTTACAAATATCCAATGACTGCACTCCTCCTTCTCCGTCTCTCTGGTTTGTTTTCTAAGTTGTGCTGCTACAGTTTATGGGACCGTGCTGCAAAACTAATGGGCAATGTGATGATGAATATTTTAAGAAAAAAAAAAAAAAGGGGGCGGGGTTTATGTTAGATTTTGTTGATCTGGTTTACAGCAAGGCTTCACAGACTTTTGTAGCAGGACAACAGAGCAAAAAGCAAGCAACCAGCAGGGCTATCACAAATCATTTAGTAGTTTCAATCACCTGAAGCCTACAGATCTCCTGAAATCACTGCATCAGTAACAGAAGAGAACTAAGGACAGGGCTCCCACAGGAGACACCACCTTCCTAGAATAGCTGATCTATGCCTCTACCTTTATAAGTCCTGTTTCCTTGATTTTTTTTTTAGTATTTTGTAATCTTGCACATGAAATCACATGTAATCCCACTCAGCAATTAACATTTTTTCCTCTTTAATTAACCCGTTAAAATAGTGCCTCAAGGAGTGCTATTATGTTCCTGCCAAAAAATCAGCCTCTCTGTACATTTAATAACCCTTATACTGGCTTTACAGCAGAACTTGATCTTGCCTATATTGGTCTGCATTCCTCAGAAAAATACAGCATACAGTCACAATGCATAAGACAGTACAGTAACGCGGCAGCCAGTTTGGTTTGTTTCTTCAAAGAAAAACGGACTTCAGTCTGTGTTACTTCTAAGTCCTGATTACTCCTTTAGCAAGAACGTACCCACACACCGAGTAACACCAAATACAGAAGAACACACTGCATGGCATCCTGCGAAGCAAGCTGGCCTTCACTGATTCCTAACTGAGCTGTTCGTACTAAAACATCCTTATTCATAGAGGCCTTGCTGAATTCTACACAACTCAAACTTCAGTTCTAAAGTCTATCAAAATAGCCTTTGGCTCTCCATCACTGTATTATTTTTGCATCATCAACAGCAAATAAATGGCAAATTCTGAAGCTTGTATTTACATTCAGTTGCCTCTAGAAGAACTTGCCTGCTTTGCTCGGAGGAGGTCACTTGAAAAGACATGAGTAAACTTCACGTTACTGAGAAATAAACCAGCAGCATCTGCTTGTCTGAAGCCAGTTGCAGAGAGCGGCTCATCTACTCCTTGACCTACAAAATAAAAACCCCCATCAACATTAAGACATGCAAATTTTAGATCATTTAGCAACTAGACAAGCATAACAGCAATAAAGAATCTGCTCAGTCACAATAAAATGCTTCTCCTTCAGTAACACCATCCATTAGTAAAAGTAATCTTCCCTAAATTCAGTCACACAAATTGTATGAAAAAAGGAAGTACAGGCTAGGAAGACAGAAGGACCATTACTAATGATATTTGTATTAATGTATGCATGTGACAAATATAAACATAAAACAAGAGACCTACATTTTCTAAACATGAGTAGTCATTTCAAATCACTTGTCCTTTTTAGAACGGTCACTGGTAGGCTTCCTGCAAGAGGTATCTCACAACTGAAACTCTATAAACAGATTTGCTGATTGTAAGGAAAAGGACAATACAATTGAGATAGTGTTGTTGATACTAAAATATGTATACCGGGGAAAAAAACGCACATCAGGAGACTCAAGTCCTGACAACTATGAAATGCCTGCTCCTCCCCATTCCCTAACATTGACAATGCCTTGAAGAAATGAGGCAACAAGAAGGGATTTTGCGTAATACGGAAAGCAGCACACACTCTTTGCCAAAGTCAGTTTCACAAGAATTTTACAGTTGATGCAAACACAATCTGTTGTGGTCTCTTTCCGCCCCATACTCCACCTTGCACACCAACACCAATGATCTTGCAGCTGCACAGCGTGCATGTTGATGGAATAAACCTAGCTGAAAAGCAGCAACCCTTCCAAAAATTGTTTTCAGCCAAAGGAGCCTGTGAAACTAGCTGGACACAGAGCTCTAGGACCAGCACTTTGGGAATCCAGCTTGCATGAAATGGGTGTCTCCCTGTCACAGCTCAATCTCCATGAGAACCAAGAACTGTGGCAGAGGAACAAACCTGTAACAAATTGCTATATCCACAATTGTATCACCTATTTTACTTTTGTAGGGAGTCAAAGCAGAGCGCGTGCAATTCTCATCAGACCCAGAACAACAACAAAAAGAATTTTCACCAACCAAATGCACAATCATTTATACACTTCCAGTAGCAAAAGACAGGTCAGCAGAGGTCCAGAACATGAGTTCTGAGCACCTCGTAATTCAGCCATGCGAGACCTCAGACCCCACCACGCTGCTACACCTCTCAAAACACAAGGCAGTGTTCACTTTCTACACTGGAGGGGGGAGAGGAGCCTATTGCATGCCATTTGACCCAGAGAGCTAGGAATTTCAAAGACATCATTGGGATTTTTAAGAACATAAAGCAGGGGAAGTTGCAAGAACTGTAAATTGCAACATCAAAAAATGTGTCTCCCTTACAGCACGCAGCATTGTATAAAGTTTACTTGATCAGAGTACAACCCCACTAGGTTCCTTGTAGCAGTGAGCCTCTGTTTTTCTACAACAGACATCCAAGCAGCTCAGTGCTTTAAGTTCTGGGTGCACAAGTCAATAGTCATTAAGAAGTCTGGTTCAAAAAGTTGTGTCTAAAGACTACCTTCCTAGAAAGAGCTGGGATTCAACAATTCGAGCATTTAAAAAGAACGTTACTCTTCATTCTTTCTTGCTTTACTGTAGACTTTTTTTGCAAGTGACAGATTACCTTAAGGCAACATCTTCCTTTACACATGATCTTGACCTGCTTCTGTGGCTCCTTACCAACTCCCATTGTACAAACGTGCACCTGGCTGGTTCTTCACCACAGCTGCAACTCTCACTTCTCATCTGAGCCCCAGAAGCCCTTTGTCCAGGCTTCATACTACTGAGATTTACTACAGTGCTAGGGGACACTTAGTAACAGGCACTGTGGTGCTGCTATCACTTTATTTGATTACAGGTGTGTCCTGGTTTCAGCTGAGATGGAGTTAATTATCCTCTTAGGAGCTAGTATGGTGCTGTGTTTTGGCTTTGATGTGAGACTTTTCAGTTCCTCAGGCCTTGTTAGCAAAAACACTGGAGGAGCACAAGGAATTGGGAAGGGACGCAGCCAGGTCTGCTGACCCGAACTAGCCAAAGAGGTATTCCATACCATGGGATGCCATGCCTGGTATATATAGCTGGGTATCGGTCGGTGGGTGGTGAGCAGTTGTGTTGTGCACCACGTGTTCCTGTCTTCCTTTCCCTCTGGATGTTATTCTTTCCCTCTTCATTATAACTGTTGCTGTCATCATTGTTATTATTGTTCTTTCACTTTTATTTTATTCTATTCTATTCTTATCTCAACCCTCAAGTTTTACATTCCTTTCCAACTCTCATCCCTATCCCTCTGGGTGAGGGGGGAGTGAGCAAGCGGCTGCGTGGTACTTAATTACCAGCCAGGGTTAAATCACAACAAGGTAGCTTCCCCCCCATTTCAAAGAAGGAACTATTCTAATACTCCTGTTGATACCAGAAATGCATCACTGTTTGTTGATATTCTGTGGAGACCAACTCAGATAGTTCTGTAAAGCTATCAAGATAATGTCCTGGCTTACAAATAAAGTCTCTTATGGTTTACAATATTATTCTGCAACACTATTTAACAGTTCAGCAGTTGGTTACAGGATTTTACATTTTGCAGGGAAGAATAATTTTCCATCTCTAACAAGCTAGCAGAATAACTGATACTGACCTTGCAGTATCTTGTCTTTGTTGTATCTTGTTTCTCCACTGAAAAAGAATATAAATTAAAAAAAAAATTAACTTAAAACGATTTTACTGAACATTCAAAAACATTATTAATACCAACAGGAAACAGCTGACTGAATATGAAAAATGAGATAACAGCACAGCCTCTTTTCAAAAAAAAAAAAAGTATCTAAAGACTTTACAACAAAAAACTCAAAAAATTTTCAAGTAGCCAACCCCAACCATGCTGTCAATATTCACCACGACAAACCTGCCTGGAATAAAAGGATGGGAAGTAATTTCTTAAATTTATCATAAATGCAGCATAATTTATCTATTACAATTACATCTCCATGCTGGAGAGGGTGAAGCTGCAGGAAGACTCTGGAGCCCTCTTAGGAAAAGCGTATGCTAGCCAACTGGACCTCTGTACTTTAAAGGGAAGCCAATTCAAGAGATTATCAAAGACAGCAGCAGAGCAGGCTGCACACCTTAAAGAAACAGAGCACAGAGCTGTAGAAAAAGTGGTAGAATGGCCTTTAGGAACTAAAATATTCTACCTTGAAAACCATAACTGATGGCATGTATTTCAAGAGAAGAGCAACTAAAATCATATGCAGATTTACTTTGGAGGGAAAGATCTAACAACTAAACTTGACATGTACAAAGTTAAGCGTGCTGACTTTACTGAGACTCCTCACCTGACTGAAGTATCATGTGCTTAAGTTTTTGCAGCAATAAGGCCAAGTGTGCTGCTTCCTTATTATACAGAGGGCTATTAACACTGGTGTGCTGAAGCCCTCAAAATGAGCCCCTGATAGGTAACTGATGACAGAAGTCCAGTACTTTTAAGACAAACCACTGCATTTTAGTATGCTTTCAACTCTTTCCTGCACAGGGGGCAGCAATTTAATTCTTCAGGCTCACCACATGTCATGACAGCTACTTCCAGCCTCAAAAGGAAAATGCAGCAGGACGGATGGAGTCCACCCTGCTCGCCACGAGTTGGAGGTGAGGAAAGAGCAGTTTCCCAAGTTGCACTAAGATAGCACAGTGGATGCAAGCACAGTCTGACTGATGAACTCCTGTCCATTTCCTGATGAATGAACTGGGATCCTTCTGAAGTGTCTGCAAGAGTCCCACCTGAAGACTTCAACAAATTGTTTCTGGCTCCCATGTTTCTTAGCTGATGTGAAAGTTAGGCTGCAACTGCAGCACCAAGTCAGCAGATCCAGGTCTTTAAGGGAAGTCAATAGTAACTCTTTAACAGGAAGAAAATCAGACAGAACAGGGGGAAAAAACCCCACCAAAATAACCGTTCCCTGATACTTGATCAGTGCAACTGGAGCAAAGTGTTTTATGCTAAAGGAGAAAAAAAGTTTCTCTTTCATGAAAATTAAACAGTTAACTACTGTCAGCTGCAGGAGGCTGGAGCTACTTAGCCTAATTAACTACAAATCTTTGCCAATATCCCCTGCAGCTGGAAAAAAACCCTCACCCTAAGTCACAAATGCCAATTCTGTAATGTTTCACGGTAGAAATGTCAGACAACCATTCCTAAACGAGCTCTCTGCCACACCAGAGAGCTTTTGGCAGAAAAACGGTCCTAGGAGCGAGCTCCCAAACAGCGCTTGCTGACGTTACGGATAACCCCACGCCACACCAGGGCCAAACCGTGCCGCTGTGGTTTGCGTTACCCGGTTAGCCGAAGCACACCGGGCTCACAGGCCTAGCAACACCCGAAGCACTAACCACACGGCCCCCGCGGGCCAAGCGTCCGGGCCCCGCCGCGGCCACCCCGCCGCCCCCGGGGCCGGGCCTGGAGCCTCGCGCCCCTCACGGCGCCCCGCCCGCCACCCCTGAGGGCGCCGCGCCGCGCCGCACGGACCGCCCGGGGGGGCGGAACTGCTGGCGTCACAGCACCGGAGCGGGGGGGGGGGGAGGGGGGGGGGACGGCAGCGGGGAGGCCGGGAAAAAGCGCAAGGCCCGGCAGCGGCGGGCGCCGCGGTACTCACTGCCGGACGACGGTCAGCCCGAAGCGAACCATGGCGCGGCCTCACCGCCGCCGCCCGCCTCCTGCCCGCACTGCGGCGCTCGGCCGCCCCGCGCCCGCCGGTGACGTCATGGCCCCGCCCCGGCACGGAGGGGAGGGGGCGGGAGGGGGAGCGCCGCGGGCCCGCGCCGGCGGCAGCGCGTCCGTCCCGGGGCGGCCCCCGCGCCGCCCCAAGACGCGGTTTGTGGCCGCAACCCCCCAACACGCAGCTTGTGGCCGCAAACCCGCGTTCTGCGGGAGCGCCCCAGAAACCTCCCGGCGCTCAGCGCCGCGCAGGGGCCGCGCATCGCTTCCCTACGGGGCTGGGGGCGCAGGCCTGGGGGTAAGGGGCTGCAGCTCTCTGTGGCTGCAGGTGCGGGCAGGGCGCCCGCCCGGCCTAGAAACTTGGGTATTTGTCACATTCTGTTTAAAAATTAAAGGCATGGTGTGTGCGGTGGCGCATTTTCTAAGGTCTGGCGGCGACGCTGAGGGCAGGTCCTGTGGGGAGCAGCCGAAGGGGCCGGGGCTGTCGGGCCTGGAGCGGAGCTGAGGGGGGGCCTTGTGCCCCTTACCTAATGGGGGGATGCAGGCGGGGGGATGTCGTCTCTTCCTCCACATAACAAGTGACAGGGCATGAGGAGATGGCCTCAAGTTGCGCCAGGGGAGGTTTAGGTTGGATATCAGGAGATACTTTTTCACTGAAAGGGTGGTCAAGCACTGGACAGGCTGCCCAGGGAGGGGGTTGAGTCACCATCCCTGGAGGTGTCGATACGTGGCCCCTGGGTACATGGTTTAGTGAGACTGGGCAGCGTTAGGCTAACGGTTGGGCTTGATTTTACACGTCTTTTCAAGCCTAAATGATTCTGTGTTCTTCCTTTACCATTGTGATCTGATGGCTTTCACCTTAAAACTCCAGTTTTCTCATCATCTCATGATTCTGGGAGCACAGAGTTGAGTAAGTTTACCACATCGCAGAAGACGTAATATTTGAGGATGTTCAGTCTTGTTATGTCAACTAAATTCAGAACATGCATTCCTAACAGGACTTTGTTCAGAGTAGTATCATTAGTTGGATCAATTACACTAATTACAAGTCAATTAAAAGTCTTGGAAGCCAAATCCCTCGAGTAATCGTTGGCAAAGATGGGAGCCCTTCCAAAGCAACCATTTCAGACCAGCAGTTTACAGGCAAAGCACGCAGTGCACGAGGCATCCGCAACGCCGGCATCCACAGCCCGCTGGGGCCATGCTGGTCATGTGCTGCAGAAGTCCAGAGCCTCCATGTATTTTCTGAAAAATGGGACAGATTGTCATCATCTTCAGGTCCTATTTACCAAAATCATTTCAGCTCCTGGGGTCTAAATGGGAGATTGGTGGAATACAATTTTGGGATCCATATGGGTGAGCTTTGTATTAAGGCTGTTGCAGATTGATTTGTTGGGCAGAGGCTACTTCTGCTCCACAGCCACCATCATACTTGGGGAAATTGAGGAATTAGGGAAGTTGGGGGGCAAGAGAAAAGCAAACCTACTACCTGCAGACTCTCTGTATCACAGTGATGTTTTCAAACTCAGGAGTAAAGCTGACATCTTGGCTAGATACAGTAAGTCGGCTCTCCTCTTTTGCCTGGCAGTGTTCTTTGTGGACCAGCTGACAGCATCTGTGGGAAGATACAAGACATCTGCATTTACTAGTTGACAGTCTTGTTGCCTATGCATTATTTGCTGGGTGAGTAAGGGGATTCTTCCTTCAGTTGCCAGGATTTGACATTCAGACTCTCACTTTCCCTAGTAAGAGTGAAAAGGCAAAGAAAAAAAAAAAAAGTCTTACAAAAGTAGAAATTTACTTGGCTGTTCCTTCCACACTTCCTGTTTTTGAAGACTCATGAAAAAGCACGTGTACATTTCAGCTAACTGCAAGGATACAGCATAGAAGATGTTTTCCTGAACGCAAAAATAATACAACGTTCACCTCAGGGAAGGTCCTGCTGGCCAGAAATACTACGGATTCAAAATGGTTGATATTTTAGGAAATTAACCATAAATATTTGGTCAAATCATCACTGTGTTATTGATGTAGAAAACTATAAGTAATACATATTTTGTGGTTGCAAAAAGCAAGGAAAGAAATGGGAACGTTACTTAGGGGTGAACAAAAACACCCAAGGAGCTGTAATAGCACACAGAAACTGAGAAAGTAGCATTTAAAATTAAAAATTTAATTGTTTTGCTAATGGTGATTTCTAATAGACAATGAGAGCAATGACCCAATTGCAATTATTAAATAATAGCTTTGTGAAAGTACTGCTGGTAAAATGGACAAAGTAACAGAAGAAGTGACTGCAAATCATCCTTTTGCCCTCAAAAAGCTGAAGTTTTATGGCTTACAGACAATCTGCTTAACCAAAATATTAGTTGGTCCGATAGCTGAATGTATTTCCTTTAGGATTTAACAACCGTGTGGAATAAATGCTATCTAAAAATTAGAGAAATTCTGGGTTGCCCAGAGATCTGGTTAGGCTGCAACTTAGACCTAACTTTGAAACTGATTTGTGCTTTAACACCAAACATATTCTAAATGAAGACTAAAACAGAATTTGTTTCATTAGATAGCAGTTTAAAACAGATGCAAAATTAGATATTTAATGCCACAGTGGGCCTGATTAATTCCCTTTTTATCTTCCTTTGGCAGTGTGGCATAACCTGCAGTGCCTCTCCACAGATTTCAGAACTGACATTTTCAAAGGGTGAGACTAGTGACATGTCTAGCCTCTAAACGGGCCAGTGCCAAATGACTCAGCTCTGACCTATTTCTATTGTATCACCATTAAAAACAACTATGTTTTTCTATGATGATAAAGACCCCAGCTGTGTTTCAAGCATGTTTTAGAAAGACAAGAAACAAATATGAGCCAACACTGTTAGCATCTATATTCCAATAAGTGCCTGTTTTGATACAGGTCCCTTTGCAAAACTGGTAACCCTTCAGGAAAAGTTTTAAAGAGACTTTGAAATTTGGGTTTGTGAGGAAAATGGCTCAAAAGGCTTGCAGCTTCTGACTTGTGGTTTGCCTACTAGATCATGTTTCCTTTTTCCATTGTTTAGGCCTCTTATCTTTGCTCCTGTCTTCATCTTCATAGCATGTGCACAGTTTTTTCCTGAGCATTAACATTCTTATTTTTCATTTATTCCTCCTCAGTAATTTCCCTGATCTGCTGTAGCACATTATGCCAGTCGGTGTTCATGAGCCTGTTTTGTAAATTGACCTGCTGAAACCAAGTGTTTATAAAGCTGAACTACTCACATGAGCACAGAAGCTCATCAGATGAGGAATAATATTTTGAGGAAGTCATCTTAGGAAGAAAAGCTTTTGTCGAGCTGGAAATTAAACATTTCTGAATGAGAAAATTCTAATACAAATTTTAAATTTGAATGATGTTGACTATCTAGTAAAGTCATTATCATATGGATCGCGTATCACTAACATCAGACAGTATCACCAATCCAGGGCAAGTTATCTAGTCTCCATGAAACTTCCAAGTTGGCAATTAGGAACACAAGACTGAAACTATCAGCTGGGCTGTGTTCCCTGCAGCCCCGCTTGTCATTTGGGATCCGATCTTGGTTCCTGCTCTGACAAGTATGCTAGCCCAGCAGAAACCTAGGCTGAATTTCTTCGGTTTTTTCCTCACCCAGTCCTCTCCCTGTGTAATATGCCTCTAAAGAACATGCTGGCATGAAGAAATTCATAACTTGGTCAAAACTTAGCACAGATATTGTGCTGTGGACAGTTCTCGAATTGGACGGGCTGCAGAACCAGTTGTGCGATACCTTTGTGGCACCTACATCAACTGGAAAAGTAACTTTGGGAAAATGTTTCATTATTTTTAAGATGGCTTTCAGCATGATACACCAGCCGCAAACGGGGAGCAGAGCCAGCCCCTTGTGACGGTCCAGCTGAACAGAAAACCTTCCACGCTCCTGCGACAGCGCTGCAGACCCATTGCCCAAACCCCCAAGTGTAAAAGTTCAGGTGATGGCTGCAGGCTTTCTGGTTGATGAAGGCGTTCAGGTGAGCTGTCAGAGAAGCGAGAAGGTTCAGTTAAACATCTTACTTTTCAGAAGGTTTAGGAAAGCCCGGGCAGCTCCTGGAGGGGCTCCGGGAATAGCTGCCGCTGTAGGAGTTACGTTACCGTCATCTAGCGGCCCTCCTGCAGCCTGCACCCTCGGGTTTTACACTCCGCTTCTAGTTCCCATTCAACAAGCTTTGCATTTCTCTTCGATTACATATGTAAGTCTTTTGCTCTGGTGCTGCTAGCCATCAAGGAGAATCACATCCAAATTTTATTTCATTTCTGTTGCAAAGTTCTATAACGTTAGGCCAGGCTTTAATAGCTAAACTTGGGAAACTAAGTAATACCACTCCAGAAACATCAATACTTTGTCGTCTGTAAGAAGCAAATCCAAAGAAATTGAAACAAAAAACTTCTTGGAGAAGTAAAGACGTTTAACTTGAGGAAGCTGGGAAAAGTTGAGAGAAAGTTTTGTTTGGGTGTGCTGGGTAACAATCTTGAATTCGTTCCTCATCCTCCGGCTGGTTATGTCCCACTCACGGTTTTGTTAAAGTTCTGAAAACCCTAGTCATCAGAAAGGTCAGTCTATTGCTCTTCAGGGATGCTTGCTAGTCTCCTGCCAGACAAACCAGGGTTTTTGCTCTAAGAAGCATTACCAAGTAATCTGAGCAGCCACAATCCCAAACGTGGCCAGTCTGCTGACCTTTCTCTCTCTCCTTCACCGCTCTGCCCTAATTCTTCTTGTAGTTTCTGCACGTTACATTTTGGAAGAGCTCAAATAACATCCCAGTTTATTTTTAGAGAAAACTCAATACCAAGACAGAGCTATCACTGCATCATTTTCACAGGACAGACATTTAAGGAGACAGAGATTCCACCCCCCCACCCCAACCCTTTTTTTCCCCTCTTTGCCTCAGCTCCTTTCTCTCTCTTCAGCAGGTTGCAGCAACACTCAGAGCAGACCCTCATACCAGGCATATTGCATACAGACCTCATACCTAAGTGTAAATACCTCAGCTTTACTCACCTTAATTTGTAAGCCTGATAGGTCTTGATTTAGTGTATGTGCTGCGCATGGATGCCCTTCCCCACAGTGCACCTGAAGCCCAGCTGAGCCCTGGCCTGAAGTTCTTCCTGACAAGTGTCTGTACTAAGACCCCCACAATTTTCACTGTTCTCTCCTGGCAGCATCAGCGGTAACATCAGCTGCCACGTGCTCTTTTTGGTTTAAAAGTATTGTGGTACCTGTGCCCCTGTGGCTGCACACAGTTGAAATGCAAATCACCTTTGAGAACCCTGTTAAAGATACCATTTTATTAAGAAAAATGAAAGTGTGGGGGTTTTTTTTGTTAATATTTCAAGGAGGTACAAAGTAAATGTGGTACAGCTAGCTTTCTCCAAAGATCTAAAGGGATCCCCAAAGTCTTTTTAAAATAAACTTTCCCTTAATTGGGAGAAACGATTCAGTGTGCTGTGGGGGGCAAAGAAGTAGAGCATAGCCTGTTTCCCTTCGTGCCAGCTGGCTGGTTTCGATTTGCAAACAGCACAGAGAAGGCTCTAAAACAATCCTCTAAAAACTGAATGCAACTACTCTTACGGTTATGCCTGCAAGGGACTGCAGAAGGGTGCAAAAGTGCATCAGCAACGGTTGCCTACATGAACAAAGCCATATGCTTTCCTGGCCTGTTTCTTCCCCGTGAAACATAAGGTTAAAATACACCTTTTCTACCTTATTATCTACATTGCCGTTAAGCAGTCCATGTACTTGACAGTGCATGCTTTGTCTCTCCCACTGTTTACCCATGGGACATTGGAGTTACGGTATGTTTGAAAATGCTCGTCATTCATGCATCCTTCTGTGCATCTTTCTGTGCACCCTTCTAGGAGTATGGGTGACTGATGGGCTGTGACTAGAGACAGTGAGCTTCAACGACCCAAGTCCTGCGTGCCCATTTTAATAGGATGAAAGACCGATGTAATTAATGCTCAAGGGTTAACACCATATTGAGAAAGATGGACTCCACATCTCTCATACCTTTTGCAGCTAAATTCTGATTTGCCTGCTGAAGAAAGGGAAATGACTTGGTGTAGAGGAATTATAGAGGACTGTATGAAAAGTTTATTTGTAAAAAGGTTGTGGTGATTGTTAAAAACATAAGGTATGAAATGTTAAAAAGGAAAAGAAAAATGAAAAAAGAAAAAAAGGGGGGAATTGTAGAGGAATTATAGAGGACTGTATGAAAAGTTTATTTGTTAAAAGGTTAGGAAGAAGCAGAGAGAAGAGAGAGAGCGCATGCCCTGGATGAGGAGAGACGAGGAGAAGGCAGCAGAGGGACTGGCATGAAGAATATGTTGGTATGTGACGGTAAAAGATGTTGCAGCCGGCTAGATGGAGAGTGCTGTGACAACTTGGCCAGACTTAGCAGAAATTCTACCTGCCTTTACATCAGCTTTACAGTTACTGATGTGACTAGTAATTTACAGTATATGGCAAGAATGAACTGGAGTTGGTGGGAAAATTATTAAACCTATTAAAAGTCAGCAGTGGAGCTCCCACTGTCTTCAGCAGGGATAGAATTTAATTCTGCTTGTGCTGGTTGCATGAGATTTGTAGGGTATTTTGCTTTTTTAGAACAGCACAGAATGAAGTGTGGCTACCTAGTTCATGGACTAATTAAAAAATATAGCAGTTGCAATAGAAGTGTTTGAAAAGGCTCCTGAAACAAGCATTGAGGATCCCTTCTTTGAAACAAAGGAAGATTCCCTGCTTCAAAAGATAAACTGCATTTTTAGCCCCTACAAAAAGATTTGGGGAAATATAATCTAACTCATACACAGAGACTGGAAACACCGAGCAATTGTGTGGCTGCATTTTTTTGCTTGAATCTCAGTGCTAAAGCTTTCTTTCTTTTGCCTCAGAAATTTCCTTAAACACAAAAGTCAGTCCACCATGCAGCTGTTTTAAAGCATTATTTTGCTGTGTCGTCCCTCCTTAAAATCCTTGGGCTGGCCTTATGTAAAGTATAGGATCATGATGGGCAGAAATTGTTTGCAGATGGTAAGAAGACAACAATACAAAACAATTTCACAGGCCACATAATAATGGAACTTAACCCTATTGTGTGTGGCTTCTCCGCATTCACCCAGCTTTCTTTGAAAGAAGGGAACAGGCTGTTGTCCAATTAATTTCAATTTTAGCGTCTGCGCCCTATATCCACCAATTCTGAAAACACACACTTACTTAAAATGACAACAGAAAATCTCTTTTTTGTTAAATCTAGATTTAGTAAAAGCTCTTAAAACACAATGCTGCAGAGCACATCCCTGCAGTTCCAGGAGGACTACTGGTGATATTATAGTCAGAAAGGAATTCATCCCCCAAAACGTGAGATTAGGCCGGAGAGCACCCCTTTGAGCTTTAAACCACAAATGGAAGAACAACCCTCACAAGTTCCAGTTCTTCATAGGCTCACAGGCTCTTACGTTACACCAACAGAATGCTGCAGCTTGCTGGTCATGTTGCTAAATGGTGGCCAGAGGAACACGAGTACTCACTATGCTTTAAAATCTCTGCCTTTGGTGCAGACAACCTGTGAAGTATGAGGCTCACGGGTCACTGCAAAGACGTCTTAAGATTTGCCTAAAGCCACAGGTCCCTAGCCACAGGCTAGAAAGATCTGTACCACCTGACTCACAACCCCACGATGTAGTTCACATTCCCTATCCCATTCACGACTTTTTTCCTATTTGTTCGTATCTATTTATTTTTGCTTGTATGTTTCCTCATTATAGCAACATGTTTTACCTTTTGAGTATTCTTCCTTCTCCCTGCTCATTACACCTTGGGGTTTCTTTTTTCTTCTTCTAATTTCTCTTGTTTTGGCTGTATTATTCCCTTCATGATGGTGTTACCTTTTCCTCCATGTCTCTGCCCAAATACCTCTTCTTCATTCCTCGGTGCCTCTTTGCTCTCCCCAGGGGTGCCCCAAGGACTGAAATCTAGGACTGCTACTGGATGGCAGTGAAGGAAAGGCACCGAGATCGGGCCAAGCACATTACACTGCTCACTCCACAGCAAGCACCCCCAAGATATGGGAGAGGGAGAGGGCGAGCATCCTGCCTTCTGGCTGCAGGCTGAGAAAGGAGACTGGCACGTGGAGGCTCATCTCTTCCCCCGGCTTCACCACAAAGCCATCTCCTTTCACTTACAGTTTGCCCAAAGCTCATAGAAGAAAAATAACATAATTTTTTGCAGTAGCATTTAAACGTAACAAATAACTGAGTGCAGATTTAAATAATATTTCAATTAGTTGCAAAAATGTGCATTCCCGTGTACTTATGAGCACTTTTCCACTAGTTACATTTAATTTACACAAAATTATTTGATCCAGCAACTTACTGTTTTTAGGACTGTTCTCCTTAAATCTCACAGGATTGTTTCACTGAAGAAACATGTCAAAATTTGCCTGTCCAGCAGGCAACAAGCTACGCTTTAGAGGAAAACTTGTTCTGTGCCTGCAACATTTGATTGTTCACGTTTTATATGCCTGCTAACACCACCTGTCTAGATCAGAGGCTGCTTTGGCACCATCTTCACACTGAATGAATAAAACCAAGACAGGCAAATTTAGGTCAAGGTGAGTT